>NC_092046.1:54792551-55392551 GCF_003086295.3 Arachis hypogaea
CAATCTCCTTGTATCTGATACACCATTTATCTTTGATGAGAAGTGCATGCTAGCATTCGAAAACTTGAAAAGAGGCTATCCTCTGCCCCTATCATTTCCCCACCTAATTGGAATTTACCATTTGAACTGATGTGCGATGCATCTGATTTCGCAATTGGGGCAGTGTTAGGACAGAGGAAAGATAACTTGGTCCATGTGATATACTATGCCAGCAAAGTCCTCAATGATACTCAAAGAAACTATACCATTACTGAAAAGGAGTTGCTGGCAATAGTTTTTGCATTTGACAAGTTTAGATCATACCTCATTGGTGCCAAAGTGATTGTCTTCACAGACCACACAGCACTTAAATATTTATTTGCCAAGCAAGAATCAAAACCAAGACTAATAAGATGGATCTTATTGTTGCAGGAATTCAATATTGAAATCAGAGACAAGAAAGGAGTGGAGAACAAGGTAGCAGATTACCTATCCAGAATCCCTCATGATAAAAGAGGAACACATGATACAAATGTAAATGAGTTCTTCCCAGATGAACAGTTGATGACGATTCACAGAGTACCCTGGTTTGCAGATATTTCCAATTTTAAGGCAACTGGGGCTTTACCTCCAGAAATCAACAAACATAAAAAAAGAAAGCTCATCAATGACGCAAAGTATTTTGTTTGGGATGAACCATATCTCTTCAAGAAGTGTTCAGATGGAATCCTGAGAAGATGTGTTTCGGAAGAAGAGGGACGAGAGGTCTTGTGGAACTGCCACGGCTCGTGCTATGGAGGCCATTTTGGAGGGGATAGAACTGCGGCCAAGGTGTTACAAAGCGGATTCTTTTGGCCCACCCTATTCAAGGATGCCAAAGAACTAGTAAAGAACTGCAATGAATGTTAAAGAGCTGGAAACCTACCCAAAAGAAATGAGATGCCACAAAATTTCATCCTAGAACTGGAACTGTTTGATGTGTGGGGAATCGATTTCATGGGACCATTCCCAACCTCATATTCAAACAAGTACATCTTGGTAGCAGTGGATTACATTTCCAAGTGGGTAGAGGCTATTGCAACCCCAACGAATGACAACAAAGTGGTTATGAACTTCCTCAGAAAGAACATCTTTAGCCGGTTCGGAGTCCCACGAGCACTCATCAATGATGGAGGGAGCCATTTTTGTAACAGACCACTAGAAGTTCTCCTCCTACGATACGGAGTGAAACACAAGGTTGCCACACCTTACCACCCCAAACCAGTGGGCAAACCGAGATATCTAACAGAGAGCTAAAAAGGATCCTGGAAAAGACTGTAGGAGCATCAAGAAAGGATTGGTCAAAAAAGCTGGATGATGCTCTTTGGGCATACAGAACGGCATTCAAAACACCAATCGGGATGTCCCCATATCAACTGGTGTATGGAAAGGCCTGTCATTTACCATTGGAGTTGGAACACAAAGCCCTCTGGGCTCTCAAGCTACTAAATTTTGATAGTGTTGCTGCTGGTGAAAAGAGGGTCTTACAGCTGCAGGAAATGGAGGAATTCAGATCTAAGCCTATGAAAATGCCAAAATTTACAAAGAAAAGGCAAAGAAAAGGCACGACGTCCATCTAACACCCAGGAGCTTCGAGAAAGGACAGCAAGTGCTCCTCTAGAACTCCAAATTAAGACTTTTCCCTGGGAAACTCAAGTCAAGGTGGTCAGGACCTTTTCTTGTCACAAAGGTCTCGCTATATGGACACATAGAAATCATGGAGGAAAGTTCAAGGAGGACGTTCACTGTGAACGGACAAAGGCTCAAGCACTACATGGGCAACATGGGGGAAAGCCCCAAAATGAAATATCATCTCAACTGATGGAGAAATCGTCGAGCTAGCGACGCTAAAAGAGCGCTTCATTGGGAGGCAACCCAACCTAAGGTAGTTTTCTTTAGGCCAATGAGGTATGATCTAAACTTGTCAAATGCAAAAACTATTGCCAGCAACTCCTTTTCAGTAGTGGTATAGTTTCTTTGAGTATCATTGAGGACTTTGCTGGCATAGTATATCACATGGACCAAGTTATCTTTCCTCTGTCCTAACACTGCCCTAATTGCGAAATTGTCGTGCTGGACCTTTTCTTTATTGTTACCTTAGAAAGTGCATGAAACTACCTTAAAACCATAAAGAAAAGGTCAGTGAAACTGGCCAGAATGCCCTGGCATCATGCATGAATTGTAAATCACACTTTTCACAACTCGTACCACTAACCAGCAAGTGCATTGGGTCATCCAAGTAATACCTTACGTGAGTAAGGGTCGATCCCACGGAGATTGTCGGCTTGAAGCAAGCTATGGTTATTTTGTAATTCTTAGTCAGGAAATTAATAATAAAAATGGTTGGGTTTATGAGAAGTAATTAACATAAAATAAATAATACTTGTTATGCGGTAATGGAGAACAGATTGAGGTTTTGGAGATGCTCTGTCTTCTGAATCTCTGCTTTCCTACTGTCTTCTTCTTCACGCACGCAGGTCTCCTTCCATGGCAAGCTGTATGTTGGTGGATCACCATTGTCAATGGCTACCATCTATCCTCTCAGTGAAAATGGTCCAAATGTGCTGTCACCGCACGGCTAATCATCTGTCGGTTCTCACTCATGTTGGAATAGAATCCATTGATTCTTTTGCGTCTGTCACTATGCCCAACACTTGCGATTTTGAAGCTCGTCATAGTCATCCCTTCCCAAATCCTACTCGGAATACCACAGACAAGATTTAGACTTTCTGGATCTCAGGAATGGCCGCCAATAGTTCTAGCCTATACCATGAAGACTCTGATCGTGAACCAGGAGGCTAAGAGATACACACTCAAGCTAATGCAGATAGAACGGAGGTAGTTGTCAGGCACGCGTTCATAGGTGAGAATGATGATGAGTGTCACAGATCATCACATTCATCAGGATGAAGTGCGAGTGAATATCTTAGAATAGAAACAAGCGTGATTGAATGAAAAACAGTAGTAATTGAATTAATTCATCGAAACACAACAAAGCTCCTCCCTCCAATCATGGGGTTTAGAGACTCATTCCGTCAGAAATACAATGTGAAGTGTAGAAAATGTCATGAGGTACATAGTAAGTCTCTAAATTTTGTTTTTATACTAAACTAGTAGCTAGGGTTACAGAAAATAAGTAACTAAGTGCAGATAGTGCAGAAATCTACTTCCGGGGCCCACTTGGTGTGTGCTTGGGTTGAGCATTGAGCTTTACACGTGTAGAGGCTTCTCTTGGAGTTAAACGCCAGGTTGCAGCCTATTTGTGGCATTTAACTCTGATTTGTAACCTATTTCTGGCGTTTAACTTCAGAATAGGGCAGGAAGTTGGCGTTTGAATGCCAGTTTGCATCATCAAAACTCGGGCAAAGTATGGACTATTATATATTGCTGGAAATCCGTGGATGTCTACTTTCCAACGCAATTGAGAGCACACTATTTGGATTTTTATAGCTCCAGAAAATCCATTTCAAGTGTAGGGAGGTCAGAATCCAACAGCATCTGCAGTCCTTTTTCAGCCTCTGAATCAGATTTTGCTCAGGTCCCTCAATTTCAGCCAGAAAATATCTGAAATCACAGAAAAACATACAAACTCATAGTAAAGTCTAGAAATGTGAATTTTGCTTGAAAACTAATTAAATTATACTAAAAACTACCTAAAAATAATGCCAAAAAGCGTATAAATTATCCACTCATCACAACACCAAACTTAAATTGTTGCTTGTCCCCAAGCAACTGAAAATAAAAGAGGATAAAAAGAAGAGAATATACTATAAATTCCAAAATATCAATGAAAATTAGCTCCAATTAGATAAGCGGGACTCGTAGCTTTTTGCCTCTGAACAGTTTTGGCATCTCACTTTATCCTTTGAAGTTTAGAACGATTGGCATCTATAGGAACTCAGAATTTAGATAGTGTTATTGATTCTCCTAGTTCAGTACGTTGATTCTTGAACACAGCTACTTTATGAGTCTTGGCCGTGGCCCTAAGAACTTTATTTTCCAGTATTACCACCGGATACATAAATGCCACAGACACATAACTGGGTGAACCTTTTCAGATTGTGACTCAGTGACGTGGCGGAAATTGGCGAGTTAAGAATTGTTATAAGATATGCGTTGCAAGAATAGTTCTTAACCAACCAGAAATCCGCTTATCAATTTAGAAGGGTTGTCATAAAAATTAAAATTAAAATACTGGGAGTATGAATCCCAGGTCGTCTCCCAACGAGTTGTAGAAAGGTGTGCTATTTTATTAATCAGATGTTTTCAAAAAAAGAGTTTGAGTTGAATAAACAGGAAATTAAATTGGAGAAATTAAGTAATTTAAATAAAAGCCTTGACTGGGAGTAGATTAGTTGGAAGCCCTATTCTTGCTGCAGTACTCTCAAGATTAATTGATAATTGAAGGTTGTTCTGTTTAGTTATCCCTTACTAGGTAAGAAAAAGTCAAACAAGTTGGAATGCTGTTTTTATTCACAAGTCCCAATCCGCTTATTTGGAAGGACTGACGTTAGTGACTAGAGAGCAATCCAACAATAAACCCAATTACAATTTCTCCTTTGAGCATTCCAACTCAAGGGTTCCTTTCAATCAACTCCCCATCAAGTTAGGGAACTACTCGCTCATTGTGAATGTAGAACTCATAACATAGGAAAGGGAATTAAAGAAAGACATGATAAATAAAACTCAAAGGAATCAATTAAAAATAAAAGTAATTCTTGTATTAATAAATTCTAAAATAGTCCAATAGTGAAAGTGAATAAATTAAAGGACATGGAAGAGTAAAGCCAAGTAAAGAAAACGAACTAGAATGACGAAGTCTTGATGAGGTAATAACTCTTCTCAATATCCCAATGCAAAGAGCAATAGAAAATAAAAATCCTAAGAACTACGAATGTGTAGAGAGAAAACCTAGAGGAGGGGTAAAACTAGATCTAAAAACTAAAATTGTGTAGAATGAATGTTGTTTTCGTTTCTGCATGTTCTCTGGCTCTGGTGATGCGCATAAACTAGTTATGCTACGATTTAGGAAATTGCACGATCGGCAAAATTCCTTCCGGCAAGTGCACCGGTTATCGTCAAGTAAAAACTCACAATAGAGTGAGGTCGAATCCCACAAGGATTGGTTGAGTGAGCAATTCGGATTAGAAGTGTGTTCTAGTTGAGCGGAATCAAGATTTGAGATGAGAATTGCGGAATGTAAAATTGGCGGGAAAAATAAATGACAAAAAAATTAAATGGCGGAATCTTAAATTGCATGAATTAAAGAGCAGAAACTAAATTGCTGAAATTAAAAGGGAATGGGGGTTGATTGCATGAATGGAGTTGCAGAATGTAAAGAGAAGATGGAAATCAGAATTGGGGGATTCATTGGGTTATAGAAGATATTGAGATCTCCGAATCAAAACATGTTTATCTCTTCCTCAAGCAATGCGTTCATTGAATTTTGCTTGGCAATCTTATATGATTGGATCCCAATCCCTTGGCTCACCAATACTCTCTAAAAATGAACAAATTCCCAATCCCTTGGTTTAAGTGTTCATAAAAAGAGATGATGTTCGATCACTGATTATACCACACAGTTTCATGAACCACAATTTGGTAGGATTACATGTCACAATATCCATCCAAACCCCAATCCAATTCACTGTGAGAAAGCTTCTCTAGCATGAATCCTCCATTCCTTTCCCAAGGTTCCGAAGGATCCCAATTATGGGTAGTTTCTTTCCCAAGACAACTACCCAATGGAATTAGATCGAGAAGCTTTCTAACAAAATTCAAGAGAAAAGATTGAAGAAGAAGATAAACTATTATTGATTCATTGAATTACAATAGAGCTCCCTAACCCAATGAAAGGGGGTTTAGTGAGTCATAGCTCTGAATTCAATTACAAAGATATGAAAACTAGCTAAAAGTGAAGGTAAAAGTAAAAGGTCCCTTTCTAACTTAAATTCTATCCTATTTATACACTTTCTATATTGAGCTTCTGTTGTGTTTCTTGGGCTTTGAGGCCTCTCCATGCTTTCCTTTTGCCTTGGGTTTATGATCCATAATCTTGATGAGGCTGTTGATCCAAATTCTGTAACATTCATTGAGCCAACTTAGTGATAATCAAATAATGACACATGACTCAATAAATTGAGATTTCAAACTCATCAATCCTTCAGGCCCAATCCCATAAACCATGATATTCAATTGGGTTTCATACCAGAATAAGTTTAAGTTAATGTTTGTGCTCAATTACTAACTTAACCACAATATTTTTGGTCCAGAAACCTTTTCCAAGAGTGGCGTTTAAGTTGCAGTTTAAGCTTAAACTGCAGCTTAAACGCCAGATACTTCCAGTGAGCCTTTTTGTAGAAGCACGTTTAAGCTTCAGTTTAAGGTTAAACTGAAGCTTAAACGTGGAAATGGAAGAAGGCAGCCCTGGAGAGTAATGTAGTCGAACACGTTTAAGCTTCAGTTTAAGGTTAAACTGAAGCTTAAACGTGGATAAAGGAAGGGCAGCTCTGGAGGTCGAACACGTTTAACCTCCAGTTTAAGGTTAAACTGGAGGTTAAACGTGGAAAAGGAAGGAGGCATCCTGGAGGTCGAACACGTTTAACCTCCAGTTTGAGGTCAAACTGGAGGTTAAACGTGGAAGCTTAGAATGGTAGCCCTGGAGGTGTCGAACACGTTTAACCTCCAGTTTGAGGTCAAACTAGAGGTTAAACGTGGAAATGGAGAGAGCAACCCTGGAGGAGAAAGGCTGTCGAACACGTTTAAGCTCCAGTTTGAGGTCAAACTGGAGCTTAAACGTGGAAATGGCTCCCTGGTGCTATTCCCACTTCTGGCGTTTAACCTCCAGTTTAAGGTTAAACTGGAGGTTAAACGTGGACTCCTTGCTGAGTGGCATTCTCATTCTGGCGTTTAACCTCCAGTTTAAGGTCAAACTGGAGGTTAAACGTGGGCATGCTTCTTTGGTGAGACTTTCCATTCTGGCGTTTAACCTCCAGTTTAAGGTTAAACTGGAGGTTAAACTTCAATTCCAGCATTCCTTAGCCTTCATGATTCTGGCGTTTAAGCTCCAGTTTAGGCTTAAACTGGAACTTAAACTCCACATGTGATATTCAAGCTTCCTTTATTGATTTTGTTGCTTCCTTGCTTAGCCTCTTCTTCCCTGAAATCATCCAAACAAATACATCAAAGTCTTGCAAAATTTCATGAGAAATCTTCCATTCATAGCATTCAAGTAATATAACTAAAACTCATGGAATTTGCATCAAAATCATATTGTTTGGATGGTTCATTGCTTTGTTCTTCATTTAACCATTTTTGGTTGCTTTAAGCTCAAGAAAATGCATAAAACAACTAAAACTAACAGAAAAATGCTAGTGAAACTAGCCTAAGATGCCTTGGCATCACAACACCAAACTTAATACTTGCTTGTCCCTAAGCAAGTCCTGAGTTATTTAAGAAGAAAGTATGAAACAGAAAGCAATTACATTGGCTATATTAGCAAGCATTTGAAGTTCCTCAGAAGGGTTTTATGCAGAAAGTTGCAGCATCACTTTTTCATACTTATCAGGTAAGATTATCACTTTTTCATTGCATCCATCAAACACTGCTATGGCCTCTTGTTATTTTTATGTCTTTGGCACTTTTCTCTTCTTTGTTTTTCTTTTCTTTTTCTTAGAGCTTCTTTTGCTCCTTGTTTGCTTAGTGTCATGTGTTGCACAAGCCTTTGGCATTTTCTTTTTCTTATCAGTGCACTACACATATCCACTTTAGGCATTTTAGTTCACATTTCTTCTTGAGACATTGGTGCCCAGCACCTCTTTGTGTGACTAAATGTTTTGTATTTAGGTTGCTCTTGATAATGGACTTTTGGTTGATAATCCCGGGTTAGTTAACCCAAGTTACCAAGTGTTGAAACACTCCTCAGAACCTATTCATCCAAGCATATCCTTAATACATAAACACCACAGGCATTTGTCTCAGAAGTTCAAACCATTGGTACCTAGCTTATTTTCTCAATTTTTTTGCTTTTTGGTTGCCCTTTTTCAGTGGCTTTTTCTTCTTCTTTTTCTTTCTTTTTCATGGCCAAAGACATTTATTCATCAAGATCCATAGACAGTTTTCAATTTCTACACAAAGAATGATAATTCTACACTCTAATTCTAGTGATCTGACTAAACAATCAAGCATGCATACCACCACTTAATTCTACTTGATTTGTCACTAATTTAGCCAAGTTACTTTTGTTCAAACTTTTCTTTTATTTTTGGAAACAGAACAAGCATGGCAAGCACTCGTTTAAGAAGGTGAAGTTATATCCAAACATCTAGGCATTCACTTTATTCAAAGCAATAAACAGACACTCATACTAAAAAAAACTCCACATAACAGAAAGATTCAACATTTACAGTTTAAACCAGAACACGCATGCTTTTGTTTGCCCTTTTTAAAGAATTATCAAGGAACAATACCACCTTGTGAAATTCCTTGTTTTCTCTTTGTTGTCAGGAAACAATTTGATTTCTCCTTCTTCTCCTAAATGTTGCTTCATGCTTTAAGATTCTTGTTTCTTTTCCTGCAAAGAGTGATGAAGTTGCTTGCTTCTCAAGCACTTGAGTGGTTAGCTCAACTATGTGTGGGTAAGTATCGGAGTCTTAGGTTGGTGTGTGAACACCAAACTTAGTCTCCCACTTACTTCTCTGTTCTTTGAATCCTTGAGTTCTCTTGGAATGAAGTTGCTACTAAGGGTTTTAAGCATTTCTGTGACTGCTTAGAATGGTTGTTCCTTTCATATAATTCAAAGGTTGTTGTGTTCAGTTGATCTTTATGGTGGAACACCAAACTTAGAGTCACACATTCCCCTTTGAATTATTGATCCATGAATTCATTGTTTGGTGTGAAACACCAAACTTAATTCTTTGCAATGCACAGAAACTACTTCACCCTTTTTATTGAAACAAATAAAAGAAACAGCAACAAGGTATTACCTCAGGTTGGGTTGCCTCCCAACAAGCGCTTCTTTAACATCATTAGCTTGACGGTCAGCTTCCTCAGTTGAGGTGATATTTAACTTTGTCCTTCTCCTCCACATCTCCCAAGTAATGTTTGAGTCTTTGACCGTTCACAATGAAGGTTCGTTGTGACTTTTCTTCCATGATTTCTACTTGTCCATATTTGGAGACCTTGGTGACAAGGAATGGTCCAGACCACCTTGATTTTAGCTTCCCTGGAAATAGCTTCAGCCTAGAATTGTAGAGCAATACTTTTTGTCCTTCTTCAAATTTCCTTGGGGCTATGTTGCTGTCATGCTTCTTCTTTGTTCTTTCTTTGTAAATTTTGGCATTCTCATAAGCTTCAGCTCTGAATTCTTCCAACTCTTGAATTTGCAACATCCTTCTTTCTCCAGCAGCTTTGCTGTCCAAGTTCAAAAGTTTCAAGGCCCAGTATGCCTTGTGCTCCAACTCCAGTGGCAAATGGCAAGCTTTTCCGTATACTAGTTGGTAAGGAGACATTCCAATTGGTGTTTTGAAAGCTGTCCTATATGCCCAAAGAGCATCATCTAGCTTAATCGACCAGTCCTTCCTTGAAGTTCCCACAGTCTTTTCCAGGATCCTTTTGAGTTCTCTGTTAGATATTTCGGCTTGCCCACTTGTTTGTGGATGGTATGGTGTGGCTACCCTGTGTTTGACTCCATATTTTAGAAGCAATGCCTCTAATGGTTTGTTGCAGAAGTGGCTTCCTCCATCACTGATGATTGCTCTTGGAACCCCAAAACGGCAAAAAATGTGTTTTCTGAGGAAGTTCATGACTACCTTATTATCATTGGTTGGAGTTGCTATTACTTCAACCCATTTGGAGACATAGTCTACTGCCACAAGAATGTAATTATTTGAGTATGAGGAGGGAAATGGTCCCATGAAATCTATCCCCCATACATCAAACAATTCAAGTTCCAGAATGAATTGTTGTGGCATTTCATTTCTTCTTGGCAGGTTCCCCGCTTTCTGGCATTCATGGCAGTGCTTCACTAATTCTTTTGCATCTTTGAAGATAGTGGGCCAATAAAAACCACACTGCAACACCTTAGCTGCTGTTCTTTCTCCTGCAAAATGCCCTCCATAAGTGGAGCCATGGCAGTCCCATAAGACTTCCCTTCCTTCTTCCTCGGATATGCATCTTCTGAGTATGCCATCGGAACATTTTTTGAACAAGTATGGTTCGTCCCAGATGAAGTATTTGGCATCATTTACCAATTTCTTCCTTTGATGTTTGTTAAATTCCAACGGTAAACTCCCAGTGGCCTTGAAGTTTGCTATGTCTGCAAACCAGGGTGCTTTGTGAATTACCATGAGTTGTTCATCAGGAAAGTACTCATTTATATGTGTGCTTTGTGTGCTTCCTTCTTCACATGGTATCCTTGATAAATGGTCTGCCACCTTGTTCTCTACACCCTTCTTGTCTTTGATTTCAATGTCAAATTCCTGCAACAAAAGAACCCATCTAATAAGTCTTGGTTTAGATTCTTGTTTAGCAAGTAAATATTTTAAAGCTGAATGATCAGTGAAGACAATGACTTTAGATCCAATGAGATAGGATCTAAATTTGTCAAATGCAAAGACTATTGCCAAGAGTTCTTTTTCAGTGGTTGTGTAATTCCTTTGGTTAGCATTCAAGACTTTACTGGCATAATAAATCACATGTACCAAATTGTCTTTCCTTTGTCCTAACACTGCCCCAATAGCAAGGTCTGATGCATCACACATCAGTTCAAAAGGTAAGTTCCAATCAGGTGGGGCAATGATAGGTGCAGAGGAAAGTTTTTGCTTCAAAAGTTCATAGGCTAGCATGCAATTTTTATCAAATACAAAGGGTGTATCAGAGACAAGCAAGTTACTCAAAGGTTTGGCTATTTTAGAAAAGTCTCTAATAAACCTTCTGTAAAAACCAGCGTGTCCCAAAAAACTCCTAACTGCCTTGACATTACTTGGTGGAGGTAGTTTTTCAATGATTTCCACCTTAGCTCTGTCCACCTCCATGCCTCTATTAGAGATTTTGTGGCCAAGGACTATTCCTTCTGTGACCATGAAATGACACTTTTCCCAGTTTAATACTAGGTTAGTCTCTTGGCACCTCTTAAGCACCAAGGCAAGGTGGTGTAGGCAGCTGGGAAAAGAATCCCCAAACACAGAAAAATCGTCCATGAAGACCTCAATAAATTTTTCAATCATGTCCGAAAAGATGGACAGCATGCATCTTTGGAAAGTGGCAGGTGCATTGCACAATCCAAAGGGCATGCGTCTATAAGCAAAAACTCCATATGGACAAACAAATGATGTTTTCTCTTGATCACTAGGATCAACTACTATTTGGTTGTAGCCTGAATATCCGTCCAAGAAGCAATAGTAAGCATGTCCGGCAAGCCTTTCAAGCATCTGATCCATGAATGGGAGTGGGAAATGATCCTTTCTGGTGGCTTCATTGAGCTTCCTGTAGTCTATGCACATCCTCCACCCAGTGACGGTTCTTGTGGGTATGAGTTCGTTCTTCTCATTTGGCACCACAGTTATGCCACCTTTCTTGGGAACTACATGGATGGGACTAACCCATGGGCTATCAGAAATGGGGTAGATTACCCCTGCCTGCCATAACTTCCTGACTTCCTTTTGTACCACTTCTTTCATGACGGGATTCAATCTTCTCTGAGCTTGAATGGAGGGTCTAGCATCCTCTTCTAACAAGATTTTATGCATGCATATGGATGAACTTATCCCCTTCAAATCAGCTAGGGTCCATCCAATGGCATCTTGATGAGTTTGCAGCACCTTGATCAATTCTTCTTCCTGTTCTTGGCTAAGGGCAGAGCTAATGATAACAGGGTGACTCTCATCACTACCCAAGTATGCATACTTGAGATTAGGGGGCAATGCTTTGAGCTCAGGTTTTGGTGCTTCCTTTTCTTCTTTCACTCTCTCTGGCATGCTTAGCATGGTTGTGTCAGCACCCTTGATATCACTAACTTCAATATCCTTGGTGAACTCCTCCTCTGCCACTTCCTTTATTGTTTCCTCAAAAGTTTCTTGTACTGCAATGTCCACTACATCAACCCTCATGCATTCCCTTAGTGATTCTGATGGATAGCTCATTCCCTTGAATACATTAAACACCAATTTCTCATCATGTAGTCTAAGAGTGAGTTCACCCTTTTGTACATCTATGATGGCTCCAGCAGTAGCTAGGAAGGGTCTTCCCAGAATTATTGAAGCTTTGGCTTCTTCCTCCATATCTAACACCACAAAATCAGCAGGAAATATAAATTCTCCCACTTTCACCAACAAATCCTCAACTATCCCATGAGGGAATTTAAAAGTTCGATCTGCCAATTGGAGGGCCATTCTTGTTGGTTTGGCTTCCTCAATCTTCATTCTTCTCATCATTGTTAGCGACATCAAATTGATGCTGGCCCCTAAGTCACACAAGGCCTTCTCCACCATGACTTCTCCTATGATGCAGGGGATTTGGAAACTGCCTGGGTCCTTCAATTTCTGAGGCAATTTGTGCTGAATGATGGCACTGCATTCTTCAGTTAACAACACAGTTTCCTCATTTCTCCAGCTTCTCTTCTTGGTCATTAATTCTTTTAAGAATTTTGCATAGAGTGGCATTTGCTCTATTGCCTCAGCAAAGGGAATGTTGATTTGAAGCTTCTTGAAAATCTCCAAGAACCTGGAGAATTGGCCATCCTTTTCACTTTTCATCAAACGTTGAGGATAAGGTGCTTTAGGTGTGTAAGGCTTCAGGACCTCTTTTTCTTTTTCTTTTGTTGCAGACGGTGTAAAAGATCGTCCTTGTTCTTTGTCTTTCACATTTTCCTTTGCTTCATCCTCTGTGGTTTCCTTTGAGATCTCCTTTAGATTCTTTCCACTTCTGAGGGTTATGGCCTTACATTCTTCCCTTGCAATAGCCTTGGCAGCATGAGAGCCGCTTGTCCCAGGGGCTTGCTTAGTCAAATACAAAATTTGATTTTCTAGCTTCTGGATGGCAGCTCCTTGGTTTTGCAAGTTAGAATTTACTTCTTCCTTAAAAGCTTTCAATTCGGTTATGTCTTGGCTCATGGTTGCAAGCATTCCTTCTATCCGGTTTAATTGATCTTGAAATTGTTGGTTCGGATTAGGTTGGGTAGGTTGATTATTTTGGCCATGATATGATGGTTGGGGGTAAGTGTTTTGTGTGGCTTGGTATGATCTTTGGTTGGAGTTTTGGTATGTGGAATTGTTATGTTGGTTGTGGTTGTAAGGTTTGTGGTTTTGTGGTTGGGTTTGTTGGTTCCCCCACCCAAAGTTTGGGTGGTTTCTCCAGCCTGGGTTGTAAGTGTTGGAATGTGGGTCATATGATTGCCTTTGTTGGTTTCCCACATAATTGGCCTCATCCCAATCACCTCCTTCAATGCTTACTTCCTCTTGATCTTGTGTGTGTATTGCAGCCACTTGCTTTGTTTCTAATTGCCTGGTAAGCTCTGCTAGTTGCTTGGCAAACACCTTGTTTTGGGCTAGAATTGTATCAACATGGTTCAGCTCCATGACTCCCTTAGTGTTGTGCCTTTCTGATGCATAGTAGTACTCATTCTCAGCCACTGTCTCAATCACTTCAATGGCCTCTTCCATAGTCTTTTTCCTGTTCAATGAACCTCCTGATGAATGGTCTACAGCCTTCCTTGATTCATAAGAGAGTCCATCATAGAAAATATGCAATTGCACCCAATCATGGAACATGTCTGGTGGGCATTTCCTTGTCAA
The DNA here is from genome assembly GCF_003086295.3 of Arachis hypogaea. Lineage (NCBI taxonomy): Eukaryota > Viridiplantae > Streptophyta > Magnoliopsida > Fabales > Fabaceae > Arachis > Arachis hypogaea. The sequence goes on from NC_092046.1 coordinate 54,806,360, forward strand.
GTCCTTGAATCTCTCCCATGCCTCGTAGAGAGTTTCACCATCTTGTTGTCTAAAAGTCTGAACCTCAGATCGAAGCCTATTGACCTTTTGTGGGGGGTAGAAACGTGCCAGAAACTTGCTTTCCACCTCATCCCATGTTGTTAGACTCCCCCTTGGGAATGATTCCAGCTACTTAGCTGCTTTGTCCCTAAGTGAAAATGGGAACAAAAGCAGTTTATAGGCATCTTCCTGGACTCCATTGGACTTCACAGTGTCACAAATTCTCAGGAATTTTGTGAGATGTTGGTTTGGGTCTTCATTAGCACTTCCACCAAATGAACAATGATTCTCCACAAGTGATATTAGCTGTGGTTTGAGTTCAAAATTGTTGGCCTGAATGGGTGGTTTCTGGATGCTGCTACCACAATTCCCAGAGGTTGGGTTTATGTATGAACTAAGAACCCTCCTCTCAGGAATGGCATTGTTTCCATCAGCTCTCTCATGGTTGTGAACTTCTCTATCCATGTTGAGATCTAGAGCTTCCTCAAAATTATCCTCAGATTCTCCTTCAGATTCCTCTTCTCCCACTACTCTCTTCCCTCTTGCTTCCCTTCTCAGTCTATGAAGGGTCCTCTCTGGTTCGGTATATGGAGGAGTTGATGTCTCTCCTCTCCTACCTGTCATACAAGAACACAGCACAGGCACAAACAAGTGAAATACTCTTGGTTAATGGAAGAGTATGGTTAGAGCAATTGAGGAATTAATTCAAACAGTTAGTGAGTCAGTGAGTTAGTTGCTTGAATTTAAAGGCATAAAGAAAGAAAACATGTAACCGAGTGCAGAAATTAAAATTCAACAAGTAACTTGAACAGAATTAACAAAGCAAGAGAAATTGCTCAATCTAGTTAGCTTCCAATTTGAGAATTGTCAATCGAAAACCAATCCCCGGCAACGGCGCCATAAACTTGATGCGCATAAACTAGTTATGCTACGATTTAGGAAATTGCACGATCGGCAAAATTCCTTCCGGCAAGTGCACCGGTTATCGTCAAGTAAAAACTCACAATAGAGTGAGGTCGAATCCCACAAGGATTGGTTGAGTGAGCAATTCGGATTAGAAGTGTGTTCTAGTTGAGCGGAATCAAGATTTGAGATGAGAATTGCGGAATGTAAAATTGGCGGGAAAAATAAATGACAAAAAAATTAAATGGCGAAATCTTAAATTGCATGAATTAAAGAGCAGAAACTAAATTGCTGAAATTAAAAGGGAATGGGGGTTGATTGCATGAATGGAGTTGCAGAATGTAAAGAGAAGATGGAAATCAGAATTGGGGGATTCATTGGGTTATAGGAGATATTGAGATCTCCAAATCAAAACATGTTTATCTCTTCCTCAAGCAATGCGTTCATTGAATTTTGCTTGGCAATCTTATATGATTGGATCCCAATCCCTTGGCTCACCAATACTCTCTAAAAATGAACAAATTCCCAATCCCTTGGTTTAAGTGTTCATAAGAAGAGATGATGTTCGATCACTGATTATACCACACAGTTTCATGAACCACAATTTGGTAGGATTACATGTCACAATATCCATCCAAACCCCAATCCAATTCACTGTGAGAAAGCTTCTCTAGCATGAATCCTCCATTCCTTTCCCAAGGTTCCGAAGGATCCCAATTATGGGTAGTTTCTTTCCCAAGACAACTACCCAATGGAATTAGATCGAGAAGCTTTCTAACAAAATTCAAGAGAAAAGATTGAAGAAGAAGATAAACTATTATTGATTCATTGAATTACAATAGAGCTCCCTAACCCAATGAAAGGGGGTTTAGTGAGTCATAGCTCTGAATTCAATTACAAAGATATGAAAACTAGCTAAAAGTGAAGGTAAAAGTAAAAGGTCCCTTTCTAACTTAAATTCTATCCTATTTATACACTTTCTATATTGAGCTTCTGTTGTGTTTCTTGGGCTTTGAGGCCTCTCCATGCTTTCCTTTTGCCTTGGGTTTATGATCCATAATCTTGATGAGGCTGTTGATCCAAATTCTGTAACATTCATTGAGCCAACTTAGTGATAATCAAATAATGACACATGACTCAATAAATTGAGATTTCAAACTCATCAATCCTTCAGGCCCAATCCCATAAACCATGATATTCAATTGGGTTTCATACCAGAATAAGTTTAAGTTAATGTTTGTGCTCAATTACTAACTTAACCACAATATTTTTGGTCCATAAACCTTTTCCAAGAGTGGCGTTTAAGTTGCAGTTTAAGCTTAAACTGCAGCTTAAACGCCAGATACTTCCAGTGAGCCTTTTTGTAGAAGCACGTTTAAGCTTCAGTTTAAGGTTAAACTGAAGCTTAAACGTGGAAATGGAAGAAGGCAGCCCTGGAGAGTAATGTAGTCGAACACGTTTAAGCTTCAGTTTAAGGTTAAACTGAAGCTTAAACGTGGATAAAGGAAGGGCAGCTCTGGAGGTCGAACACGTTTAACCTCCAGTTTAAGGTTAAACTGGAGGTTAAACGTGGAAAAGGAAGGAGGCATCCTGGAGGTCGAACACGTTTAACCTCCAGTTTGAGGTCAAACTGGAGGTTAAACGTGGAAGCTTAGAATGGTAGCCCTGGAGGTGTCGAACACGTTTAACCTCCAGTTTGAGGTCAAACTAGAGGTTAAACGTGGAAATGGAGAGAGCAACCCTGGAGGAGAAAGGCTGTCGAACACGTTTAAGCTCCAGTTTGAGGTCAAACTGGAGCTTAAACGTGGAAATGGCTCCCTGGTGCTATTCCCACTTCTGGCGTTTAACCTCCAGTTTAAGGTTAAACTGGAGGTTAAACGTGGACTCCTTGCTGAGTGGCATTCTCATTCTGGCGTTTAACCTCCAGTTTAAGGTCAAACTGGAGGTTAAACGTGGGCATGCTTCTTTGGTGAGACTTTCCATTCTGGCGTTTAACCTCCAGTTTAAGGTTAAACTGGAGGTTAAACTTCAATTCCAGCATTCCTTAGCCTTCATGATTCTGGCGTTTAAGCTCCAGTTTAGGCTTAAACTGGAACTTAAACTCCACATGTGATATTCAAGCTTCCTTTATTGATTTTGTTGCTTCCTTGCTTAGCCTCTTCTTCCCTGAAATCATCCAAACAAATACATCAAAGTCTTGCAAAATTTCATGAGAAATCTTCCATTCATAGCATTCAAGTAATATAACTAAAACTCATGGAATTTGCATCAAAATCATATTGTTTGGATGGTTCATTGCTTTGTTCTTCATTTAACCATTTTTGGTTGCTTTAAGCTCAAGAAAATGCATAAAACAACTAAAACTAACAGAAAAATGCTAGTGAAACTAGCCTAAGATGCCTTGGCATCACAACACCAAACTTAATACTTGCTTGTCCCTAAGCAAGTCCTGAGTTATTTAAGAAGAAAGTATGAAACAGAAAGCAATTACATTGGCTATATTAGCAAGCATTTGAAGTTCCTCAGAAGGGTTTTATGCAGAAAGTTGCAGCATCACTTTTTCATACTTATCAGGTAAGATTATCACTTTTTCATTGCATCCATCAAACACTGCTATGGCCTCTTGTTATTTTTATGTCTTTGGCACTTTTCTCTTCTTTGTTTTTCTTTTCTTTTTCTTAGAGCTTCTTTTGCTCCTTGTTTGCTTAGTGTCATGTGTTGCACAAGCCTTTGGCATTTTCTTTTTCTTATCAGTGCACTACACATATCCACTTTAGGCATTTTAGTTCACATTTCTTCTTGAGACATTGGTGCCCAGCACCTCTTTGTGTGACTAAATGTTTTGTATTTAGGTTGCTCTTGATAATGGACTTTTGGTTGATAATCCCGGGTTAGTTAACCCAAGTTACCAAGTGTTGAAACACTCCTCAGAACCTATTCATCCAAGCATATCCTTAATACATAAACACCACAGGCATTTGTCTCAGAAGTTCAAACCATTGGTACCTAGCTTATTTTCTCAATTTTTTTGCTTTTTGGTTGCCCTTTTTCAGTGGCTTTTTCTTCTTCTTTTTCTTTCTTTTTCATGGCCAAAGACATTTATTCATCAAGATCCATAGACAGTTTTCAATTTCTACACAAAGAATGATAATTCTACACTCTAATTCTAGTGATCTGACTAAACAATCAAGCATGCATACCACCACTTAATTCTACTTGATTTGTCACTAATTTAGCCAAGTTACTTTTGTTCAAACTTTTCTTTTATTTTTGGAAACAGAACAAGCATGGCAAGCACTCGTTTAAGAAGGTGAAGTTATATCCAAACATCTAGGCATTCACTTTATTCAAAGCAATAAACAGACACTCATACTAAAAAAAACTCCACATAACAGAAAGATTCAACATTTACAGTTTAAACCAGAACACGCATGCTTTTGTTTGCCCTTTTTAAAGAATTATCAAGGAACAATACCACCTTGTGAAATTCCTTGTTTTCTCTTTGTTGTCAGGAAACAATTTGATTTCTCCTTCTTCTCCTAAATGTTGCTTCATGCTTTAAGATTCTTGTTTCTTTTCCTGCAAAGAGTGATGAAGTTGCTTGCTTCTCAAGCACTTGAGTGGTTAGCTCAACTATGTGTGGGTAAGTATCGGAGTCTTAGGTTGGTGTGTGAACACCAAACTTAGTCTCCCACTTACTTCTCTGTTCTTTGAATCCTTGAGTTCTCTTGGAATGAAGTTGCTACTAAGGGTTTTAAGCATTTCTGTGACTGCTTAGAATGGTTGTTCCTTTCATATAATTCAAAGGTTGTTGTGTTCAGTTGATCTTTATGGTGGAACACCAAACTTAGAGTCACACATTCCCCTTTGAATTATTGATCCATGAATTCATTGTTTGGTGTGAAACACCAAACTTAATTCTTTGCAATGCACAGAAACTACTTCACCCTTTTTATTGAAACAAATAAAAGAAACAGCAACAAGGTATTACCTCAGGTTGGGTTGCCTCCCAACAAGCGCTTCTTTAACGTCATTAGCTTGACGGTCAGCTTCCTCAGTTGAGGTGATATTTAACTTTGTCCTTCTCCTCCACATCTCCCAAGTAATGTTTGAGTCTTTGACCGTTCACAATGAAGGTTCGTTGTGACTTTTCTTCCATGATTTCTACTTGTCCATATTTGGAGACCTTGGTGACAAGGAATGGTCCAGACCACCTTGATTTTAGCTTCCCTGGAAATAGCTTCAGCCTAGAATTGTAGAGCAATACTTTTTGTCCTTCTTCAAATTTCCTTGGGGCTATGTTGCTGTCATGCTTCTTCTTTGTTCTTTCTTTGTAAATTTTGGCATTCTCATAAGCTTCAGCTCTGAATTCTTCCAACTCTTGAATTTGCAACATCCTTCTTTCTCCGCGTCACTTATGCTATTCCAATCCGCGCAGTCGTGTGAGCCATGCGACCGCGTCATTGCGATTTCCTCTCTTTCGAGCGGTCGCGTGAGCCATGCGGCCGCGTCACTTCTCGCTGGTCATCTCCTTAATTTCTTGTGTTCCTTCTATTTTTGCAAGCTTCCTTTCCAATCTCCAACTCATTCGTGCCCTATAAAGCCTGAAACACTTAACACACAGATCATGGGATCGAATGGAATAAAGGAGAATTAAAATACAATAATTAAAAGTCTCTAGGAAGCAAGTTTTCAATCATGTAATAATTTTAGGAAGGAAATATAAATGCATGCTAATTATATGAATAAGTGTTTAAAGATCATGATAAAAACACACAATTAAACACATTATAAACCATAAAATAGTGGTTTATCAACCTCCCCACACTTAAACATTAGCATGTCCTCATGCTTAGTTGAAGGAGATAAAATAAATGAGTAGGAACATGTAGAACTCATGCAATGCAATGCAACCTATATATGTAAATGCAACTATATGATTCTTGTCCACTTGATCAAAAGTAAATAAGCTCTTCAAAACAATTACAAATCAAATTCCACTAATTCAATTCTCATACAGCAAGAACAGATAAAAATGCAAGAAGATAGCTCATGAAAGCAGGGAACATAGAATTTCAAGCATTGAACCCTCACTGAAGATGCATGTACACTCTAGTCTCTCTAGTGTATAGGGTAATCACTCCATCCTTCTCTAATCATGCTCCCTAAATTTTTTTTTGTTCTTCTCCTAACCAATCAACAACATTTAATATACCAATGCAAACATCATGAGGTCTTTTCAAGGTTGTAATGGGGCCAAGGTAATGGTAAGGATACATATATGGTTAAGTGAGCTTATAAACTGAATCTTTAATTAACCCAAGCTTTAACATAACCTATATATATTCTATATAACTTTAGAATTCATACCTAGCTACCCAGAATTTCCTTTCACATTCCATACTCATGTATCAACTTTTTATTTTAATTTTATCATACATGCATTGATCCTTGAATTCTTAACTTAGCATTGGGGTAATTTTGTCCCCTTATTTATTTATTGAATATTTTTTATTTTTTTTCATAAACATAAAAATAAACATAGCTTATCAATGCACATAGATTTTTTATTCTTATAGTTTCACATGAGTAGGTTTCCAAATTCCCATTATATTATCATGATACACTCCCTTATTATCTTTTGTTCCCACAATTTCCCATACTTAATTAGCACACACAATTCTATCTTAAGCTAACCAAAGATTCAATTTGGGATATATAATTGTTTTTCTACTTAAGGCTAGTAATGTGGTAAAATATAGAACAAATGGGATTTAAAGACTTAAAGTGGCTAACAAAGGTAATTGAAAGGGTAGGCTTAATTTGGATAAGTGAGTTAAACAATTAATGGCCTCAATCATATGCAAACATATAAATATAATAAACATTGGACATATAGGATGGAACAAAATATAGATCACAATCATAGAGAAGTAAACACACAAGAATAAAATAATTATGGTTAAATAATGTAACCATGCATAAAGGCTCAAATCTCACAGGTTGTGTGTTCTTTAGCTTAAAAATCATGTTCCAAATACAACTTCAAGCAAATTTAACATAAAAATTTTAATTAAAATTAGTGAAAATTTGTTCCAAAAATAGAGTCTTAGAAGAAACTTATTGTCTTTTCAATCAAGTAGAACATGCATGCAACTAATCTATTACTATGCAATTTATCCTATTCTACAAAAGAAAAACTAACTAAATATCCTAATTTATTGGTGTTTAGGGAAGAGAAATTACCTCCGAAAGTCAGGTACTGACCGACTTCCTCACACTTAAGGCTTTGCACCTTCTTCGGTGCCATCTGTCAGGAATAGGGGTGGGCTGGTAGCAGTATCTCCACAGTTGGGACCATCATGGCTCCCTATGCTGGTAAAGGAAGTGGAGTCCGGGGTGTCTGAGTCCTTGAATTTTCCCATAATCAGCTCCTTGAGGTATGTGAATCGGTGCTTGTTACGGCGCTCTCTCATCTTAGCTTTGTGTTCCTGCCGATCCAACCTGTCGAGTATCTGATGGAGCAGTTGGTCTGTTGTAGGTGCTTGTGGTACGGAAGGAGAAATGTCCTGAGCCGGTTCAGTGGGCTGGCTTGTAGTGGCTGCTGAGGGTCTGATATATTTCCCATTAGGGACATATTGATCATCCCGTGGAAGTATGGCTTTGGTGTCCCCAGCTCTGAAGGAGACTCTGGCTGCTGAGATAAGATCTGAGACCAAGGCGGGGAAAGGTAAGTTGCCCACGATTTGTACGTATCCCATGGCATTCCGGATGTGTCTTGGTAGGTTCAGAGGTTGGTCTGTAAGGATGCACCATAGTAGAACGGCCATGTCCGCAGTGAAGGAGGACTCGTGAGTGCTTGGAAAGACGTAATGGGACCCGTTTTACTGATTGACACAGTCGCGTCGGTCACGCGGTCGCGTGACCCATTTTATGCCACTGGCGTGAGGGCAGCCTTGCACTCGCACAACTCTCTGTTCAAAATCATTAATTGCCAAATATTGGGTGACGCGATCGCGTGGGGCATGTGATCGCGTGAGTGGCCATTAGAAGGATGTGATGCGGTTGCGTCGGTCACGCGGCCGCGTGGGAAGAATTGTGCGTTCAGCACTAATCCAGCACCACTCTAGCACAACTTTCGGTCTTGCACCCTTTTTACGTCGAATTCCAGGGCACGCGGCCGCGTGGGTGACGCGGTCGCGTGGGAGGCCAATGTTCCCACTCGACGCGGACGCGTCGGTGACGCGGTCACGTGGGGCAATTTGTGCCATTGGCACGCCTCCAGCCATGCTCCTGCGTGACTCTGTTTGACACCTCGGCTTGCCCATTAGTCTGAGGATGGTATGCTGTTGCAACCTTATGAATGATCCCATGCTTCTTCATTAATCTTGTTAGTCTCCTGTTACAAAAATGGGTGCCTTGATCGCTCACGATTGCTCGTGGTGATCCAAAGCGACAAATAATGTGGTTTCTCACAAAGGAAACAACAGTGTTAGCATCATCAGTGCAGGTAGAAATTGCTTCCACCCATTTGGAAACATAATCCACAGCTAACAATATATAAAAATAACCATTAGAATTTGGAAAAAGGACCCTTGAAGTCAATGCCCCAAACATAAAAAATTTCACAGAAAAGCATAATTTGTTGAGGCATCTCATCCCTCTTGGATATATTACCAAATTTTTGGCATGGAAAACAAGATCTACAAAATTTAGCAGCGTCTCTAAAAAGAGTAGGCCACCAGAATCCACAGTCTAAGATTTTTCTAGCTGTTCTTTGAGAGCCAAAATGTCCTTCACTCTCAGATGAGTGACAGGCCTCTAAGATGGACTGAAATTCTGATTGAGGTACACACTGTCTTAATTACCTGGTCAGCACCACATCTCCATAAATATGGGTCATCCCATATATAATATTTAGACTCACTTTTCAGCTTGTCTCTTTGATGCTTAGAAAAGTTTGGAGGAAAAGTGCGGCTAACTAGATAATTAGCTACAGGTGCATACCAAGGGACTACCTCAAATACTGCTTGCAGGTTATCAAATGGGAAATTATCATCTATAGGATTAGAATGATCCTTAATGTGCTCAAGGCAACTCAAGTGGTCTGCCACTAGATTCTGGTTACCGCTCCTATCCTTAATTTCCAAATCAAATTCTTGTAATAGTAGTATCCAACGTATAAGCCTTGGTTTGGACTCCTTTTCAGCTGATAGATACTTTAGAGCTGCGTGGTCTGAATACACTACTACTTTAGTACCAAGTAAATAGGCTCAGAATTTATCCAGAGCAAAAACAATAGCAAGAAGCTCTTTCTTAGTAGTAGTGTAATTGGACTGAGCGGCATCTAAAGTTTTAGACGCATAAGTGATAACAAAAGGATCCTTACCTTCACGCTGAGCCAGTGCTGCTCCTACTGCATGGTTGGAGGCGTCGCACATTATTTCAAATGGCTGGCTCCAGTCTGGTCCTCTCACAATTGGAGCTTGAGTCAGGGCGGTCTTCAGCTTATCAAATGCTTGTTTGCAATCCTCACTGAACTCGAACTCAATATCCTTCTGCAGTAGTCTGGATAAGGGAAGTGCTACCTTACTGAAGTCCTTAATGAATCTTCTGTAAAAACCTGCATGGCCAAGGAACGAATAGACTTCCCTCACAGAAGAGGCGTAAGGTAAACTAGAAATAACATCCACCTTTGCTGGATCTACAGAAATGCCAGTATTAGACACAACATGTCCTAGTACAATACCTTATTTTACCATAAAGTGACATTTTTCAAAATTTAATACAAGGTTTGTACTGACACATCTATCTAATACTCTAGACAATCCATCTAAGCAAAGGCTAAAGGAATCACCATACACACTAAAATCATCCATAAAAACTTCCATACAATCCTCAATAAGATCAGAGAAAAGACTCATCATGCACCTTTGGAAGGTAGCTGGTGCATTGCACAAGCCAAAGGGCATTCTCTTGTAAGCATAAGTCCCAAAAGGACATGTAAAAGTAGTTTTTTCCTGATCCTCAGGAGCTATATGAATCTGGAAATAACCTGTGTAACCATCTAAAAAATAATAATGTGATTTACCTGACAGGCGATCCAGCATTTGATCAATGAATAGAAGAGGATAGTGATCCTTACGAGTGGCTTGGTTGAGGCGTCTGTAATCAATGCAGACCCTCCAAGAGTTCTGTACTCTAGTTGCTATGAGCTCTCCATGCTCATTCTTCACTGTAGTGACGCCAGACTTCTTGGGCACCACTTGTACTGGGCTCACCCATTCACTGTCTGAAATGGGATAGATGATATCTGCCTCTAGTAGTCTGGTCACTTCTTTCTTGACAACCTCTAAGATAGTGGGGTTCAGTTTTCTCTGGGGTTGACGGACAGGTCTTGCTCCCTCTTCTAAAAATATTCTATGCTCACTGACTTGAGGGTTGATGCCTACTATATCCGCCAAACTCCACTCAATTTCCTTCTTGTGCCTCCTCAGCACACTAAGTAACTGCTCTTCTTGTTGAGAAGTGAGATCCCTTACAATGATAACTGGACACTTTTGCTTGTCCTCAAGGTAAGCATATTTGAAGTGTGGAGGAAGGGGTTTCAACTCTAACTTCTGCTCATGGTCAGGCTCTGGATTGTCTGAAGCTGGTGAAAATGGCGAAGTGCCATCATTGTCGTTCAAGAGTGTCCCCACACTCGGACCTTGTCCTGTGTGCTTCTCTTCTAACTCCTCCTGGTGAACTTCAGCTACGGTTTCGTCAATGATGTCACACTGGAAGATAGAATGATCTTCTGGAGGGTACTTCAGAACTCCATTCAGATCGAAGCTTACTACTCGACCATCTATTTCAAAAGAGTATGTTCCTGAAAAAGCATCCAATTTGAACTTTGATGTCTTCAGGAAAGGTCTTCCAAGTAGGATTGATGACGGCTTCTCAGAGTCATTTTGGGGCATCTCCAGAATATAAAAATCAGTGGGGAATGTGAGTCCCTTAATGCCTACTAATACATCTTCAGCAACTCCAACCACTGTAATAATGCTTTTATCTGCTAACACAAAACGAGCTGCTGACCTTTTTAAGGGAGGGAGCCTCAAAATATCATATATAGACAAAGGCATTATACTTACACATGCTCCTAAATCACACATGCAGTCAGAAATTATCACACCACCAATAGTACAATTAACCATACAAGGACCTGGGTCACTACATTTTTCAGGTAAACCACCCATTAAAGCAGATATGGAACTACCTAAAGGAATAGTTTCTAATTCATTAATTTTGTTTTTATGTATACATAAATCTTTTAGAAACTTTGCATATTTAGGTACCTGTTGAATAACATCAAATAGAGGAACAGTTACCTCATCCTTTTTGAATATCTCTACCATTTTTGGATCAGGTTCCAGCTGCTTCCTGGGCTTCCTTGCAAGTTGTGGAAATGGAATATGAGTGGTGTCTTCTGCAGTGTCTGCGCCTTTTGATGCTTCCTCCTGTGGTTGAACTTCTTCTTTTTCAGCTATGTCCTGTATGCCTTCTTCCTCTTCAACATCTTCTATTTCCACTACCTCTTCAGCTGAGGTGTGTTCTGGTGGGCTTGGCTCCTCCTGGTTCCTCTCCTGTAGTGTGGTTCCGGACCTTAGGGTGATGGCATTAATGCCACCCTTGGGATTGGGTAATGGTTGAGAGGGAATTCCACTGGAGCTCAAATGCTGGTTATTGGAGTTATTCATTGATCCAATCTATGAGACAAGAGCTTGCAAAGTAGCGTTCAGACCATTTAGAGTGGCATTAATTTATTTTCCATGGTCTGTTGTCTCCGATCAATAGATTGTAATAAGTCATCATTAGTAGATGAAGAAGGATAGGTAATTTGAGAGGTCTGCTATTGGGTATTCTGTGGTCCTTGGGATTGCCTCTGGTGAGGTGCTCTGTATGGCTGGTACTGGTTCTATTGCCTGTTGTTATTATTATTCCACCTCTGATTTTCCTGATTGTCTCTGTCTCCTCTATTGTTGTTGTCCCTCCAATTCTGGTTAGAATTGTCCTGCCATCCATGGTTGTAATTGCCACTTTGATTGTACCCTTGGTTGGGGTGGTCATAGAAGTTATGAGTGGCTGCCACGGTGTTGTCTTCCTGCTGGAGCTGCAGACATTCATCAGTATAGTGGCTATAATCAGCACAGATTCCGTAAAATCTCTGTGGGACTAACTATTGGTTTTGCTGTGGTGGAGAAGGTTGAGCTTGCTGAACTTGTTGTTGATTCAATTGCATCTGCTTCAGCAAGTTGGTCATTTCACAGATGCTGTAAGTTAGAGCAGCAGTCTCTCTGCTAGAGGATACTTCTGTAATGGCTTTTGAACGGCCTTATTTCTGCCTGTGATTCCGTGTAGATTCAGCTAAGTTGCTAATCAATTGCCATGCCTCATCAGTGGTCTTGTACTTTTTCATAGACCCATTGCTAGCACTTTCCAATGTGGTCTTATCTTGGGGCCTCATGCCCTGTGTGACGTAACTGAGTAACACTATCTTATCAATCAAATGGTGGGGGCAAGCTTCCAGAAGATTATTGAAGCGCTCCCAGTATTCATAGAGAGTCTCGGATTCGTCCTAAACAATCATAGAAATATCTTTCCTCAGTTTATCAGTAACTTCAGCGGGAAAGAATTTTTCCAAGAATTCTCTTCTCAGTGTATCCCAGTTGGATACAGTTGCTACGGGTTGAGTGTAGTACCACTCTCTTGCCTTTCCCTCAAGAGAAAACGGGAAAGCTTTCAACAAAATTGAAGTTTCATCTGTACCGTCACGCCTGACAGTAGAACAGGCTGCTTGAAAATCTCTCAGGTGCTTGATAGGCTCTTGAGCAGGTAAGCCATGAAACTTGGGCATCAAATTGGGCAGTGCAGTCTTTATTTCAAAGTCTATAGCCACCGCTGGGTGATGCGCTTGAAACGGTTGCATTGTAAAATCAGGGGCTCCAGCCTCCTGGATAGTAACTCTCTTAGGTGCTGCCATGTCACCGATACGTAAATCAACCAAATCAGTAGAACGGGGGCTGGTTTCTTCCTCAAATGACGTTTCAGATCCGCCCTCAGAGAGGACTAACCGACGTCGAGCTTGCCTTATTTGTGAAATAGTTCTTTCAATCTCAGGATCGAATACTGGCAAGCTTGGATCAGGAAGTGAATGCGTCATCTAGCGAAAGAAACAAGCAGCTCATAGTAGCAAAATAAAATAAAATACAAATAAATAAAATTCCAATTAATAACTTTAGCACTCTATTGCAACTCCCCGGCAACGGCGCCAAAAATTGACGTGGCAGAAATTGGCGAGTTAAGAATTGTTATAAGATATGCGTTGCAAGTATAGTTCTTAACCAACCAGAAATCCGCTTATCAATTTAGAAGGGTTGTCACAAAAATTAAAATTAAAATACTGGGAGTATGAATCCCAGGTCGTCTCCCAACGAGTTGCAGAAAGGTGTGCTATTTTATTAATCAGATGTTTTCAAAAAAAGAGTTTGAGTTGAATAAACAGAAAATTAAATTGGAGAAATTAAGTAATTTAAATAAAAGCCTTGACTGGGAGTAGATTAGTTGGAAGCCCTATTCTTGCTGCAGTACTCTCAAGATTAATTGATAATTGAAGGTTGTTCTGTTTAGTTATCCCTTACTAGGTAAGGGAAAGTCAAACAAGTTGGAATGCTGTTTCTATTCACAAGTCCCAATCCGCTTATTTGGAAGGACTGGCATTAGTGACTAGAGAGCAATCCAACAATAAACCCAATTACAATTTCTCCTTTGAGCATTCCAACTCAAGGGTTCCTTTCAATCAACTCCCCATCAAGTTAGGGAACTACTCGCTCATTGTGAATGTAGAACTCATAACATAGGAAAGGGAATTAAAGAAAGACATGATAAATAAAACTCAAAGGAATCAATTAAAAATAAAAGTAATTCTTGTATTAATAAATTCTAAAATAATCCAATAGTGAAAGTGAATAAATTAAAGGACATGGAAGAGTAAAGCCAAGTAAAGAAAACGAACTAGAATGACGAAGTCTTGATGAGGTAATAACTCTTCTCAATATCCCAATGCAAAGAGCAATAGAAAATAAAAATCCTAAGAACTATGAATGTGTAGAGAGAAAACCTAGAGGAGGGGTAAAACTAGATCTAAAAACTAAAATTGTGTAGAATGAATGTTGTTTTCGTTTCTGCATGTTCTCTGGCTCTGGTCTGCTTTTCTGGGCCGAAAACTGGGTCAAAACAGGGTCCAAAATCGCCCCCAGCGAATTCTCCAGATTATGCAGATCACGCACGTCACGCGATCGCGTCATTCATGCGGACGCGTCATTCGGCGTTTATCTTTGCCACGCGGGCGCGTCGTCCATGCCTCCGCGTCACTTATGCTATTCCAATCCGCGCGGTCGCGTGAGCCATGCGGCCGCGTCACTGCGATTTCCTCTCTTTCGCGCGGTCACGTGAGCCATGCGGCCGCGTCACTTCTCGCTGGTCATCTCCTTAATTTCTTGTGTTCCTTCTATTTTTGCAAGCTTCCTTTCCAATCTCCAACTGATTCGTGCCCTATAAAGCCTGAAACACTTAACACACAGATCACGGCATCGAATGGAATAAAGGAGAATTAAAATACATAATTAAAAATCTCTAGGAAGCAAGTTTTAAATCATGTAATAATTTTAGGAAGGAAATATAAATGCATGCTAATTATATGAATAAGTGGGTAAAGATCATGATAAAACCACACAATTAAACACATTATAAACCATAAAATAGTGGTTTATCACTCAACTTTGCTAGAGTCCCCAATTAGAGGTGTCCAGGGTTCTTAAGCACACTCTTTTTTTTTTTTTTTGCTTTGGATCACGACTTTAACCGCTCAGTCTCAAGCTTTTCACTTGACACCTTCACGCCATAAGCACATGGTTAGGGACAGCTTGGTTTAGCCACTTAGGCCAGTATTTTATTCCTTTGGGCCCTCCTATCCATTAATGCTCAAAGCCTTGGATCCTTTTTATTTTGCCCTTGCCTTTTGGTTTAAAAGGTTACTAG
The DNA here is from genome assembly GCF_003086295.3 of Arachis hypogaea. Classification (NCBI taxonomy): domain Eukaryota; kingdom Viridiplantae; phylum Streptophyta; class Magnoliopsida; order Fabales; family Fabaceae; genus Arachis; species Arachis hypogaea. The sequence continues at coordinate 54,821,384 of NC_092046.1, forward strand.
CTTTTTGCTTTTGCCTTTTAGTTTAAAAAGCTCGTGGCTTTTTCTGCTTGCTTTTTCTTCTTTTTTTTTTGCCAATTTTTTTCGCAAGCTTTTGCTTTTCACTGCTTTTTCTTGCTTCAAGAATCAATTTTATGATTTTTCATATTATCAAATAACATTTCTCCTTTTTCATCATTCTTTCAAGAGCCAACAATTTTAACATTCATAAACAACAAATTCAAAAGACAAATGCACTGTTCAAGCATTCATTCAGAGAAACAAAAAGTATTGTCACCACATCAAAATAATTAAACTAATTTCAAGGATGAATTTGAAATCATGTATTTCTTGTTCTTTTGTGATTAAAAATATTTTTCATTTAAGAAAGGTGATGGATTCATAGGACATTCATACTTTAAGGCATAGACACTAGACACTAATGATCATGTAAGAAAGACACAAACATAAATAAACATAAAGCATAGAGAGCGAAAACAGAAAAAATAAATAGATAAGGAGATTAAGGAACGGGTCCACCTTAGTAAGGGTGGCGTCTTCTTCCTCTTGAAGAACCAATGGTGCTCTTGAGCTCCTCTATGTCTCTTCCTTGCCTTTGTTACTCCTCCCTCATAGCTATTTGATCTTCTCTAATCTTATGAAAGGTGCCATATGGTTATGGAAAATTAAAAAGCGGGGCTTTTTCCACACCAAACTTAAACTGTTTGCTCGTCCTCGAGCAAAAGAAGAAAGAAAGGAGGAGATGGAGATGTGTGGTGGGTGCGGCCAAGGGAGGGTGATAGTGTGTATGAGGGGTTTATGATGGATGGATGTGAGTGGTGAAGATAGTATGGAAAAGAGGGTGGGGTAGGTGGGGATCCTGTGGGTCCACAGATCCTGAGGGGTCAAGGACTTAGCATCCCTGCTCCATTCAGGCCTGTAAATGCCCTTAGAGTGCAATCCTGGCGTTTAACGCCAGACTGCTGCTTGTTTCTGGCGTTAAACGCCAGCTTTTCTCCCTTTATTGGTGTTTAACACCAAGTTGGTACTTATTTCTGGCGTTAAACACCAGACTATAGCTTGTTTCTGGCGTTTAATGCCAGCTTGATGCTTCTTTCTGGTGTTAAACACGAGTCTGATGCTTCTTACTGGCGTTTAAACGCCAGTAAGCTCTTCCTCCAGGGTGAGCTATTTTTAATGCTGTTTTTGATTTTGCTTTGATTTTTGTAACTCCACATGATCATCATCCTAAAGAAAACATAAAATAAAAATGGAAAACAGAAAATTAACATAGATAAGTAAAAATTGGGTTGCCTCCTAATAAGCCCTTCTTTATTGTCTTTAGCTGGACCTTACTGAGCTTTTAATCTAGTCTCAGCTTTGAGCATTCTTGCTCAAAATTGCCTTCAAGATAATGCTTGACTCTCTGTCCATTAACAATGAACTTCTTATTAGAATCAATGTCTTGAAGCTCCACAAAGCCATATGTTGACACACTTATAATCATATATGGTCCCCTCCACCGGGATTTTAGTTTCCCGGGAAATAATCTGAGCCTAGAGTTAAACAGCAGAACCTTCTGTCCTGGTTCAAAGACTCTAGATGACAGTTTTCTGTCATGCCACCTTTTTGCTTTCTCTTTGTAAAGCTTGGCATTTTCGAAAGTAGTGAGTTTGAATTCCTCTAGCTCATTCAGCTGGAGCAATCTTTTTTCTCCAGCTAATTTGGCATCAAAGTTTAGGAACCTGGTTGCCCAGTAGGCCTTATGCTCCAGTTCCACGGGCAGATGACAGGCCTTACCATACACAAGCTGGTATAGAGAGGTCCCTATAGGAGTCTTGAATGCTGTTCTGTATGCCCGCAGATCGTCATCCAAGCTTCTTGCCCAATCCTTTCTACGGGTACTTACAGTCCGTTCCAGGATTCTTTTTAGTTCTCTATTAGAGACTTCAGCTTGCCCATTTGTCTGTGGATGATATGGAGTTGCCACCTTGTGGCTAATTCCATATCGGACCATAGTAGAGTAAAGTTGTTTGTTGCAGAAGTGAGTGCCCCCATCACTGATTAGTGCTCTAGGGACACCAAACCTGCTGAAGATATGTTTCTGGAGGAACTTCAGCACTGTCTTAGTATCATTGGTGGGTGTTGCAATGGCCTCTACCCATTTGGATACATACTCGACTGCCACCAGAATATAAGTGTTTGAGTATGATGGTGGGAAAGGCCCCATGAAGTCAATACCCCATACGTCTGACGTTAGGATTTTTGCCAGTAAAGAATTTTATAAAAATAGTCGCGTTGTAGATATAGTCTCTAAACCAACAGAAATCCCTTCGTACAAACGTTTTGGTTGTCACAAGTAACAAACTCCTAAATATATTGATAACCGAAGTATTCAAACCTCGGGTCATCTTCTCAAGAAACTGCAGGGAAGTATGTTCGTATTATTAGTTATGGAGATTGTAAATTGGGGTTTTGAGAATGAGGAGTGAATAGTTTAATTAGCAAATAAAGTAAATGAAGAACAAGCAATTTAAATGGCAAGTAAAATAAATAAATGACTGTAAATAAACTTTTGGCAAGGTATGAGAAATTAGAGGTCCTATCCTAGCTATCCTTATCAATGATGATGAAAATTGAATCTTAGTTCCACTTTATTAACCTTTACTAAGATAAAGGAAGGTCAAGGGATTAATTGGTTTGATCTTCGGATCCTATTTATTTCCTAAGAAAAGATTAGGATTATTAAAGTTCAATTTAATTAGCAAAGATAACAATTATCAATCATGTTTGAGTTTGATAACTCCTGAGTTACTGATTTCTTAACCAAGACCAAAAGGAGAAAAGTAAATCTACTGGAATAAAAATGTCTTCAGATTGGGAATAATAGCAACATAAATAAAATAAAGCAATATTAAACTGAAATACCTCAAATAACATTAATTCAAAAAAGTAATCTGTAACATCGAAGAATTCATAAATTAAATTGCGAAAGTAAATAAAAGGGAATATTGAACCTGATAAAGAGATAATCCTGAAAGCGAATAAAATCCTAATTCTAAATCCTAATCCTAAAGAGAGAAGAGAGAGGAGAGAACCTCTCTCTAAACTAAATCTAAATCATGAAAACTAACTAAAGTGGAGACTCTCTTTGAATGGATGCATTCCCCCACTTCATAACCTCTGGTCTATGCCTTCTGGACTTGGATTTGGGCCAAAAAGGGCTTCAGAATTCGCTGGGAGCGTTTTCTGCAATTTCTGGTGCGTGGCCTCTGTCACGCGTCCGCGTGGGTCACGCGGTCGCATCATTTGTAGTTTTCCTTGGCACGTGGTCGCGTCAGTCATGTGACCGCGTCATATGTGTTTAGCTCGAGGCGCGCGATAGCGTTAGTCACGCGTTCGCATCGCGCTCTCTTCGCACTGGCATGCGGCCGCGTCGTCCATGCGATCGCGTGGCTACCAGTTTCTTCACAAACTTCGTTTTATGCTTTCCTTCCTTTTTTGTATGTTTCCTTTCCATCCTTTGAGTCATTCCTGCCTTAGAAGATCTGAAACTACTCAACACACTAATCACGTCATCGAATGGAAATAAAGGTAATTAAAATAATTAATTTTAAAGCATAGGAAACATGTTTTTCACATACATCACATAATAAGGAAGGGAAAGTAAAACCATGCAGTTAATATGAATAAGTGGGTGAAGGATTGAATAAATCACTCAGATTAAGCACAAAATATATCATAAAATATGGGTTTATCAACCTCCCCACACTTAAACAATAGCATGTCCTCATGCTAAGTCCAAGATAAAGAGTAAGGTAAGGTTAAAGTGGTGCAATGTCATGCAATGTAATCTAATCTAAATGCAACTACCTAAATGAATGATGCATCATGCAATTCTAATTTTTATTCACTTGAATATAAAGCTTGCATGTAGTTGAATTAATTCACATTTTCAAGGAGTCATATATATATGTAGCCAAACTTTAGATAGTGATAAAGTGCCTTTACAATTGAGATGGGAAAGAAAAAAAAAACATTTTATAAACTTGAAAGACAATTAATAATCTAAGAAGAGATATATGTTAATGAGCTATTGAACCCTCACTGATTTTGTGTTTACTCTCTAGTCACTCAGTGTTTATTGGGTTAATCACTCTATTCTTCCTTTTATTCTTTCTTTCTATAACTTTGTTCTTCATCTAACCAATCAACAATTATAGAATATAGACATACCAAAATTCATGAGGTCTTGAATTAAGGTTGTAATGGGGCCAAGGTAAAGGTAAGGGTATATCTATAAGGCTAAGTGAGCTAATAAGTGAATCCTTAATTAGTCTAAGATCTCACCTAACATACATACTTTCTAAAGCAAAGCTTCTTTACCTATTTTCCCATATTTTCCCACTTTTGATGTTACATGCTCATGTTTCAATGTTTATTTTTACCCCATGTGTAATGCTTTATTTCACATTTGGGGAATTTTTGTGCGTCTTCTCTAGGCACACACCTACGGATTATTCCGTCTGCACATCTCTTAAAGAGATATGGTTCATCCCACAGGTAGTATTTTGCATCAGTAATTAATTTTTTCTTTTGTTACCTGCTGTACTCCTTGGGTATGAATCTTGCAGCTTTATAGTTTGCAATTTCTGCAAACCGTGGTATTTCCTGAATGGCAAATAATTGCTCATCGGGAAAGGTTTCAAAGATCTAAATAGAGGGAAAGGACGCCCCTTCTACTGGTTCTATCCGTGACAGATGATCAGCCACTTGGTTCTCTGTCCCTTTTCTGTCTCTTATTTCTATATCAAACTCTTGCAGAAGCAACACCCATCTTATGAGCCTGGGTTTTGAATCCTGCTTTGTGAGTAGATATTTAAGAGCAGCATGGTCAGTATACACAATCACTTTGGATCCTACTAAGTATGATCTAAACTTGTCAATGGAATAAACCACTGCAAGAAATTCTTTTTCTGTGAATGTGTAATTTTTCTGGGCATCATTTAAAACGCGGCTAGCATAATAAATGACATGCAGAAGCTTCTTATGCCTCTGTCCCAGTACTGCACCAATGGCATGGTCACTGGCATCACACATTAGTTCAAATGGTAATGTCTAGTCTGGTGCAGAAATAACTGGTGCTGTGACCAGCTTAGCTTTCAGAGTTTTAAACGCCTGCAGACACTCTGTGTCAAACACAAATGGTATGTCAGCAGCTAGCAGATTGCTCAGAGATTTTGCAATTTTTGAAAAATCCTTTATAAACCTCCTATAGAATCCTGCATGCCCCAGAAAGCTTTTGATTGCCTTTAACATTGGCAGGTGGTGGTAATTTTTCAATTACTTCCACTTTAGCTTGATCCACCTCTATTCCCTTGTTTGAAATTTTATGCCCAAGGACAATTCCTTCAGTCACCATAAAGTGACATTTTTCCCAGTTTAAAACTAGGTTGGTCTCTTGACATCTTTTTAGAACAAGTGCTAGATGGTCAAGGCAGGAGCTGAATGAGTCTCCAAATACTGAGAAGTCATCCATGAAGACTTCCAGAAATTTCTCTACCATATCAGAGAAGATAGAGAGCATGCACCTCTGAAAGGTTGCAGGTGCATTGCACAGACCAAAAGGCATCCTTCTCTAGGCAAACACTCTAGAAGGACATGTGAATGCTGTTTTCTCTTGGTCCTGAGGATCTACTGCAATTTGGTTATAACCTGAATAGCCATCCAAAAAGTAGTAGTATTCATGACCTGCTAGTCTTTCTAGCATCTGGTCTATGAATGGTAAAGAAAAGTGATCCTTCCTGGTGGCTGTATTGAGCCTTCTGTAATCAATACACATACGCCACCCTGTAACTGTTCTTGTAGGAACCATTTCATTTTTTTCATTATGAACCACTGTCATGCCTCCCTTCTTGGGGAAAACTTGGACAGGGCTCACCCAGGGGCTATCAGAAATGGGATAAATAATCCCAGCCTCCAGTAACTTGGTGACCTCTTTCTGCACCACTTCCTTCATGGCTGGATTTAGTCGCCTCTGTGGTTGAACCACTGGCTTAGCATCATCCTCCAATAGGATCTTGTGCATGCATCTTGCTGGGCTGATGCCCTTAAGATCACTTATGGACCACCCAAGAGCTGCCTTGTGTGTTCTCAGCACTTGAAGTAATACTTTCTCTTCCTGTGGATTTAAAGCAGAGCTTATGATCACCGGAAAAGTGTCACCTTCTCCCAGAAATGCGTATTTCAGGGATGATGGTAGTGGTTTGAGCTCGGGTTTAGGAGGTTTCTCCTCTTCCCAAGGAATTTTTAGATGCTCTTTTATTTCCTCTGATTCCTCTAGATCAAGCTGGACATCTTTAAAGATATCTTCTAGCGCTGATTCGAGACTCTCAGCCATGTTGATCTCCTCTACCAAGGAGTCAATAATATCAACACGCATGCAGTCTTGTGATGTGTCTGGATGCTTCATTGCCTCAACAGCATTCAGCTTGAACTCGTCCTCATTGACTCTTAAGGTCACCTCCCCTTTTTGGACATCAATGAGGGTTCGTCCAGTTGCTAGGAAGGGTCTTCCTAGAATGAGAGTTGCACTTTTGTGCTCCTCCATTTCCAGCACTACAAAGTCAGTGGGAAATACAAATGGCCCAACCTTGACAATCATGTCCTCAATTATACCTGATGGATGTTTAATGGTGCCATCAGCAAGTTGAAGACATATCCGGGTTGGTTTGACCTCTTCAGCCAAGCCAAGCTTTCTGATAGTAGATGCAGGGATTAGATTGATACTTGCCCCAAGGTCGCATAGAGCTATTTTGGTACAAGTACCCTCTAATGTGCATGGTATCATAAAGCTTCCGGGATCGTTAAGCTTCTCTGGTAAGCTTGTTAGGATGACTGCACTGCACTCTTCAGTGTGAAAAACTTTTCTATTTCTCTCCAATCCTTCTTATGACTTAAGATTTCTTTCATGAACTTAGCATAAGAGGATATTTGCTCAAGTGCCTCTACAAACAGAATCTTTATTTCAAGAGTCCTGAGATAGTCTGCAAAGCGAGCAAATTGTTTATCCTATTTCGTTTGGCGGAGTTTCTGAGGATAAGGTATTTTGGCTTTATATTCTTCAACCTTAGTTGCTGCAGGTTTATTTCCTACAGAGGCAGGTTGAGAAGCCTTCTTGAGGGAGTTAGTATCAGCACTTGCAGGTGTCTGATCCCTCACTGGCGTTTGAACACCAGAACTGGACATGGATTGGGCGTTTAACGCCAGGTTCCTACCCTTTTCTGGCGTTTGAACGCCAGAACTGGACGTGGATTTGGAGTTTAATGCCAGTTTTTCACCTGTTTCTGGCATTTGATCGCCAGACCTATTCCTCTCTGGGCTTTTACTGTCCTCAGAGGGATTTTGGGTAGCAGGTTGTTCATCCTTTGTCAGCTGTTCTTTTCTTGGCTTTCTGCTACTTTGAGTTGGAGTATTTAACGTTCTTCCACTTCTTAATTGAACTGCTTGGCATTCCTCTGTTATCTGTTTTGATAACTGCTGTTTTGTCTGATTCAATTGTGATTCCATATCCTTGTTAGCAATTCTGGTCTCTTGTAGCATCTCCTTAAATTCTGCTAACTGTCTTGTTATAGAAATAGTTGCTGATTGAGTTCAGCAACTTGTTCCTGAGGACTAAAGTCAGTTGATACTACCTTATACCTTAGCTTCTTCTTGCATGGAAGACTTATTACTTATGTACAGATGTTGATTTCTAGCAACTATATCAATAAGCTCTTGAGCCTCTTCAACAGTCTTTCTCATGTGTATAGATCCACCAGCTGAATGGTCTAGAGATATCTGAGCTTTTTCTGTAAGCCCATAGTAGAAGATGTCTAATTGTACCCACTCTGAAAACATTTCAGAGGGGTATTTCCTTAGCATCCCTCTGTACCTCTCCCAGGCGTTATAAAGGGATTCATCATCCTCTTGTTTAAAGCCTTGGATGTCCATCCTTAGCTGTGTCATCCTTTTTGGAGGGAAATATTGATTTAGGAATTTGTCTGATAATTGTTTCCATGTTCTTATGCTTGCTGTGGGTTGGTTATTTAACCACCTCTTAGCTTGATCTTTTACATCAAATGAAAACAGTAATAATCTGTAGACATCCTGATCTACTTCCTTGTCACGTACTGTGTCTGCAATTTGCAAGAACTGCGCCAGAAACTCAGTAGGTTCTTCCTGTGGAAGATCGGAATACTGACAATTTTGCTACACCATGATAATGAGCTGAGGATTTAGCTCAAAACTGCTTGCTTTGATGGGAGGTATACAGATACTACTCCCGTATACAGCAGTAATGAGGTTGGCATATGACCCCAGAGTCCTTCTGGACTGTTCATTTCCACTTAAGTCCATGATGGATAAAGGGAGATGATGTGAATTGCAAGTAAAATATATTTTTATTTTTATTTTATTTAATTAAAAATAACCGAATTAAAAAAAGAAAATAAAACAAAATAAAATAAAGTAAAATAATAAAAAAATAAAATATGGATTTCAAAAATTAAAAAAAAGGAAAATAAAAAGAAATTTGATTGTTGAATTGACTAATTAATTGAAAAGATTTGAAAATTTTTGAATATGATTTTCAAAAAAGATTTGAATTTTGAATTTTTAAAACTAAGATAAGATAAAATAGAAAGTTTTAAAATAAAAATCTGAATTTTTTAAAGAAAATTTCGAAAATCAATTAGAATAAAGAGGAAAAATATTTTTGAATTTAATGAAGAGAAAAATAGTAAAAACGACACCAAACTTAAATATTTAGATCAAAACAAAGGAAACAAACAGGAAAACTTTGAATATCACGATGAACGCTAAGAACAACTTTTGAAAAATTTTTAGGAAAACAAAAACACAAAGGACACCAAATTTAAAATATGAAACTAAACTCAAACAAAAAAACTCAATTATTAGTTTATAAAAATTTTTGAAAAAAAATTGAAAAAGAAAATACGGATTTTAAAAAAATTTTTCAAATAAAAACAATAATAGAAGACTTTAAACCAAAAAAGAAAAATTTTTCCTAATCTAAGCAACAAAATAAACCGTCAGTTGTCCAAACTCGAACAATCCCCGGCAACGGCACCAAAAACTTGGTGCACGAATTGTAAATCACACTTTTCACAACTCGTACCACTAACCAGAAAGTGCACTGGGTCGTCCAAGTAATACCTTACGTGAGTAAGGGTCGATCCCACGGAGATTGTCGGCTTGAAGCAAGCTATGGTTATTTTGTAATTCTTAGTCAGGAAATGATGCCAGGGCATCTTGGCTAGTTTTACTAGCCATTTTTTGTATGCTTTAGGTTGGTTTCATGCATTTTCTTAGGAAATAAGAAAGTATTTGGTTGAAAATGCATTCATACCATGATTCAAGCAAACATTGTGAATTTTGAATGATTTCATGAGAATTATGCATGAATTGAATGATAAAATGGATGATGCATGATCTCATGATTAAGAGCAAGACTTTGATGTACTTTGTTTGATTGATTTTAGGTAACAAGAAGCAGAGAAGAGCCACGTTAGTGCCACTAACGTGGCCATTAAACTGGAAGGAAGGAAAGCTTGGAAAGTTAGTGAGAACGTTAATGCCACTAACGTTAGCGAAGGGCAAGAAGACCCACGTTAGCGACCCCGTTAGCTCCACTAACGTGGGCACTAACGTGGAAGAATAGGAGAAGTCTCAATGTTAGTGAGAAAGTTAATGGTATTAACGTGGAAGAAAGGAGGCAGCTGTGAAAGTTAGTGGAAAAAGTGAACGCCATTAACATTTGTGAAGCCAAGAAGACCCACGTTAATAGCCACGTTAGTTACACTAACGTGGGCATTAACGTGGAAGAAAGGAGGCAGTTGTGAAAGTTAGTGGAAAAAGTGAACGCCACTAACGTTTGCGAAGCAAAGAAGGCCTACGTTAGTGGCCACGTTAGTTACACTAACGTGGACACTAACGTGGGCAAAATCTCACCCGGCAGCCTGACCATGCCTTTTTCAAACAAGGATAACTTGAGCCACAAAGCTCCAAATGAGGTGATTCCAGTGGCATTGGAAAGTAGGATTCCAGAGCTTTCCAAGCATATATGGCACTACACGGTGGATACTAAATTTAAGGGAGAAAACCTGCCCCGAAAGTGCAAAGATGAACATGGTATCAACCTGTAGTAAGGCCAGCTGACCTCTTCACCTTCCAAGAAGTGTAACTCGAGTTGTAAAGCTCCAAATGATGCGCTTTCAAAGGCGTTGGAAAGTAGAAATCCAAGGATTTCCAACAATATATAATAGTATGGGGTGGACATTAAGTTTGAGCTCCAGAACCTTGCAATATTAACCCCCTGGATGCGGACGTTATTAGCACTCACTTTTGCCAATAACGCCAGCCACTATGCCAGCAACCCTGCCCAATTCAAAGGAGCATAAATTGAGTTACAGAGGTCTAATTGAGTTGATTTTAGTTGCGTTAGAAAGCTGACATTCAGAGCTTTCCAACGATATATAATACTCTATAGTGGGAATGAAATTGGAGCACAAACCAGAGGCATCTTTTAAGCCCCAAAAACACCAACTGGGTAGCAAGTGTGACGTTAGCCACACTAACTTCAGCACTAACGCCACACTTGTAGCGTTAGTATGGCTAATGTTAGCACTGTCATTAGCATCTGGACCTCAACTTGATTTACTTACAAGGACCACCCAACCTCAAGGAAGCAAGCCCACAAGTATCAATCAATCACGGCCACAAGAAGCATCTAGAATAGTTAATTTTCATTTCATTGTAATTTGCTTTTAATTTCATTTTGTAATTTAGGAGAGCCTATAAAACGGCCTTAGTTTCTACATTAAATTCATTCTGGAATTGGGGATTGAAGAGGGGTCTTCGGACTCCCTCCCCTCACACACTTTTCCTTCTCTTTCTTTTCTTTGTACTTTTCATTTATGAATTTTGAAGTTTCAATTTTAGTTTTAATCTTCATCTTTACTTTTCTGCACTTTCTTTCTTTTCTATTTTGGTAGAGCAATGATCAACTAACTCTTTTCATTGGGTTACAGAGCTCTATTGTGATTCAATGGATCAATTGTAGTTCTTATTCTTCTTCTTCTTTCTTTTCTCTTGATTTTACTAGAGAGCTTTCGATCTTCATCCAATTGGGTAATTGTCTCGGAAGAGAAATTGCTCATACTTGGATTTCCTCTGAACCTTGGAAGAGGAATGAGGAGATCATGCTAGAAATGCTCTCTCACATTGGATTAGGTTCGGGGGACATTTAATCCTACCAATACTTTGATCTATGAATGTGTGTGGTATAATCAGTGACCAAACTTCATCTCTTCCCATGAGCAATTAAATCAAGGAATTGGGAAATTGTTCAAGCTTAGAGAGATTGGGTTGCCAAGGAATTGGGATCCAATCACTTAAGATTGCCAAGGAGATCAATGAATGCATTGATTGAGGAAGAGATGAGAATGAACTTGATCCGGAGGATTGCAATATCTCTTGATCCCAATGTTCATTTTATTTTTAGTTCTTACATTTACTTTTCTTGCCATTTTACTTTTCTGCACTTTATAGTTTTTCCTTTACATTCATGCAATTTACATTTTCTTGTTGCTTATCACTCCAATCTGATTCGTCTAACTAGGATAATTAATCAGCTATTGATTGCTTAATCTGTTAATCTCTGTGGGATTCGACCTCACTCTATTGTGAGTTTTTACTTGACGACAATTCGGTATACTTGCCGAAAGGAAATTTGTTGAGAGATAAGTGTCCGTGCATCAAGTATATGGCGCCGTTGCTGGGGATTAATATTGATTAACAAACTACCGGTTGATTGATTTACTAGATTAGACATTTTTCTTTTGTCATCATTTTTTTTTGTTTCTTTATTTTCTTTTGCTAACTAACTGTTTGTGATATTGCCTCACTGGGAATTTCCTCATCTGTGACAAGGGGAATTCCAAATCTCTTTTATCTTGGTGATTGTTGTTTGGTACAGAGTATTTTGAAGAAAAATGGAGTATAGATCATCTTTTGGTCAATCAAGTTACATGGGATACTTCTCACCACCACAAAATAATTCAGGTTATTATGATAATGGTGGTTGGGAATATCAAGAAGATGAAATGGGGTGCTTCCTAGGGTCACAAAATGGTCCATATGTTGATGACTTTGATCACTACTCAAGCTGTGCCTGGGAAGATCAAAACCAAAGAGATTTAACTCATTCATACCCCATTCATCAAGAGCCATCACCTCTCAATTATACAACCTCACCTCCAAGTTTTACATGCCTAAATTCTTCATCATTTGAGTATGCCTCAGCACAAAAGTCTATCCCAAATCCATACAATTCATTTCACCATCCACAAAACTCAATCCACTACCCACAAGAGTCGTACCACTTTCAGAACACACAACCACAAAACAACCAATTCCATTCACAAGCCAACCCCGACCAACCATTACAACCTACCCAACATCCTTTAGATAGACTTGCTAGGATGGAACTCATCATTGAAGAACTCAAAAAAAGTAGAGAAGAAGAGAGACTCGCTAGGATAGAACTCCTCCTTGAAGAAATGATAAAGACAAACGAAGAGGAGGAAATAGCAAAAAGAGACCATGAAGAAAAATTGAGACAGAATGCACAACTCTATTCTGAAGAATAATTCATTGAAGAGCTGAGATCACAAAGAGAGACCACTTCACTCTCTCCAGAAATAGAGGAGTTCATTCAAAGGTCAAGAACAATGGAGGAATCAGAAGAACAAGAAAAGGAGGCACCCATACCAAGTGAGATTTCTATCAAGAAGGAGGAGGTTATGAGAGTATATAAGCCCAAAGCTCCATACCCACAGAGGCTACTAAGGGTGACAAAGGAACATGCAAACTCACTTCCAAAAAACTCAATGCAACATCATGTAGAAGAAAGAGAGGAAGTCAATCAAGGGAGTCTACACTACTCCAATAAAATAGAAAGTTACTTAAAGGGTGAGTTCATTGAACCACCAATTCAAGAAGCACTTGATGAAGAGGATGCTCCAACCATCATACAACACCCAAGTCTTGAAATCAAGGTGGTGAAGGCAATTGGTGCACGAAATTGTGATCTCCAGGTTCGAACAAATCCTGGTAATGGCTCCAAAGCTTGATGCTCTGATCTTAATTCATAATTGTCACAACTTCGATACAACTAACCAGCAAGTGCACTGGGTCGTCCAAGTAATACCTTACGTGAGTAAGGGTCGAATCCCACGGAGATTGTTGGTATGAAGCAAGCTATGGTCACCTTGTAAATCTCAGTCAGGCAGATATAAAGTGATAATGGTGTTTTCGAATATTATATAATAAAATAGGGATAGAGATACTTATGTAATTCATTGGTAGGAATTTCAGATAAGCGAATGGAGATGCTTTTCGTTCCTCTGAACCTCTGCTTTCCTGCTATCTTCATCCAATCAGTCTTATTCCTTTCCATGGCTGGCTTTATGCAAGGGCATCACCGTTGTCAGTGGCTACATCCCCTCCTCTCAGTGAATAATATGCTCACGCCCCCTGTCACGGCACGGCTATTCATCTGTCGGTTCCCGATCATGCTGGAATAGGATTCACCCTCCTTTTGCGTCTGTCACTAACGCCCAGCACTCGCGAGTTTGAAGCTCGTCACAGTCATTCAATCATTGAATCCTACTCAGAATACCACAGACAAGGTTTAGACCTTCCGGATTCTCTTGAATGCCGCCATCATTCTAGCTTACGCCACGAAGATTCTGGTTAGGAGATCTAAGAGATACTCATTCTAGCTTAATTCATGTAGAACAGAAGTGTTTGTCAGGCACGCGTTCATAAGGGAGAAGGATGATGAGCGTCACACATAATCATCACCTTCATCATGTTCTTAGGTGCGAATGGATATCTTAGAAGCGAAATAAGAAGAATTGAATAGAAGACAGAAGTACTTTGCATTAATCTTTGAGGAACAGCAGAGCTCCACACCTTAATCTATGGAGTGTAGAAACTCTACCGTTAAAAATACATAAGTGAAGGTCCAGGCATGGCCGAGATGGCCAGCCCCCTAAAACGTGATCAAAAGATCATAAGGTAATCCAAAGATGAACAATGGAATAAAACTGAGACCAAAGATACCTAATACAATAGTAAGAGGTCCTATTTATAATAAACTAGTCACTAGGGTTTACATGAGTAAGTAATTGATGCATAAATCCACTTCCTGGGCCCACTTGGTGTGTATTTGGGCTGAGCTTAAGTGTAGCACGTGCAGAGGCCATTTGTGGAGTTGAACGCCAGTTTCTGTGCCAGTTTGGGCGTTCAACTCTGGTTTTGGATCCTTTTCTGGCGCTGGACGCCAGATTTGGTCAGAAGGCTGGCGTTGAACGCCAGTTTACGTCGTCAATTCTTGGCCAAAGTATGGACTATTATATATTTCTGGAAAGCCCTGGATGTCGACTTTCCAACTCAATTGGAAGCGCGCCATTTCGAGTTCTGTAGCTCCAGAAAATCCACTTTGAGTGCAGAGAGGTCAGAATCCAACAGCATCAGCAGTCCTTCTTCAACCTCTGAATCTGATTTTTGCTCAAGTCCCTCAATTTCAGCCAGAAAATACCTGAAATCACAGAAAAACACACAAACTCATAGTAAAGTCCAGAAATGTGAATTTAACATAAAAACTAATGAAAACATCCCTAAAAGTAACTAGATCCTACTAAAAACATACTAAAAACAATGTCAAAAAGCGTATAAATTATCCGCTCATCACAACACCAAACTTAAATTGTTGCTTGTCCCCAAGCAACTAAAAATCAAATAGGATAAAAAGAAGAGAATATACTATAAATTCCAAACTATCAATGAAACAGAGCTTCAATCATATGAGCGGGACTTATAGCTTTTTGCCTCTTGAATAGTTTTGGCATCTCACTCTATCCATTGAGGTTCAGAATGATTGGCATCTATAGGAACTTCAGATTTCGAATAGTGTTATTGACTCTCCTAGTTTAGTATGATGATTCTTGAACACAGCTTCTTTATGAGTCTTGGCCGTGGCCCTAAGCACTTTGTTTTCCAGTATTGCCACCGGATACATAAATGCCACAGACACATAATTGGGTGAACCTTTTCAGATTGTGACTCAGCTTTGCTCAAGTCCCCAATTAGAGGTGTCCAGGGTTCTTAAGCACACTCTTTTTTTTGCTTTGGACCTTGACTTTAACCGCTCAGTCTCAAGTTTTCACTTGACACCTACACGCCACAAGCACATGGTTAGGGACAGCTTGGTTTAGCCGCTTAGACCAGGATTTTATTCCTTTAGGCCCTCCTATCCACTGATGCTCAAAGCCTTGGGATCCTTTTTATTTGCCCTTGCCTTTTGGTTTTAAGGGTTATTGGCTTTTTCTGCTTGCTTTTTCTTTTTCTTTCTATTATTTATTTTTTTTTTGCCTATTTCTTTTTTTTTTTTTCTGCAAGCTTTGTTCTTTGCTGCTTTTTCTTGCTTCAAGAATCATTTTTATGATTTTTCAGATTATCAAATAACATGTCTCCTAGTCATCATTCTTTCAAGAGCCAACATATTTAACATTCTTAAACAACAACTTCACAAGACATATGCACTGTTCAAGCATACATTCAGAAAACAAGAAGCATTGCCACCACATCAATATAATTAAGCTAAGTTCAAGGATAAATTCGCAACTCATGTACTTCTTGTTCTTTTGAATTAAAACATTTTTCATTTAAGAGAGGTGATGGATTCATAGGACATTTATATCTTTAAGACAAAGTTACTAATTACTAATGATCATGTAATGAAGGCACAAACATAGATAAGCACATAACATAGAAAACGAAAAACAGAGAAAGAAGAACAAGGAATGAATCCACCTTAGTGATGGTGGCGTTTCCTTCTTGAGGAACCAATGATGTCCTTGAGCTTTTCTATGTTTCTTCCTTGTCTTTGTTGCTCCTCCTTCATTGCTTTTAGATCTTCTCTGATTTCATGAAGGATGATGGAGTGCTCTTGATATTCCACCCTTAGTTGCTTCCAAGAATTGTGTGGAAGAAAATGTATCCCCTGAGGTATCTCAGGGATCTCTTGATTTGCAGTCAAATGTTCTACCACTGAGCTATAGATCCTTTACATAATTGTTTTACCACACCAAACTTAGAATGTTGCTCGCCCTCGAGCAAAAGAAGAAGGAATAGATGAAGAAGAAGATGTGGAAATAAAAACTAGGATTATGAGGAGGTAAAGTGGGGATCCTATGGGGTCCACAGATCCTGAGATGATCCTGTGGTGTCCACAGATCCTGAGGTGTCAAGGCATTTACATCCCTGCACCAATTTAGGCATGCAAAATGCCCTTGCACACAACTCTGGGCGTTCAGCGCCAGGTAGGTGCCCATTTTGGGCGTTCAACGCCCCTTTGCTGCCATTTCTGGCGTTGAACGCCAGAACCATGCTTGTTCTGGGCGTTCAGCGCCAGGATGCTCCCATTCTGGGCGTTCAGCGCCAGAACTATGCTCTGTTCTGGCGTTTGAACGCCAGACAGATGCTCCTCCAGGGTGTGATTTTTCTTCTGCTGTTTTTGATTCCGTTTTTGATTTTTTTTTTATTTATTTTGTGACTCCACATGATCATGAACCTAAGAAAACATGGAAAACAATAAAAATAAGAATTAGATAAACATTGGGTTGCCTCCCAACAAGCGCTTCTTTAATGTCAATAGCTTGACAGTGGGCTCTCATGGAGCCTCACAGATGTGCAGAGCTTTGTTGAGACTCTCCAACACCAAACTTAGAGTTTGGATATAGGAGTTCAACACCAAACTTAGAGTTTGGTTGTGGCCTCCCAACACCAAACTTAGAGTTTGACTGTGGGGGCTCTGGTTGACTTTGCTTGGAGAGAAGCTTTTCCTGCTTCCTCCCCATGGTTGCAGAGGGAGATCCTTGAGTTTTGAATACAAGGGAGTTCTCATTCCATTGAAGGACTATTTCACCTATGTCAACATCAATCATAGCTCTTGCTGTGGCCAGGAAAGGTCTTCCTAGGATGATGGATTCATCCTCTTCCTTTCCAGTATCCAGGACTATGAAATCAGTAGGTATGTAAAGGCCCTCAACCTTTACTAATACATCTTCTACTTGTCCATAAGCCTGTCTTCTTGAGCTGTCTGCCATCTCTAGTGAGATTTTAGCAGCTTGCACCCCATAGATTCCCAGTTTCTCTATTACAGAGAGGGGCATGAGGTTTATTCCTGAACCAAGGTCACACAGAGCCTTAAAGATCATGGTGCCTATGGTACAAGGTATTATGAACTTTCCAGGATCCTGTCTCTTCTGAGGCAATGTCAGTTGATCCAGATCACTTAGTTCATTGATGAACAAGGGAGGTTCAACTTCCCAAGCATCAATGCCAAATAATTTGGCATTCAGCTTCATGATTGCACCAAGAAACTTGGCAGTTTGCTCTTCAGTAACATCCTCATTCTCTTCAGAAGAGGAATACTCATCAGAGCTCATGAAGGGCATAAGGAGGTTTAATGGAATCTCTATGGTCTCTAGATGAGCCTCAGAGTCCTTTGGTTCCTCAGAGGGAAGCTCCTTATTGATCACTGGACGTCCCAGGAGTTCTTCCTCCTTGGGATTCACGTCCTCTCCTCTCCTCACAGGTTCGGCCATGGCGCTTATGTCAATGGCCTTGCACTCTCCTTTTGGGTTCTCTTCTGTATTGCTTGGGAGAGTACTAGGAGGGATTTCAGTGATCCTTTTACTCAGCTGGCCCACTTGTGCTTCCAAATTTCTAATGGAAGACCTTGTTTCATTCATGAAACTTACAGTGGCCTTAGATAGATCAGAGACTAGATTTGCTAAATTAGAAGCATTTTGTTCAGAGTTCTCTGTCTGTTGCTGAGTTGATGATGGAAAAGGCTTGTTATTGCTAAACCTGTTTCTTCCACCATTATTAAAGCCTTGTTGGGGCTTTTGATCCTTCCATGAGAATTTTGGATGATTTCTCCATGTTGAGTTATAGGTGTTTCCATAAGGTTCACCTAAGTAATTTACCTCTGCTATTGCAGGGTTCTCAGGATCATAGGCTTCTTCTTCAGAAGATGCCTCTTGAGTACTGTTGGATGCAGCTTGCATTCCATGCAGACTCTGAGAGATCATATTGACTTGCTGAGTCAATATTTTATTCTGAGCCAATATGGCATTCAGAGTATCAACCTCAAGAACTCCCTTCTTCATAGGCGTCCCATTGCTCACAGGATTCCTTTCAGAAGTGTACATGAACTGGTTATTAGCAACCATGTCAATGAGTTCTTGAGCTTCTGCAGGTGTTTTCTTTAGGTGAATGGATCCACCTGCAGAAGTGTCCAATGACATCTTTGATAACTCAGATAAACCATCATAGAATATATCCAGGATGGTCCATTCTGAAAGCATGTCAGAAGGACACTTTTTGGTCAACTGTTGTATCTTTCCCAAGCTTCATAGAGGGATTCACCTTCTTTCTGTCTGAAGGTTTGAACATCAGCTATAAGCTTGCTCAGCTTTTGAGGAGGAAAGTACTTGGCTAAGAAAGCCGTGACCAGCTTATCCCAAGAGTTCATGCTATCTTTGGGTTGAGAATCCAACCATAATCTAGCTCTGTCTCTTACAGCAAAAGGGAAAAGCATGAGCCTGTAGACTTCAGGATCTATTCCATTAGTCTTTACAGTATCACATATCTGCAAGAATTCAGTTAAGAACTGAAAAGGATCTTCAGATGGAAGTCCATGAAACTTGCAGTTCTGCTGCATCAGAGAAACTAATTGAGGTTTCAGCTCAAAGTTGTTTGCTCCAATGGCAGGAATGGAGATGCTTCTTCCATGTAAATTGGAATTAGGTGCAGTAAAGTCACCAAGCATCCTCCTTTCATTATTATTATTTTCGGCTGCCATCTCCTCTGCCTGTTCGAAAATTTCTGAAAGGTTATCTCTGGATTGTTGTATTTTAGATTCTCTTAATTTTCTCTTCAGAGTCCTTTCAGTTTCTGGATCTGCTTCCACAAGAATGTTCTTATCCTTGCTCCTGCTCATATGACAAGGAAGAATGGCCAGAAAAATGATAATAATAATAGAGATCCTTTATACCACAGTATAGGGATCCCTTTGTAAGTAGAAGAAGAGGGGGAGATAAAGGATGTGATGTAAAGGAAGAAACACAACTGTGAGGATTGGAATGTGAGATGAGATGTTAGGACATGAATGAATAAATAGAATGAGATGGGGGAGGAATAATTTTTGAAAATTATTTTGAAAAAGAGTTAGTGATTTTTGAAAATTGTTTTTTTTTTGAAAATTGTTAGTATTTTTTTTCGAAATTTTTTTTTCTTTTTTTTTCGAAAATTAGAATTTAAAATTTAAAATAATAGTTAATTAAAAAGAAATTTTGAAAAAGGGGGGAGATATTTTCGAAAATTGAGAGAGAGAGAGTTAGTTAGGTAGTTTTGAAAAAGTTAAGAAACAAACAAAAAGTTAGTTAGTTAGTTGAAACAAATTTTTGAAAAGATAAGAAGTTGGGAAGTTAGAAAAGATATTTTGGAAAGATATTTTTGAAAAAGAAAAGATAAGAAGATATTTTTGAAAAGATATGATTGAAATTAGTTTTGAAAAAGATTTGATTTTTAAAATCACAATTAATGACTTGATTCATAAGAAATCACAAGATATGATTCTAGAACTTAAAGTTTGAATCTTTCTTAACAAGCAAGTAACAAACTTCAAATTTTTGAACCAAAACATTAATTGTTTAAGTTATTTTCGAAAATTATGATTTAAAATGAGAAAAAGATTTTTGAAAAATATTTTTGGAATTTTCGAAAATAACTAAGAATTTTGAAAAAGATTTGATTTTTGAAAAAGATTTTGAAAAAGATAAGATTTTCAAATTTGAAAATTTGATTTGACTCATAAGAAACAACTTGATTTTAAAAATTTTTGAAAAAGTCAACTCAATTTTCGAATTTGATGAGAGAAAAAGGGAAAGATATTTTTTTGATTTTTGAAATTTTTATGAAAAACATGATAATTATGCAATGCATGAAATTTTTAGATCAAAACAATGAATGCATGCATGAATGATATGAATGTCAAGATGAACACCAAGAACACTATGAATGTCAAGATGAACATCAAGAACATAATTTTGAAAAATTTTTAATGCAAAGAAAACATGCAAGACACCAAACTTAGAATTCTTTAATGCTTAGACACTAAGAATTCAAGAATGCATATGAAAAACATGAAAAGACACAAAACAAAAAATCATCAAGATCAAACAAGAAGACTTACCAAGAACAACTTGAAGATCATGAAGAACACCATGAATGCATGAGAATTTTCGAAAAAATGCAAGATGCATATGCAAGTGACACCAAACTTATGATATGACTCAAGACTCAAACAAGAAATACAAAATATTTTTGATTTTTATGATTTTCTAATTTTTTTTTGGATTTTTATTTTATATTTTTCGAAAAACTATTTTAAAAAAGAAAAATAAGGATTCCAAATTTTTCAATATGAATTCCAGGAATCTTATGCTCTAAAGCTCCAATCAAAGGGTCAGGCATGGCTTAATAGCCAGCCAAGCTTTAGTATGTAACTCAGACATGACACGCCTGACATTCCTTACATTCAACAGCCAATTGGCTAAGAAAGATAAAGAAGCTCTTCTCTTGGGTATAAGGATTGAGACATGGCTTTACAGCCAGCCAGGCTTCAATCATGCTTCATGAAACACTAGAATTCATTCTTAAAAATTCTGAAGCCATAGAATAATTTATTTTTGAAAACATTTTTTTTTTCGAAAATTTATTTGAAGAAAAACGAAAACAAAGAAGAATTTTTTTTTTGAAAAAGTTTTTGAAAAATTTTTTTTGAAAATAAAATAAAGAGAAAATTACCTAATCTGAGCAACAAGATGAACCGTCAGTTGTCCAAACTCGAACAATCCCCGGCAACGGCGCCAAAAACTTGGTGCTGTTGCCGGATCAAAAGGGAATCTGGCACTGATGTTACCGGACCAAAAGCTTGCCGAAGACTCAAACAATCCCCGGCAACGGCGCCAAAAACTTGGTGCACGAAATTGTGATCTCCAGGTTCGAACAAATCCTGGTAATGGCTCCAAAGCTTGGTGCTCTGATCTTAATTCATAATTGTCACAACTTCGATACAACTAACCAGCAAGTGCACTGGGTCGTCCAAGTAATACCTTACGTGAGTAAGGGTCGAATCCCACGGAGATTGTTGGTATGAAGCAAGCTATGGTCACCTTGTAAATCTCAGTCAGGCAGATATAAAGTGATAATGGTGTTTTCGAATATTATATAATAAAATAGGGATAGAGATACTTATGTAATTCATTGGTAGGAATTTCAGATAAGCGAATGGAGATGCTTTTCGTTCCTCTGAACCTCTGCTTTCCTGCTATCTTCATCCAATCAGTCTTATTCCTTTCCATGGCTGGCTTTATGCAAGGGCATCACCGTTGTCAGTGGCTACATCCCCTCCTCTCAGTGAATAATATGCTCACGCCCCCTGTCACGGCACGGCTATTCATCTGTCGGTTCCCGATCATGCTGGAATAGGATTCACCCTCCTTTTGCGTCTGTCACTAACGCCCAGCACTCGCGAGTTTGAAGCTCGTCACAGTCATTCAATCATTGAATCCTACTCAGAATACCACAGACAAGGTTTAGACCTTCCGGATTCTCTTGAATGCCGCCATCATTCTAGCTTACGCCACGAAGATTCTGGTTAGAAGATCTAAGAGATACTCATTCTAGCTTAATTCATGTAGAACAGAAGTGTTTGTCAGGCACGCGTTCATAAGGGAGAAGGATGATGAGCGTCACACATAATCATCACCTTCATCATGTTCTTGGGTGCGAATGGATATCTTAGAAGCGAAATAAGAAGAATTGAATAGAAGACAGAAGTACTTTGCATTAATCTTTGAGGAACAGCAGAGCTCCACACCTTAATCTATGGAGTGTAGAAACTCTACCGTTAAAAATACATAAGTGAAGGTCTAGGCATGGCCGAGATGGCCAGCCCCCTAAAACGTGATCAAAGGATCATAAGGTAATCCAAAGATGAACAATGGAATAAAACTGAGACCAAAGATACCTAATACAATAGTAAGAGGTCCTATTTATAATAAACTAGTCACTAGGGTTTACATGAGTAAGTAATTGATGCATAAATCCACTTCCTGGGCCCACTTGGTGTGTATTTGGGCTGAGCTTAAGTGTAGCACGTGCAGAGGCCATTTGTGGAGTTGAACGCCAGTTTCTGTGCCAGTTTGGGCGTTCAACTCTGGTTTTGGATCCTTTTCTGGCGCTGGACGCCAGATTTGGGCAGAAGGCTGGTCTTGAACGCCAGTTTACGTCGTCAATTCCTGGCCAAAGTATGGACTATTATATATTTCTGGAAAGCCCTGGATGTCTACTTTTCAACGCAATTGGAAGCGCGCCATTTCGAGTTTTGTAGCTCCAGAAAATCCACTTTGAGTGCAGGAAGGTCAGAATCCAACAGCATCAGCAGTCCTTCTTCAACCTCTGAATCTGATTTTTGCTCAAGTCCCTCAATTTCAGCCAGAAAATACCTGAAATCACAGAAAAACACACAAACTCATAGTAAAGTCCAGAAATATGAATTTAACATAAAAACTAATGAAAACATCCCTAAAAGTAACTAGATCCTACTAAAAACATACTAAAAACAATGTCAAAAAGCGTATAAATTATCCGCTCATCAGCAATCAACATGAGCACTAAAAAGAGGATGGTGACCAAGAAAAGAAGGATAATATCCATGAAGAAGAAAAGGTCAACCAAAAGCCATCCCACCCCTACCCCAATAAGCAAGTTTACTCAAGCTAACAACAGAAGAAGGCTTGCTGGAGAGAGGCACTCAAAACAAGGGGCATTAACTGGCTCCTCTTTCCTCTTGAGGTCATTCCTCTTAACAAACTGGAAGAAGAGGAAGAAATTCATGAACAACATGTCAAGCTAATGACATTAAAAGAGCGCTTGTTGGGAGGCAACCCAACCGTAGGTAACATTTTCTTTCCTTGCTTAGTTTACTTTCAATAATTTGACATATGATTGCATTCTAAGTTTGGTGTTACCATGCAACAAAATGATTTTCAATCTTCACTAGGTATTTGCATCATTCTAAAATGACAGTGTCACACTAAGTTTGGTGTTGGCACTTAACTTTCATGCAAAGTACCATGCCAACACAACTTATTAATGCCATCACAATGTTGCTGTTTTTAGTTCTTGTGCCTTTTTTGTGATCCTTAATCTTGCTTGCTGAAACACATGCATACTCACACTTTATTCTAAGACATTCATGATCTATCATAAACCCATCACCACTGTTTTACTTGTTGCTTGAGGATAAGTAATCATTCTAAATTTAGTGTGGGAAGAGGAAGAATAGGAGAAAAAGGACAACAACAATGAAGATGAACTACAAGGTGGTAAAGTTTCTTTTTCCTCTTACTTATTTCCAACACTTTAAATTGCATGATTGTCTTCTATTTATGCATGTGTGATTACTCCTTGTGAATAAGCATAATTTGATATTTGATTTGTAACATGTTGCTATGATATCACGATTATCATCTTGAATTTTACTTGCACCCAATATCTTTAATATTGCAACAAAGAAATCATTCTTTTGAAAGGAAAATGTTAAAGAATTTTTGGGGCAAGCAAAAGATTAAGAGGAGTGGAGGTTCTCATTGTATGATTGTGTATTGAGGTTGCATGTTTGTGAAAACTTGCATGGAGCTCATAGATAGGAATTGAAATTTAGAGAAGTATTATGGAATTTCTCAAACATTTATTGATCCAAGAAGAAGCAAAAAGAAAACAAAAGAAAAAGAAAAACAAAGAACAAGCCCAAGGCTCTGAGCATCAATTACTAGGAAGAAAAAAAAGAAACAAGAACTCAAAGAGTTATTGTCCTAGTTAAATGCTTGTGGTGGATTTGTATCAAAGAGAGAGGCTTGAGCAAGTATATCCTAAGGGGTGCTTCAACACCTAATACCTTAGACCAACTGGTTTGGGAGTATTGATTGAAAGCTTATCTTAAAAAGCCACTTTGAGACATGATACCTAGAGTCGAGGCCAAGATACAGAAAGAAAAGAAAAAATGCTAGAAAATAAGTGCTGCTTCAAAGGTGACAATCTATAAAGAGGATTCTATAATATCATTTGAATAAAAGTCCTAAGATCTAAGACTTCCAAAATGTAAGGACTAATGAGCACTGGAATCCTTGCATAAGCCTACAAATTAGAGTTAACCCCAGTGTCACTTATTCACTTCACCCACTAAGGCATCATAAGCAATTCTTCAATACATTCCAATTAAGAGAATTCTTTGTGCATAGTTCTTTTCTTGCTTGGGGACAAGCAAGATTTAAGTTTGGTGTTGTGATGCCAGGGCATCCTGGCTAATTTTACTAGCCATTTTTTGTATGCTTTAGGTTGGTTTCATGCATTTTCTTAGGAAATAAGAAAGTATTTGGTTGAAAAAGCATTCATACCATGATTCAAGCAAACATTGTGAATTTTGAATGATTTCATGAGAATTATGCATGAATTGAATGATAAAATGGATGATGCATGATCTCATGATTAAGAGCAAGACTTTTATGTACTTTGTTTGATTGATTTCAGGTAACAAGAAGCAGAGAAGAGCCACGTTAGTGGCTACGTTAGTGCCACTAACATGGCCATTAAAGTGGAAGGAAGGAAAGCTTGGAAAGTTAGTGAGAACGTTAATGCCACTAACGTTAGCGAAGGGCAAGAAGACCCATGTTAGCGACCCCGTTAGCTCCACTAACGTGGGCACTAACGTGGAAGAATAGGAGAAGCCTCAACGTTAGTGAGAAAGTTAATGGTATTAACGTGGAAGAAAGGAGGCAGCTGTGAAAGTTAGTGAAAAAAGTGAACGCCACTAACGTTTGTGAAGCCAAGAAGACCCATGTTAATAGCCACGTTAGTTACACTAACGTGGGCATTAACGTGGAAGAAAGGAGGCAGCTGTGAAAGTTAGTGGAAAAAGTGAATGCCACTAATATTTGCGAAGCAAAGAAGGCCTATGTTAGTGGCCACGTTAGTTACACTAACGTGGATACTAACGTGGGCAAAATCTCACCCGGCAGCCTGACCATGCCTTCTTCAAACAAGGATAACTTGAGCCACAAATCTCCAAATGAGGTGATTCTAGTGGCATTGGAAAGTAGGATTCCAGAGCTTTCCAAGCATATATTGAACTACATGGTGGACACTAAATTTGAGAGAAAAAACCTGCCCCAAAAGTGCAAAGATTAACATGGTATCAACCTGTAGTAAGGCCAGCTGACCTCTTCACCTTCCAAGAAGTGTAACTCGAGTTGTAGAGCTTCAAATGATGCGCTTTCATAGGCGTTGGAAAGTAGACATCCAGGGCTTTCCAACAATATATAATAGTATGGGGTGGACATTAAGTTTGAGCTCCAGAACCTGGCAATATTAACCCCCTGGACGCGGACATTATTGGCACTCACTTTTGCCAATAACGCCAGCCACTATGCCAGCAACCCTGTCCCCTTCAAAGGAGAATAAATTGAGTTACAGAAGTCCAATTGAGGTGATTTTAGTTTCATTAGAAAGCTGACATTCAGAGCTTTCCAACGATATATAATACTCTATAGTAGGCATGAAATTGGAGTACAAACTAGAGGCATCTTTTAAGCCCTAAAAACACCAACTGGGTAGCAAGTGTGACGCTAGCCACACTAACTTCAGCACTAACGCCACACTTGTAGCGTTAGTGTGGCTAACGTTAGCACTGACATTAGCACCTGGACCTCAACTTGATTCACTTACAAGGACCACCCAACCTCAAGGAAGCAAGCCCACAAGTATCAATCCATCACGGCCACAAGAAGCATCTAGAATAGTTAATTTTCATTTCATTGTAATTTGCTTTTAATTTCATTTTGTAATTTAGGAGAGCCTATAAAAAGGCCTTAGTTTCTACATTAAATTCATTCTAGAATTGGGGATTAAAGAGGGGTTTTCGAACTCCCTTCCCTCACACACTTTTCCTTCTCTTTCTTTTCTTTGTACTTTTCATTTATGAATTTTGAAGTTTCAATTTTAGTTTTAATCTTCATCTTTACTTTTCTGCACTTTCTTTCTTTTCTATTTTGGTAGAACAATGATCAACTAACTCTTTTCATTGGGTTACAGAGCTCTATTGTGATTCAATGGATTAATTGTCGTTCTTATTCTTCTTCTTCTTTCTTTTCTCTTGATTTTACTAGAGAGCTTTCGATCTTCATCCAATTGGGTAATTGTCTCGGAAGAGAAATTGCTCATACTTGGATTTCCTCTAAACCTTGGAAGAGGAATGAGGAGATCATGCTAGAAATGCTCTCTCACATTAGATTAGGTTGGGGTTGGATGGATATTGTGATATTTAATCCTACCAATACTTTGATCTATGAATGTGTGTGGTATAATCAGTGACTAAACTTCATCTCTTTCCATGAGCAATTAAATCAAGGAATTGGAAAATTGTTCAAGCTTAGAGAGATTGGGTTGCCAAGGAATTGGGATCCAATCACTTAAGATTGCCAAGGAGATCAATGAATGCATTGATTGAGAAAGAGATGAGAATGAACTTGATCCGGAGGATTGCAATATCTCTAGATCCCAATGTTCATTTTATTTTTAGTTCTTACATTTACTTTTCTTGCCATTTTACTTTTCTGCACTTTATAGTTTTTCCTTTACATTCATGCAATTTACATTTTCTTGTTGCTTATCACTCCAATCTGATTCGTCTGACTAGGATAATTTATCAACTATTAATTGTTTAATCCGTTAATCTCTGTGGGATTCGACCTCACTCTATTGTGAGTTTTTACTTGACGACAATTCGGTATACTTGCCGAAAGAAAATTTGTTGAGAGACAAGTTTCCGTGCATCAGGAAATTAATAATAAAAATGGTTGGGCTTATGAGAAGTAATTAACGTAAAATAAATAATACGTGTTATACGATAATAGAGAACAGATTGAGGTTTTGGAGATGCTCTGTCTTCTGAATCTCTGCTTTCCTACTGTCTTTTTCTTCACGCACGCAGGTCTCCTTCCATGGCAAGCTTTATGTTGGTGAATCACCGTTGTCAATGGCTACCATCCATCCTCTCAGTGAAAATGGTCCAAATACGCTGTCACTGTACGGCTAATCATCTGTCGGTTCTCACTCATGTTGGAATAGAATCCATTGATTCTTTTGCGTCTGTTACTATGCCCAACACTCGCGAGTTTGAAGCTCGTCACAGTCATCCCTTCCCAGATCCTACTTAGAATACCACAGATAAGGTTTAGACTTTCCGGATCTCAGGAATGGCCGCTAATAGTTCTAGCCTATACCACGAAGACTCTGATCGTGAACCAGGAGGCTAAGAGATACACACTCAAGCTAATACAGATAGAACGGTGGTGGTTGTCAGGCACGCGTTCATAGATGAGAATGATGATGAGTGTCACGGATCATCACATTCATCAGGATGAAGTGCGAGTGAATATCTTAGAATAGAAACAAGCGTGATTGACTGAAAAATAGTAGTAATTGCATTAATTCATCGAAACACAGCAGAGCTCCTCCCCCCAATCATGGGGTTTAGAGACTCATTCCGTCAGAAATACAATGTGAAGTGTAGAAAATGTCATGAGGTACATAGTAAGTCTCTAAAAGTTGTTTTTATACTAAACTAGTAGCTAGGGTTACAGAAAATAAGTAACTAAGTGCAGATAGTGCAGAAATCCACTTTCGGGGCCCACTTAGTGTGTGCTTGGGCTGAGCATTGAGCTTTACACATGTAGAGGCTTCTCTTGGAGTTAAACACCAGGTTGCAGCCTGTTTGTAGCGTTTAACTCTGGTTTGTAACCTGTTTCTGGCGTTTAACTTCAGAATAGGGCAGGAAGTTGGCGTTTGAACGCTAGTTTGCGTCGTCAAAACTCGGGCAAAGTATGGACTATTATATATTGCTGGAAATATCTGGATGTCTACTTTCCAACGCAATTGAGAGCGCACCATTTGAATTTTTGTAGCTCCATAAAATCCATTTCGAGTGCAGGGAGGTCAGAATCCAACAGCATCTGCAGTCCTTTTTCAGCCTCTGAATCAGATTTTGCTCAGGTCCCTCAATTTCAGCCAAAAAATACCTGAAATCATAGAAAAACACACAAACTCATAGTAAAGTCCAAAAATGTGAATTTTGCTTGAAAACTAATAAAAACATAGTAAAAACTAATTAAATTATACTAAAAACTACCTAAAAACAATGCCAAAAAGCGTATAAATTATCCGCTCATCAGGTTGTCTCCCAACAAGCACTCTTTTAGTGTCCTTAGCTTGACATGTTGTTCTTCACTTTCTTCCTCTTCTTCCAGTTTGTTAAGAGAAATGACCTTAAGGGGGAGAAGATTCAGCTATTGTCCCCTGTTTTGGTCTCTCCTCAGCAAGCTTTCTTTTATAAGTTGCTTGTTTGAGCTTGCTTGCTGGATCAGGGGTAAGATTGTTCGTAGTTGACCTTTTCTTGAATGTTGTCCTTGGTATCTTGGTCACAATCCTCTTCTCGGTGCTCTTGTTAGTTGCCTTCACTTCTTGGATATCAAGACTTGGTGGTTGTGTGATTGTTGGAGCTTTATCTTCATCAAAAGCCTTTTGAATTGGTGGTTTAGTGAGCCCTTCTTCTATGCAACTTTCTGCCTCACTTGAGTATGGACTCTCTTGATTGTCTTCCTCACTTTCTTGTTCTTCTACTTTCTTTTTTGCACTCAACATTTAATTTAATAGCACTTTTATGGAGGAGATTTGTTGATCTTCCCAAGATTTCTTCATCTCCTCTTCATATATTTCAATCATGGATTTAAGTGCTGAGACGTTTTGGTTCACGGAAATTTGTGAGGGTTGTAAGTTTTCATGTTCCCTTGTCATCTCAAGTGGCTTCTGTGGATATGCAAGTTCAGGTTCAAATACCTCTACCATCTCCTCCTTCTTCACTGAAAATTCACTTGACACAGAGACCTCTTCATCTTGCTCTTCTACTTCGTCCTTTACATCCACCAATTGGTCTTCATCTTTCTTGCTTAGCAGTTTTGAGTGTTTCCTTATTTTCTCCAAGTGGTCATCCATCTTTTGAAGAAGGATTTCTTGTTCTCTCCAGGATTGCTCTTGTCTTTCCAATAATTCTCTGGACTTTTGAAGGGGATCCTCAGCTACTAGCTCAAAAGATGAAGGTTGAGAGAAATTTTGTGTATATGGATATGTTGTGGTGAGGTTGTTTTGAGTAGTCTGGAATGAATCTTGTGAGTTATGAAATGAGTTTTATGACTGTTGAGATGAGTTTCCTGTGTAGTGGAATGAATTTTGTGGTTGGTGAAATGAGTTGTATGGATCTTGAGGGAGGCTTTGTGTTGAGGTAAAATCAAGTGATGAAAAATTTTTAAGTGGAAAACTGGGAGGTGAGGTTGCACAATTTAACATGAATGAATTGAAGGTTTGCTCAAGTGATGATGGCTCTTGATTAATGGAGTATGACACATTGGGTGCTCTCTGATTTTGATCCTCCCAAGCACAACTTGAAGAATTTTTGAATTCATCACAGTATGGATCATCTTGTGGCATTGGGGGACAATCTTGCATGAATTTATTGAAAGCACACTCCAGTGATGATGTTTCTTGATGAGTGGAGTATGAACTATTGAATGCTGTTTGGTTTTGATCCTCCCTCCTACAATGTGAATCATTGTAGAATTCATCAAAGTGTGGATCATTTTGTTGCATTGGGGACAATCTTCCATGTATGAATTGACAGCACAATCAAATGATGATGTTTCTTGATAAACAAAAGATGAAACATTGAAATTCCCTTCACAGCCATAATTTATGTCAGTATTATAACAATATGAGTTACTTTGTGGCTCTGGGAAGTAGTTCATTTCACTTGATTGTTCATACTCCCTCATTCTTTGTTGATATTCTTAGTCACCATGAGGATAATGATCTAAATCATCTTGTGGTGGTGGGCAATATCTCATGAAATTGTCTTGATCATTTTCTGAGGCATATCCCCATTGATTGGGTTGCTCAGAATCTGTTAATTCTTGGTGATACTCCCAGCCACCATTAGGATAATGAATTAAATCACATTGTGGTGGTGGGAAATATCCCATATGATTCTCTTGCTCATCTTGTGGCTCTGAAGCATATCTCCATTGATTGGAGTGCTCAGAATCTGTGATTTCTTGGTGATATTCCCAACCACCATTAGAATAGTCATTTGGTGATGGTGGGTAATATCCCATGAAATTTGTTTGATCATAAGATGAGTTGAACTCCATTTGAATTTTGTAAAATACATCACCAATGAAAATTGAAATTCATATCACAGATGAGAATTTCTTAGTGAGGCAATAACTCAAACACGTTGGTATCAGCTTAAAACAGAAAATTAAAAGAACAAAAACAAGGAAAATTCTTAATCTAAACTTCTCACCCACTTAATCATTGTCGATCTATATCAATCCCCGGCAACGGCGCCAAAAACTTGATGAGGGAAAAACGATTCCACACAAACTCACCGGCAAGTGTACCGGGTCGCATCAAGTAGTAATAACTCACAAGAGTGAGGTCGATCCCACAGGGATTGATGGATCAAGCAACTTTAGTGAGGTGATTAATTTAGTCAAGCTATCAGTTGTGAATTGGGTGAAATTGAACTAGCAAAAAGTAAATTGCAATGAATTTAAATTGCAGAAAGTAAATTAACAGAATCTTAAATAGCAAGAAATGTAAATTGCAGCAAATGTAAAGGGAGTTAGGTGCAGGGAAACTAAAGGAAGCAGTAATTCAAAACTCATAACAATTGTAGAATATTTAAATTGCATGAAAAGTAAATTCAGATCACAGCAAACTCAAATGAAAATTGTAGAGGAACAGAATTACAGGAAAATTTAAATTGAATTCAATACTGAAATGTAACAAATGCAGAAAGCTAAGAGTGTATCAAACTATGCTAAGCTCTCTGGAGTCTTTAATCCTCCAAGAGAGATCTGGAGTCTCTAATCCTCCAGCCTGAGCCTTCTATTCTACTCCTACTCCTACTGTGCTCTCCCTCTTCTTTGAAATGAAACTGATGCCTTTATATAGACTTTACAAAATGAAAATGAAATTGAAATTGAAACAAATTACAATTCAAATAAAATTCCTATTCTAACTATTTCTTGTGCCTTTGAGTGATGAAAATGGGCTCTGCTTGCTTTGAAGTTCACTTAGGCTTGGAATAAGATAAATTGGGCAGAGGTGATGCTTCCAGGAGAGCGTAGTGTTCATTAAGTGAGCGGAACGCTTTTGCACCCACGCGTATGCGTCCTCTGCGCGTGCGCGTACTTTTTGCGTTTTGGGCTTTCCACACGTATGTGTCCTTCACGCTTACGCATGCTTTGGCAATCTGACCCATCGACACGTACGTGTCATGTACGCGTACGCGTCATTATCAATCTTCAGCTCCTAAAGCTCGCGCGCTCCTTTCACACGTACGCGTCGTTGATAGCGTTTTCTTATCGAGCGCTACGTTAGCTTAGTGAACGCTACTCCACGCGTGCGCGTCATGCACGTGTGCGCGTGGGTAGCAAAATCTCAATTCAAGCTTCAGCGCCAGCCACGCGTGCGCGTGCTTTGTCCCAGGTGCACCGTCGACGCGTGCGCGTCAAGCACGCGTGCGCGTCGTTTGCATAACTTTGCCTCCAAATTTTAACTTGCCCGAAAATGCTGGCTTAGTGAACGTAGCATTCTCTATGCAAATGAACGCTAGTCATTTCCACGCGTATGCATAGTTCTTCAAAATTCCTTGCCCGACGCGTGCGCGTTGTGACGTTTTCGCGCCAAGAGCCTTTTCTTTGTTTAAATCATGGGCCATGCTTTTAAAAGCGTGGCCTAAGGCTCCAAAGTGTGCCCAAGCTCCAAAATGTGCCCCAGAATTCCTTTTTTCTCCTTTATAGCTTATTCTGTGCTTTTTACTTCTTTTTCCACTTATTTCCTACAAAGTTTATAAAATTAAAAGATCAAAGAAATATACCATTTAAGCACAAAAGCATTCAATATTTAAGCACTAATAATCAATATCTTGTATGAAAAAGCATAGAAAAACATGACATGATGACATGTCATCACCTCTCTTATTACCATTCGATGCCGTGATATGTTTGTTAAGTGCTTTCAGGGTTTATAGGGTAGGAATAGCTTAGAGGATAGAAAGGAAGCATGCAAAAGTGGAAGAATTACAAAAAATTGAAGGAATTGCTAAGTTGTCAAGCCTGACCTCTTCATTCTAAATCTATCATAACTTGAGCTACAAAGGTCCGAATGAGGCGGTTCTAGTTGCGTTGGAAAGCTAACATCCGGAGCTTCGAAATGATATGCATTTTGCCATAGTTGCCATACTGTTAGGTGACGCGCACGCGTGATATATGCGTACATGTGACACGCGTAGAAGACCGTCGACGCGTACGCGTGATGTACGCGTACGCGTGACATGCGCCACGTGCATAAATTGCAGTAGACGCTGGGGGCGATTTTTGGGCTATTTTTGGCCCAGTTTCAAGCCCGAAAAACACAGATTAGAGGCTGTGGATTGGGAGAATCATTCATTCATTCATACAACATTCATTCACATAATTTTAGGTCTTAGATGTAGTTTTCTGGAGAGAGAGGCTCTCTCCTCTCTCTAGGTTTTAGGATTCTTAGGTTTAGCTATTTCCAATTTTAGATTTCTACTCTATTTCAATTTAGTTTTTCTTCTACTCTTATTTATTCTACTACTCTAGTTTATCTATCTTCTCTTGTTGATTTATTTATTCTCCAATTTAGTTTATGAATTCTCATGTTAGATTTGATTTTCTATTTAATACAATTTGAGGTATTTCATATTTATGATTGTTTTCTTCAATTTATATTATTGATGCTTGCAATTGGTTGTTTGGATTTTATTATCTCTTATTACTTTTCTATGCTTTTATGTTGTGACTTCCAAGTATTTGAGAAAATGCTTGGTTGGATTTTAGTGTAGATTTCTCTCCTCTTGGCTTTGGTTGAGTAATTGGAGACTCTTAAGTTATCAAACTCCTTTGTTGATTGATAGTTGAAAGTTGCTAGTTGATTTGGATCCCTCTAAAGCTAGTCTTTCCTTAGGAGTTGACTAGGACTTGAGGAATCAAATTGATTTAGTTTCCTTCATAATTAGAGGTTAAGTAAGTGGGAGCAATGGACAATTCTCATCACAATTAATAAGGATAACTAGGATAGGATGTCTAGTTCTCATACCTTGCCAAGAGCTTTTCTAGTTGTTAGTTTATTCTCTTGTCATTTACTTTCCTTGTTCCTTAAACTCAAAACCCAAAAAGATACAACCCCATAACCAATAGTAACATACCTCCCTGCAATTCCTTGAGAGACGACCTGAGGTTTCATACTTCGGTTATTTTTATTGGGTTTGCTTTAGTGACAAACAAATTTTTGTATGAAAGGATTTGATGCACCACTATTTCGTGGTACATCTTGTGCTTGATTGAGTGAATTTTATCCACCATTCTCACACTTTTTCATGTAAATTGCATGTTTTACACTTTCCTTCATAATTTTGTGCTATGATTGAAAACATGCTTCTTTGGCCTTAAACTTGCTATGTTTAATCCTCTCTTGTTACCATTCGATGCCTTGATATGTGTGTTAAGTGTTTTCAGATATTACAGGGTAGGAATGACTTAGAGGATGGAAAGAAAGCATGCAAAAGTGGAAGGAATACAAGAAGCTGAAGGAACTACAAAGCTGTCAGCTTTGACCTCTTCGCACTCAATCGATCATAACTTGAGCTACAGAGGTCCAAATGAGGCGGTTCCAGTTGCATTGAAAAGCTAACATCCGGGCTTTGAAATGATATATAATTTGCCATAGTTGCGGTGCTGTTAGGTGACGCGCACGCGTGACCTGGCGAAAGTTCAATCCACACGTATGCGTGGACAACGCGTACGTGTTACAGAGCGACATGCTGGACGTATCAGAAATCTCTGGGGGCAATTTCTGGGTTGTTTTTAACCCAATTTTTGGCCCAAAAACACAAATTAGAGGCTACAGAGTGGGAAAATCCATTCACACAACTTCTCCTTCACATTAGTCAGGTTTTAGATGTAGTTTCTAGAGAGAGAGGCTCTCTCCTCTCTCTTAGGTTTTAGGATTTTAGGATTAGCTTTTCTTATTTAGTTTTCTATTCTACTTTTATTTGTTCTATTATTCTAGTTTATTTACTTTCCCTTGTTGATTTCTTTATGTTGATATTTAATCTATGAATTCTCATGTTTAATTTAATTTTCTATTTATTGCAATTTGAAGTATTTTATATTTATGATTTTAATTTAGCTTTTTATATCCTCAACTTGGGTTGAGTAATTGGAGACACTTGAGTTATCAATCTCCTTGTTGATTGATAATAGTTATCTTTGTTAGTTGAATTGAATTCCAAAAACTCTAGTCTTTCCTTAGGAATTGACTAGGACCTGAGGAATCAAATTAATTTATCCACTTAAGTTACCTTCATAGTTAGAGGTTGATCTAGCGGGAGTAATGACCAATTCTCATCACAATTGATAAGGATAACTAGGATAGGACGTCCAGTTCTCATACCTTGCCAAGGGTTTTCATGATCATTAGTCTACCTTCTTGCCATTTACTATTCTTGCTTCTTATCTTAAAAAACCCCAAAATATACCTTTCCATAACCAATTATGAGCACACCTTCCTGCAATTCCTTGAGAGACGACCCGAGGTTTAAATACTTCGGTTTATTTTTATTGGGTTTGCTTAAGTGACAAACAAGTTTTTGTATGAAAGGATTATTATTAGTTTAGAAACTATACTTGCAACGAGAATTTATCCGTTAATTCTTTACTAGCAAAAATCTGTACGTCAATTTTTGGCACCGTTGCCGGGAATTTACAAACGTGTGCTAATTTATTGGTTGGAATTTATTTATTTGCATTTTATTTTATTTTGTTTTATTACCATGAGCTATATGTTTCTTTCGTTGAATGACGCGTTCACTGCCTGATTCGAGCTTAGCCGCATTTGATCCTGAAATCGGAAGAACTCTTTCACATAATAGGCGAGCTCAGCATCGATTAGCCTCTGAGGGTAGTGAAGTGGTTGTTGCCAATTCACCAGTTTTATCTAAGAGTGAATCTGAACCGCCATTTGAGGAAGAAACAGGCTCACCTACTATTGATTTAGTTGATTTACGTGCAGGTGACATGACAGAGCCCAGGAGAATTACTCTCCAGGAAGCTGGAGCCCTAGACTTTACCCTGCAACTGTATCTAGTGCGTCAGCCAAATCTGGCTGCAGATTTTGAACTGAAGACTTCGCTAATCAACCTAATACCTAATTTTCATGGCTTACCTTCTCAGGAGCCTATAAAGCACCTCAGGGATTTTCAGACGGCCTGTTCTACTGTTAGGCGTCATGGTGCAGATGAGACTACTATTTGGCTGATCTCCTTCCCATTTTCTCTTGAGGGAAAGGCAAGGAAGTGGTTCTACACTCAACCTGAAGCGGTCGTTACCAACTGGGCTTCACTCAGGAGAGAGTTCCTGGACAAATACTTTTCGGCTGAAGTTACAGACATACTGAGGAAAGAGATCTCCTGCATTATCCAAGGAGAGTCAGAAAACCTTTATGAGTACTGGGAACACTTCAGGAACCTCTTAGATTCATGTCCCCACCACAAGATTGATGAGATGGTGTTGATCAGCTACTTCACACAAGGCATGAAGCATCAGGACAAGACCACACTAGATGCTGCAAGTAATGGCTCTCTGAAGAAGTACAAGATGGCAACAGAAGCGTGGCAGCTGATTGCCGATCTAGCTGAGTCCACTCGGAATGCCAGACACAGGAACCATCCCAAAGCTATTGCAGAGGTCTCCCCTGGCAGTGAGACTACTGCTTTCACACATGCTGTGTGTGAGATGACTGAATGCGTCATTCAACAAAAGAAACATACAGCTCATGGCAATAAAACAAAATAAGATAAAATACAAATAAATAAATTTCAACCAATAAATTAGCACACTATTGCAACTCCCCGGCAACGGCGCCAAAAATTGACGTGGCGAAAATTGGCCGATTAAGAAATTAATAATAGAAATACGTTGCAAGTACAGTTCTTAACCAGCAAAAATCCACTTATCAATTTAGAAGAGTTGTCACAGATTTAAGAATAAAATACTGGGAGTATGAATCCCAGGTCGTCTCCCAACGAGTTGACAAAAGAGTGCAGCTTATCGGTTAGAGGTTTTTCCCAGAAATTTTGAGTTTCAGAAATAGAAAAATAAATAATTGTAAAATTAAGCAACGAAAACTAACGAGAGAATTTATATAATTCAATTAAAAGCCTTGTCTGAGAGAAGATTAATTGGAATTTCTATCCTTGTTGGAATTTTCCAAGTGTAATAATAAAAGGTTATTGCTCTACTTGGTCATCCCTTAATTAATAAGGGAAAGTCAAGTAACTAACTAACTAACTATATTCTCAGGTCCTAATCCTCTCCTAAGGAAGGATTAGAGTGAGAGACTAGAGTTGTCAGTTATCAACTACCAATTAGGATTAACATTTGAGTATTCTAACTCAAGGTTCTCCTTTTAATCAACTCCCAATCAAGTTAGGAAACTACTCCATTATCATGAATATAAACTTCACATAATTAAAAAGGGAATAAAAGGAAGACATGATAAACAATAATTAAAAATCAATTAAAAGTAAAAATGGTTCCTTGCATTAATAAATCCCAAAATACAACATACTTATCCAAACAGGGTTAATGGGCAGTAAAAAGTAAAGGAATAAGAAAACAAACTAGAATAATGAAACTTCAACGGAGGTGATGATTCTTCTCAGTATCCAAATGCAAAAGCATGAAACTCTAAAATTGTGAATGTGAAGAACCCTAGAGGAAGGAGTAGAATTCTCTCTAAGATTCAAAAAACTAAACTAAAACTATGCGTAATGAGAATGTCTGTTGAGTCTCTGCTGTTCCCTGGCTCTAGTCTGTGTTTTTGGGCCAAAAACTGGGTCCAAACTCGGACCGAAATCGCCTCCAGCATTTTCTGTGATTTCTGCAGATCGCGCATATCACACATACGCGTCGCTGGTCATCTTTGCGTGTCACACGTACGCGTCAGGTACGCACACGTGTCGCTGTGCAGATTCGCCTCCACGCGTACGCGTCAAGTACACACATGCGTCGCTGTA
Organism: Arachis hypogaea; assembly: GCF_003086295.3. Taxonomy (NCBI): domain Eukaryota; kingdom Viridiplantae; phylum Streptophyta; class Magnoliopsida; order Fabales; family Fabaceae; genus Arachis; species Arachis hypogaea. The sequence continues at coordinate 54,858,837 of NC_092046.1, forward strand.
AATTTCTCCAAATCACGCGCACGCGTGAGCCATGCGTGCGCATCACTTCTCGCTGGTTATCTCCTTTATTTTTTGTGCTCCTTCCATTTTTGCAAGCTTCCTTTCTATCCTCTAAGCCATTCCTTCCCTGTAAAGCCTGAAAACACTGAACACACGGATCACGGGATCGAATGGTACGAAAGGTCATTAAAAATACACAATTTAAAGGCTTAGGAAGCAAGTTTTCAATCATAGAATAAATTTAGGAATTGCAAAATCATGCAAATAGTATGAGTAAGCGTGTAAAGAGTTGATAAAAACCACTCAAATTAGCACAAGATAAACCACAAAATAGTGGTTTATCAATGACCAACCTACTGATACAGATACATCTGAATCAACAATAATCTCAACCCCCCTCACCCTAACATAGTCAAAAACTGGTTCCTCAAAGAGTATGCGGAATATGTGCTAATTATAATCACTACATTGACGAGTGTCCATAGCTCCATCAAGAGGACAACACCTTGGCAGCTACTCACAATTTCTATGACCGCCCAAATCAAGGATTCTATCAACAAGGCGGCAACTATAACCAAGGTGGGAACTATAACCAAGGTTGGCAAGACAACTCCAACCAGGGCTGGAGAGATAATTCCAACCAAGGTTGGAGGGACAACTACAACAGAGGAGGAAGAGACCATAATAGCAATCAGAGGTGGAATAATAATAACAATCAGCAGAACCAGAATCAGCAGAACCATTCCTATCAACAGCAGAATCAGAACCAGCCTTATAGAGCACCTCACCTAAGGCAGTCCAAATGACCTCAGAACAACCAACAGCAGATTCCTCAGATTACTTACCCCTCTTCTTCTAATGACAAGTTGCTTCAGTCCCTTGTGCAAGGACAAAAGACCATGGAAAGTACACTTAACGGTCTAACTTCTGCTATACAATCTCTCGTCTCCCAGATGGGATCATCGAGTATCTCTAACACTCAACCTGTAAGCTCCAGTGGAATTCCTTCTCAACCCTTACCCAACCCCAAAGGTGGCATCAATGCCATCACTTTGAGGTCCGAAACCACACTGCAAGAGAGGAATCATGAGGAGCCAAGCCCACAAGAACACGCCCCAGTTGAGGACATGGTAGAAGTAGAGGATGTTGAAGAGGAAGATGAAGTACAAGACATGGTTGAAGAAGAAGTAACTCAACCAAGGAATGGAGAACCAAAGGAAGCTGAAGCTGAAAGAGACGCCATTTCTATCCCATTTCTACACCTTGCAAGGAAGTCCAGAAAGCAGATGGAACTTGATCCCAAAATGGTAGAAATCTTCAAAAAGATTGAGGTAACTGATAAATCCATATTTTATGATATATTTTGTGCTTAATTTGAGTGATTTATTCAATCCTTCACCCACTTATTCAGATTAATTGCATGGTTTTACTTTTCCTTCCTTATTATGTGATGTATGTGAAAAATATGTTTCCTATGCTTTAAAATTAGTTATTTTAATTACCTTTATTTCCATTCAATGCCGTGATTAGTGTGTTAAGTAGTTTCAGATCTTCTAAGGCAGGAATGACTCAAAGGATGGAAAGTAAACATACAAAAATGGAAGAAAAGTACAAAACGGAGTCCTTGAAGAAACTGGCATCCACGCGATTGCATGGACGACGCGATCGCGTGCCAAGCGCGAATCAACAGCGACGCGGCCGCATGACTAACGCGACTGCGCGCCTTAAGCAGAACGAATATGACGCGGTCGCTTGACTGACGCGACCACGTGGCAAGGAAAAGCTCCGAACGACGCGACCGCGTGACCCACGCGGACGCGTGACAGAGGCTACGCACCAGAAATTACAGAAAACGCTCCCAGCGATTTCTGAAGCCCTTTTTGCCCAAATCCAAGTCCAGAAGGCATAGACCAGAGGTTATGAAGTGAGGGAATGCATCCATTCAGGGGGAGCTCGCCAATTTTTACTTTGCATGAATTAGATTTAGTTTAGAGAGAGATTCTCTCTCTCTCTCTCTTTAGGATTAGGATTTAGATTTAGGATTTTTATTCACTTTCAAGATTATCTCTTTTGATCAGGTTCAATATTCCTTTTATTTACTTTTGCAAGCTACTTTATGAATCCTTTCATGTTACAGATTACTCTTTTATTAATGTTGTTTGAGGTATTTCAGTTTAATAGTGATTACTCTTATTCATGCTATTGTTACTTTTACTCTGAAGACATTTTTATTCCAAGTAGATTTATTTTTCTCCTTTTGGTCTTGGTTAAGAAATCAGTAACTCAGGAGTTATCCAATTCAACAGCATAATTGATAATTGTTATCTTTGTTAATTGAATTGAACTTCCATAATCCCAATCTTTTCTTAGGAAATAAATAGGATTCGAAGATCAAGTCAATTAATCCCTTGACCTTCCTTTATCTTAGTAAAGGTTAACAAAGTGGAATTAGGATTCAACCATCATCATCATTGATAAGGATAGCTATGATAGGACCTCTAATTTCTCATGCCTTACCAAGAGTTTGCTTTACAGTATTTATTTATTTTAATTGCTATTTAAATCATTTGTCATATTTGTTCCTCATTCTTAAAACCCCGAATTTACAATCTCCATAACCAATAATAAGAACATACTTCCCTGCAGTTCCTTGAGAAGACGACCCGAGGTTTAAATACTCGGTTATCAATTTTAAGGGGTTTGTTACTTGTGACAACCAAAACGTTTGCACGAAAGGGATTTTTGTTGGTTTAGAAACTATATCTACAACGCGACTATTTTTATGACATTCTTTACTGGCAAAAATCTCGTTCGTTAGTAACTGTTCCCCTTTTTGATGTTATTCAGCAAGTACCTAAATATGCAAAGTTTCTAAAGGATTTGTGCATACATAAGGATAAAACTAATGAATTAGAAACTATTCCTTTAGGTAGTTCCATATCTGCTTTAATAAGGGATATACCTGAAAAATGTAGTGACCCAGGTCCATGCATGGTTAACTGTACCATTGGGGGTGTAATATTTTCTGACTGCATGTGTGATTTAGGAGCGTGCGTGAGTTTTAGGCCTTTGTCTATTGGTGCACGAAATTGGAAATCACAATTCTTCACAAATTCGCACAACTAACCAGCAAGTGCACTAGGTCGTCCAAGCAATACCTTACGTAAGTAAGGGTCGATCCCACGGAGATTGTTGGCTTGAAGCAATCTATGGTTATCTTGTAACTCTTAGTTAGAAAAACAATAAAATAATTCACTTATCAAATTTGATTGCAAGGAATAAAAGGGTAGAACACAAATTATACTTGTATGCAATAATGGAGAATATGTTGGAGTTTTGGAGATGCTTTGTCTTCTGAAATTCTGCTTTCCTCTGTTTCTGATTCACGCATGCACGTCCTCCTATGGCAAGCTGTGTGTTGGTGGATCACCGTTGTCAATGGCTACCATCCATCCTTCCAGTGAAAAGGGTCCAGGTGCGCTGTCACCGCACGGCTAATCATCTGCAGGTTCTCGATCGTACCGGAATAGGATTTACTATCCTTTTGCATCTGTCACTACGCCCAGCACTCGCGAATTTGAAGCTTGTCACAGTCATTCAATCCCTGGATCCTACTCGGAATACCATAGACAAGGTTTAGACTTTCCGGATTCTCTTGAATGCTGCCATCAATCTAGCTTATACCACAAAGATTCTGATTAAGAGATCCAAGAGATATTCATTCATTCTACAGTGAATGGAAGTAGTTGTCAGGCACGCATTCGTGGGGGAATGATGATGATTGTCACGTTCATCACATTCATGTTGAAGTGCGAATGGATATCTTAGATAGGAACACACATATTTGAATAGAAAACAGAAATACTTGCATTAATTCATCAGGACACAGCAGAGCTCCTCACCCCCAACAATAGAGTTTAGAGACTCATGCCGTCAGAGATTACAAAGTTCAGATCTAAAATGTCATGAGATACAAAATAAATCTCTAAAAGTTGTTTAAATACTAAACTAGTAACCTAGGTTTATAGAAAATGAGTAAACTAAGATAGATAGTGCAGAAATCTACTTCTGAGGCCCACTTGGTGTGTGCTGGGGCTGAGACTAAAGCTTCTCACGTGCCTGGGCTGTTTTGGGCGTTCAACGCCAGGCTGTAACGTAATTCTGGCATTGAACTCCAACTTGTAACGTGTTTCTGGCGCTGGACGCCAGACAGCAACATGGAACTGGCGTTGAATGCCAGTTTACGTCGTCTATCCTTGAGCAAAGTATGGACTATTATATGTTGTTGGAAAGCCCTAGATTTCTACTTTCCAACGCAATTGAAAGCGTGTCAATTGGACTCTTGTGGCTCCATAAATTCCATTCCAAGTGCAGAGAGGTCAGGATCCAACAGCATCAGCAGTCCTTTTTCAACCTGAATCAGATTTTTACTCAGCTCCCTCAATTTCAGCCAGAAAATACCTGAAATTACAAAAAAACACACAAACTCATAGTAAAGTCCAGAAATATGAATTTTGCCTAGAAACTAATGAAAATAAACTAAAAACTAACTAAAACATACTAAAAACTATATGAAATTAACCCTAAAAAAGCGTATAAAATATCCGCTCATCACAACACCAAACTTAAACTGTTGCTTGTCCTCAAGCAACTAGATAAATAAAATAGAATACAAATGAGTCAAGAAACAATAATATCTCAGAGTTTTTGAGTGAAGCTCAGATTCTAATTAAATGAGCAGGGCTAGTAGCTTTTTGCTTCCGAACAGTTTTGGCATCTCACTTTATCCATTGAAGCTCAGAATGATTGGCATCTATAGGAACTCAAAATTCAGATAGTGTTATTGATTCTCCTAGTTCAGTATGTTGATTCTTGAACACAGCTACTTTTATGAGTCTTGGCCGTGGCCCTAAGCACTTTGTTTTCCAGTATTACCACCGGATACATAAATGCCACAGACACATAATTGGGTGAACCTTTTCAGATTGTGACTCAGCTTTGGTAAAGCCCCCAATTAGAGGTGTCCAGGGTTCTTAAGCACACTCTTCTCTTTGCTTCGGACCTTGACTTTAACCGCTTGATATGCGAAATTGTTACTCAGGTTGTGAATTATTGTTCGAAATTGATTCCCTAGCGATGGCACCAAAAACGGATGCACAGAACCATGGTCTAAACATATCTTCACAACTTTGCATAACTAACCAGCAAGTGCACTGGGTCGTCCAAGTAATAAACCTTACGTGAGTAAGGGTCGATCCCACGGAGATTGTTGGTATGAAGCAAGCTATGGTCACCTTGTAAATCTCAGTCAGGCGGATATAAAATAGTTATGGAGTTTTCGAAATTAATACTAAAATAAGGATAGAAATACTTATGTAAATCATTGGTGAGAATTTCAGATAAGCGTATGGAGATGCATTCATTCCTCTGAACCTCTGCTTTGCTGCTGTCTTCATCCAATCAGTCTTACTCCTTTCTATGGCTGGCTTTGTATAAGGATGTCACCGGTGCCAATGGCTACTTTCAATCCTCTCGGAAAAATGGTCCAAATGCTCTGTCACAGCACGGCTAATCGTCTGGAGGCATCACCCTTGTCGTTGGTTGCATCCTATTCCTCTCTGTGAAAATGGTCCGATGCGCTGTCACTGCATGGCTAATCATCTTGGAGGTTCTCGATCATACTGGAATAGAATTTACTATCCTTTTGCGTCTGTCACTACGCCCAGCACTCGCGAGTTTGGAGTTCGTCACAGTCATTCAATCCCAGAGTCCTACTCGGAATACCACGGACAAGGTTTAGACTTTCCAGACTCTCATGAATGCCGCCATCAATCTAGCTTATATCACGAAAATTCTGATTAAGAGATCTAAGAGATACTCATTCAATCTAATGTAGAACGGAAGTGGTTATCAGGCACGCGTTCATAGGGAATGATGATGATTGTCACGTTCATCACATTCAGGTTGAAGTGCGAATGAATATCTTAGAAACTGAATAAGTTGAATTGAATAGAAAACAGTAGTACTTTGCATTAATCCTTGAGGAACAGCAGAGCTCCACACCTTAATCTATGGAGTGCAGAAACTCTACCATTGAAAATACATAAGTGATAATGGAGTTCATTGGTCTCGGCCCCAGAGGGAAACCGGAGTAACCAAGACTACGAATACAATGATAAAAAGTTCTATTTATAATAAACTAGTCACTAGGGTTTACAGAAGTAAGTAATTGATGCATAAATCCACTTCCGGGGCCCACTTGGTGTGTGCTTGGGCTGAGCTTAAAGTCTACACGTGGAAAGGTCATTCTTGGAGTTGAACGCCAGCTTTTGTGCCAGTTTGGGCGTTGAACTCCACTTTGCAACTTGTTTCTGGCGCTGGACGCCAGAATTGGGCAGAGAGCTGGCGTTGAACGCCAGTTTGCGTCATCTAAACTTAGGCAAAGTATGGACTATTATATATTTCTGGAAAGCCCTGGATGTCTACTTTCTAATGAAATTGGAAGAGCGCCATTTTGAGTTCTATAGCTCCAGAAAATCCATTTTGAGTGCAGGGAGGTCAGAATCCAACAGCATCAGCAGTCCTTCTTCAACCTCTAAATCTGATTTTTTGCTCAAGTCCCTCAATTTCAGCCAGAAAATACCTGAAATCACAGAAAAACACACAAACTCATAGTAAAGTCCAGAAATGTGAATTTAACATAAAAACTAATGAAAACATCCCTAAAAGTAACTAGATTCTGCTAAAAACATACTAAAAACAACGCCAAAAAGCGTATAAATTATCCACTCATCACAACACCAAACTTAAATTGTTGCTTGTCCCCAAGCAACTGAAAATCAAATAGGATAAAAAGAAGAGAATATACTATAAATTCCAAACTATCAATGAAACATATCTCCAATCAAATGAGCGCGACTTATAGCTTTTTGCCTCTTGAATAGTTCTGGCATCTCACTTTATCCATTGAGGTTCAGAATGATTGGCATCTATAGGAACTCAGAGTTCAGATAGTGTTATTGATTCTCCTAGTTCAGTATGATGATTCTTGAACACAGCTATTTTATGAGTCTTGGCCGTGGCCCTAAGCACTTTATTTTCCAGTATTACCATCGGATACATAAATGCCACAGACACATAATTGGGTGAACCTTTTCAGATTGTTACTCAGCTTTGCTAAAGTCCCCAATTAGAGGTGTCCAGTGTTCTTAAGCACACTCTTTTTTTTCTGCAAGCTTTGTTCTTTGCTGCTTTTTCTTGCTTCAAGAATCATTTTTATGATTTTTCAGATTATCAAATAACATGTCTCCTTGTCATCATTCTTTCAAGAGCCAACATATTTAACATTCTTAAACAACAACTTCAAAAGACATATGCACTGTTTAAGCATACATTCAGAAAACAAGAAGCATTGTCACCACATCAATATAATTAAACTAAGTTCAAGGATAAATTCAAAACTCATGTACTTCTTGTTCTTTTGAATTAAAACATTTTTCATTTAAGAGAGGTGATGGATTCATAGGACATTCATAACTTTAAGACAAAGTTACTAACTACTAATGATCATGTAATGAAGACACAAACATAGATAAGCACTTAACATAGAGAAAACGAAAAACAGAGAATGTAAGAACAAGGAATGAGTCCACCTTAGTGATGGTGGCGTTTCCTTCTTGAGGAACCAATGATGTCCTTGAGCTCTTCTATGTCTCTTCCTTGTCTTTGTTGCTCCTCCCTCATTGCTTTTTGATCTTCTCTTATTTCATGAAGGATGATGGAGTGCTCTTGATGTTCCACCCTTAGTTGTCCCATGTTGGAACTTAATTCTCCTAGGGAGGTGTTGATTTGCTCCCAATAGTTTTGTGGAGGAAAATGCATATGAGGCATCTCCGGGATCTCATGGTGATGAGCTTCCTGCGCCTCTTGAGCTCCATGAATGGGCTCTCTTGCTTGCTCCATCTTTTTCTTAGTGATGGGCTTCTCTTCCTTAATGTGAATGTCTCCTTCTATGGAAGCTCCAGCTGAGTAACATAGATGGCAGATAAGATGAGGAAAAGCTAGCCTTGCCCCAGGAGAGGGCTTTTCGGCTATTTTATAGAGTTCAAGGGAGATGACTTCATGAACCTCTACTTCTTCTCCAATCATGATGCTATGGATCATGATGGCCCGATCCACAGTAACTTCAGATCGGTTGCTAGTGGGGATGATGGAGCGTTGGATGAACTCCAACCATCCTCTAGCCACAGGGTTGAGGTCCAATTTTCTTAGTTGAACCGGCTTGCCTTTGGAGTCAATCTTCCATTGAGCTCCTTCCACACATATGTCCATGAGAACTTGGTCCAACCTTTGATTAAAGTTGACCCTTCTAGTGTAGGGGCGTTCATCTCCTTGCATCATAGGCAATTAAACGCCAACCTCACATTTTTCGGACTAAAATCCAAGTATTTCCCCCGAACCATTGTAACATAGTTCTTTGGATCCGGGTTCTTACTTTGATCATGGTTCTTGGTGATCCATGCATTGGCATAGAACTCTTGAACCATTAGGATGCCGACTTGTTGGATGGGATTTGTTAGAACTTCCCAACCTCTTCTTTGAATTTCATGTCGGGTCTCCGGATACTCATTTCTTTTGAGTTTGAAAGGGACCTCAGGGATCACCTTCTTCTTGGCCACAACATCATAGAAGTGGTCTTGATGAGCTTTGGAGATGAATCTTTCCATCTCCCATGACTCGGAGGTGGAAGTTTTTGTCTTCCCTTTCCCTTTTCTAGAGGATTCTCCGGTCTTAGGTGCCATCAATGGTAATGGAAAAACAAAAAGCTTATGCTTTTACCACACCAAACTTAGAATATTGCTCGCCCTCGAGCAAGAAAATAAAGAATTAGATCAAGAAGAAGAAGAAAAGATGGAGAAGAGGGGGGAGGTGTGTTTCAGCCAAGAAGAGAAGAGAGGGTTGTGTTGTGTGAAAATGAGGAAGAATGGAAGGCTTTATATAGGGAAGGGAGGGGGGGTTAAGGTTCGGCCATATAGGTGGGTTTGGGTGGGAAATTGATTTGAATTTTGAAGGTAGGTGGAGTTTATTGGGTAGGTTTATGGGGAAGAGTGGGTGGATGTGAGTGGTGAAGGGTTAATAGGGAAGAGAGATGGAGGTGATAGGTGAAGGGTTTTGGGGAAGAGTGTTTATTGGGAATAGAGGATGATTGAGAAGAGAGAAGAGAGTGAGTGGAGGTAGGTGGGGATCCTGTGGGGTCCACAGATCCTGAGGTGTTCAAGGATTTACAACCTTGCACCAAATTAGGCATGTAAAATGCCCTTGCACACAACTCTGGGCGTTCAGCGCCAGGTTGGTGCCCATTTTGGGCATTCAACGCCCATTTGTTGCCCATTTCTGGCGTTGAACGCCAGAACCATGCTTGTTCTGGGCGTTCAGCGCCAGCTCTTCTCCAGGGTGCAATTCTGGCGTTCAGCGCCCAGATGCTGCCCATTTTGGGCGTTCAGCGCCAGATACTGCCCATTTTGGGCGTTCAGTGCCAGAACCATGCTCTGTTCTGGCGTTGAACACCAAACAGGTGCTTCCTCCAGGGTGTGATTTTTCTTCCGCTATTTTTGATTCTGTTTATAAATTTTTCGTTTATTTTGTGACTCCACATGATCATGAACCTAAGAAAACATGAAAAACAAAAATAAAATTAGATAAATAAACATTGGGTTGCCTCCCAACAAGCGCTTCTTTAATGTCAATAGCTTGACAGTGGGCTCTCATGGAGCCTCACAGATGTGCAGAGCTTTGTTGAGACCTCCCAACACCAAACTTAGAGTTTGGATATGGGGGTTTGACACCAAACTTAGAGTTTGGTTGTGGCCTCCCAACACCAAACTTAGAGTTTGACTGTGGGGGCTTTGGTTGACTCTGCTTTGAGAGAAGCTTTTTCTGCTTCCTCTCCATGGATGCAGAGAGAGATCCTTGAGTTGTAAACACAAGGTTGTCCTTATTTAATTGAAGGATCAATTCTCCTCTGTCCACATCAATCACAGCTCTTGCTGTGGCTAGGAAAGGTCTTCTTAGGATGATGGATTCATCCTCTTCCTTTCCAGTATCCAGGACTATGAAATTAGCAGGGATGTAAAGGCCTTCAACCTTTACTAACACGTCCTCTACTTGTCCATAAGCCTATTTTCTTGAATTGTCTACCATCTCTAATGAGATTTTAGCAGCTTGCACCCCATAGATTCCCAGTTTCTCTATTACAGAGAGGGGCATGAGGTTTATTCCTGAACCAAGGTCACACAGAGCCTTAAAGATCATGGTGCCTATGGTACAAGGTATTATGAACTTTCCAGGATCCTGTCTCTTCTGAGGCAATGTCAGTTGATCCAGATCACTTAGTTCATTGGTGAACAAGGGAGGTTCATCTTCCTAAGTTTCAATACCAAATAATTTGGCATTTAGCTTCATGATTGCACCAAGGAACTTGGCAGCTTGCTCTTCAGTAACATCCTCATTCTCTTCAGAAGAGGAATACTCATCAGAGCTCATGAATGGCATAAGGAGGTTCAATGGAACCTCTATGGTCTCTAGATGAGTCTCAGATTCCTTAGGTTCCTCAGAGGGAAGCTCCTTATTGATTACTGGACGTCCCAGGAGGTCTTCCTCCTTGGGATTCATGTCCTTTTCCTCTCTTGTGGGTTCGGCCATGGTAATTAATTCAATGGCCTTGCACTCTCCTTTTGGATTCTCTTCTGTATTGCTTGGGAGAGTACTAGGAGGGATTTCAGTGATCCTTTTACTCAGCTGGCCCACTTGTGCTTCCAAATTTCTAATGGAAGACCTTGTTTCATTCATGAAACTCACAGTGGCCTTAGATAGATCAGAGACTAAATTTGCTAAGCTAGATGGATTCTACTCAGAATTCTCTGTCTGTTGCTGAGTGGATGATGGAAAAGGCTTGCTATTGCTAAACCTGTTTCTTCCACCATTATTAAAGCCTTGTTGAGGCTTTTGATCCTTCCATGAGAGATTTGGGTGATTTCTCCATGATGGATTGTAGGTGTTTCCATATGGTTCACCCATGTATTTTAACTCTGCTATTGCAGGGTTCTCAGGATCATAAGCTTCTTCCTCAGAAGATGCCTCTTGAGTACTGTTGGATGCAGCTTGCATTCCATTCAGACTCTGAGAAATCATATTGACTTGCTGAGTCAATATTTTATTCTGAGCCAATATGGCATTCAGAGTATCAATTTCAAGTACTCCCTTCTTCATAGGCGTCCCATTACTCACAGGATTCCTCTCAGAAGTGTACATAAACTGGTTATTAGCAACCATGTCAATGAGTTCTTGAGCTTTTGTAGGCGTTTTCTTTAGGTGAATGGATCCACCTGCAGAAGTATCCAATGACATCTTTGATAGTTCAGATAAACCATCATAGAATATATCTGGGATGGTCCATTCTGAAAGCATGTCAGAAGGACACTTTTTGGTCAGCTGCTTGTATCTTTCCCAAGCTTCATAGAGGGATTCACCTTCTTTCTGTCTGAAAGTTTGAACATCAGCTCTAAGCTTGCTCAGCTTTTGAGGAGGAAAGAACTTGGCTAAGAAAGCCGTGACCAGCTTATCCCAAGAGTTTAGGCTGTCTTTGGGTTGAGAGTCCAACCATATTCTAGCTCTGTCTCTTACAGCAAAAGGGAAAAGTATGAGCCTGTAGACTTCAGGATCTACTCCATTAGTCTTAACAGTATCACAGATCTGCAAGAATTCAGTTAAGAACTGAAAAGGATCTTCAGATGGAAGTCCATGAAACTTGCAGTTCTACTGCATCAGAGAAACTAGCTGAGGTTTCAGCTCAAAATTGTTTGCTCCAATGGTAGGAATGGAGATGCTTCTTCCATGTAAATTGGAATTAGGTGCAGTAAAGTCACCAAGCATTCTCCTTGCATTATTGTTGTTGGGTTCGACTGCCATCTCCTTTACTTGTTCGAAATTTTCAATAAGGTTGTCTCTGGATTGTTGTAATTTAGCTTCTCTTAGTTTTCTCTTCAGAGTCCTTTCAGGTTCTGGATCAGCTTCAACAAGAATGCCTTTTTCTTTGTCCCTGCTCATAAGAAAGAGAAGAGAAAAAGAAAAGAAGAGGAATCCTCTATGTCACAGTAAAGAGGTTCCTTATTATTAGTAGAAGAAGAAAAGGAATAGGGGTGAAGAAGAATGAAGAATCCAAACACCAAGGTGATGATAGGAGCAGAGATGTGAGATGAAGAGAAGTGTTAGTAGATGAATAAATAAATAGAAGGAGATGAGGGAGAAGGATTTTCGAAAATAATTTTTGAAAAAGAGTTAGTGATTTTCGAAAATAGTTTTTGAAAAAGGTTAGTAGTTTTTCGAAAATTCAAATAAAAAATAAAATAATTAGTCTAATTAAAAAGAAATTTTGAAAAAGAGGGAAGATTTTTTCGAAAATTAGAGAGAGAGAGTTAGTTAGGTAGTTTTGAAAAAGGTAAGAAACAAACAAAAAGTTAGTTAGTTAGTTGAAACAAATTTTGAAAAGATAAGAAGTTAGGAGGTTAGAAAAGATATTTTGCAATCACTTTTTTGAAAAAGGTAAGATAAGAAGATATTTTTGAAAAGATATGATAGAAATTAGTTTTTGAAAAAGATTTGATTTTTAAAATCTCAATTAATGACTTGATTCACAAGAAATCACAAGATATGATTCTAGAACTTAAAGTTTGAATCTTTCTTAACAAGTAAGTAACAAACTTGAAATTTTTGAATCAAAACATTAATTGATGATGTTATTTTCGAAAATATGATGTAAAATTAAGAAAAAGATTTTTGAAAAATATTTTTGAAATTTTCGAAAATAACTAAAAAAATTGAAAAAAGATTTGATTTTTGAAAAAGATTTTGAAAAAGATAAGATTTTTTTTAAATTGAAAATTTGATTTGACTCATAAAAACAACTAGATTTTAAAATTTTTTGAAAAAGTCAAATCTAATTTTCGAAATTTTAAGAGAGAAAAAGAGAAAGATATTTTTTTGATTTTTGAATTTTTATGATGAGAGAGAAAAACAAGAAAAATGATGCAATGCATGAAAGTTATGGATCAAAACAATGAATGCATGCAAGAATGCTATGAATGTCAAGATGAACACCAAGAACACTATGAAGATCATGATGAACATCAAGAACACATTTTTGAAAAATTTTTAATGCAAAGAAAACATGCAAGACACCAAACTTAGAATTCTTTAATGCTTAGACATAAAGAATTCAGGAATGCATATGAAAAACAAGAAAAGACACAAAACATGCAAATGCAAAGATCAAACAAGAAGACTTACCAAGAACAACTTGAAGATCATGAAGAACACTATGAATGCATGAATTTTTTTGAAAAATGCAAGATGAACATGCAATTGACACCAAACTTATAACATGACTCAAGACTCAAACAAGAAACACAAAAAATATTTTTGATTTTTATGATTTTCTAATTTTTTTTGTATTTTTTCGAAAATTATTTGAAAAACAAAAATAAGGATTCCAAAATTTTTAATATAAATTCCAGGAATCTAGCATTCTTAGTCTAAAGCTCCAATCTGAGAGTTAGGCATGGCTTAATAGCCAGCCAAGCTTTAGCATATAACATCAGAGAATATACTGCTCATTACTTATCAAAGTAACTTGCCTCTATGCTGATGGTTTGGAAGCCTCAGTCCAAAAGAATTTAGACATGGCTTTATAGCTAGTCAGGCTTCAACATGCTTCATGAAACACTAGAATTCATTCTTAAAAATTTTGAAAAAAAATATATTTTTGAAAACATTTTTTTTTCTTTTTTTTTTCTTTTTTTTTTTCGAAAACAAAGGAGAAATTTTTGAAAGATTTTTGAAAACTTTTTGAAAAGAAAACAAAAATAAAGTTACTTAATCTGAGCAACAAGATGAACCGTCAGTTGTCCAAACTCGAACAATCCTCGGCAACGGCGCCAAAAACTTGGTGTTGTTGCCGGATCAAACTTGGCACTGATGTTACCGGACCAAAAGCTTGCCGAAAACTCGAACAATCCCCGGCAACGGCGCCAAAAACATGGTATGTGAAATTGTTACTCAGGTTGTGAATTATTGTTCGAAATTGATTCCCTGGCGATGGCACCAAAAATGGATGCACAGAACCATGGTCTAAACATATCTTCACAACTTCGCATAACTAACCAGCAAGTGCACTGGGTCGTCCAAGTAATAAACCTTACGTGAGTAAGGGTCGATCCCACGGAGATTGTTGGTATGAAGCAAGCTATGGTTACCTTGTAAATCTCAGTCAGGCGGATATAAAATAGTTATGGAGTTTTCGAAATTAATACTAAAATAAGGATAGAAATACTTATGTAAATCATTGGTGAGAATTTTAGATAAGCGTATGGAGATGCATTCATTCCTCTGAACCTCTGCTTTCCTGCAGTCTTCATCCAATCAGTCTTACTCCTTTCTATGGCTGGCTTTGTGTAAGGATGTCACCGGTGCCAATGGCTACTTTCAATCCTCTCGGAAAAATAATCCAAATGCTCTGTCACAGCACGGCTAATCGTCTGGAGGCATCACCCTTGTCATTGGTTGCATCATATTCCTCTCTGTGAAAATGGTCCGATGCGCTGTCACTGCATGGCTAATCATCTTAGAGGTTCTCGATCATACTGGAATAGAATTTACTATCCTTTTGCGTCTGTCACTACGCCCAGCACTCGCGAGTTTGGAGTTCGTCACAGTCATTGAATCCCAAAGTCCTACTCAGAATACCAGGGACAAGGTTTAGACTTTCCGGACTCTCATGAATGCCGCCATCAATCTAGCTTATACCACGAAGATTTTGATTAAGAGATCTAAGAGATACTCATTCAATCTAATGTACAACGGAAGTGGTTGTCAGGCACGCGTTCATAGGGAATGATGATGATTGTCACGTTCATCACATTCAGGTTGAAGTGCGAATGAATATCTTAGAAACTGAATAAGTTGAATTGAATAGAAAACAGTAGTACTTTGCATTAATCCTTGAGGAACAGCAGAGCTCCACACCATAATCTATGGAGTGCAGAAACTCTACCGTTGAAAATACATAAGTGATAATGGAGTTCATTGGTCTCGGCCCCAGAGGGGAACCGGAGTAACCAAGACTACGAATACAATGATAAAAAGTTCTATTTATAATAAACTAGTCACTAGGGTTTACAGAAGTAAGTAATTGATGCATAAATCCACTTCCGGGGCCCACTTGGTGTGTGCTTGGGCTGAGCTTGAAGTCTACACGTGGAGAGGTCATTCTTGGAGTTGAACGCCAGCTTTTGTGCCAGTTTGGGCGTTGAACTCCACTTTGCAACTTGTTTCTGGCGCTGGACGCCAGAATTGGGCAGAGAGCTGGCGTTGAACACCAGTTTGCGTCATCTAAACTTGGGCAAAGTATAGACTATTATATATTGCTGGAAAGCCCTGGATGTCTACTTTCCAATGCAATTGGAAGCGCGCCACTTTAAGTTCTGTAGCTCCAGAAAATCCATTTTGAGTGCAGGGAGGTCAGAATCCAACAGCATCAGCAGTCCTTCTTCAACCTCTAAATCTGATTTTTTGCTCAAGTCCCTCAATTTCAGCCAGAAAATACCTGAAATGACAGAAAAACACAAAAACTCATAGTAAAGTCCAGAAATGTGAATTTAACATAAAAACTAATGAAAACATCCCTAAAAGTAACTAGATTCTACTAAAAACATATTAAAAACAACGCCAAAAAGCGTATAAATTATCCGCTCATCACCGCTCAGTCTCACGTTTTCACTTGACACCTTCATGCCACAAGCACATGGTTAGGGACAGCTTGGTTTAGCCGCTTAGACCAGGATTTGATTTCCTTAGGCCCTCCTATCCACTGATGCTCAAATCCTTGGATCCTTTTTATTACCCTTGCCTTTTGGTTTTAAGGGGTTATTGGCTTTTTCTGCTTACTTTTTTTTTTGCAAGCTTTGTATTCACTACTTTTTCTTGCTTCAAGAATCATTTTTATGATTTTTCAGGTTACCAATAACATGTCTCATGTTTATCATTCTTTCAAGAGCCAACGTATTTAACATTCAAGAACATCAAATTCCAAAGACATATGCACTGTTCAAGCATTCATTCAGAAGGCAGAAAGCATTGCCACCACATGTAAACAATTAGAATTTGTTTTATTAAAAACTCAAAAATTATTGCCTCCTTGTTCTAAAGAAAATCTTCTATTTTATTCATGTTTAATGATGATGAGAAAAATAAATTATAGCTTAATTGGGGATAAAATCAAAATATAAATACTAATTGCCATTATATGACTCCTAAGGTGAAACTCAAATAATAGAAAAGAAAGTTATCACAGGGTTAAGGTTAAGATCAGAACTCAACAACCTTGACTTTGGGAAGCGGATGCCTCTTTAGTCTGTGGGGTGCTTGGACCTTCAAGAGATAGTTTCTGACGCTTAGTTCTCTTAATTCACGCCCTTGCACCTCTTATTCTCTGAGCAGTTTGCAAAGCATGCTATTTTGATTTTGCTGTTCTTCCTTCAATTGGTCCATGGTTTCTTGCAACTTAGTGACAGATGCCTCAAGATGCTCCCAGTATTCAAATTGAGGAAGTTCTGGTAGGAATTCTTGTGCCCTCCTCTTGATGGGGTCATCCTGCATTTGTTGTTTTTCCATTGTGATTTTAGTGATTGGTTGCTCCACTGAGATATACTCTGTTATTCTCATCTTTATTCCAGCATCTTTGCAGAGCATAGAGATTAGGCTTGGATAAGCCAACCTGGCATCCTTGGATTTCTTGTTGGCAAGTATGTAGAATTCAGATGGGATCAGTTGATGAACTTCTACTTCTTTTCCCAACATAATGCAATGGATCATCACTGCTCTTCTAATATTGACTTCAGAACGGTTGCTGGTGGGCAATATAGAACGCCCAATGAAGTCCAGCCATCCTCTGGCGACTGGTTTGAGATCTTCTCTCTTGAGTTGACTTGGGGCACCCTTCGTGCTGGTGGTCCACCTGGCTCCAGGGATGCATATATCCTCTAGAATCTTATCCAGGCCCTTGTTTGTTCTTATCATTCTCCTATTGAAGGAGTCTGGGTCATCTTTCAGCTGAGGTAGCTTAAAGATCTCCCAGATTTTGTCAGGGTGGATGTGAACAATCTTTCCTCTGACCACAGTCCTGTAGTCATAGAGGGCAGCTCCAGATATTCTCTGCCTGTCTGTTTGCCACAGATTAGCATAGAATTCTTGAACCATATTCCTTCCCACTTTCGTTTCAGGATTAGCTAGGACTTTCCAGTTCCTGTTTCGAATCTGCTCTTGGATCTCCGGATATTCATCTTCTTTCAGATTGAACTTGACTTCTGGGATCACAGATCTTAGACCCATTATTTTGTAGTAATGGTCTGAATGTTCTTTGGTTAAGAACCTCCCTTGATTCCAAAGTGATTTTGGAACACTCTCTTTCTTGCCTCTTGGAGTGGGTTGTTTTCCTTTAGGAGCCATGATCTTAGTGGGTATGGTTTAGTGATCACGGATAAACACATCAAACTTAGAGGTTTGCTTGTCCTCAAGCAAAAGATAAGAAAGGAGAGGGATAGAAGGAGAGCTAGTGTTGAATGGTGGATGAGAGGAAGGAAGCCGAATGGGTTTTTAAAAGGGAGGGGGGGTTTTCGAAAGTAGGGAGAAAGATAAGATAGAAGATATGATTTAAAAAAAAAGAGATAAGTATGATAAGAAAAGATATAATTTAAAATTGAAAAGATATGAAGGATATTTGAAAAAGATAAAATTGGATTTTTGAAAAAGATAATATGGAGATTTGAAAAAGATATTGATTAGTTGAAAAGATTTTTGAATGAAAAGAGATAGATTTGTTTTGAAAATTTTTGAAAAAGAGTTGAATTGGATTGAAAAAATGATTTGTGCTTATGGATTAAGATACATTTGATATTTTTAAAGTGGGGTTTTTTTTGAAATTAGGGATTTTAGAAATCAGGGTTTGTAACATGTTTATGCAAGAAATCATGAATTGAAACATGAAAATTAAGATTAAAATGAAAAATATGAAGAAAAAACGAATTTACCTCCTCCCCACCATCCTGGCGTTTGAACGCCCAAACGCTGCATGTTTTGGGCGTTCAACGCCCAACTGCTGCTTCTCCTGGGCGTTCAACGCCCAGCTATTGCTTCTTTCTGGCGTTGAATGCCAGGAACTCCTTTGTCACTGGGCGTTTTTCTGAATGCCCAGGACGCTGTAAATCTGGCGTTAAACGCCCAGAAGGAGCTTCTTTCTGGCGTTCAACGCCCAGAAGATGCTTCTTTCTGGCGTTTAACGCCCAGATGGCTATCCTTACTGGCGTTCAACGCCCAGTGGATGCTTCTTTTGGGCGTTGAACGCCCAAAACAGACTTTTACTGGCGTTTTCTTGCCAGTGAGCTCTTTTTCTCTGTTTTGTGTGCAGAATCCTTCTGTAACCCTGTAAACTTATACAATTGACTCTTTACCTTAGTATCGATGAACTTTATGTAAACAAATAAAATCAAGAATAGGGCAAAATGCTTAGAGGAAGTGATGCCCCCTGGCCGGGTTGCCTCCCAACAAGCGCTTATTTATTGTCTTTAGCTGGACCTTGCTGAGTTTTTAATCTAGCCTCAGCTTTGAGCACACTTGCTCAACATTACCTTCAAGATAGTGCTTGATTCTCTGTCCATTAACAATGAACTTCTTATCAGAATCAATATCTTGAAGCTCCACATAACCATATGGTGATACACTTGTAATCACATATGGTCCTCTCCACCGGGACTTCAGTTTCCCGGGAAATAGCTTGAGCCTAGAGTTAAACAACAGAACCTTTTGTGCTGGTTCAAAGATTCTAGATGACAGCTTTCGTCATGCCACCTTTTTATTTATCTTTATAAAGCTTGGCATTTTCGAAAGCAGTGAATCTGAATTCCTCTAGCTCATTCAGCTGGAGCAATCTTTTCTCTCCAGCTAATTTGGCATCAAAGTTAAGGAATCTGGTTGTCCAGTAGGCCTTATGTTCCAGTTCCACGGGCAGGTGACAAGCCTTACCATACACAAGTTGGTAAGGAGAGGTCCCTATGGGAGTCTTGAATGCTGTTCTGTAAGCCCACAAAGCATCATCCAAGCTTCGTGCCCAATCTTTTCTACGGGTACTTACAATCCGTTCCAGGATTCTTTTTAGTTCTCTGTTAGAGACTTCAGCTTGCCCATTTATCTGTGGATGATATGGAGTTGCCACCTTATGGTGAATCCCATACCGGACCATGGCAGAGTAAAGCTGTTTGTTGCAGAAGTGAGTGCCCCCATCACTGATTAGTACCCTAGGGACACCAAACCTGCTGAATATATGTTTCTGGAGAAATTTTAGTACTGTTTTAGTATCATTGGTAGGTGTGGCAATGGCCTCTACCCACTTTGATACATAGTCAACCGCCACCAGAATATAAGTGTTTGAGTATGATGGTGGGAAAGGCCCCATGAAATCAATACCCCATACGTCAAACAACTCAATCTCCAAGATTCCTTGTTGAGGCATGGCGTAACTGTGAGGCAAATTACCAGCTCTCTGGCAACTGTCACAGTTACGAACAAACTCTCTGGAATCTCTGTAAAGTGTAGGCCAGTAGAAACCACATTGGAGGACTTTGGTGGCTGTTCGCTCACCTCCGAAATGACCTTCATATTGTGACCCATGGCAATGCCATAAGATCCTTTGTGCTTCTTCCTTAGGCATACACCTACGGATTATACCGTCTGCACATCTCTTAAAGAGATAGGGTTCATCCCACAAGTAGTACTTTGTATCAGTAATTAATTTTTTCTTTTGTTGCCTGCTGTACTCCTTGGGAATGAACCTTGCAGCTTTGTAGTTTGCAATATCTGCAAACCATGGTAATTCCTGAATGGTGAACAAATGCTCATCCGGAAAAGTTTCAGAGATCTCAATAAAGGGGGAGGACGCCCCTTCCACTGGTTCTATCCGGGACAGATGGTCAGCCACTTGGTTCTCTGTCCCTTTTCTGTCTCTTATTTCTATATCAAACTCTTGCAGAAGCAACACCCATCTTATGAGTCTGGGTTTTGAATCCTGCTTTGTGAGTAGATATTTAAGAGCAGCATGATCTGTGTACACAATCACTTTTGATCCTACTAAGTATGATCTAAACTTGTCAATGGCATAAACCACTGCAAGCAATTCTTTTTCTGTGGTTGTGTAATTTTTCTGGGCATCATTCAAAACATGGCTAGCATAATAAATGACATGTAGAAGCTTGTCATGCCTCTGCCCCAGTACTGCACCAATGGCGTGATCACTGGCATCACACATTAATTCGAATGGTAATGTCCAGTCTGGTGCAGAGATAACTGGTGCTGTGACCAGCTTGGCTTTCAGAGTTTCAAATGCCTGTAGGCATTCTGTGTCAAACACAAATGGCGTGTCAGCAGCTAGCAGGTTGCTTAGAGGTTTTGCAATTTTTGAAAAATCCTTTATAAACCTCCTATAGAATCCTGCATGCCCCAGAAAGCTTCTGATTGCCTTAACATTGGCAGGTGGTGGTAGTTTTTCAATTACCTCTATTTTAGCTTGATCCACCTCTATTCCCTTGTATGAAATTTTATGCCCAAGGACAATCCCTTCAGTCACCATAAAGTGACATTTTTCCCAGATTAAAACCAGGTTGGTCTCTTGGCATCTTTTCAAAACCAGTGTTAGGTGATCAAGACAGGAGCTGAATGAGTCTCCATATACTGAGAAGTCATCCATGAAGACTTCCAGAAATTTTTCCACCATATCAGAGAAAATAGAGAGCATGCATCTCTGAAAGGTTGCAGGCGCATTACACAGCCCAAAAGGCATCCTTCTGTAAGCAAATACTCCAGATGGACATGTGAATGCTGTTTTCTCTTGATCCTGGGGATCTACTGCAATTTGGTTGTAGCCTAAATAGCCATCCAAAAAGCAGTAATAATTATGACCTGCTAGTCTTTCTAGCATCTGGTCTATGAATGGTAAAGGAAAATGATCATTTCTGGTGGCTGTATTGAGCCTTCTGTAATCAATACACATACGCCACCCTGTAACTGTTCTTGTAGGAACCAGTTCATTTTTTTCATTATGAACCACTTTCATGCCTCCCTTTTTTTGGACAACTTGAACAGGACTCACCCAGGGGCTATCTGAAATAGGATAAATAATCCCAGCCTCCAGTAATTTAGTGACCTCTTTCTGCACTACTTCCTTCATGGTTGGATTTAGCCGCCTCTGTGGTTGAACCACTGGCTTAGCATTGTCCTCCAATAAGATCTTGTGCATGCATCTAGCTGGGCTTATGCCCTTAAGGTCACTTATGGACCACCCAAGAGCTGTCTTGTGTGTCCTTAGCACTTGAATTAGTTCTTCCTCTTCCTGTGGATTTAAAGCAGAGCTTATGATCACTGGAAAAGTATCACCCTCTCCCAGAAATGCATATTTCAGGGATGGTGGTAATGGTTTGAGCTCGGGTTTAGGAGGTTTTTCTTCTTCATGAGGAAATTTCAGAGATTCTTTCAATTCCTCTGAATCCTTTAGATCAGGTGGAACATCTTTAAAGATGTTTTCCAGCTCTGATTCGAGACTCTCAGCCATGTTGATCTCTTCTACCAAAGAGTCAATAAGATCAACTTTCATGCAGTCTTTTGGTGTGTCTGGGTGCTGCATGGCATTGACAGCATTCAACTTAAACTCATCTTCATTGACTCTCAGGGTGACTTCCCCCTTTTGGACATCAATGAGGGTTCGTCCAGTTGCTAGGAAAGGTCTTCCTAGAATGAGAGTAGCACTCTTGTGCTCCTCCATCTCCAGCACTACAAAGTCAGTGGGAAAGGCAAATGGCCCAACCCTGACAATCATGTCCTCAATCACGCCTGATAGGTATTTAATGGAGCCATCAGCAAGTTGGAGACATATCCGGGTTGGTTTAACTTCTTTAGTTAAACCAAGCTTTCTGATAGTGGATGCAGGTATTAGGTTGATACTTGCCCCAAGATCGCATAAAGCTGTCCTGGTGCAATTTCCCTCTAATGTGCATGGTATTAGAAAGCTTCCGGGATCTTTAAGTTTTTCAGGAAAGCTTTTTAGAATGACTGCACTGCATTCTTCAGTGAGGAAAACTCTTTCAGTTTCTCTCCAATCCTTCTTATGACTCAAGATCTCTTTCATGAACTTGGCATAAGAAGGTATTTGCTCAAGTGCTTCCGCAAACAGAATCTTAATTTCAAGAGTCCTGAGATAATCTGCAAAGCGAGCAAATTGTTTATCCTACTCCTCTTGGCGGAGTTTTTGAGGATAAGGTATCTTGGCTTTATATTTCTCAACCCTGGTTGCTGTAGGTTTATTTCCTACAGCAATAGTTGAAGAAGCCTTTTTAGAGGGGTTGTCATCAGCACTTATGTGTGTCTGATCCCTCTCTGGCATTTGAGTGCCAGAGTTAGAAGCTGGAGTGACGTTAGACGCCAATTCCTCATCTGTTCCTGGCATCTGAACGCCAGAACTGTGCTTCTTTTGGGCGTTCAACGCCAGTTCCTTGCTTGTTTCTGGCGTTGAACGCCAGTTTTGAGCATGGTCTGGGCGTTCAGCGCCAGCCTTTCACCCAATTTCTGGCGTTTTAATGCCAGACTTATTTTTTCCTGGGCTCTTACTGTCCTCAGATGGATTTTGGGTGGTTTTCTCATTCCTTGGCTTCCTGCTGCCTTGAGGTGGGGTATTTAATGTTTTTCCACTTCTTAATTGAACTGCTTGGCATTCTTCTGTTATTTGTTTTGACAGCTGCTGTTTTGTTTGCTTCAATTGTTCTTCCATATTTATATTAGCCATCCTTGTCTCTTGTAGTCTATCTTTGAATTCGGCTAACTGTTGTGTTAGAAAGTCCAATTGCTGATTGAATTCAGCAGCTTGTTCTACAGGACTGAGTTCAGCAGTTACTGTTTTAACCTCTTCTTTCATGGAAGGGTCATTGCTTAGGTACAGATGCTGATTTCTGGCAACTGTATCAATGAGCTCTTGAGCTTCTTCAATTGTCTTTCTCATGTGGATAGATCTACCAGCTGAGTAATCTAGAGAGATCTGAGCTCTTTTTATAAGCCCATAATAGAAGATGTCTAACTGAACCCACTCTGAAAACATTTCAGAGGGGCATTTTCATAGCATCTCTCTATATCTCTCCCAGGCATCATAAAGAGATTCATTATCTCCTTGTTTAAAGCCTTGGATGTCCAGCCTTAGCTGTGTCATCCGTTTTGGAGGAAAGTATTGATTCAGGAATTTTTCTGTCAGATGTTTCCATGTCCTTATGCTAGCCTTAGGTTAGTTATTTAACCACCTTTTGGCTTGGTCTTTTACAGCAAATGGAAACAGTAATAATCTGTAGACATCCTGATCTACTTCCTTATCATGTACTGTGTCAACAATTTGTAAAAACTGTGCCAGAAACTCTGTAGGTTCTTCCTGTGGAAGACCGGAATACTGGCAGCTTTGCTGCACCATGATAATGAGCTAAGGATTCAACTCAAAGCTACTGACTCCAATGGAGGGTATGCAGATACTACTCCCATATGAAGCAGTAGGGGGGTTAGCATATGACCCCAGAGTCCTTCTAGACTGTTCATTTCCACTTAGATCCATGATGGAGAAAGGGAGATGATGTAATAAAAAAAATTATTTTTATTTATTTATTTATTTAATTATTTATTTCAAAAATAAATTAAAATAAAATAAATAAAAATGGGTGAAGATTTTCAAAAAAATGAGGAGAGAGAAAGTGGTTAGGAAATTTTGAAAAGGATATGATGATTTTTGAAAAAGGTTTTAAATTTTGAAATAAAAATCTGAATTTTAAAGGTAAATTTCGAAAATTTGCTTTAAAATAGAGAGAAAAGATATTTTTGAATTTAAAGAGGAGAGAGAAAAACAATAAGATAGCACAAGATTTAAAATTTTTAGATCTAATGCTCCTTGTTTTCGAAAATTTTGGAGGGAAAACACCAAGGAACACCAAACTTAAAAATTTTAAGATCAAGACACAAGGAAAACTCAAGAACACTTTGAAGATTCACAAGATTTAATGTAAAAATTATTTTTGAAAAAGAATTTTAAAAAGAAGGTACCCAATTTACCAAGAACACAGACCAACGCTCTAGCCAAATGGGCAGTAAATGTAACACTTGTTTTGAAAAATATTTTTAATAACTAAGAAAAAATATTATTTTTATTTTTATATTAATTTTTTTTTGAAAAGAATATAAAAGACTCTGACCCAAAAGACAAAATTTTCCTAATCTAAGCAACAGGATTCACCATCAGTTGTTCAAACTCAAACAATCCCCGACAACGGCGCCAAAAACTTGGTGCACGAAATTGAAAATCACAATTCTTCACAAATTCGCACAACTAACCAGCAAGTGCACTGGGTCGTCCAAGCAATACCTTACGTGAGTAAGGGTCGATCCCACGGAGATTGTTGCATTGAAGCAATCTATGGTTATCTTGTAACTCTTATTCAGGAAAACAATAAAATAATTCACTTATCAAATTTGATTGCAAGGAATAAAAGGGCAGAACACAAATTATACTTGTATGCAATGATGGAGAATATGTTGGAGTTTTGGAGATGCTTTGTCTTCTGAAATTCTGCTTTCCTCTGTTTCTGATTCACGCACGCACGTCCTCCTATGGCAAGCTGTGTGTTGGTGGATCACCGTTATCAATGGCTACCATCCATCCTTCCAGTGAAAAAGGTCCAGGTGCGCTGTCACCGCACGGCTAATCATCTGTAGGTTCTCGATCGTACCGGAATAGGATTTACTATCCTTTTGCGTCTGTCACTATGCCCAGCACTCGCAAGTTTGAAGCTTGTCACAATCATTCAATCCCTGAATCCTACTCGGAATACCACAGATAAGGTTTAGACTTTCCGGATTCTCTTGAATGCTGCCATCAATCTAGCTTATACCACGAAGATTCTGATTAAGAGATCCAAGAGATATTCATTCATTCTACGGTGAACGGAAGTGGTTGTCAGGCACACGTTCGTGGGGAAATGATGATGATTGTCACGTTCATCACATTCATGTTGAAGTGCGAATGGATATCTTAGATAGGAACACACATGTTTGAATAGAAAACAGAAATACTTGCATTAATTCATCAGGACACAGCAGAGCTCCTCACCCCCAACAATGGAGTTTAGAGACTCATGCCATCAGAGATTACAAAGTTCAGATCTAAAATGTCATGAGATACAAAATAAATCTTTAAAAGTTGTTTAAATACTAAACTAGTAACCTAGGTTTACAGAAAATGAGTAAACTATGATAGATAGTGCAGAAATCCACTTCTGGGGCCCACTTGGTGTGTGCTGGGGCTGAGACTAAAGCTTCTCACGTGCCTGGGCTGTTTTGGGTGTTCAACGCCAGGCTGTAACGTAATTCTGGCGTTGAACTCCAACTTGTAACGTGTTTCTGGCGCTGGACTCTAGACAGCAACATGGAACTGGCGTTGAACACCAGTTTACGTCATCTATCCTTGAGCAAAGTATGAACAATTATATATTGCTGGAAAGCCCTGGATATCTACTTTCCAACGCAATTAGAAGCGCGTCAATTGGACTTCTATAGCTCCAGAAATTCTATTCCAAATGCAGAGAGGTCAGGATCCAACAACATCAGCAGTCCTTTTTCAGCCTGAATCAGATTTTTACTCAGCTCCCTCAATTTCAGCCAGAAAATACCTGAAATTATAGAAAAATACACAAACTCATAGTAAAGTCCATAAATATGAATTTTGCCTAGAAACTAATGAAAATAAACTAAAAACTAACTAAAACATACTAAAAACTATATGAAATTAACCCCAAAAAGCGTATAAAATATCCGCTCATCATCTATATATGATGCTTTGAGGCTCCCTCCCTTAAAAAGGTCGGAAGCTCATTTTGTGTTAGCAGATAAAAGCATTATTTTAGTGGTTGGAATTGCTAAGGACGTGCTAGTAAGCATTAAGGGGCTCACATTTCCCATTGACTTCTATATCTTGGACATGCCCCAGAATGACTCAGGAAGACCGTCATCCATCCTACTTGGAACACCATTCCTGAAGACTTCAAAGTTCAAGCTGGATGCCTTCTCAGGAACTTATTCTTTTGAGATAGATGGCCGAGCAGTAAGCTTCAATCTCAATGAAGCCATGAAGCACCCTCCGGAAGATCATTCCATCTTCCAGTTCGACATCATTGATGAGACTGTAGCTGCAGTTCACCAAGAAGAAATAGAAGAGATGCACATGGAGCATGGTCCAAGTGTGGGAAAACCCTCTAAACACAATGAGGACACTTTACCATTATCACTAGCTCCAAAAGATCCAGTGCCCAGTCAGGAGCAGAAATTGGAGTTAAAGCCCCTTCCACCCCACCTCAAGTATGCTTACCTTGAGGATAATCAGAAGCTCCCAGTCATCATTACAAGGGAACTCACTTCCCAACAAGAGGAGCAGTTGCTTAGTATGCTAAGAAGACACAAGAAGGCTATTGGGTGGAGCTTGGCGGATATAGTAGGCATCAGCCCTCAATTTTGTGAGCACAGAATATTTTTAGAAGAGGGAGCAAGGCCTATCCGTCAACCCCAAAGAAGACTGAACCCCACCATCTTGGAGGTTGTCAAGAAAGAAGTGACCAGATTACTTGAGGCAGATATCATCTACCCCATCTCAGATAGCGAATGGGTCAGCCCAGTACAAGTGGTGCCCAAGAAGTCTGGAGTCACTACAGTGAAGAATGAGCAAAGAGAGCTCATAACAACTAGAGTGTAGAATTCTTGGAGGGTTTGCATTGATTACAGGTGCCTCAACCAGGCCACTCGTAAGGATCACTACTCCCTGCCTTTCATTGATCAAATGCTGGATCGCCTGTCAGGTAAATCACATTATTACTTTTTAGATGGTTACACAGGCTATTTCTAGATTCATATAGCTCCTGAAGATCAGGAAAAGACTACTTTTACATGTCCCTTTGGAACTTATGCTTACAAGAGATTGCCTTTTGGCTTATGCAATGCACATCCACTTTCCAAAGGTGCATGATGAGTTTTTTCTCTGATCTTATTGAGAGCTGTATGAAGGTTTTTATGGATGATTTTAGCGTATACGGTGATTCCTTTAGCCTTTGCTTGGATAGTTTATCTAGAGTATTAGACAGGTGTGTTAGTTCAAACCTTGTTTTAAATTTTGAAAAGTGTCATTTTATGGTCAAACAAGGTATTGTTCTAGGACATGTTGTCTCTAATACTGGTATTACTATAGATCCAGCAAAGGTAGATGTCATTTCTAGTTTACCTTACCCCTCCTCTGTAAGGGAAGTCCGTTCGTTCCTTGGCCATGCAGGTTTCTATCGGAGATTCATCAAGGACTTTAGTAAGATAGCATTGCCCTTATCCAGACTGCTGTAGAAGGATGTTGAATTCGAGCTGAGTGAGGATTGTATGGAAGCGTTTGATAAGCTAAAGATCGCCTTGACTCGAGCTCCAATTGTGAGAGGACCAGACTGGAGCTAGCCCTTTGAGATTATGTGTGATGCCTCTAACCATGCTGTAGGAGCAGCGCTGGCCCAGCGCACAGGTAAGGATCCTTTTGTAATTGCATATGCTTCAAAGACCTTAGACGCTACTCAGTCTAATTACACCACCACTGAAAAAGAGCTTCTGGCTATTATTTTCGCTCTGGATAAATTCTGAGCATACATACTTGGTACTAAGGTGGTAGTGTACTTAGACCATGCAGCTCTAAAGTATTTATTAGCTAAAAAAGAGTCCAAACCAAGGCTAATACGTTGGAAACTGTTGCTGTAAGAATTTGATTTAGAAATTAAGGATAAGAGTGGTTCTCAGAATTTAGTGGCGGACCATTTGAGTCACCTTGAGCACATTAAGGATGAATCCACTCCTATCAATGATGCTTTTCCATTTGACAGCTTGCATGCAATATCCGAAGTAGTCCCTTGGTATGCGCCTATAGCTAATTATCTAGTTAGTCATACCTTCCCTCCCAATTTTACTAAGCATTAAAGGGACAAACTGAAAAGCGAGTCCAAATATTATATATGGGATGATCCGTATTTATGGAGGTATGGTACTGACCAGATAATTAGAAGGTGTGTGTCTCAATCAGAATTCCAGTCCATTTTGGAGGCCTGCCACTCCTCTGAGAGTGGTGGCCATTTTGGTCCTCAAAGGACAGTTAGAAAAATCTTAGACTGTGGATTCTGGTGGCCCACTCTTTTTAAAGATGCTACTGCCTTCTGTAAATCTTGTTCCCCATGCCAGAGGTTTGGTAATATATCCAAGAGGGATGAGATGCCCCAAAAAATTATGTTGTTCTGTGAGATTTTTGATTTGTGGGGCATTGACTTCATGGGTCCGTTTCTAAATTCTAGCGATTTCTTATATATATTGTTAGCTGTATATTATGTCTCTAAATGGGTGGAAGCAATTTCTACCCATACTGATGATGCTAACACTGTTGTCTCTTTTGTTAGAAACCACATTATCTGTCGCTTTGGATCACCACGAGCAATTGTGAGTGATCAAGGCACCCATTTTTGTAACAGGAGATTGACCGCTCTACTGAAAAAGCATGGCGTTATTCACAAGGTAGCGACAGCCTACCATCCTCAGAGTAATGGACAAGCAGAGGTGTCTAACAGAGAGTTAAAGCATATCCTGGAGAAGATAGTCAAGCCTCATAGGAAGGACTAGAGCACTAGGCTACACGATGCGCTTTGGGCATATCGGACAGCATACAAGACACCTATAGGGATGAGCCCCTTCCGCCTAGTTTATGGAAAGGCCTGTCACCTCCCAGTCGAGGTAGAACACAAAGCATTCTGGGCAGTAAGAGAGATCAACATGGGATTTGAGAAGGCCGAAGCTGAAAGGAAGATGCAACTACAGGAATTAGAGAACCTTCGCCTAGAAGCATATGATAACTCCAGGCTATACAAAGAGAAGATGAAGGCTGTGCATGACAAGAACATTAAAAGGAGAGAATTCAGACCTGGGGAGTTGGTTCTCCTTTACAAATCCAGACTGAGGCTCATTCCAGGCAAGCTGAGATCCAGATGGGAAGGTCCCTACAGAATCGAGAAGGCAAAGCCATACGGAGTCTTTCACCTGAGTCATCCTTCAAGCTCCAAATTCATCAAGGTCAATGGACATCGCTTAAAGCTATACCACGGTCAGAGGATGAAGAAAAACAAGGAGCTGGAGATCTTCCTCTTGGAGGATCCACCTATAGCAGAAGATTGAGCTAGTGAACTGTCCAACTTAAGGACATTAAAGAAAAGTGCTAGGTGGGAGACAACCCACCATGGTACGACCTTTCAGTTTTCTTCCTTAACTTTATTTTATTTTGTTTTTCTCAGTATCCATTCATCATCTCTGCATAAATTAGCTGCATACTGCATTCTTCTTCATAAAAAGATCAATGCATATGTAATAAAATTAAAGAAAAGTTTATGCATGAGTATGTAATGCAAAAAGTGGGAATTTTGGGTAGCTAAGCATAATTTTAGAATCACATAGAGTGTGTGTGTGTGTGTGTGTTAGGTGAGAGCTTAGGTTAATCAAAGATTCATATTTTAGCTCACTTGGCCATATATATATCCTCACCCTTACCTTAGCCCCATTACAACCTTGAAAAGACCTCATGATGTTTGCATTGGTATACTAAATACTTGTTGATTGGTTAGATGAAGAACAAAGTTTTAGAAAGCATGATTAGAGAAGAGTAGAGTGATTGACCCTAGACACTTGAGAGATTAGAGTGCATATACACTACCAGTGAGGGTTCAATGCTTGATTCTATGTTTCCTGCTTTCATGAGCTATCTTCTTACAAGTTTACTTATCTTTTATTGTATGATTTGAATTGGTGAAATTTGATTTATATTTGTCTTGAAGAACTTATTTGCATTTAACCAAGTAGACAGAAACACTTAGTATATAGTTGCATTTATAGGCTGCATCTCATACTTTCTACCATTCATCTTCACTCCTATAGCTTCTCTTGAGCTTAGCATGAGGACATGCTAATGTTTAAGTGTGGGGAGATTTGATGCACCACTATTTTGTGGTACATCTTGTGCTTGATTGAGTGGATTTTATCCATTATTCTCACACTTATTCATGTAAATTGCATGTTTTACACTTTCCTTCCTAATTTTGTGCTATGATTGAAAACATGCTTCTTTGGCCTTAAACTTGCTATGTTTAATCCTATCTTGTTACCATTCGATATATTGATATGTGTGTTAAGTATTTTCAGAGATTACAGGGCGGGAATGGCTTAGAGAATGGAAAGGAAGTATGAAAAAGTGGAAGGAATACAAGAAGCTGAAGGAACTGCAAAGCTGCCAGCCCTGACCTCTTCGCACTCAATCGATCATAACTTGAGTTACAGAGGTCCAAATGAGGCGGTTCTAGTTGCGTTGGAAAGCTAACATCCGGGGCTTCGAAATGATATATAATTTGTTATAGTTGGCGTGCTGTTAGGCGATTCGCACGCGTGGATTATACATACGCGTGACCTGGCGAAAGTTCAATCCATGCGTATGCGTGGATGACGCGTACGCGTGACAGAGCGACATGCTGAACGTATCAGAAATTGTCCCCAGTGATTTCTGGGTTATTTTTGACCCAGTTTTCGGCCCAACAAACACAGATTAGAGGCTACAGAGTGGGTGAATCCATTCACACAACTTTTCCTTCACATTAATCAAGTTTTAGATGTAGTTTCTAGAGAGAGAGGCTCTCTCCTCTCTCTTGGGTTTTAGGATTTTAGGATTAGCTTTTCTTATTTAGTTTTCTCTTCTATTTTTATTTGTTCTATTATTCTAGTTTATTTGCTTTCCCTTGTTGATTACTTTATGTTGCTATTTAATTTATGAATTCTCATGTTTAATTTGATTTTCTATTTATTGCAATTAGAAGTATTTCATATTTATGATTTAATTTAGCTTTTTACATCCTCAGCTTGGGTTGAGTAATTGGAGACACTTGAGTTATCAAACTCCTTGTTAATTGATAATTGTTATCTTTGTTAGTTGATTTGAATTCCAATAACTCTAGTCTTTCCTTAGGAATTGACTAGGACCTGAGGAATCAAACTAATTTATCCACTTAACTTACCTTCATAGTTAGAGGTTGACCTAGTGGGAGCAATGAACAATTCTCATTACAATTGATAAGGATAACTAGGATAGGACATCCAGTTCTCAAACCTTGCCAAGGTTTTTCATGATCATTAGTCTACCTTCTTGCCATTTACTATTCTTGCTTCTTATCTTAAAAAACCCCAAAATATACCTTTCCATAACCAATTATAAGCACACCTCCCTGCAATTCCTTGAGAGACGACCCGAGGTTTAAATACTTCGGTTTATTTTTATTGAGTTTGCTTAAGTGACAAACAAGTTTTTTTATGAAAGGATTATTGTTAGTTTAGAAACTATACTTGCAACGAGAATTTATTTGTGAATTCTTTACTAGCAAAAATCCGTTCGTCAGGATTCTTTGTTGGTTTAGAAACTATACTAGCAACGAGGATTTATTGTGAATTCTTTACTAGCAAAAATTCGTTCATCAAAATGGCGCCGTTGCCGGGGAATTGAAAACGTGTGCCTTATTATTGGTTATTGTGAATATTGTGAATAATTTTGCTTTTTTGTTTCTTTATTAGTGTTTCTAGTTTTAGGAGTTTATTTTCATTAATTCTTATTAGTTTTTGTTTTTACTTGCTACTATGAATTCTCATCCTTTTGGCTATGAGTTTGGTTCAAATTATGTTGTAGGGAATGGAAGCTATAATGAGAACATGCATCAAGGATGGGATAATCAAAGATGGGAGGAGCCACAAGGATTTGATCAACCCTCTTGGCAATAACCTCCACCAACGTACTATGAGCAAGAGCCATTCCAAGATGCGTATCAATCTAATAGCTATGGTGGACCTCCTTGTAGTTACCAACAAGCCCCGCCATACGCCTATGAACCCCCTCCTCAACATAGCATTGAACCCCCCATACTCACAAGCCCCCTACTACCAAACACCCTCATATGATCCTAACCCTTATCCACCATACCAACCACCCTATGAACCATATGAGCCATACATAAAGCCACCCCACTTCCAACCCAATTACTCCCAGGAACCACCACCTCCAAATACACCATGTCCATATCCATCAATCCGAGAGCCTTATGATCCTACTTATGATATGCAAGCAGAACAAGGGTCAAGGGATCATCTTAAGGACACACTGGACCAATTTCAAGCAACCCTTCATCAAATGGAGTGAGTGGTAAGCCAAACAGCACCCGAAGCTCTCATGGCTAAAGAATCTCAACTTGAGAACAAGGAATTGAAGTGTGTTGTGCAACAAGTAGAAAAGATGAAAAGTGATGAAACACCACATCCTTATTATGATGAACCACCCTCTGATGACAAGTCATCTTATGCTAGTTTCACAAGAATTTTTCATTTGTTTCATTAGGTTTTATGCACTTTCTTGCACATTAAGTGAGTGGTTGGAGTGGAATTTCATGATTATTTTGATTCAATCAACCATCATTTATTTTATACAAAATTATGAGATTTATGCAGGAATTAAGTGATGATTATTAATGATGCAAAAACCTTGTGATTTTGGTGAGACTTTAATTGCTTGTTTGGTTGATTTTAGGTGAGAAAATGAAGAGAACAAGAAGCACGGCAGAATAACGTTGCGTTAAAATGAAGAACGCCGCACTCACTTGCGACGTGCACGCGTACGGGATGCTTACGCGTGGAAGTGGTTGGCGCTCATTTTTGAAGAGAGCGTTATGTTCAGTAAGCGAGCGTGTTTGGGCAGATTCAAATTTGGAAGCAAAGTTTTGCAACCGACGCGTACGTGTTCATGACGCGCACGCGTCGATGGGTCACCTGGGATGAAGCACGCTTACA
Source organism: Arachis hypogaea (assembly GCF_003086295.3). NCBI lineage: Eukaryota > Viridiplantae > Streptophyta > Magnoliopsida > Fabales > Fabaceae > Arachis > Arachis hypogaea. Next base: position 54,891,942 of record NC_092046.1, read on the forward strand.
CGTGGATGGCACTGAAGTATGGATTGGATATTTTGCTACCCACTCATACGCGTGATGACGCGCACGCGTGGACAGTGTTCATTAAGCAAATGTAGCGCTCGATAAGAGAACGCTATCAACGACACGTACGCGTGAGTATGGCGTGCAAGCATGGCTAGATCTGGAGTTAATAGTGACGTGCACGCATATGTGATGCGTACGCGTCGATGAGCAGAAACGCAAAAAGACGCGCACGCGCATAGGACGCGCATGCGTGGGTGAATGAACACTGCACTCACTTTGAGAACGCAACGTTCCCCTGGAAGCTGCAAAAAAAGTGCCATTCTGATCCACTTCATAAAAGGCCGAAAAGCCCACTCCAAGTACGGGAAGCCAGAATTGGAAAGTGTATAAATAGATAGGAATTTGATTTCATTGGGGAGCTCTCTTCTTTTAATTTCCTTTTAGAATTTTAGAATTGAGATCAGATCTGAGTTTTTCCTTCTATTTCGTTTTCTTCCTTCTGTAAATTTTACTTTTCTATTTTGGGTCTTAGACTTCGGATTGAAGAATTGTTCTGAATTCCTTCATCGTGGTGTTTTCTTTTATTTTTCCTTTGATAGTTTTATGAGTTGGAGATCTGATCATAGTTTACTTTCTGTTTTTTTTTCTTCTGCAATTTCTTCTTTTCTGTTTTGTTAAGAGAGCAATTGAGATCTAAATTTTCTTTCTATTTTTGTTAATCTTCTGCAATTGTAAATTTCCTTTTTAGGATTTTAAAGTTGATCTAAGTTTTCATTCTGTTTTGATTCTTCTGCAATTTCACATTTCTGTTTTGGTACTGAAATCCTGATTTGAATTTCTTCATCTGAGAGTTCTCTAGTTTACTGCACTTTACATTTTCTAGTTCTGTTCTGATTCCCAGCACCCAAATCCCTTTATTCTTCATGCAATTTAAGTTTCCTGTCAAGTTAGATTCAGCAATTTAACTTTCTTGCACTTTAAGTTTCAGTTATTTACCTTTCTTGCAATTTAAGTTTCAGCTCTTTTAATTTCTTACACTTTATGTTTCTGCAATTTATTTCTTCTGCAATTTAAGATTCTGCTAATTTACTTTCTGCATTTTATTTTCATGCAATTTATTGTCTGTTAATCAAAATTTCACCAAATCCATCAAATATTCGCTTAACTAAATTCATCACAATACTAAAGTTGCTCAATCCATCAATCCCTGTGGGATCGACCTCACTTCTGTGAGTTATTACTACTTGATGCAACCCGGTACAGTTGCCGATGAGTTTGTGTGGAATCGTTTTTCCTTCATCAAGTTTTTGGCGCCGTTGCCGGGGATTGATAAAGATTGACAATGATTAAGTAGGTGATAATCTAGATTAAGCATTTTTCTTTGTTTTTGTTAAGCATACTAACTATTTGAGATTTTGTTTAAGCTAACTTTAATCTCACTCTAGCAGTAAAGTGATTTGTTTTTGGTTTCTGGTTTTGTTATTGTTTGATGCCAAGAGGAAAAAGAGGTGAGTCCACCTCCTTTGATTCTGAGCCAGAGAGAACATTTTTGAGATTGAGAAGAGAAGCGAGAGGAAAGGGAGTTGTTGGAGAAGAAGACTCAGAAGAGGAAGACCAAGAGATGGAAGGAAATCTCCCTAATCTACCAGAGGAAGTGGCCAACAACAATGGCCCACCTCAGAGGAGAGTTCTAGCTTCTTACACTTTCTCCAATCCTAGACACTGCGGGAGTAGCATACTCACTCCCAATGTTCATGCAAACAACTTTGAGTTGAAGCCTCAACTTATTACTCTGGTGTAGAACAATTGTTCCTATGGAGGAGGTCCACTTGAAGATCCAAACCAGCACTTAGCCATCTTCTTAAGGATTTGTGAAACTGTCAAAACAAATGGTGTGCATCCTGACATCTATAAGCTGTAGCTACTTCCATTCTCCTTGAGAGACAAGGCATCTCAGTGGCTAGATACATTCCCCAAGGAGAGCATCAAAAACTGGGAAGATCTAGTGAGCAAATTCCTAGCCAAATTCTATCCACCTCAAAGGATCATCAGACTGAAGACAGAGGTACAAAGATTCACTCAAATGGATGGAGAGTCACTGTATGATGCCTGGGAGAGATACAAGACCTTAATCAGGAAGTGTCCACTAGAGATGTTCAGTGAATGGGATAGACTTCAAAACTTCTACAAAGGATTGACACTGAGAGCTTAAGAGGCCCTTGACTATTCAGTAGGAGGCTCAGTACAACTGATGAAGACAGTTGAGGAAGCCCAAAATCTCATAGACACTATGACCAACAACCAATACTTCTATGGTCATCAAAGGCAATTCCAACTAGCTCAAAGGAAGGGTGTGTTGGAGCTGGAAGATGTGGATACTATTTTGGCACAAAACAAAGTGATGCACCAACAAATCCAGCAGCAGATGGAAATAATGGACAAGAGGATTGATGGTCTTCAAATTACAGCAGTGAACACTACAAATCAACCACTAGCTGGGTGGGGCAGAATGAAGAAATCTATGAAGAACAGCAGCCAGAGCAAATTAACTATATGCACAACCAAGGTGCTGGTCAAAATGAATTTCATGGTGACACTTACAACCCTTCTTGGAGGAACCACCCCAATCTGTGGTGGGGAGATAACCAGAACCAAAATTCATGGCAAAGGAATTCCAACTTAAGCAACTCCCGCACAAACCACCAGAACCATCAGCAAACTAATCAAAATCCATACAGCAAACCACGAAACAACTACCCCAATTCTAACTTCTATCCACCCCACAACCCATCAACTAACCAAAACAATTTCCCCCAACCATACTCATCTCACACTCAACCACAATCACCCCAAGAGTCCCAAAGAATCTCCAATCTGGAGATGATGATGAAGAAGATGATGAAACATCAAGAGATAGCTAATAAAAACTATGAAGCTTCACTGAGAAACCTGGAAAGACTAATAGGCCAATTGTCCAAAAAACCAGAGAGACCAACCAATACCTTCCCAAGTGATACCATTCCAAATCCCAAAGAAGAATGTAAAGCAATCCAACTTAGGAGTGGAAGAAAATTGGAGGATGATGAGCGGATAATTTATACGCTTTTTGGCATTGTTTTTAGTATGTTTTTAGTATGTTTTAGTTAGTTTTTATTATGTTTTTATTAGTTTTTATTTAAAAATCACATTTCTGGACTTTACTATGAGTTTGTGTATTTTTCTGTGATTTCAGGTATTTTCTGGCTGAAATTGAGGGACCTGAGCAAAAATCTGATTCAGAGGCTGAAAAAGGACTGCAGATGCTATTGGATTTTGACCTCCCTGCACTCAAAGTGGATTTTTTGGAGCTATAGAAACCCAATTGGTACGCTCTCAATTGCGTTAGAAAGTAGACATTCTGGGCTTTCTAGAAATGTATAATAGTCCATACTTTGCTCAAGATTTGATGGCCCAAATTGGCGTTCAAAGCTAGCACAAAAATTCTGGCGTCAAAACGCCAGAACTGGCATAAAAGCTGGAGTTAAACGCCCAAACTGGCACAAAAGCTGGCGTTTAACTCCAAGAAAAGTCTCTACACATGAAAGCTTCAATGCTTAGTCCAAGCACACACTAAGTGGGCCCGGAAAAAGATTTCTGCATTAATTACCTATTTCTGTAAACCCTAGGCTACTAGTTCTCTATAAATAGGACCTTTTGCTATTGTATTTTGATCTTTGATTAGTCTTATACTTTTGATAGACCTTTTCACACTTTTGGGAGGCTGGCCTCACGGCCATGCCTAGACCTTGTTCTTATGTATTTTCAATGGTGGAGTTTCTACACACCATAGATTAAGGTGTGGAGCTCTGCTGTTCTTCATGAATTAATACAAGTACTATTATTTTTCTATTCAACTCAAGTCTATTTCCTCTCCAAGATATTCATTCGCACCCAAGAACATGATGAATGTGATGATTATGTGACACTCATCACCATTCTCACCTATGAACGCGTGACTGACAACCACTTCCGTTCTACATGCAAACAAGCTTGAATGTGTATCTCTTGGGTTTCTAATCTAAGATTAGAACCTTTGTGGTATAGGCTAGAATTATTGGCCGCCATTCCTGAGATCCGGAATGTCTAAACCTTGTCTATGGTATTCTGAGTATGATCTGGGAAGGGATGACTGTGACGAGCTTCAAACTCGCGATTGTTGGGCGTGTGACAGACGTAAAAGGTTCAATGGATCCTATTCCAACATGATCGAGAACCGACAGATGATTAGCCGTGTGGTGACAGCGTGCGTAAAACATTTTCACTGAGAGGACGGGAAGTAGCCATTGACAACGGTGATGCCCAACATAAAGCTTGCCATGGAAGGGAGTATGAATGATTGAAGAAGGCAATGGGAAAGCAGAGGTTCAGGAGGAACAAAGCATCTTCATACGCTTATCTGAAATTCTCACCAATGAATTACATAAGTATCTCTATCTTTATCTTATTTTATGTTTTATTCATCTTTTAATTATCAATCCTCTATAACCATTTGAATCCGCCTGACTGAGATTTACAAGATGACCATAGCTTGCTTCAAGCCGACAATCTCCGTGGGATCGACCCTTACTCACGTAAGGTATTACTTGGACGACCCAGTGCACTTGCTGGTTAGTTGTGCAGAATTGTGACAAAGTGTGATTCACGTTTGAGAGCTCCAAGTCTTTGGCGCCATTGTTGATGATCACAATTTCGTGTACAAGTTTTTGGCACCGTTGCCGGGGATTGTTCGAGTTTGGACAACTGACGGTTCATCTTGTTGCTTAGATTAGGTAATTTTACTTTTTATTTTCGAAAATTTTTTTTCTATTTTGTTCTTCAGAGTTTTTAAGAATGAATTCTAGAGTTTCATGATGATCTGTTGAAGTCTGGCTGGCTGTGAAGCCATGTCTAATCTTATTGGACCGAGGTTTCAACTTATCATCACAAGAGCTTGTTGATTTCTATCAATTTTGCTGTTGTTAGCAATGATCTGCTAAAGCTTGGTTGGCCATTGGCCATGTCTAGTGTTTTGGACCGGAGCTTTCATTGAAAGCTTGGTTGGCTAGTAAGCCATGTCTAATTCCTGGACCGGAGTCTTAGACTAGCATTGCAATGATTCCTGGAACTCTTATTAAAAATTTTGAATCCCTTTCTTCTCCACTCAATTTTCGAAAAATCACAAAAAATTTATAAAACCATAAAAATCAAAAATATTTTATGTTTCTTGTTTGAGTCTAGTGTCAATTTTTAAGTTTGGTGTCAATTGCATGTCTTTATTCTTCTTGCATTTTTTAAATATATGCATTATGTTCTTCATTGATCTTCAAGTTGTTCTTGATGATTTCAGTGCTCTGATCTTTAATTTCTCTTATTTTGTGTCTTTTGTTGTTTCTTATATGCATTTTCAAATTGTTATAGTCCGTAGTATACAAACTTCTAAGTTTGGTGTCTTGCATGCATTGTTTATTTGATCTTAGTTGCATTCTTTTATTATTGTTTCTCATCATTTAAAAATTCAAAAAATTTTTTAATTGTGTCTTTTCAAGTTAATAACACAGAGAATTGAAAATTCAGAATATTCAGCAGAGGAATTACACAGAAAAAGCTGGGCGTTCAAAACGCCCAGTGAAGAAGGAAAACTGGTGTTTAAACGCCAGCCAATGTACCTGGCTGGGCGTTAAACGCCCAAAAAGGTAGGATTTTGGGCGTTAAACGCCAGAATGGATACCATTCCGGGCGTTTAACGCCAGGAAGACACTAGAGGGAAGATTTTGTTTTTAATTCAAATCTTTTTCAAATATTCATAATTTTTCAAAATCAAATTTTTTTCAAATCATATCTTTTCAATCATATCTTTTCAAAATCAATTTCTTTTCAATTTTTTTTATTACTTTTTTCGAAAATCCTTGCCACAATTAGTGATTCAATTCAAAATTTTCTAGTTGTTACTTGCCTCTTAAGAAAGGATCAAAAGTTTTAATTCTAGAATCATATCTTCTAATTTCTTGTTAGTCAAGTAATCAACTTTAATTTTAAAACTTTCTCTTTTTAATTTGATTTTCAATCATATCTTCTCAATCATATCTTTTCAATCACATCTTTTTCAAAATTAAGTTTCAATCATATCTTTTTTATTTCTAATTTCAAAATCTTTTTCAAAAATCACTTAATTTCTTTCCCAATCTTGATTTTCGAAAAACCTTTACCAAATTTTCAAAATTTCTTTTAATTAATTCAAAATCTTTTACTTTAATTTCGAAAATTCTTCCCCTCTTCTCACATCCTTCTATTTAAGGGACTAACACTCCTCCTCAAGGTACAATTCAAACTCTATCCTTCTTGATAAGTTCGAATTCTCTTCTATCTACCTTCTCCTTCTATTCTTCTTTTTCTCTGACACCTCAAGGAATCTCTATACTGTGACATAGAGGATTCCATACTTTCTTCTTCTCTCTTTCATATGAGCAGAAGTAAGGACAAAGACATTCTGGTTGAGGATGATCCTGAACCCGAAAGGACCTTGAAGAGAAAGCTAAGAGAAGCTAAAGTACAACTCTCTATAGAGGACCTAACAGAGCTTTTCAAACAAGAAGAAGCCATGGCAGCCGAAAACACCAACAATGCAAGGAAGGTGCTTGGTGACTTTACTGCACCTACTCCTGACTTCTATGGGAGAAGCATTTCTATCCCTGCCATTGGAGCAAACGATTTTGAGCTTAAGCCTCAATTAGTTTCTCTAATGCAACAGAATTGCAAGTTTCATGGACTTCCATTGGAAGATCCTCATCAGTTCTTAGCTGAATTCTTGCAAATCTGTGACACTGTCAAGACTAATGGGGTTGATCCTGAGGTCTACAGACTTATGCTCTTCCCTTTTGCTGTAAGAGACAGAGCTAGGACATGGTTGGACTCACAACCTAAAGAAAGCCTGAACTCTTGGGAAAAGCTAGTTAATGCCTTCTTGGCAAAGTTCTTTCCACCTCAAAAATTGAGCAAGCTTAGAGTGGAAGTCCAAACTTTCAGACAGAAGGAAGGTGAATCCCTCTATGAAGCATAGAAAAGATACAAGCAATTGATCAGAAGGTGTCCTTCTGACATGCTTTCAGAATGGAGCATCATAGGTATCTTCTATGATGGTCTGTCTGAATTGTCCAAGATGTCATTGGACAGCTCTGCTGGAGGATCTCTTCATTTGAAGAAGACGCCTGCAGAAGCTCAGGAACTCATTGAAATGGTTGCAAATAACCAATTCATGTACACTTCTAAAAGTGACCCTGTGAATAATGGGACAAGTCAGAAGAAAGGAGTTCTTGAGATTGATACTCTGAATGCCATACTGGCTCAGAACAAAATATTGACTCAACAAGTTAATATGATTTCTCAGAGTCTGTCTAGAATGCAAGCAGCAACAGGCAGTACCAAAGAAGTTTCATTTGAAGAAGAAACTTATGATCCTGAGAACCCAGCAATGGAAGAGGTGAATTACATGGGAGATTCCTATGGAAACACTTACAATCCTTCATGGAGAAATCATCCAAATCTCTCATGGAAGGACCAATAGAGGCCTCAACAAGGCTTCAATAACAATAATGGTGGAAGAAACAGGTTTAGCAATAGCAAGCCTTTTCCATCATCATCTCAGCAACAGACAGAGAATTTTAAGCAGAGCCACTCTGACTTAGCAACTGTAGTCTCTGATCTAATTAAAACCACTCAAAGTTTCATGACTAAAACAAGGTCCTCCATTAGAAATTTGGAGGCACAAGTAGGTCAGCTGAGTAAGAAAGTTACTGAACTCCCTCCTAGTACTCTTCCAAGCAATACAGAAGAGAATCCAAAAGGAGAGTGCAAGGCCATCAACATGACCCACACGGCCGAACCTGGAGAGGAGGAAGAGGCAGTGATCTCCACTGAGAAAGACCTCACTGGACGTCCACTAGCCTCCAAGGAGTTTCCTCATGAGGAACCATGGGAATCTGAGGCTCACACAGAGACCATAGAGATTCCATTGAATTCACTCCTGCCATTCGTAAGCTCTGATGAGTACTCTTCCTCTGAAGAGGATGAAGATGTTACTGAAGAGCAAGTTGCTAAGTACCTTGGAGCAATCATGAAGCTAAACGCCAAGTTATTTGGTAATAAGACTTGGGAGAATGAACCTCCATTCCTCACTAAAGAACTGGATGACTTGACTAGGCAGAAATTACCTCTGAAGAGACAAGATCCTGGGAAGTTCTCAATACTTTGTACCATAGGCACCATGACCTTTGAGAAGGCTCTGTGTGACCTAGGGTCAAGTATAAACCTCATGCCTCTCTCTATAATGGAGAAGCTAGGGATCATTGAGGTACAAGCTGTAAGAATCTCACTGGAGATGGCAGACAATTCAAAGAAACAGGCTTATGGACTTGTAGAGGATGTCTTGGTAAAGGTTGAAGACCACTACATCCCTGCTGATTTCATAATCCTAGACACTAGGAAGTGTATAGATGAATCCATCATCCTTGGTAGACCCTTCCTAGCCACAGCAAAAGCTGTGATTGATGTAGACAGAGGAGAATTAGTCCTTCAAGTGAATGAGGACTCCCTTGTGTTTAAGGCTCAAGGATCTCCCTCTGTAACCATGGAGAGGAAGCATGAAAAGCTTCTCTCAATACAAAGTCAAACAAAATCCCCACATTCAAACTCTAAGTTTGGTGTTAGGAGGCCACAACCAAACTCTAAGTTTGGTGTTAGGAGGCCACAACCAAACTCTAAGTTTGGTGTTGAGAGGCCATCATCATGCTCTGAGTATCTGTGAGGCTCCATGAGAGCCCACTGTCAAGCTACTAACATTAAAGAAGCGCTTGTTGGGAGGCAACCCAATTTTATTTATTCTCTATTGTTATTTTATGTTTTCTGTAGGTTGATGATCATGTGAAGTCACAAAAACAATTGAAAAAACAAAAACAGAATGAAAAATAGAATGAAAAATGGCACACCCTGGAGGAGAAGCTTACTGGCGTTTAAACGCCAGTAAGGGCAGCAGAATGGGCGTTAAACGCCCAGTTTGGCACCATTCTGGGTGTTTAACGCCAGAAATGGGCACCAGACTCGCGTTTAACGCCAGAAAAGGGTAAGAAGCTAGCGTTAAACGCCAGAAATGGGCAGCAGCCTGGTGTTTAACGCCAAGATTGGCAGTAGAAGACATTTTGCATGCCTAATTGGTGCAGAGATGAGAAATCCTTGACACCTCAGGATTTGTAGACCCCACAGGATCCCCACCAACCTCAACTCACTCTCTCTCTTCTTCACACCTTTTCATAATACTCTTCCCCAAATACCCTTCACCAATTACCTCAATACCTCTTCCCCAAAAATACCTCACCTATCAAATCCTACCCTCTTCTCCATAAACCCTTCACCAATCCACATCCATCCATCATAAACCCCACCTACCTCACCATTCAAATTCAAACCACTTTCCCTCCCAAACCCACCCATACATGGCTGAAACTTACCCTCTCCCCACTCCTATATAAACCCATCTTCACCCTTTCATTTTTACACATCTTAAACACTACTTCTCCCCCTTGGCCAAAACACTAACCCCCTTCCATCTCCTCTATTTCTTCTTCCTCTACTCTCTTCCTTCTTCTTTTGCTAGAGGACGAGCAAACCTTCTAAGTTTGGTATGGTAAAAGCGTTGCTTTTTATTTTTCCATAACCATTTATGGCACCAAAGGCCGGAGAAACCTCTAGAAAGAGGAAAGGGAAGGCAAAAGCTTCCACCTCCGAGTCATGGGAGATGGAGAGATTCATCTCAAAGGTCCATCAAGACCACTTCTATGAAGTTGTGGCCAAGACTCCTCATTGAAGAGGACAAGCCCATCACTAAGAAAAGGATAGAGCAAACAAGATATCCCACTCATGGACAAGAGCATGAGGAAATTCCTCATCATGAAATCCTTGAGATGCCTCAAGGGATGCATTTTCCTTCACAAAACTATTGGGAGCAAATTAACACCTCCCTAGGAGAATTAAGTTCCAATATGGGACAACTAAGGGTGGAGCACCAAGAGCATTCTATCCTCCTCCATGAAATTAGAGAAGACCAAAGAACCATGAGAGAGGAGCAACAAAGGCAAGGAAGAGACATTGAGGAGTTCAAGCACTCCATAAGATCTTCAAGAGGAAGAACAAGCCGCCATCATTAAGGTGGATCCGTTCTTTAATTTCCTTGTTCTTTATTTTCTGTTTTTTGAAAATTATGCCTTATGTCTATTTATGTTTGTGTCTTTATTACATGATAACTAGTGTCTAAGTGTCTATGCCTTAAAGCTATGAAAATGAATCCATCACCTTTCTTAAAATGGAAAATGTTTTTAATTGAAAAAGAAAAAGAAGTACATGAGTTTCGAATTTTAAAACAGTTTAATTATTTTGATGTGGTGGCAATAATTCTTGTCTTCTGAATGAATGCTTGAACAGTGCATATTTTTGAATTTGTTGTTTATGAATGTTAAAATTGTTGGCTCTTGAAAGAATGATGGAAAAAGGAGAAATGTTATTTGATGATCTGAAAAATCATAAAATTGATTCTTGAAGCAAGAAAAAGTAGTGAAAAGCTTGCAGAAAAAAAAATATATATATGCAAAAAAAAAGAAGAAAAAGAAAAAGCAAGCAGAAAAAGCCAATAACCCTTTAAACCAAAAGGCAAGGGTAAAATAAAAAGGATCCAAGGCTTTGAGCATCAGTGGATAGGAGGGCCCAGATGAATAAAATCCTGGCCTAAGCGGCTAAACCAAGCTGTCCCTAACTATGTGCTTGTGGCGTGAAGGTGCCAAGTGAAAACTTGAGACTGAGCGGTTAAAGTCGTGGTCCAAAAGCAAAAAAGAGTGTGCTTAAGAGCTCTGGACACCTCTAATTGGGGACTCTAGCAAAGCTGAGTCACATTCTGAAAAGGTTCACCCAGTTATGTGTATGTGGCATTTATGTATCCGGTGGTAATACTGGAAAACAAAATGCTTTGGGTCACGGCCAAGACTCATAAAGTAGCTGTGTTCAAGAATCAACATACTTAACTAGGAGAATCAATAACACTATCTAAATTCTGAGTTCCTATAGATGCCAATCATTCTGAACTTCAAAGGATAAAGTGAGACGCCAAAACTGTTCAGAAGCAAAAAGCTAAAAGCTCCGCTCATCTAGTTAATACTGATCTTCATAGATGTTTTTGGAATTCATTGTACATTCTATTCTTTTTATCCTATATTATTTTCAGTTGCTTGGAGACAAGCAACAATTTAAGTTTGGTGTTGTGATGAGCGGATAATTTAAACGCTTTTTGGCATTGTTTTTAGTATGTTTTAGTTAGTTTTTATTATGTTTTTATTAGTTTTTATTTAAAAATCACATTTCTGGACTTTACTATGAGTTTGTGTGTTTTTCTATGATTTCAGATATTTTCTGGCTGAAATTGAGGGACCTGAGCAAAAATCTGATTCAGAGGCTGAAAAAGGACTGCAGATGTTGTTGGATTCTGACCTCCCTGCACTCAAAGTGGATTTTCTGGAGCTACAGAAGCCCAATTGGCATGCTCTCAATTGCTTTGGAAAGTAGACATCCTTGGCTTTCCATAAATATATAATAGTCCATACTTTGCCCAAGATTTAATGGCCCAAACTGGCGTTCAAAGTCAGCACAAAAATTCTGGCGTCAAAACGCCAGAACTGGCATAAAAGCTGGAGTTAAACGCCCAAATTGGCACAAAAGCTGGCGTTTAACTCCAAGAAAAATCTCTACACATGAAAGCTTCAATGCTCAGCCCAAGCACACACTAAGTGAGCCCGGAAGAAGATTTCTGCATTAATTACCTATTTCTGTAAACCCTAGGCTACTTGTTCTCTATAAATAGGACCTTTTACTATTGTATTTTTATCTTTGATTAGTCATATACTTTTGATAGACCTTTTCACGCTTTTGGGAGGCTGGCCTCACGGCCATGCCTAGACCTTGTTCTTATGTATTTTCAATGGTGGAGTTTCTACACACCATAGATTAAGGTGTGGAGCTCTGCTGTTCTTCATGAATTAATACAAGTACTATTATTTTTCTATTCAACTCAAGTCTATTTCTTCTCCAAGATATTCATTCGCACCCAAGAACATGATGAATGTGATGATTATGTGACACTCATCACCATTCTAACCTATGAATGCGTGACTGACAACCACTTCCGTTCTACATGCAAACAAGCTTGAATGTGTATCTCTTGGGTTTCAAATCTAAGATTAGAACCTTCGTGGTATAGGCTAGAATTATTGGCGGCCATTCCTGAGATCCAGACAATCTAAACCTTGTCTGTAGTATTCTGAGTAGGATCTGGGAAGGGATGACTGTGACGAGCTTCAAACTCGCGATTGTTGGGCGTGTGATAGACGCAAAAGGATCAATGCATCCTATTCCAACATGATTGAGAACCGACAGATGATTAGCTGTGCGGTGACAGCGTGCGTAGAACATTTTCACTGAGAGGACGGGAAGTAGCCATTGACAACAGTGATGCCCAACATAAAGCTTGCCATGGAAGGGAGTATGAATGATTGAAGAAGGCTATGGGAAAGCAGAGGTTCAGGAGGAACAAAGCATCTTCATACGCTTATCTGAAATTCTCACCAATGAATTACATAAGTATCTCTATCTTTATCTTATTTTATGTTTTATTCATCTTTTAATTATCAATCCTCCATAACCATTTGAATCCGCCTGACTGAGATTTACAAGATGACCATAGCTTGCTTTAAGCCGACAATCTCCGTGGGATCGACCCTTACTCACGTAAGGTATTACTTGGACGACCCAGTGCACTTGCTGGTTAGTTGTGCGGAATTGTGACAAAGTGTGATTCACGTTTGAGAGCTCCAAGTCTTTGGCGCCATTGTTAATGATCACAATTTCGTGCACCAGAGGATGACAAGGTTGGTGTTCCGAGGGTTACCTGAAATTGTAGGCCGATCTTGGACGAGATCTTTTGTGCTGGTCGGCGCTGACGTGTCTGCTGGTCGGCCATGGTAATTAATTCAATGGCCTTGGACTCTCCTTTTGGATTCTCTTCTGTATTGCTTGGGAGAGTACTAGGAGGGATTTCAGTGATCCTTTTACTTAGCTGGCCCACTTGTGCTTCCAAATTTCTAATGGAAGACCTTGTTTCATTCATGAAACTTACAGTGGCCTTGGATAGATCAGAGACTAAGTTTGCCAAATTATAGGTATTTTGTTCAGAGTTCTCTGTCTGTTGCTTAGTGGATGATGGAAAAGGTTTACTATTGTTAAACCTGTTTCTTCCACCATTATTAAAGCCTTGTTGAGGCTTTTGATCCTTCCATGAGAAATTTGGATGATTTCTCCATGATGGATTATAGGTGTTTCCATAAGGTTCACCTAAGTAATTCACCTCTGCTATTGCAGGGTTTTTAAGATCATAAGCTTCTTCTTCATAAGAAGCCTCTTGAGTACTGTTGGATGCAGCTTGCATTCCATTCAGACTCTGAGAAATCATATTGACTTGCTGAGTCAATATTTTGTTCTGAGCCAATATGGCATTCAGATTATCAATTTCAAGAACTCCCTTCTTCATAGGCGTCCCATTACTCACAGGATTCCTCTCAGAAGTGTACATAAACTGGTTATTAGCAACCATGTAAATGAGTTCTTGAGCTTCTGCAGGCGTTTTCTTTAGGTGAATGGATCCACCTGCAAAAGTATCCAATGACATCTTTGATAGCTCAGATAAACCATCATAGAATATATCCAGGATGGTCCATTCTGAAAGCATGTCAGAAGGACACTTTTTGGTCAGCTGCTTGTATCTTTCCCAAGCTTTATAGAGGGATTCACCTTCTTTCTGTCTGAAGGTTTGAACATCAGCTCTAAGCTTGCTCAGCTTTTGAGGAGGAAAGAACTTGGCTAAGAAATCCGTGACCAGCTTATCCCAAGAGTTCAGGCTGTCTTTGGGTTGAGAGTCCAACCATATTCTAGCTCTGTCTCTTACAGCAAAAGGGAAAAGCATGAGTCTGTAGACATCAGAATCTACTCCATTAGTCTTAACAGTATCACAGATCTGCAAGAATTCAGTTAAGAACTGAAAAAGATCTTCAGATGGAAGTCCATGAAACTTGCAGTTCTGCTGCATCAGAGAAACTAGCTGAGGTTTCAGCTCAAAATTGTTTGCTCCAATGGTAGGAATGGAGATGCTTCTTCCATGTAAATTGGAATTAGGTGCAGTAAAGTTACCAAGCATTCTCCTTGCCTTATTGTTGTTGGGTTTGGCTGCCATCTCCTTTACTTGTTCGAAATTTTCAATAAGGTTGTCTCTGGATTGTTGTAATTTAGCTTCTCTTAGCTTTCTCTTCAGAGTCCTTTTAGGTTCTGGATCAACTTCAACAAGAATGCCTTTTTCTTTGTCCCTGCTCATAAGAAAGAGAAGAGAAAAAGAAAAGAAGAGAAATCCTCTATGTCACAGTAAAGAGGTTCCTTATTGTTAGTAGAAGAAGAAAAGGAATAGGGGTGAAGATGAGGAGATGTTAGTAGATGAATAAATAAATAGAAGGAGATGAGAGAAAGGGAGAATTATCGAAAATAATTTTTGAAAAGGAGTTAGTGATTTTCGAAAATAGTTTTTGAAAAAGGTTAGTAGTTTTTTTCGAAAATTAAAATAAAAAATTAAAATAATTAGTAAATTAAAAAGAAATTTTGAAAAAGAGGGGAGATATTTTCGAAAATTAGAGAGAGAGAGCTAGTTAGCTAGTTTTGAAAAAGGTAAGAAACAAACAAAAAGTTAGTTAGTTAGTTGAAACAAATTTTGAAAAGATAAGAAGTTAGGAAGTTAGAAAAGATATTTTGAAATCAAATTTTTGAAAAAGATAAGATAAGAAGATATTTTTTAAATTAGTTTTTGAAAAAGATTTGATTTTTAAAATCACAATTAATGACTTGATTCACAAGAAATCACAAGATATGATTCTAGAACTTAAAGTTTGAATCTTTCTTAACAAGTAAGTAACAAACTTGAAATTTTTGAATCAAAACATTAATTGATGATGTTATTTTCGAAAATATGATGTAAAATTAAGAAAAATATTTTTGAAATTTTTGAAAATAACTAAAAAAATTGAAAAAAGATTTGATTTTTGAAAAAGATTTTGAAAAAGATAAGATTTTTTTTTTAAATTGAAAATTTGATTTGACTCATAAAAACAACTAGATTTTAAAAATTTTGAAAAAGTCAAATCTAATTTTCGAAATTTTAAGAGAGAAAAAGGGAAAGATATTTTTTTTATTTTTGAATTTTTATGATGAGAGAGAAAAACAAGAAAAATGATGCAATGCATGAAAGTTATGGATCAAAATAATGAATGCATGCAAGAATGCTATGAATGTCAAGATGAACACCAAGAACACTATGAAGATCATGATGAACATCAAGAACATATTTTTGAAAATTTTTTTATGCAAAGAAAACATGCAGGACACCAAACTTAGAAATCTTTAATGCTTAGGCACTAAGAATCCAAGAATGCATATGAAAAACACCATACAACACAAAACAAGAAAACATCAAGATCAAACAAGAAGACTTACCAAGAACAACTTGAAGATCATGAAGAACACATGCATGAATGCAATTTTCGAAAAATGCAATATGAATATGCAATTGACACCAAACTTATAACATGACTCATGACTCAAACAAGAAACATGAAAATATTTTTTGATTTTTTTTATGATTTTATGATTTTTTTTTTTGTATTTTCTTTAAATTTTTTTCGAAAATTATTTGAAAAATAAAAATAAGGATTCCAAAAATTTTTAATATGAATTCCAGGAATCTAGCATTCTTAGTCTAAAGCTCCAATCTGAGGGTTAGGCATGGCTTAATAGCCAGCCAAGCTTTAGCATATAACATCAGAGAATATACTGCTCATTACTTTTCAAAGTAACTTGCCTCTATGCTGATGGTTTGGAAGCCTCAGTCCAAAACAATTTAGACATGGCTTTATAGCTAGTCAAGCTTCAACATGCTTCATGAAACACTAGAATTCATTCTTAAAAATTTTGAAGAAAAATATATTTTGAGTGCAGGGAGGTCAGAATCCAATAGCATCAGCAGTCCTTCTTCAACCTCTGAATCTGATTTTTGCTCAAGTCCCTCAATTTCAGCCAGAAAATACCTGAAATCACAGAAAAACACACAAACTCATAGTAAAGTCCAAAAATGTGAATTTAACATAAAAACTAATGAAAACATCCCTAAAAGTAACTAGATCCTACTGAAAACATACTAAAAACAATGCCAAAAAGCATATAAATTATCCGCTCATCACAACACCAAACTTAAATTGTTGCTTGTCCTCAAGCAACTGAAAATCAAATAGGATAAAAAGAAGAGAATATACTATAAATTCCAAACTATCAATGAAACATAGCTCCAATCAAATGAGCGGGACTTATAGCTTTTTGCCTTTTGAATAGTTTTGGCATCTCACTTTATCCATTGAGGTTCAGAATGATTGGCATCTATGGGAACTCAGAGTTCAGATAGTGTTATTGATTCTCCTAGTTCAGTATGATAATTCTTGAATACAGCTATTTTATGAGTCTTGGCCGTGGCCCTAAGCACTTTGTTTTCCAGTATTACCACCGGATACATAAATGCCACAGACACATAATTGGGTGAACCTTTTCAGATTGTGACTCAGCTTTGCTAAAGTCCCCAATTAGAGGTGTCCAGGGTTCTTAAGCACACTCTTTTTTTGCTTTGGACCTTGACTTTAACCGCTCAGTCTCAAGTTTTTACTTGACACCTTCACGCCACAAGCACATGGTTAGGGACAACTTGGTTTAGCCGCTTAGACTAGGATTTTATTCCTTTAGGCCCTCCTATCCACTGATGCTCAAAGCCTTGGGATCCTTTTTATTACCCTTGCCTTTTGGTTTTAAGGGTTATTGGCTTTTTGCTCTTGCCTCTTGGTTTTAAGAGCTTTTGGCTTTTTCTGCTTGCTTTTTCTCTTTCTTTCTATTTTTTTTTCGCTCTTTTTTTTTTCTGCAAGCTTTGTTCTTTGCTGCTTTTTCTTGCTTCAAGAATCATTTTTATGATTTTTTAGATTTTCAAATAACATGTCTCCTAGTCATCATTCTTTCAAGAGCCAACATATTTAACATTCTTAAACAACAACTTCAAAAGACATATGCACTGTTCAGGCATTCATTCAGAAAACAAGAAGCATTGTCACCACATCAATATAATTAAACTAAGTTCAAGGATAAATTCGAAACTCATGTACTTCTTGTTCTTTTGAATTAAAATATTTTTCATTTAAGAGAGGTGATGGATTCATAGGACATTCATAACTTTAAGACAAAGTTACTAAATACTAATGATCATGTAATGAAGACACAAACATAGATAAGCACATAACATAGAAAACGAAAAAAAAAACAGAAGAAATAAGAACAAGGAATCAATCTACCTTAGTGATGGTGGCGTTTCCTTCTTAAGGAACCAATGATGTCCTTGAGCTCTTCTATGTCTCTTCCTTGTCTTTGTTGCTCCTCCCTCATTTCTTTTTGATCTTCTCTTATTTCATGAAGGATGATGGAGTGCTCTTGATGTTCCACCCTTAGTTGTCCCATGTTGGAACTTAATTCTCCTAGGGAGGTGTTGATTTGCTCCCAAAAATTCTGTGGAGGAAAATGCATTTGAGGCATCTCTGGGATCTCATGGTGATGAGCTTCATGCGCCTCTTGAGCTCCATGAATGGTTTCTCTTGCTTGCTCCATCTTTTTCTTAGTGATGGGCTTCTCTTCCTCACTGTGAATGTCTCCTTCTATGAAAGCTCCAGCTGAGTAACATAGATGGCAGATAAGATGAGGAAAAGCTAGCCTTGCCCCAGGAGAGGGCTTTTCGGCTATTTTGTAGAGTTCAAGGGAGATGACTTCATGAACCTCTACTTCTTCTCCAATCATGATACTATGGATCATGATGGCCCGATCCACAGTAACTTCAGATCGGTTGCTAGTGGGGATGATGGAGCGTTGGATGAACTCCAACCATCCTCTAGCCACAGGCTTGAGGTCCAATCTTCTTAGTTGAACCGGCTTGCCTTTGGAGTCAATCTTCCATTGAGCTCCTTCCACACATATGTCCATAAGGACTTGGTCCAACCTTTGATTAAAGTTGACCCTTCTAGTGTAGGGGCGTTCATCTCCTTGCATCATAGGCAAGTTAAACGCCAACCTCACATTTTCCGAACTAAAATCTAAGTATTTCCCCCGAACCATTGTAATATAGTTCTTTGGATCCGGGTTCTTACTTTGATCATGGTTCTTGGTGATCCATGCATTAGCATAGAACTCTTGAACCATGAAGATGCCGACTTGTTGGATGGGGTTTGTTAGAACTTCCCAACCTCTTCTTTGGATTTCATGTCGGATCTCCAGATACTCATTTCTCTTGAGTTTGAAAGGGACCTCGGGGATCACCTTCTTCTTGGCCACAACATCATAGAAGTGGTCTTGATGAGCTTTGGAGATGAACCTTTCCATCTCCCATGACTCGGAGGTGGAAGCTTTTGTCTTCCTATTCCCTTTTCTAGAGGATTCTCCGGTCTTAGGTGCCATCAATGGTAATGGAAAAACAAAAAGCTTATGCTTTTACCACACCAAAATTAGAATTTTGCTCGCCCTCGAGCAAGAAAAGAAAGAATTAGATGAAGAAGAAGAAGAAGATGAAAATATGGAGAAAAGGGGGGGAGGTGTGTTTCGGCCAAGAAGGGAAAGAGAGGGTTGTGTTATGTGAAAATGAGGAAGAATGGAAGGCTTTATATAGGGAAGGGAGGGGGGTAGGTTCGGCCATTTAGGGTGGGTTTGGGTGGGAAATTGATTTTGAATTTTGAAGGTAGGTGGAGTTTATGACTTAGGTTTATGGGGAAGAGTGGATGGATGTGAGTGGTGAAGAGGTGATGGGGAAGAGAGATTGAGGTGATTGGTGAAGGATTTTGGGGAAGAGTGTTTATGGGATTGTGTGAAAGAGGGGTGAGAAGAAGTGAGTGGAGGTAGGTGGGGATCCTGTGGGGTCCACAGATCCTAAGATGATCCTGTGGGGTCCACAGATCCTGAGGTGTTCAAGGATTTACAACCTTGCACTAAATTAGTCATGTAAAATGCCCTTGCACACAACTCTGGGCGTTCAGCGCCAGGTTGGTGCCCATTTTGGGCGTTCAACGCCCATTTGTTGCCCATTTCTGGCGTTGAACGCCAGAACCATGCTTGTTCTGGGCGTTCAACGCCAGCTCCTCTCCAGGGTGCAATTCTGGCGTTCAGCGCCCAGATGCTGCCCATTTTGGGCGTTCAGCGCCCAGATACTGCCCATTTTGGGCGTTCAGCGCCAGAACCATGCTCTGTTCTGGCGTTGAACGCCAGACAAGTGCTTCCTCCAGGGTGTGATTTTTCTTCCATTGTTTTTTATTCTGTTTATAAATTTTTCATTTATTTTGTGACTCCACATGATCATGAACCTAAGAAAACATGAAAAAAAAAATTAGATAAATAAACATTGGGTTGCCTCCCAACAAGCGCTTCTTTAATGTCAATAGCTTGACAGTGGGCTCTCATGGAGCCTCACAGATGTGCAGAGCTTTGTTGAGACCTCCCAACACCAAACTTAGAGTTTGGATATGGGGGTTTGACACCAAACTTAGAGTTTGACTGTGGGGGCTTTGGTTGACTCTGCTTTGAGAGAAGCTTTTTCTGCTTCCTCTCCATGGATGCAGAGAGAGATCCTTGAGTTGTAAACACAAGGTTGTCCTTATTTAATTGAAGGATCAATTCTCCTCTGTCCACATCAATCACAGCTCTTGCTGTGGCTAGGAAAGGTCTTCCTAGGATGATGGATTCATCTTCTTCCTTTCCAGTATCCAGGACTATAAAATCAGCAGGGATGTAAAGGCCTTCAACCTTTACTAACACGTCCTCTACTTGTCCATAAGCCTATTTTCTTGAATTGTCTGCCATCTCTAATGAGATTTTAGCAGCTTTCACCCCATAGATTCCCAGTTTCTCTATTACAGAGAGGGGCATGAGGTTTATTCCTGAACCAAGGTCACACAGAGCCTTAAAGATCATGGTGCCTATGGTACAAGGTATTATGAACTTTCCAGGATCCTGTCTCTTCAGAGGCAATGTCAGTTGATCCAGATCGCTTAGTTCATTAGTGAACAAGGGAGGTTCATCTTCCCAAGTTTTAATACCAAATAATTTGGCATTTAGCTTCATGATTGCACCAAGGAACTTGGCAGCTTGCTCTTCAGTAACATCCTCATTCTCTTCAGAAGAGGAATACTCATCAGAGCTCATGAATGGCATAAGGAGGTTCAATGGAATCTCTATGGTCTCTAGATGAGTCTCAGATTCCATAGGTTCCTCAGAGGGAAGCTCCTTGTTGATCACTGGACGTCCCAGGAGGTCTTCCTCCTTGGGATTCATGTCCTTCTCCTCTCTTGTGGGTTCGGCCATGGTAATTAATTCAATGGCCTTGCACTCTCCTTTTGGATTCTCTTCTGTATTGCTTGGGAGAGTATAAGGAGGGATTTCAGTGATCCTTTTACTTAGCTGGCCTACTTGTGCTTCCAAATTTCTAATGGAAGACCTTGTTTCATTCATGAAACTTACAGTGGCCTTGGACAGATCAGAGACTAAGTTTGCCAAATTAGAGGTATTTTGTTCAGAGTTCTCTGTCTGTTGCTGAGTGGATGATGGAAAAGGTTTACTATTGTTAAACCTATTTCTTCCACCATTATTAAAGCCTTGTTGAGGCTTTTGATCCTTCCATGAGAAATTTGGATGATTTCTCCATGATGGATTATAGGTGTTTCCATAAGGTTCACCTAAGTAATTCACCTCTGCTATTGTAGGGTTTTTAGGATCATAAGCTTCTTCTTCATAAGAAGCCTCTTGAGTACTGTTGGATGCAGTTTGCATTCCATTCAGACTCTGAGAAATCATATTGACTTGCTGAGTTAATATTTTGTTCTGAGCCAATATGGCATTCAGAGTATCAATTTCAAGAACTCCCTTCTTCATAGGCGTCCCATTACTCATAGGATTCCTCTCAGAAGTGTACATAAACTGGTTATTAGCAACCATGTCAATGAGTTCTTGAGCTTCTGCAGGCATTTTCTTTAGGTGAATGGATCCACCTGCAGAAGTATCCAATGACATATTTGATAGCTCAGATAAACCATCATAGAATATATCCAGGATGGTCCATTCTGAAAGCATGTCAGAAGGACACTTTTTGGTCAGCTGCTTGTATCTTTCCCAAGCTTCATAGAGGGATTCACCTTCTTTCTGTCTGAAGGTTTGAACATCAGCTCTAAGCTTGCTCAGCTTTTGAGGAGGAAAGAACTTGGCTAAGAAAGCCATGACCAGCTTATCCCAAGAGTTCAGGCTGTCTTTGGGTTGAGAGTCCAACCATATTCTAGCTCTGTCTCTTACAGCAAAAGGGAAAAGCATGAGCCTGTAGACTTCAGGATCTACTCCATTAGTCTTAACAGTATCACAGATCTGCAAGAATTTAGTTAAGAACTGAAAAATATCTTCAGATGGAAGTCCATGAAACTTGCAGTTCTGCTGCATCAGAGAAACTAGCTGAGGTTTCAGCTCAAAATTGTTTGCTCCAATGGTAGGAATGGAGATGCTTCTTCCATGTAAATTGGAATTAGGTGCAGTAAAGTCACCAAGCATTCTCCTTGCATTATTGTTGTTGGGTTTGGCTGCCATCTCCTTTACTTGTTCGAAATTTTCAATAAGGTTGTCTCTGGATTCTTGTAATTTAGCTTCTCTTAGTTTTCTCTTCAGAGTCCTTTCAGGTTCTGGATCAGCTTCAACAAGAATGCCTTTTTCTTTATCCCTGCTCATAAGAAAGAGAAGAGAAAAAGAAAAGAAGAGGAATCCTCTATGTCACAGTAAAGAGGTTCCTTATTGTTAGTAGAAGAAGAAAAGGAATAGGGGTGAAGATGAGGAGATGTTAGTAGATGAATAAATAAATAGAAGGAAATGAGAGAAAGGGAGAATTTTCGAAAATAATTTTTGAAAAGGAGTTAGTGATTTTCGAAAATAGTTTTTGAAAAAGGTTAGTAGTTTTTTTCGAAAATTAAAATCAAAAATTAAAATAATTAGTAAATTAAAAAGAAATTTTGAAAAAGAGGGGAGATATTTTCGAAAATTAGAGAGAGAGAGAGAGTTAGTTAGGTAGTTTTGAAAAAGGTAAGAAACAAACAAAAAGTTAGTTAGTTAGTTGAAACAAATTTTGAAAAGATAAGAAGTTAGGAAGTTAGAAAAGATATTTTGAAATCAAATTTTTGAAAAAGATAAGATAAGAAGATATTTTTTAAATTAGTTTTTGAAAAAGATTTGATTTTTAAAATCACAATTAATGACTTGATTCACAAGAAATCACAAGATATGATTCTAGAACTTAAAGTTTGAATCTTTCTTAACAAGTAAGTAACAAACTTGAAATTTTTGAATCAAAACATTAATTGATGATGTTATTTTCGAAAATATGATGTAAAATTAAGAAAAATATTTTTGAAATTTTTGAAAATAACTAAAAAAATTGAAAAAAGATTTGATTTTTGAAAAAGATTTTGAAAAAGATAAGATTTTTTTTTTAAATTGAAAATTTGATTTGACTCATAAAAACAACTAGATTTTAAAAATTTTGAAAAAGTCAAATCTAATTTTCGAAATTTTAAGAGAGAAAAAGGGAAAGATATTTTTTTTATTTTTGAATTTTTATGATGAGAGAGAAAAACAAGAAAAATGATGCAATGCATGAAAGTTATGGATCAAAATAATGAATGCATGCAAGAATGCTATGAATGTCAAGATGAACACCAAGAACACTATGAAGATCATGATGAACATCAAGAACATATTTTTGAAAATTTTTTTATGCAAAGAAAACATGCAGGACACCAAACTTAGAAATCTTTAATGCTTAGGCACTAAGAATCCAAGAATGCATATGAAAAATACCATACAACACAAAACAAGAAAACATCAAGATCAAACAAGAAGACTTACCAAGAACAACTTGAAGATCATGAAGAACACATGCATGAATGCAATTTTTGAAAAATGCAATATGAATATGCAATTGACACCAAACTTATAACATGACTCATGACTCAAACAAGAAACATGAAAATATTTTTTGATTTTTTTATGATTTTATGATTTTTTTTTTGTATTTTCTTTAAATTTTTTTCGAAAATTATTTGAAAAACAAAAATAAGGATTCCAAAAATTTTTAATATGAATTCCAGGAATCTAGCATTCTTAGTCTAAAGCTCCAATCTGAGGGTTAGGCATGGCTTAATAGCCAGCCAAGCTTTAGCATATAACATCAGAGAATATACTGCTCATTACTTTTCAAAGTAACTTGCCTCTATGCTGATGGTTTGGAAGCCTCAGTCCAAAAGAATTTAGACATGGCTTTATAGCTAGTCAGGCTTCAACATGCTTCATGAAACACTAGAATTCATTCTTAAAAATTTTGAAGAAAAATATATTTTTGAAAACATTTTTTTTTTGAAAACAAAGGAGAAATTTTTGAAAGATTTTTGAAAAATTTTGGAAAAATTTTTGAAAAGAAAACGAAAAGAAAGTTACCCAATCTGAGCAACAAGATGAACCGTCAGTTGTCCAAACTCGAACAATCCCCGGCAACGGCGCCAAAAACTTGGTATGCGAAATTGTTACTCAGGTTGTGAATTATTGTTCGAAATTGATTCCCTGGCAATGGCACCAAAAACGGATGCATAGAACCATGGTTTAAACATATCTTCACAACTTCGCATAACTAACCAGCAAGTGCACTGGGTCGTCCAAGTAATAAACCTTACGTGAGTAAGGGTCGATCCCACGGAGATTGTTGGTATGAAGCAAGCTATGGTCACCTTGTAAATCTCAGTCAGGCGGATATCAAAAGGTTATGGAGTTTTTGAATATTAATAATAATTAAACAGAAAATAAGGATAGAAACACTTATGTAATTCATTGGTGAGAATTTCAGATAAGCATATAGGGATGCTTTCGTTCCTCTGAATCTCTGCTTTCCTGCTGCCTTCATCCAATCAATCCTACTCCTTTCCATGGCTGGCTTTATGCAAGGGCATCACCATTGTCAGTGGCTACATCCCCTCCTCTTGTGAAAATGGTCCAAGATGCCCTGTCACGGCACGGCTAATCATCTGAGGTTCCCGATCATGCTGGAATAGGATTCACCCTCCTTTTGCGTCTGTCACTACGCCCAGCACTCGCGAGTTTGAAGCTCGTCACAGTCATTCAATCCCAGAATCCTACTCGGAATACCACAGACAAGGTTTAGACTTTCCGGATTCTCATGAATGCCGCCATCAATCTAGCTTACACCACGAAGATTCTGATTAAGAGATCTAAGAGATAATCATTCAATCGAATGTAGAACGGAAGTGGTTGTCAGGCACGCGTTCATAGGGAATGATGATGATTGTCACGTTCATCACATTCAGGTTGAAGTGCGAATGAATATCTTAGAAGCGGAACAAGTTGAATTGAATAGAAAACAGTAGTACTTTGCATTAATCTTTGAGGAACAGCAGAGCTCCACACTTAATCTATGGAGTGTAGAAACTCTACCGTTAAAAATACATAAGTGAAAGGTCCAGGCATGGCCGAATGGTCAACCCCCATGATCTAAGAACTAGGCGTCCAAAGATGATCCAAAGATCTCAAATACAATAGTAAAATGTCCTATTTATAATATACTAGCTACTAGGGTTTACAGAAGTAAGTAATTGATGCATAAATCCACTTCCGGGGCCCACTTGGTGTGTGCTTGGGCTGAGCTTGAAGTCTACACGTGGAGAGGTCATTCTTGGAGTTGAACGCCAGCTTTTGTGCCAGTTTGGGCGTTGAACACCACTTTGCAACTTGTTTCTGGCACTGGACGCCAGAATTGGGCAGAGAGCTGGCGTTGAACGCCAGTTTGCGTCGTCTAAACTTGGGCAAAGTATCGACTATTATATATTTCTGGAAAGCCCTGGATGTCTAATTTTCAACACAATTGGAAGCGCGCCATTTTGAGTTTTGTAGCTCCAGAAAATCCATTTTGAGTGTTGGGAGGTCAGAATCCAACAGCATCAGCAGTCCTTCTTCAACCTCTGAATCTGATTTTTGCTCAAGTCCCTCAATTTCAGCCAGAAAATACCTGAAATCACAGAAAAACACACAAACTCATAGTAAAGTCCAGAAATATGAATTTAAAATAAAAAATAATGAAAACATCCCTAAAAGTAACTAGATCCTACTGAAAACATACTAAAAACAATGCCAAAAAGCGTATAAATTATCCGCTCATTAGTTAGCAAGGGTATTAAGCAGGTTTTTAGTAGAATCAGAGTATGAGTTATACCTGGGTGCCCCAGTGTATTTATAATGGTGTGGAGTGGCCTTTTTAAATAAGATAAGTTAGTTATCTTATCTTATCTTATCTTATCTTTAAGTGAAGTCATCTTATCTTCAAAAGAACCGCACTTATCTCTGTAGGCTTGGGCTGCCTTTGGATTTGGGTCGTGTTCCTGTATTTGGGCTATTATTAGGCCTCTATAGCGATTTGGTCGAGCTCTTGGAGAAGAGGTCGGATGTTCCTGATCTGAAGAGGTCGGTTTGCTTATCGTCTATCATTCCGGGTTGGACATCTCGACCCAGGGTGTGAACAGTGCCCCTACTTGAGCTCGGTCTTTCCTTTGAGATCGTGTCCTTTTGCTAGACTTTGATCTTCTTATTTGAAAAAATCGAGCTCGAGCATTTGTCAAACTTGTTGTAGAGCTTTTATTTGGAAGCCTGAATGCGGAACATTTTCCTCTCTCATCTTTTAATGGTACAGGCGTTTTGTTCTCCGTGCCTTTTCTTGGAAACGTACGAGGGTTTTTAAAGACTCATGTAACTCCTCTTTTGCCGTTCCTTTCGCTTCCCTCTTCGTATCATTTGAATTTTTGAAGCTTCAGCTTTCTCTCTTCGCTTTTTCTGACTTTCGGCGTTTTTACCCTTTCGTTTCTTAAGTTCTTCCGTCTTCGTGCTTCGTGGCTTCTTTGTTGCTTCTTTCATCACCTCCTTCTTCTTTAACAGGTTGGTTTTCTTTTTCTCCTCTTTTACTTTCTATTTCTGAAAGGTTTTGATCTTTGCTTAATTTTGCGTTGGAAAGCTTGAATCTTTTCTGTGTTTTTGTCGTGCCTGGTTGCCTGTAAGATGCGTTCTAAGAGTTTCTTTGATTTTGCATGAACCTTCTCTTGTTTCCTGATAGTTGATGCTTCTAGGGCTTTGAATGCTTTATCTCTGATCTCTGATTGTGTCCTCTGATTTTGAAACATTTGGAAATAATAAGCTGTTTGATTTTTGAAAAAGGTTGCGTTTTTGGTGATTTCCATTTGGCATGCTTTGATGTATGATGGTTCTTTATTGCTACCCCCAAAGGGTGCCTCTGGACTTTGGTGTGAGTCCTGGGGTTTCCCTTTTACTGCTGAGTCTACTGCTTGCTCTTTAATTTTGCTATCCAAGTTATTACCTAATTTTTTCGGGTTGTTTTGGTAGTAATCCCACTTTTTCTTTTTTTTCTTTGTTGTAGGACTAGTTGACCTCATGTATTCTCGTAAAAATATTGTCGAGATATCCTCCCAAGTCCCTGATGGCATGGACAACTGGGTGGATTCTATGGTTCTTCTGTGTATTTTGCTGGTTGATTCTGAATTTTGTGAGCAGCTTAGGAAGTTTCATAGGGTTTGTAGTATTAGTACTAATGAAAAGAATTATGAGCTTGTATCTCCTACTTCTGAAGAGAGAGTTTGCTTTTCTACTCGGGTTGTTGGAGACCATCCTTTTTTCTCTGCGTATGACTTCTTTTTTAGTCAGATGAATATTACTCTTCCTTTCACTCCTTTTGAGACCAACCTGTTATGGTCTTGTAATATAGCTCCATCCCAACTCCACTCCAACTCTTGGGTCTTTATAAAAATCTTTCAATTGCTGTGTCGTGAACTGGGTGTCCATCCTTCCCAATCCCTCTTCTTTTACCTATTTGTTTTAACAAAACCTGGGGTGGTTAAGAAGAAGGCTGCCTGGGTTTCTTTCCGAGCTTCTCAGGGAAAGAAAGTTTTTTCCATGTACGACGAATCTTTCCGTGATTTTAAGAACTAATTTTTCAAGGTCCGGGCTGTTGAATGAGCTCGGCCCTTTTTCCTGGATGAGAATGATGAACCTACCTTTCCTTTAGAGTGGCAAAAGAATGTTGTTGTGTCGAGGTATTCGTGGGAGATGTTGGACGAGGTCGAGCAGGCCTTTGTGAGTGTGTTGGAGGAGAATTGGGGGCAACCTCCTTATCTTGACACTAAGAGGTTTCTAGGGGACCCCTCGCTTCTCCGAACCGAGCTGGGAAGTGGTCGACTTCTTTTTTCTATCTGTTTTTACTTCTTTTCTAATTTGTCTTCTTTTCTGATTTGTAACTTGGCTTTGTTGGTCTTCTGTTTGTTTCAGAGATGGCCAACACTTCAGATTCCATGAAGGCCTTTAAGAAGGCCAAGAAGGCTACCGCAGCTCAGCTTGCTTCGTCTAAGGCTGCTGGCGAGGGATCTTCGCAGGTTCCTCCTAAGAAACCGGTCTCAGTTGCTTCAGGGTCAGGAAGGATAATCCCTACCCCTCCAACTCATTTATTTGATCTTACTCAGTCTTCTGCTACTAACTCTTCTCCTACTGGCGCTCCTCCTCTAAAAAAAAGCAAAAAACAGCCGAGCCTTTTAACCTTGATGCCCCTGATTTCGATGCTGTCGAGTTTGTGGACCAGTAAATCGGTCCTTATGGTACCATCCCTACTGACGATGTTTCTCTTCTTTGCCATCTGGATTTTATTACTCAAAGCAGCATCAAGATGGCACACATGGGGGTGGTCTTATATCAGACTGCCCAAGATCTTCCCCTTCATGCTACAAAGGCCTTCATGGAGGAGGCCAAGTTGGAGTTTGATCGGATGATGGGTTTAAAGGAGGAGCTCGAGGTGAAGGTGACCAAGCTAGAGAAAGAGTTGGAGGGTGAGAAGACTAGTTCTGTTGCCTTGGCAGCTTCTGTGAAGTTGGCTGAAGACACGGCGTTGAGGCACAAGGAGAGTTATGTCACGACTTATAGAGAAATGATGCGTCTCAGGGATGATCTGGAGTATGCCCGAGCTGATTATGCCGAGCTCAGGGTCACTTTGTAGGCAGCGTAAATGCTGCTTATGAGAACCTGAAGGAGCAGGTTCGGGTTCTTGCACCGAGCTCGACCTTACTCTCTTCAGCTTGGACAACGTTGTGAAGGACGGTAAGATTGTCCCTGATGACCCTGATAATGATGATGATGTCGAACCTCCTCCTGTGCCTGCCGCCAAAACTTCTGTTGTGCCGACTTCTTCAATTCCTTCAGCTGAGGCTGGTCATTCCCGGTCGGATCCTGATTACCAAATCTTGAACCGGGATGATGGGACAGTGGATGCGGTGCCTCTTCAGACTCGCCCTCCTTCATCCCGTGCTGATGTAGCTGAGAAGTCTTTAAATCCTCAATGATTATCCTGGATGTTTGTGTATATAGCTCGGCTTGTGGGCTTTGAACTTTTTATATTTTGTAATTGGTTCTGACTTTGTGATACTATTTTAGTTGCTTGTTTAGCAATTTTATTTTGAAAAACAAAGTAGTTTCTCAAGATCTTGGGGGTGACTGTTGGTAGCCTCTTGAGTTTGTTATTATTATAACTTTGTGCTTTGCATAACATGTTTGTCTTGCATCTGTCTGGTACCTTTTTAGGTTTTGTTGGAGCCTTGTTGTCCGACCTCTTGTGATTGCCTTTGTATTTTCATACTTGTGGCTTGATTCTTTTGAGGTTGTGGATGTTTGGGTCCAACTTGTATGTCAAATTCCTTACTTCGGTCTGAAGTTATTTCTAGTAATCCGTTTTGTTAGGACCTTTGTTAGATCTCTTTTAGGGATTACTTTTTATAACTTGTTTGTGGGAGGCCGACTTTATCATGTCGGGCCTTTCGAAGTTATTTTAGTAATCCTCTTTTTGGACTTTGTTCAGGTCTCTTTCAGGGATTACTTTTATAACCTTATGGTCTGGGCTGACTTCATCATGTCGGGCCCTTCTAAATTATTTTAATAATCCTCTTTTTTGGATCTTGTTCAGGTCTCTTTCAGGGATTACTTTTATAACTTTATGTTCTAGGCCGACTTCTTTATGTCGGGCCCTTCTAAGTTATTTTAGTAATCCTCTTTTTTGGACCTTGTTCAGGTCTCTTTCAGGGATTACTTTTATAACTTCATGTTTTGGGCCGACTTCATCATGTCGGGACCTTCAAAGTTATTTTAGTAATCCTCTTTTTTGGACCTTGTTCAGGTCTCTTTCAGGGATTACTTTTATAACTTTATGTTCTGGGCCGACTTCATCATGTCGGGCCCTTCTAAGTTATTTTAGTAATCCTCTTTTTTGGACCTTGTTCAGGTCTCTTTCAGGGATTACTTTTATAACTTTATGTTCGGGGCCGACTTCATCATGTCGGTCCCTTCAAAGTTATTTTAGTAATCCTCTTTTTTGGACCTTGTTCAGGTCTCTTTCAG
This sequence comes from Arachis hypogaea, assembly GCF_003086295.3. NCBI lineage: Eukaryota > Viridiplantae > Streptophyta > Magnoliopsida > Fabales > Fabaceae > Arachis > Arachis hypogaea. The sequence continues at coordinate 54,921,687 of NC_092046.1, forward strand.
GGATTACTTTTATAACTTTATGTTCTGGGTTGACTTCATCATGTCGGGCCCTTCTAAGTTATTTTAGTAATACTCTTTTATAGGGTTGGCTAGACCTCTTTCCAGGGATTTAATTTTTATAACTTTGGTTATTGTGGTCGACTGGTCTAACTTCTTTACGTCGGCCGGTCTTTTAAGTTATTTTCAGCAATCCATTTTATTAAGACCTCGCCAGGTCCTTTCTATGGATCACTTTCGATAACTTCTTGCATTATTCTGTTTTCATCTTTCCCGATTTTGTAGAAATTGGGTTTAATCCTCGTTTGGTCGACCTTTTGATGAATTTGGTTTTCATCTTTGTTGGTCTTTATCGTGATCGTGCAGTGAATTTGATTTTCACTTTCTGCCGATCTGTAGCTTTATAATCGGGCGATGAATTTTTAGCGTTTCAGATTAATACATCTTGAGAATTTGTAGAAGATATAAACAATTTTTATTCAAAAGAAAAATGAAGATATATACATGTGGGAGTTTTTTCTAAGTCGGGCAATTTGTAGGTCTTGGCTTGGCACCTCATTAAAAAATATTTTCAGGAAAAAAAGTGCACCTTATCCTAAGATCCTTTATCACCCCTAAATATAGTACCTTCTTAGGTTACAGGCATGCCATGACCTAGGAAGCTCTCGCCCTTCAGGTTCGGACAGTCTGTAGTAGCCCTTTCTAAGTACTTCTATGACTCGGTAGGGTCCTTTCCAATTTGCTACCAGCTTTCCTTCTCCAGGTCGAGTTGTTCCGATATCATTTCAGATTAGGATGAGGTCATTCTCAGAAAAACTTCATGACACTACCTTTTGATTGTATCTCAAAGCCATTCGATGTTTCAATGCCTCTTCCCTGATCCGATCTCTTTCTTGGATTTCTGGAAGTAGGTCGAGTTCTTTCCTTTGAAGTTGGGAGTTGGCTTCTTCATTATAGTGGATCACTCTGGGCGACCCTTCTTCAATCTCTACTGAGATAATTGCCTCCATTCCATAAGCTAATCGGAAGGGTGATTCCTTTGTGGTGGAATGTGGAGTTGTTCGGTATGCCCTTAGGACTTGTGGGAGCTCTTCAGCCCAGGCACCCTTTACGTCCTGTAATCTCCGTTTTAGCCCAGCCAATATGACTTTGTTGGCAGCTTCGGCTTGTCCATTGGCTTGGGGATGTTCTACGGAAGTGAATTGGTGTTTTATGTTTAAGTCGGCCACTAACTTTCTGGAGCCTGCATCTGTGAATTGGGTGCCATTGTCTGTGGTGTGGAGTATTGAATTCCGAACCTTGTGACAATATTTCTATATAGGAATTTTTGACTTCTTTGAGCAGTGGCGTTAGCTAGAGGTTCTGCCTCGATCCATTTTGTGAAGTAGCTACCCCTATTATGAGAAATTTGACTTGCCCTGATCCTTGAGGGAAAGGTCCGAGAAGGTCGAGTCCCCATTTTGCGAATGGCCAGGGTGAGGTTACGCTGATGAGCTCCTCTGGCGGGGTGATATGAAAGTTGGCATGTTTCTGACATGGTGGACATGTCTTTATGAACTCTGTGACTTCTTTTTATAGAGTTGGCCAATAAAATCCAGCCCGGAGTACTTTTTTGGTAAGTGCCTGCGCTCCGAGATGATTGCCACAGATGCCACTGTGTACTTCTTCTAAAACTTCCTTTGTGTTGGAAGTCGGTACACATTTTAACAATGGTATTGAAATTCCTCTTTTGTATAGAGTATTATTTACGCTTTTAAAGCGTGGCGAAAAGTCCTTAAAAGCGTAGCGATAGCTTTTCGCCACGCTTTTTGAGCTACCGGCACGCTTTTGAAAGGGTCACAACTGCAAGGGTGCCGGTTGCTCTATCGCCATGCTTTTCGTGACCTATTGGCACGCTTTTTTTCTTGCCACGCTTTTAAAGACCGGGACGCTTTTAAAGCGTGGCCATATGTGTGAACTATTGCTACGCTTTTAAAATGTGCCAAAAGCAAGATATGGCTACGCTTTTAAAGCGTGCCAATATCAAGCCATATAGCTACGCATTAAAAGCGTGCCAATAGCAAGACATATGGCTACGATTAAAAGCGTGCCAATAGGTGTGAGATACAGCTACGCTTTTAAAGCGTGCCAATAGCAAGACATATGGCTACGCTTTATAAGCGTGCCAATAGGTGTGAGATACAGCTACGCTTTTAAAGCGTGGCTGTTCATGTGCACTGCAACGTATATCGCCACGCTTCCAAAGCGTGGCAACAAGTAGAGATATGGGTACGCTTTAGAAGCGTGCCAATAGATTCTGAACTGAATTACAGCTCGCTTATAAAGCGTGGCTGTTGATTGCTGTTGTGTATGGCCACCCTTTTAAAGCGTGGCTGTAAAATAGTTCAGTACCTATTGGCACTACTTTTTTTATAAACCTTACAAAATCATAGATAATTTCAAAATTTAAAAGATGACTACTAATTTTAAATCAACAAATCCTTGCTTCATAAGCTTGTCACAGAGAAAGTGTTTGATCACATGTTAGTTATACTCTAACAAAATACCAAAAATCAAAGTCTCATCCACTAGCAGTTTCTTAATACATGAATTACAATTCCAACATGAATTACATTATCTACTTCCTTTACACTTCATTACAAAATATAAAACTTCATGATTACTGATCACCATTGTGAGCGAAACTGTTTTCAGCACTTCCCTGCATAATTTTAAATATTGTTGTGTTAGTGCATCTTATACCAAACCAAAAAATGGAGACATATATTATCAACAAATGAATATTATAGTTGTACAATAATTGTAACCAGCAAAGGCTTTTCTTTCATTGAAAGCCAGGATACTTTTTTTGTTCTTAAAGTTTTCAAAAAAGGAAAAAAGGGTACTGCTATAGCTAGGAAGCTAACAATCAAACTGCCCCCCCTCCCCTCCTTTTTTTTTCTGCAACAGTCACATGTTTCTCAACAATGGCATGTATCACCCTAACTCCTAATATATTTCACAACCAAATTAACCATTCTTGTAGCCCTATACTGCACCTGCAGTCACATGCATGCACAATTTATACTAGCAACTGGAAAATCAATACAAATTGCATATGGATCAATTCTATAACCGATCCCCAATAAATAAATCAAGCAAAATGAGATATACCATGAGAGCCATTAATTCCTTCTGGAGTCTGCAAAAATCAAAACAAACAAAAACATTAAAATTCAATTATGGTTTCTTTTCTTTTTCTTTATCCAATTTGATTAGGAAAAAGTGCAAATCTTCAAAGATTTCTCGTGTTTTCCAAAATTGAGATTCAATCCAAAATTGAGATTCAATGCCACACTAGATACAAAATAAAACACTACTAAAAAGTCAACAACTTTGAATTCAGATTCCAATTCAACACCATTAGCACCATTTAGAATCTTTTATCTCACTATCAAATGTCCAAAATCAACAACAACAATAAGTCAACTACTTTAAATGGAAATATATCGAATATCCAAAGATAGTGACTTACATCTTTGGGTGGAATATGAGTTGATTCGGAGGAGCGAGGAGTATTTCTCGGTCTGCTACTTGAGGCATCCAAAGGAGAATTTTGGGCAGCTTGCACTAAGGCTGCTACCTCTTCCTCACTCATTCCAGGGTTGACTTGGTGCACCAATACCTTTAATAAACTACATACACCGTCCATCTTCTTCTCTAATGATTCAACCTTGTTGTTGTATTCAACCTTGACTTGTCGAATCTCCTCATCCTTTTTAAGAGAGCTTTTTGTAATCGAAGCCCCAAAACAACGAACTCGACCTGGTTGGTCCTTTCCTAACACTCCTACAAATGCATCCTCATCATTTTCCCCTGCCTCTATGCGGGTTTGAAGTTCAGCCTGCCGCATTAATTTAGCATACAAACAATATTAATAGAAATCACTATAGAAATCACTATAGAATTAATGTTGTACATTTCCAAATACAAATACAAACAACTCACAATTGTGCTTTGCGTTTTAGCATCAATTTCTTTTCCTTTTTTACTTGTGCGAGTTGCTATGAAAACTTCAACTCTTGATGGTTCTTCACTGTTCTCTTTAGAGTCGCGCTAGAGTACATATAGAAAAATTTACATGAAGCATGCTAACTAGTAAACTACAACCTGAATATAAATGAGAAATCACAAAAAAATAAGTTACATTACCAGTTGCTTGCGCACTATTCCAAAATTTGTGGAACCCATCCGGTGAGGACATGTTTGCTTTGACCTATTTTCAGCATTCTTAGTAGACACAGCCTAAATATAAACATGAAAAAGAGATGTTATTATTCTTAATAAACATGTTTTCTTGTTTTTTCAAAATCACACTACCTTTTTCTAAAACACCAAGTTTAATCACATAAAGAACTAAAAGACAATATTACCTTAACAGTCGGAAGACTCCAATACCGAATTAGTTTGCGAAATTGAACCTCCGGGATCTCTAACGGTCGGTTCTTTATCATTTCTTTCTTTGTCTTGTACTTCAAGAAATGTTCCTTTTTTATTTCGCCTTTGTATTTTTTCCATGCACGACAAAATCCGTTCATTACCCACGGCTTTGAAGTTATTGGAAGAATGAATTTTTGCTAAACAAGACAACAAATTAGAATGTCAAAGGTTAGCATAAATAAAGTAACAAATAAATCTTAACAAAATTATCTATAATTCTTACATACATTGGCATACTCCCACATGTCCTCTTTGAGGTTTTTAGGCACACCATGCCAACTAGTATATAGCAAAGTCACAAAACGAGGATTTCTAACTGTTGTGCCCAAGAGTTGGTTGAGGTTAGATACAACCTCCTTGGTTGGACCTATAGGCTGCCCTCCAAGAAATTCCACCTCCCGTCGATCATTAAAATCAGTGGCATGAAGCTTTTTGCACATAGTCTTTCCACGAGTTTTCTTCTTTATTGTGCCTAAATCCGATTAAAATAACAGAATTTTAAACTCAAATCAACTTAGAAGTAATACAAGCTATATTTTGACAATAAGGTAAAACAAGAAAAGCACCTTCATTACTAGCTTGTCCTCCATTACCCTCATCATTTGCAGCATCATCAAGCTCATCTTCCTCATCTTCCTCATCTTCTTCATCTTCCAAATTTATCCCATGTATCTTAAAATACATGTCAAGACTCATTCCTTTTTTCGTTGAACTTGCAGTTAGCTCGCTTGTATCTTCTCCCTCATCATCAGAACTTAAATCATTTTGTTCCATTGTATCAGCTTCAACAGTCCTCTGATTCCCAGTTTTGGAGGTCTTTTCAGCTTGAGACATTGTCCCGTTCCCATTATGTTCACATTCTTGAAAAAGTGACATTGGTTGCACCTTCTTTTTCTTCTTTGGAGTCCTAGCTTGCTCTTCAATGGCATCTTCCACGATTGTGATGGGTTGGTTTCTTGTTTGATCTTTTGGGTCTTGAGCTTGGAAGCTAGCCTTCTTATTTTCAGCCATGATCTTTTCTCTTTTAATATTGTATTGTTGTAGCAATTCAGCACTTGACCTCACTTGTGTAACCTCAAAGGAATTCTTTTTTTTTGGACTTTTTTCTTTCATTTTTTGTGCTAAGGTACTTATCCGTTTTCTTTTAGCGATCTCTCCTTTCTCCATTCTGCATACACAAAAGAGTTACAATGAAAAAAATGTTATTTTATGAATAATTAAACGAACATAATCAACATAAGCGAGTAATTAAATAAGCAAAATAACTAAAACAAATGAGACATTTAGAATTCTACCAAAACAGCATTACATGAAAACATGTCAAGATGTTTCAGAATCAGAGTCCTCCATGTACTCGTATTCACTCCCCTCATCTTCCTCACCACGTTGTTTGGCAAACATATTTGGAGCCACATCTATAATGGTTGCTCGTAGATCATTCCTCACTAGATCAACTTCGCCATTATCATTTGGGAGACTGGGAATCACTTCAGGTTCACATGGCTCCCTTGCATATATTATGGGGGAATCAGACTCAAGGTCATCACTTATCCTAAATAAATCTCTTGGAATTGTTTTCATAACATAGTGTTTGTCACTCACATATGGGTCTTGCACATAAAAGCATTGGTTTACTTGGGATGCTAGCACAAATGGTTCTTCTTGGTAGCATTTCTTACTGAAATACACATATGAGAGACCAAAGTTGTCTTTTGCAACTGTATACCACTCACACTTAAACAGGACTACCTTAAATTGGCCATAATAATCTAATTCAAACATATCAACTATTCTACCATAGTAGGTTACTTTGGCTTCAATTAGGTTCTTATCTTTCACAGTAGCAAAACTAGGAGTCAATGCCTCCAATGTGACACCACTATTTTGGGTTTTACGTCTCGCATCACGGTGCCTTGTATGAAACCTATACCCATTGATAACATAACCTGAAAATCTTTTTGCAACTCTATTTGGACCCCTAGCCAACCCTTTTGCCCAACCAGGCACATCCTTTTTCATGGCACGAGTTTTAAACCATTCTGAGAACTGTTGACTATGGTCTTTGGCTTTCTCCCACTTTGTTCTTCGTGGATTGTACTCATTTACTGCCTCCTCATGCTCTCTGAAGATCAAATAATCATATTCTTATTTGTTAGTAGGGTAAAATGTTATGATTGAGGTCTACGAAATGACAATGAATCAAACAAAATACCTCATGTAGACTTCGATCTTATCACAATTGTTTAGGATGTATGAATGACCTTGTATTTCTGATTTTTCATCTAACATGAACAAATCTCCCATTTTTCCACCCAAAGGACATCCTTTGCTTGGAAACAAACTCGGAGTTCGCAGCTCATCTGAAACACACTCATCATTGTTTCGAGGGACTCTGTTGAATCTTGTCTGGACATCTTCATGCAAATATCTTGAGCAAAAATTAATACACTCATTCGCCAAATATCCTTCAGCAATGGATCCTTCTGGACGACTTCTGTTACGAACATATGATTTTAGTGTGCACATATATCGTTCAACAGGGTACATCCAACGATATTGAACTGGACCACCTAACCTCACTTCATTTGCCAAATGGATAGGCAAGTGCACCATTATGTCAAAAAAGCTTGGAGGAAAAATCCTCTCCAATTGGCATAATGTCTCAGCAATCTCTGCTTCTAAGTTAACTACCTCATCTATGCTAATTACCTTCTGACATATCCGGCGAAAAAATGAACATAATCGAACTAAAGCGATGGCAACATGGTCAGGAAGTATGCTCTTGATCGGTACTTGCAACAAGTAATGTAACATGAAATGAGCATCATGGGTCTTGTAACCAGAAATCTTCTTTTCCGTTTGCTGCACACATCGAGCGATATTGGAAGCGCTACCGTCTGGTAATTTTGCCCCTTTTAACACACTACAAAAGATTGTTTTCTCTGCTGCAGTCATTGAGAAGCATGCCTTTGCTAACTTAGTTCTTTTACCATCATTCGTATCTCTTGGTTGAAGATTTTTCCTGATACCCATGTCTTTAAGGTCAAAACGCGCAGCTGCATGATCTTTTGTCTTTCCAGAAATATCCAAAAGCGTTCCAATTATGCTATCAACTATATTCTTCTCTATGTGCATGACATCAAGGTTGTGTCTAAACATGTTGAACTTCCAATATGGTAAATCAAAAAAGATTGATCGCTTTTTCCAATTTGAAATGCCATTCTTTGCTTTCCTTTGCTTCTTCCCAAAAGAATTATCTACCCCTTGCAATATATGAAATACAGTTGTTCCATCTAACAACTGCGGTGGAGACCTAAGTTCAGTTTTCCCATTGAAAGATCTTTTATTATGTCTCCATGGATGGTTCATGGGTAAAAACCTTCGATGATCCATATAAACAGTCTTGTGGCTATGTTTCAGATATATAGAAGAAGTCTCATCATTACAACATGGACAAGCCAATTTTCCCTTTGTACTCCACCCAGATAACATAGCATACGCAGGGAAGTCGTTAATTGTCCATAAAAGACATGCTCTCATGTTGAATGTTTTGTTCTCTTTGGAATCATATGTTTCGACACCTAACTCCCACAATTCTTTTAATTCTTCAATTAGTGGTTGAAGAAAGACATCAATATCATTTCCAGGTGATTGTGGGCCAGGAATGAGTAAAGAGAGCATAAAATAATCAGGCTTCATGCTCATCCAAGGGGGTAGATTATACACCATCAGAACAACAGGCCATGTACTATGTGTACTACTCAAAGTTCGAAACGGATTGAATCCGTCGCTTGCTAAGCCAAGTCTCACATTACGAGGCTCCTTTGCAAAATCTTCATGTCGACTGTCAAATGCTTTCCAAGATTCACCATCGGCAGGATGCCTTAACGACCCATCTTTAACACGTTCATTATGATGCCAAGACATAGCTTCAACCGTCCTTGTGCACATAAAAAGCCTTTGAAGTCTGGGAATCAGGGGGAAATGCCTTAGAGTTTTTGCAGCAACTTTACGAGGCTTTTTAGATGAGGTAGCATCGTCCTCTTCTACATGATGCTCAATATAACGGGATGTTCCACAGACATGGCAAGATGAGTCATTCTCATGCCCTTTCCGATACAACATGCAATCATTGGGACATGCATCGATCTTTTGGTAGTCAAGACCCAAATTCTTCACCATATTCTTCGTTTTATCAAAAGAAGTAGGAATATTCAAATGTGGCATTCCTTCTTTCAATAATTCTAAGAGAGAAGTGAACGACGCATTACTCCAACCGTGCAAGCATTTTAACAAGTAAAGACGGATGGTAAAGGATAATCTTGTGAATCCTTTACATCCAGGGTATAGTTCTTGGCTTGCCTCGTCTACCAATTTATAAAATTCTTTTGCACCTTCGTTAGGCCCCATGTTATGTCCATCAACTTGTGTAGTATCTCTAAATCTATCACGTAACAACTCATCAATATTATCATTGCAGTTATATTCCTCATCTGTGTCACTGTCAACATCCATAGCAACAAGTGATTCCCCATGATTAAACCACCGCCTATAACCTTTTACGAATCCATCGCATATTAGATGGTCATACACGACATCTCTCCTTAACCAAAGTCTATTACAACACTTTGCACATGGGCATTGAATTTCATCCCCTTGAGGAATTCCCGGTGATGAAAAAGCAAAGTGTAAAAACTTTTCTACACCGAGTTGATATTCTTTTTCATGACGTGGTGTATCCATCCAATCCTTGGACACATCCATCGAAAACCTATATATTTCAAATAGATAGCTAAGTTTCTAGTTTGAAGTCTTTACTGCTAGTCTCACTAACTGCGAGTCTAGCTTCCTAATTAACTAGGAGACAATTTTCCAAGTCTCCAAAATACTTTGAAGGCATTGGACATAAAATAGCGAAGAAAATTAAATTTTAGCAATTCTTAAAGGTCCTGAAGTGAGTGCCTCAGGAAAGCACTTAAGTTGTCCACATAACATTAATAACAAATTAAGAGATGTATTTAAATTCACATGAACCAACCTTAAATACTGTCGTAATCCGTACAATACCAGCACCAAAGTAGTAGCGCAGCAGAAGCAGAATAGCGGTTCGGCAACAGATAATCAGCACCACAGCAACATCAAAGCAATACCACAGGAGCAGCAGAATAAAAGAAGTGGTAGTAGTGGTGGATAGATAACTATCAAAAGCCTGTTGGAAAGCATAAAATTAAAATGCCCTTGAGAATTAAATTTTTTTCTTAATTTAAAACATAAAAAAAAAACCATAGAAATTTGAAAAATGGGGGAATTTAGAAAGTAGGAATCGAAGAAGTGGCTGGAGAAAACCCCAAAAGGGCAGGTAAACCCTTGGCAACTTTGGAGCATTAGTCTAACTGCTCAGCATGAACTGCTTGAAAATTACATTTGAAATTAAAATAGCATCCATTTACATATATTTAGCACAAATTGTGGGCCATAATCCATTTAAAAAATGCCATATTTATATATATTAATCCAATATATAGCTTGGTCCAGACCTAGGAACTACTATATGAAATATAAATTATATGCATTATAAAAGGAAAAAGGATTATAACCACCCCCATATATTCAATTCAGCATTAGCATCCTTCAATTCTATATATATATATATCTCTACTATTTGAAGATATTATTTGCAGCAACCAACCAGCAATTAACAAATTTCTTGATTATTTTTCGCTGTTATATAAACTGTTTTATGAATTACTAGTACTATTTAAATTTTGACTTAAAACTGGCAAGTATGTCTCAACTTTAATTTCTCTGAGATTAAAGTATATCTAGGCTGTGATTTTCCAATAATCTAATTTTAGGTCTCCTGATAAGTATACTTTAAATACAATCATTCTCAATCCATAAGGTAATCATAATAATAATAAACTTCTACCTAAGAATAACTGTATTAATTAAAGATTACTCCGTCAAATACAAACAGCAAAGCATGAAAAATTATGCAACTCTCTTTTTCTGACCACAGCAATCACCTTCGAAAGACATGAGCAAGCAACTCAGAATCAGAGCGTTAAACCTGTAGTGCTCTTTCTTCACTTTCTTCTACATTCTGCAGTGTAAAAAAGATTTCCAAGTAGAATTCAGAAAATCCAGAATGAAAAGAATAAGAACTCCACAACCCAAACTATCATATGTAATGTCGGTGGCATATGGATGGCAAGAAACTGTTAAAAATAGTTGAAAGTTTAAGAAACCAAAGTATAAACAATGCAGTACCATAGGAGCAGCAGAATAAAATAATTGAAAATAATTTCATACCCTTAGCTTCAGATCCATTTTTATCCATTTCAAACATACAACAACAGATCATATTTATATTTTTGTTAAGAGTTTTCATTCATCAAAATTTAAAAAAAAACTAACTATATATATTTTTTATATATTTTATACACTGGCATAACAACAGCTCAATGAAAGCAACAAAAGAAAACTGCTTAGACAGAAGGCAACTAGAATTCAGAATTGTGAACATGCATAAACCAGAGAGGAATATCAAAGAGGCATATCAGAGAGCACTTGGCGTGCATTAATACTGATAATAACAAATAGCATAAACCAAGCGAACCAAATGCACCAATTCACAAAATTCAATATTAAAAGCACAAACAGTGGCAATCGGCAAGAATTAGTATCCAAATCTAGTAATAATAATCCAATAATTCAAGACAAAGACACCAGTAGCATCAATTCCCAAAGCCTTTACGAAATTCAGAAAACAGGGAAGGAGGAAGAAAAAAGAGGTAATACCATCAGCAGACATAGCAAAAATTAACAAGTTTCTTGGAGTCTTGTGGTGCAAATGGTAGAGCTTTGAAGAAATTGAATTTGTGAGATTGCTCCCTGAATTTGAGAAACAAAAATTTGTTACTATTTATCCAAAGTAAATTACAACATATCAGCATGAAAGCCTTATGCATGGCACATATAATAAATCCTATAGGAAGGAAATAGATTAACCCGTGAGATAGAAATAAAAGAAAGATAAGAGAATTCAGAGAAGTGTGTTTATAAGGAAAAAATCTTAAACCAAAGGATTAATTTTGGAAGTTAATTTTTACCTTGTAGGTACGGTTTGGAAGACAGTCGCAGGATACAGTTGAATCTGCAGTTTGAACAGCACACAATTTCAGGGTAAATCATACAAGAGTATGAAAAATTGCCGTGCATATACAGACGTGAATAAACTAATATTCAGATGTCGAACATAAAATTTGCACCCCAATAATGTAAGATAAGAAATTCTCAGTTGAGTTCAATCTAGACTAGGAAATATGCAGCTACCTGAATATTTACAATGAGAATAGAAGGAACATCCCCAGGTTTGCTGATAGAAGGAACTCCTAAACAGCGTGCAATATGTTCAGGTTTTAGCTGAGACAGAAAGAGGTCTGCTCCAAGGGAATAGAAAGCAGCATTGGTTGGCGCAAATTCTTTCTTCTTGTCCCTGCCAACCAAGTCCAAGCAACAATGAATTCTAGCACTATCAGTAATGAAAAATTTTGTTTTTGTCATGATATCCTCAACATGAGGGTGATCATAACCCAAAGGTTAATCATTAATCCCCCCAAAATGGTGTGTATACAAAAACAAGTATTTTGTACCAACCTAAAGCAGTTTTTCCCTCTGACTTTGAATGAACTTGGCTCAATTAAAGACCAAGAACCAGGGCTTTGTTTCTCTTATCCAACAAAATGGAATTGACAAACCTACTATTGGCTTTAGTTTAGGTGCCTTGGGTGAAACTGAAACAAATGAGACCAGAGTGAGAAACAAGAAAAACTACCAAAAAACAAGGGTAGTAAACATCCAAAAACTAAAAGCAAATAAACTTGGAAACTAAATTTTTATGTTCATTTATTTTAACTTCTTGTCTTAACAGCTGGAGAAATAAAAGAAGCTCAATCATTCACAAGAAACACCATTTTCACACCCATTCTAACTCTTCTACTGACATAAAATAGAAAAATAAACAAAATTAGGAACAAAATAGCTTCCCCTGCATAAATAAAATATAAATCAGCTCTACAACCAACCCTGATTCCAATGCAGAATTTTAAAATCTTTTGGCTGATGGACTTAAAACAAACTCAAATTTTATGTGTTATTTTCCTTTTCAAATTTCAGATGGTCTTATGTATTGGGTTTGAAACCAGTGCCCTTTCTTTTCCAAATGGTGCATTCCTGCTTCATTTCTACTAATAAGTCTGCATCAATCGAACAATATTTTTATAAGAACTGTTGAATCTTGAAAAAGTCACCTACATATCACTCTATGTCCCTTTCTAGTTTATAATAATTATTAAAAATTTTCAATAACAAACAGGTAATAGGTAGAATAAATAATCTTAACCTTTTTTTCTTTTGAAGTTTAGAAGTTCAATCACAGTTGAAAGTAGTCAAAGATACCACGTTTATTTTGAACTGAAATAAATTCTGTTCAGGACTTCCTATTAGAGCCGTGATCATAACAGAAAAAAAAAACAATGAAATAACACCCAATTTATATATTTTATATTTTTTATAAAAACAAACAAAACACGACACCAAAACATGTCAAAATGAAATATGGTTACTACAAACTCCTAAACTCTGGTTTGAGTCCTCTTGTGTCCATCCAAACATGTAAAAAGGGCACCTAAGAAAGGTATAAGTACCAGAAAAAAGAGATTATTAGTTACCTTTAGATTTGAGGACAAAGAGAGCACCTGCATCAACATCTTTTTGGTGCTCATCAACTTGGTTACAATCATCATGCTTCTCTGCTTCATGTGATATAACACCCAATTGAACTCATGTTTGGTGCAGAAACCTAAACTTACACACATGAACATAGGACATGATAGCTCAAATGAACCTATAGTAACCATCACAGAAAACAATTTAAAACAACCAAAATGAAGATACAGTGAGCCAGTAGAAAATCATTATTAAGCTATAGTAATTAATACCCAAATGAGTTAATAAAGTAGAAAAAAAATGCTCTTGACTAATAACTATATGCGTTCAATTCTTATTTAAAGTGACAGCAAGATAATACATCAAACACACTAAAGTTTTGGCATATAAGTAATGAAAGAATAATGCATCATAGTGAAACTAATATATATGTTTAGCTTTTGATAATGGCAAGAGCTTAGCTCTTGGGGCTGTGACACTAAGCTAGACAAGTTTAAGTAACTAAAATAAGGTAGAATCAAGAGTTAATAAGAGTTAGAAGTCTCTAAAACTCAAAATGATCATTTAGAGTCTATTACATTCTTAAAATTTCAGTCAAAAATAGTTTTTATAAAACTTTGAGAAGTCTATTACATTCTTAAAATTTCAGTCAAACAACACCACCAACAAGATAAACACGATGCACTCTTTCTCTCAGAAAATGAAGCTACAACTTCAAAACATTCACCATATACATGTTTAGCTTTCAAGCTTCCCTTTCCTTTTCTGAAACTGAGATCATTTCCAAAAGGTGAAATTGCAAAGAGGAAGTTAAATGCAGTTAGATAGAAAAATAAAGTGATCAGAAGCATCATCTAATTGCCATAAGAGGGAAATATTACCACACTTGAAGCATTACACAAACATTAAACAGGGTAAATGAAACAAAATGGAGATACTTATTTACGCACCTAGGTTCTTGTCAAGGGTCTTGGTGAACTAGTTCAAAGCTGGTGGAGCCTTCAACCTCTGCTTGAGGATCCTCTTCTTCCTCTGCTCCTCTGATCCCGAACTGCTTAGCATTGTTCTCGACTAACGGGTTCCTCACCTTCTCCTGAAGAAATGCATGAGAATCAAAACAATGAACAATAAAAAAAAAGACTGAAAACCTAGAGTCATCCTCATGAATCTGACTGCAGAAAAATAAAAGGAGGAGAAACCTACAACCTTATTCGAAGCTGGAAATGGCGCTTTTCCACCTCGTCAGATGTTAGGGCTTCGACGTTCTTCACGGAAGCGAAGAAGCAGGAAGCGAGCGGCAGCGCGGATGGGAGGGCTTCGTCGTTCTTCACGGAAGCGAAGAACCAGGAAGCGGGCGGCAGCGCGGAAAGGAGGGCTTCGTCGTTCTTCAGGGAGGCGAAGAACCAGGAAGCGAGCGGCAGCGCGGAAGGGAGGGCTTCGTCGTTCTTCACGGAAGCGAAGAAGCAGGAAGCGAGCGGCAGCGCGGAAGGGAGGGCGTCGTCGTTCTTCGTTGGAGTGTTGTCATCGCGGTGAGGGCAGGGGTTAGAGCTTTTGAAGAAGGGTTAAGGCAAAAAAATTGAAGACTGGTTAGCTAGGGCTTTCGGAGGGGGAAGCGGTGAGGCACAAAGAAGGAGGAGATTGGTGGTTGCAATTGCCATTGGGGCTTTCGAAGGAGGAGTTAGGGCAGAAGGAGTTAGCTTCTTTTGTCTAAGTGTTAGAATCACGAAGGAGCTGAGTTAGGAGCGTTTTTGTTAATTCGAGCTTCTTTAATTTTTTTTTCTGAGGGAACCTTTTGGCCACGCTTTTCAAGCGTGCCAAAAGGCTTGTAGGAAACGGCTACGCTTTTAAAACGTTACAATAACAAATTGCTGTTGCTACACTTTAAAAGCGTGCCGAAATCTCTCTATGGCTACGCTTTATAAGCGTGGCAGAAAAAAACGTGGTTAAATCTCACATCAACTGCCACCCTCATAAAAGCGTGGCCATAGAGAGATTTCGGCACGCTTTTAAAGCGTAGCAAAAAAAAGCGTGGCAAAATCTCTATTCAAACGCCACCCACACATAAGCGTGGCCATAGCCTACTTTTGGCCACGCTTTTAAAGCGTAGCAAAAAAAAAGCGTGGCCATAGGCCTTTTTTCTTGTAGTGTTATGATAGTGTAGTACTGTGTCTCCCGTTTTAACACTTTGCCTCCTTTTCATCTGTGGGGAGTATTTCTGTTTTGAGGTAGTTAATTATGGGAGTCATCCATCCTTGATCCAGACCTGTTATGGCTAGGACTTTTTCTTCATCCGAGATTGATGGGTTCTGTAGCATTTCTTGGATAAGGCTTCTATTGTTGCCCCCTGGTTTGGTGCTGGCTAGTTTTGAGAGTGCATCAGCTCGGGCGTTCTGTTCCCAGGGTGTGTGGCGGATCTCATATTCCCTGAGTTGTACGAGCTGTTCCCTGGTTTTGTCCAAGTAGTTTTTCATGGTGGGATCCTTGGCTTGGTAGCTCCCTACTATTTATGAAGTGACCACCTGTGAGTCGCTGAAGATGATGAGCTTTTGAGCTCCAACCTCTTTAGCCAGCTTCAAACCAGCTAGTAATGCCTCATACTCAGCTTGGTTGTTTGAGGTGGGGAACCCGAATTTGAGGGAAAGTTCGATTTTGGTTCCCTGATCGCTTTCAATTATCACACCCGCGTCGCTTCCAGTTTTGTTTGAGGAACCGTCTACATAGAGATTCCATTCTGTAGGGATTTTCGGGGTGTTTGTAAATTTTGCAATGAAGTCAGCCAAATATTGGGATTTGATGGCTGTCCGAGCTTCGTATTGAAGGTGGAATTCAGACAACTCGACTGCCCATTGTAAGATTCTTCCTGTTAAATCTGTTTTCTGCAGAATGTCTTTTATTGGCTGATTGGTTCGATCCCTGATGCTGTGGGCTTGGAAATATGGACGAAGTCGTCAAGATGTTAATATGAGAGCATAGGCGAATTTTTCTATTTTTTGGTAGTTCAGCTCGGATGCTTGTAGTGCCTTGCTAATGAAGTATACGGGTTGTTGCCCACTGTTATTTTTTCAGACCAATGCTGAGGCTACTGCCCGACTTCCTACTTCGAGGTATAATACAAGGGGTTCTCCTTCCCGTGGCCGAGTTAGGATAGGAGGTTGTCCCTGGAATTTTTTGAAATCTTGGAAGGCCTGTTCGCACTCCGTTGTCCATTCGAACCTCTTTCCCTTCCTTAGAGTAGCATAGAAGGGGAGAGATCTTATTGCTGATCCCGCTAGAAATCTAGACAAGGCTGCCAATATTCCATTGAGCTGTTGTACCTCTTTGACGTAAGTCGAGCTCTTCATATCGAGTATGGCCTGGCATTTATCCGGATTTGCCTCGATTCCTCTTTGTGTGAGCATAAAACCCAAGAATTTGCCAACTTCTACTGCGAAGGTGCATTTTGCAGGATTAAGTCGTATGCCATGCCTTCTTATAGTGTCGAATACTTGGGTGAGGTCGAACAGTAACGTCTCTTCACTTTGTGTCTTTATTAACATGTCGTCCACATAGACTTCCATGATTTTTTTGATGTGATCCGTAAAGACTTTATTCATTAATCTTTGGTAAGTAGCTCCTGCGTTTTTAAGTCCAAAAGGCATGATGATGTAGCAGTAGTTTTCCTTTGGGGTTAAGAATGAAGTTTTTTCTTGGTCGGGTGGGTACATCGGGATTTGATTGTATCTCGAATATGCGTCCATAAATGAGAGGTATTTATATCCGGAGGAGGCATCCACTAGAGCGTCGATACTTGGGAGTGGGTAAGGATCCTTTGGGCACGCTTTGTTGAGATCAGTGTAGTCGGTGCACATCCGCCACTTCCCATTTGATTTCTTTACCAAGACGACGTTAGCCAGCCATAGTGGGTACTTGACTTCTCTTATGAATCCTGCCTCCAGTAGTGCTTGTACCTGCTCTTCCATAGCTTGGGATCGTTCTGGTCCGAGCTTTATATGTCTCTATTGTACTGGCCAAGATCCTGGGTAGACTGCTAGCTTGTGGCACATTAACTTGGGGTCTATGCCTGGTATGTCTGCAGCCTTCCATGCAAAGAGGTCGACGTTATCTCATAAGAACTGTACGAGTGATTCTTTTGTGTCTCCTTTTAGGATTGTACCGATATTGGTTGTTTTGTCCGGGATATCTCTGATCTGGACCTTTTCTACTTCACCTTCGGGTTGTGGGCGGAGTTTTTCCCGCCTCTGAACTCCACCAAGTTCGATGGTGTAGAATTCTTCTCCTCTGCCTCTGAGACTTAGACTTTCATTGTAACAGCGACGCGCCGTCTTCTGGTCTGCTTTTATTGCAGCTATCCCTTCTGTAGTTGGGAACTTCATGCATAGATGTGGAGTCGAGACTACTGCGCCGAGCTGATTTAATGTTGTCCGACCTATTAAGGCATTGTAGGCTGAACTCACGTTGACCATGATGTAGTCTATCTTGAGTGTTCTTGACTGGTTTTCTTTTCCGAAGGTCGTGTGTAGTGAGATGTATCCAAGTGGCGGAACTGGAGTGTCTCCCAGTCTGAACAGGCTGTTCGGATATGTTCTGAGTTCCTTTTCTTCCAGGCCAAGTTTGTCGAAGGCAGTTTTGAACAAGATGTCGATGGAGCTTCCTTGGTCTACCAGTGTGCGGTGAAGATTTGCGTTTGCCAGTATGATAGTGATGACCATGGATCGTCGTGTCCTGAGATGATGCCGATGCATCCTGTTCATACTCTGGGTCGAGCTGTCCGACCCGAGATGTTTTACGACAAGTCGACCGACCTCTTCAGGTAAGACTATCCGACCTCTTAGAAGGCTGGCCCATGTCTGACCTCTTAGAAGGTTGGCCCATGTCCGACCTCTTAGAAGGTTGGCCCATGTCTGACCTCTTTACAAAGAGCTCGGACAAATTGCCATAAGAGGCCCAAGCAGGCCCAAACGAAGGGACACAGCCCAAACTAAAGGCAGCCAAAGCCTAGAAAGATAAAGGCAGTTCGCCAGAAGATAAGATGACCTCACTCAAAGATAAGATAAGATAAGATAAGATAACTAACTTATCTTATCTAAGAAGGTCACTCTACACCATTATAAATACACTGGAGCACCCAGGTATAACTCATACTCTGATTCTACTAAAAACCTGTTTAATACCCATGCTAACTTAGGCATCGGAGTCTCTTGCAGGTACTCCCCACCCTTCGGTAACGAAGGATCAGCAGTGCAACCAGTCCCACAAGTCGGACACGACAGCTCTGGCCGCCGCCCACCAGTCGGACACGTCATCTCTGACCAGCACAGAAGATCTCGTCTGAGATCAACCTACAGTTTCAGGTAACCCTCGGAACATTGGCGTCGTTGCCGGGGAACCTAGAAGTCACCCCATCACCATGGCAGACGACCATGACAACGATCACAACTCTGGTTTAGTGGGCAGAACGCCAAACAAAGACACGGACGCCACCTCTAAAGACACACCTCAAAACGGGGGAGATAAGCAACCCCAAACACAGAAATTTTGGAAGCTATCCGTAAGCAACAGAACCGCCTTAACCAGCTGGAATAAGAAGCTGAGAGAAACCTCTGGAGAGAAACTAGGCGACGATGAGAGCTAGAGGACAAGCTCCTAAAGCTCGAGGCTGATCTCAAAGCCAAAACCATTCAACCCAGTCACGATGATGACTCCCACAAGGACAAAGATCCATTCACCAAGGAGATCATGAAAGGTAAAGTCCCAAAGGACTTCAAAGCTCCCGACATGACCCCGTACAACGGCACATCGAATCCAAGCCATCATCTCAGCAATTTCAGAAGCATAATGTATCTCACTGATGCCTCGGACGCCATTCGATGCAAAGCCTTCCCGACTACCTTAACGAAGACAGCAATAAAGTGGTTCGACAGTTTGCCTCCAAGATCCATCACAAGTTTTGACGACCTTGCTAAAAAAGTTCATCGCCAAGTTCTCCATCCAGAAGGATAAAACCAAGCACGCCCCGAGCTTACTAGAGATTAAGCAAGGAGATCGGAAAAGCCTTTGCAACTACATGGAAAGATTCAACAAAGCATGTCTGGACATACAAAGTCTTCCAACAGAAGCGGCCATCATGGGACTCATCAATGGCCTTAGAGAAGGACCTTTCAACCACTTAATATCCAAGAAGTACCCAAAATCTCTAAACAAGGTCCGACAAAGGACGGAAAAATATATCAATATGGAGGAGAACTCCCGATTGGGAGATAGCTCAAAAACTGGATTCTCCTAATGTAACACCCTACCACACTAAGCTTTACGCTTAAGTCGTAGAACGAAGGTGGTGTGATATTACGACCTCTAAAATAAAATGAGTACATATAATAGCAGAAGAATTATAATATGCTAGGAGCCTTGAAAAATAGGGGAAATAAAATTTTCAAGATAAAAGCGCAACGCTCAAGGAATGAGTTAACTTGCGAGCTAAGAAAACCATAACTATTAAACATAAGATAACAGAAGTGGGAATAGAATGCCAAAGATACAAAATAACAAGCTCCTAACTCAGCCTGCGAAGTCAAGACTGGCCGGAGAATATTTACACATATATACATACATATCCAAAACCCAAAAGAACACATACACAATCCTGCCTCTCCATAAACCTCTAAGAGGATCAAAAAGAATAAGTCATGCGGAGAGAAAGCTAAGTACATATATATACATCATAGCATAACAAAATATCCCAGTAATCACTCCGCTTCAAGAGTCCAAACGCCTAACGAGATGCCTTTCGACCTGCATCTGAAAAACAACAACATAGTATGGAATGAGAACCGGAGGTTCTCAGTATAGTAAAGGTGCCACACACATAATATATAAGGTCCTGGGAATGCCAGAGGCAATCCTAGAACGCCGACACTCAGATTATAGAGCTTAAAGTATTAAACAGAAGCCATAAAAGGTGGTTTCCTAAAAATATTTAATCCTAACTTAACTTAACCTTAAATCTAAGTCCTATACTGCCATTCCTCCATACCTCAAACTCCATCATGCATTTTCACAAACAAATAGACAGATAAAGGCAAACACAAGAAGATTACAACTACTGCAGGTAACAGATACACATTTAGCATGGCAAATACAGTTAGGCATACCCAATTAGAGCACAAGCAAGTAATTCAAGTAATATGCATATGATGCATGCCTGTCCTATGGCTGATGAGGCTCATCTGTCGGTTATCCAGCCAACCCGACAAGTCTGAATTGTACTTAGACTGTCCCCCGACGTGCATCCCCAAGAGTCTATGCATAGTTTTTCAAATAATCAATAATACTCAATGGGGGTAACATTCCCGGGAATTTATATAGTACCCGGTCACACACTTACGTCGTAGGGTCAACAGAGTATCGAGTTTTCAACCTGGTACACGTGGTGGCAAGCCACGGCACTTAATCTAGGGAATCTCGTATCTCAGATTATTCAAATTCATAAGACATATAAATAATTCAATTATAATTCATCAACATCCACATCATTCTCAATCGCATCTCATTCATCATCATACATCAATCATATTCAATCCTTATCCTTCATTATCACACCTCCCATTCCGTCCGTCAATAGTTCCAATTCAAAACATAATTCATTCTTTTCTAAATGAATCAAACTTAAAACATGCTCATTTTCTTAATAACTCTAAATCAAACCATATAACCTTTGAATCTAAATCTTTTTAAATAATCATATAAACAAAATCTCTAGTCTCTAATTTTTATAAAATTTCGGCAGCATCTCCTCTAAAACTCGGACTTTGCCACCCTGTTCGGGTCCAAACCTGCATTCTTTTCAATTCAACATTCCCTTCCTCATTATCATAACAATCTCCACAAAAAATCTACCTCAGATCAACAATTAAACTCATACAATATTCAAATCCAACAACCAAAATTCAACTAAGAGTCATAGTTCACAAATCCTAGGCTTTTAACACAAAATACCTCAAATCAATAATTCACCGAATCATTAATTAATCAACAAGCACCAAACCAACCATGTTCATCAACAATAACATTCAACCATAATTCTCTCTAAATTAACATAACAACATTCACCATCTAAAATTAATAACTAATTATCCAATAAACTTCAACCAAATATATATTCATCGATAAATTACTAAACATTAAACATACACCTGCATTCCAACTTATCCTATGGTCATCTAGCCTAAGTTTTCACAGAACATTATATATTAAATGCAAGAAACCTAAACCATACCTTGGCCGATTTCCACATAACGACCAAAGCTATTTATTCAAAACCAAGACAGCCCCTCAAAACTCAACTAATCCGCTTCCTCCAAGTTCCAGTATTCACAATTTCAAGCTCCAATTATTTATTCACAACCTAGTACACATTCATAACACATATATATCCAATTTAATACTCAAAGCTCAAATTCAATGAAAATAAAATAGAATTATCGTATCCTCACCTTACCCAAGCTTCACATAAGCAAGAGTGAACGTTTTTCTCAAGCTAATTGGATCCTAAAACATCAAAAATCAAAGAAATTCAATAAACTCGAAAATTGGGGGAAATGAAGGCTGAGTGTAAAATAACGAGTTACCTATGAAATTGTTCTGGTAGAAATGTAGAGCTCAACGCGGTGAACGTGTGGCCGCAAACGGTGCGGCGATTGGAGCTCGAACGGGAAAGTTACGGGAAATTGAATTCACCGTAAACGAATTTCTCTTCTTCTCTTCCCTGGGAGGCTTGCTACGTCGTTGAGGGAAATGAAGAAAAACAAAAGCCCGTGGCTCTTTTTAATTGTTGGACTAATTGGGCCCACAACCCGGTTTGGACCCGGTTTAATCGGTTCGGCCCGTTCGGTCCAATTTTGGACCGTTTTCTTCGAAATTGGTGTTAAAATTCTCGTTTCGATGAGCTCTATCCTAATTTGATATAATATTCACATTTCTAATTCCCCTTATTAAAAACTATTTTATTGACTAATTATCTACTAATTTAACCAGGGTTTACACCTAACCCACCACGGGATAAGGATAAAGAGTCCAAGAAAAAAGAAGATCAACCTGGTGAGAAGCCTATAAAATACCACAATTACACCCCTCTTCGGGTGTCTCTTGTGGATGTTTACTGAGAAATATGCAACACTGAGAAGATCCCACCACCTCGCCTAATCAAAAACAAAAGAGGTCGGACGAGTTGAAGGTCCACCTCAAACCAAAGAGGTCGGACGAGTTGAAGGTCCACCTCACACCAAAGAGATCAGACAAATTGAAGGTCCACCTCACACCAAAGAGGTCGGGCGAGTTGAACGTCCACTTCACACCGAAGAGGTCGGA
Source organism: Arachis hypogaea (assembly GCF_003086295.3). Classification (NCBI taxonomy): domain Eukaryota; kingdom Viridiplantae; phylum Streptophyta; class Magnoliopsida; order Fabales; family Fabaceae; genus Arachis; species Arachis hypogaea. Next base: position 54,944,256 of record NC_092046.1, read on the forward strand.
CGAGTCGAAGCTCCACCTCACACCAAAGAGGTCGGACGATTAAAAGGTCCATCTCACACCAAAGAGGTCGGATGAGTTGAAGGTCCACCTCACACCAAAGAGGTCGGACAAGTTGAAGGACCACCTCACACCAAAGAGGTCGGGCGAGTTGAATGTCCACCTCACACCGAAGAGGTCGGGCGAGTGGAACATCCACCTCACACCAAAGAGGTTGGGCGAGTTGAAGATCCACCTCACACCGAAGAGGTCGGGCGAGTTGAACGTCCACCTCACACCGAAGAGGTCGGACAAGTTGAACGTCCACCTCACACCCCTGAGAGACATGTTCATATGATAAATGGAGGATTCGCAGGAGGAGGCATCTCTAAATCATCTTGCAAAAGACACCTCAAAGAGGTATATTAAGGAAGGGATAGAGGTTTGAAAAGGACAACGGAGTGCGAATAAGCCTTCCGAGATTTCAAAAATTCTTGGGGCAACCACCCATTCTTACCAGACCACAGGAAAGTGAAGAACTCATATTATACCTCGCAGTAGTAAGTCGGACAATAGCCTCAGCACTAGTCATAGAAGACGAAAGTGGGCAACAACCTGTCTACTTCATCAGCAAAGCTCTACAAGGGGCTGAACTAAACTATCAAAAGATAGAAAAAGTTCGCCTACACCCTCGTACTCACCTCTCAACGACTCCACCCATACTTTCAAGCTCACACTATCAGAGTTCAGACCACCCAGTCCATAAAAGGCATCCTACAGAAAACAAACTTAGCTAGAAGAATCCTATAGTGGCCAGTCGAGTTATCCCAATTCGACCTTTAATACGAAGCTCGGACAACCATCAAATCACAGTATCTAACCGACTTCATTACAGAGTACACTGACACCCCGGAAACTCCTACAAAAGGGAATCTCTATGTGGACGACTCTTCAAACAAAACCGGGAGTGGTGCAGGTGTAATTATAGAAAGCGATCAGGGAAGCCAAATCAAGCTAAATAACCAAGCTGAATACGAGGCACTATTGGCTGGTTTAAGGCTGGCTAAGAAGGTAGGAGCTTACCGTGTCCAGTGATTCACAAGTAGTCACCTCACAATAGAATGGAGCAACCAAGCTAAGGATCCCACCATGAAAAAATACCTCGGGTAATTCGGGGGACCCTGGACAAAACCAGAGAACAGCTCGGACAATTCGGGGGACCTTGGACAAAAATAGAAAACAGCTTGGACATTTCGGGGAACATGAAGTCTAACACATACCTCAGGAGCAGAATGCCCGAGCTGATGCACTTTCAAAACTAGCCAACACCAAACCAGGGGGCAATAACAGAAGCCTCATCCAGACTACATTACAAGACCACAACAAGTCGATCTCGAAGGTGATATAAGGGATGGTAATATTCAACTGACTAAAAAAGTAGTCATAAAGCATAGAAAAATGGTCGTTCTCCCGGAGTCAAGGAAGGAAAACAAACCCTCTCCTCAGGGTCCGGCGACACCAACTCATAATTCTTCTATTCATCCTTATCCCTACAAAATTCTACGGAACCTCCTAAGTCGCACACAGTACTCAGGGTCAGCCACAGTAAAATATCAAGTGACAGATGTGGCAATAAAGGGAAACCCCAGGACTCACACGAAAGTCCAAGGGCACCCTTTGGAGGCAACAACAGGGCAAGAACACAGAGAAGAGAAGTCGACAATCTATACCCAAACAGTCCGAACACCTCTCAAACAAAAGGTCAAAACAAAAGCTAGAACTTTTGTACAAAAAGAGTCAGGCAACGATGAAAAGAAACAGGAACAGCAACCAAACCCTAAGTAAAGCACACATTCTTCTCAAAAGCGAACGACAAAAGAAAAGTCATAATAAACGATCAAAGATGCAAACTTTTTGCAAAAAGAACCAAAGTTCTTCAGAGCAAAAACCCAAATACAAAGTCAAAGCTTTACATCAAAAGTATGCCAACTTCCCTATAGCCCCACCAAAAGAGCTCCCACAAGTCCTCTGAGCATATCGGACAACTCCACACTTCACCACGAGGGAATCATTCTTCAGATTGGCTTACGGAATGGAGGCAATGATCCCAGTAGAGATCGAAGAAGGATCCCCCAGAATGATCCTCTACAATGAAGAGGTCAACTCCCAAATCCAAAGGGAAGAACTCGACCAACTTCCAGAAGTCCGAGAAAGAGCTCGGATCAGGGAGAAAGCATTAAAGCGTCAAATGGCCTCAAGATATAATCAGAAGGTAATCCAATGAAGCTTTGCCAACAACGACCTCATCCTAATCCGAAATAATATCGGAACAAGTCGACCGGGAAAGGGGAAGCTAGCAGCTAACTGGAAAGGACCCTACCAAGTCACAGAGGTACTGAGAAAAGGTCACCACAAAGTGTCTGACCTCGAGGGGCGAAAGCTACCAAGGTCATGGCATGCCTGCAATCTAAGAAGGGCGCCAGGCCAAGATCTAAGAGATTGACCGACCTAGAAGGGTAAGTACAAACATGTACACACTCTTATCTTCATTCTATTATTTAAAAGATTGCAGATTCCCTAAAAAGTTTCCTACCAAGACGCCCGATCATGACAAAGTCGGCAAGATGAAAACCAAATTCATCGTCTGATTACAAAGTGACAGGTCGGCAAGGTGAAAACCAACTTCACCGCCCGACCACGACGAAAACCAACTTCACCGCCCGACCACGATGAAAACCGACTTCATCGTTTGATTTTAACAAAAGTTGACAAAGTGAAAACCAAATTCACTGCTCGATCAAGACATATTAATCTGAGTGCAAAATTTCACGGCCTGATCACGACAAGGTTGGCGGGGTGAAAACCAAAATTCACCGCCCGATCACGATAAAAGTCGGCAAAGATGAAAGCAGAATTCATTGTCCGATTTCGACAAGGTCGGCAAAAAAGTGAAAGCAGAATTCATCGCCCGATTATAAAGCTACAGATCAGCAGAAAGTAAAAATCAGATTCACTGCTCGATCACGATAAAGACCAACGAAGATGAAAACCAAATTCATCAAAAGGTCGACCAAACGGGGATCAAACCCAATTTCTACAAAATCGGTAAAGATAAAAATAGAATAATGCAAGAAGTTATCGAAAGTGATCCATAAAAAGGACCTGACGAGGTCTTAATAAAATGGGTTGCTAAATAACAACTTAAAGACTGGCCGACGTAAAGAAGTCGGACCCGTCGCAATAACCAAAGTTATAAGTGAATCCCTGGAAAGAGGTCTGGCCAGCTCTATAAAAGTGGATTACTATAACTTAGAAGGGCCTGACATGATGAAGTCGGCCCAAAACAGAAAAGTTATAAAAGTAATCCTTGAAAGAGACCTGAACAAGGTCCAAGAAAGAGGATTACAAAAATAACTTAGAAGGGCCTGACATGATGAAGTCGGCCCAAAACATAAAAGTTATAAAAGTACTCCCTGAAAGAGACCTGAACAAGGTCCAAGAAAGAGGATTACAAAAATAACTTAGAAGGGCCTGACATGATGAAGTCGGCCCAAAACATAAAAGTTATAAAAGTATTCCCTGAAAGAGACCTGAACAAGGTCCAAGAAAGAGGATTACAAAAATAACTTAGAAGGGCCCGACATGATGAAGTTGGCCTAAAACATAAAAGTTATAAAAAGTAATCCCTGAAAGAGACCTGACAAAAGTCCAAAAAAGAGGATTACTAAAAATAACTTAGAAGGGATCGACATGATAAAGTTGGCCCAACAAAATCACAAAGTTATAAAAAGTAATCCATAAAAAGAGACCTGACAAGGCCCAAACAAAATGGATTGCTAGAAATAACTTAGAAGGGACCAACATGACGAAGTCGGCCCAACCAAGCTACAAAAAGTTATAAAAAATAATCCATAAAAAGAGACCTGACAAAGGTCCAAATAAGATGGATTACTAGAAATAACTTAGAAGCGACCAACATGAAGAAGTCGGCCCAAAGCTACAGCTTGGACCGACAAGAAAAAGTCAGACCAACGAAAGCTACAGCTTAGACCGACAAGAAGAAGTCGGACCAACGAAAGCTACAGCTTGGACCGACAGGAAGAAGTCGTACCAACGAAAGCTACAGCTCGGATCGACATGAGAAATTGGACCAACGAAAAGCTTGCGCTGAAAGGGACATAGCTCCGCCCAAAAAGCCACGGCTTCACGACAAGGCTATCAAAATTGTTCAGACTAACTAAAAAGATTCTACCAAGAACACTAAAAAGTTGTCAGACAAGTTAGCCCCAAAGGTCATCCCGCCTAAACAGAAGACAGACTAAAAAAGATCTAATCAAAAAGAGGTTGGACAGCAAAGTACTAACACTCTATAAACATCTCACAAAGGCCAAGGAAAGGTCAAAAGACCAAAGCCAGAAGTGCTTTGCTGAAAAGTACGAAGTCTTGGAAAAAGACACTACTTAAAAAGCGAAAAGCACGGCCTCAAAGACAGAGCTAAAAAGTCATTCAAACAAACTATAAAAAGGTTCCCCATCGGAACACTACCTAAAAAGTTATTGGATTATGACTAAAAAGCCCAAGCAGTAAAGACAAAACAAGTCGGAAGAAGGCTGAAAAGACCTCTCAACAAACTAAAAAGGGGCAATACCAAAATCACACAAGGAGAAACTACTCAAGCTCGACCAAAGTCAGGATGCTTGAGCACGACTTCCCCAAAGAGATCGAAGCTCTAAAAGCACGATCTCACGAAAAGGTCCGAACTCAAGCAGGGGCACTGTTCATACCCTGGGTCGAGCTGTCCGACCCGAGATGTTTTACGACAAGTCAACCGACCTCTTCATGTCAAAATATCCGACCTCTTAGAAGGTTGGCCCATGTCCGACCTCTTTACAAAGAACTCAGACGAATCGCCATAAGAGGCCCAAGCAGGCCCAAACGAAGGGACACAGCCCAAACTAAAGGCAGCCAAAGCCTAGAAAGATAAAGGCGGTTCCCCAGAAGATAAGATGACCTCACTCAAAGATAAGATAAGATAAGATAAGATAAGATAAGATAACTAACATATCTTATCTAAGAAGGTCACTCTACACCATTATAAATACACTAAAGCACCCAGGTATAACTCATACTCTGATTCTACTAAAAACCTGTTTAATACCCATGCTAACTTAAGCATCGGAGTCTCTTGCAGGTACCCCCACCCTTCGGTAACGAAGGATCAGCAGTGCAGCCAGTCCCACAAGTCGGACACGACAGCTCCGGCCGCCACCCACCAGCCGAACACGTCATCTCCGACCAGCACAGAAGATCTCATCCGAGATCGACCTACAGTTTCAGGTAACCCTCGGAACACATCCTCTTTGGTAAAAGTAATTGTGGCGATGTCGGGTGCTTCCTTTTTTCCCTCGACATGATATACTTCTTTAAGATATCTTTTGCAAGATGATTTGGAGATTCCTTCTCCCGCAAATCCTCCGTGTATCATGTGGACGTGTCTCTCTGGTGTATGAGGTGATCGCTCAGTTCGTCTGACATCTTCGTCCCTTCTTCTTTTTCTTTGCTCATCGACTCGGTTGGCTAGGTACCGATCTAATTTCCCTTCTCTTACCAGTTTTTCTATGACATTTTTTAAGTCAAAACATTCGTTGGTGGAGTGTCCACGGATTCAATGGTATTCACAATATTCAGTCCAATTTCTTCCCCCTTTCTTGCTTTTGAGTGGTCGAGCTAGGGGTATTTTTTCAGTATGGCAAACTTCTCTATGGACATCCACAAGGGACACCCGAAGAGGGGTGTAATTGGGGTATTTTTTAATTTTTTCCCATGTTGATCTTCTTTCTTTTTGGACTCTTTATCCTTATCTCGGGAGGAGTAGGAAAATCTGGATTTTGAGGTCTCTCCTAGTCGAGAGTTTTCCTCCGTGTTAATATACTTCTCTGCTCGTTCTTGCACTTCGTTCAAAGATGTAGGATGTTTTTTCGATATAGATTGGCTAAAAGGTCCCTCTCGCAAGCCATTGATGAGACCCATAATGGCGGCCTCTGTTGGTAGGCTTTGTATGTCCAGACATGCTTTGTTGAATCTTTCCATGTAGCTGCGAAGACTTTCCCGATCTCCTTGTTTGATTCCTAATAGACTTGGGGCGTGCTTAGCTTTGTCTTTCTGGATGGAGAATCTGGCCAGAAACTTTTTGGCTAAGTCGTTGAAGCTTGGGATGGACCTAGGGGGTAGATTGTCGAACCATTTATTGCTGTCTTTGTTAAAGTAGTCGGGAAGGCTTTATAGCGAACTGCATCTGAGGCGTCAGTGAGGTACATTCTACTTCTGAAATTACTGAGATGATGGCCGAGATGTGCTGTGCCATCGTATAAAGTCATGTCGGGAAGTTTGAAGTCCTTTGGGATTTTGGTCCTCATGATCTCTTTGGTGAATGGGTCTTGGTCTTTACGGGAGTCGTCTTCGTGATTATTTTTGGCCTTGAGATCTGTTTCGAGTTTTAAGAATTTGTCCTCTAACTCGCGGCGTAGCCTCACTTCCCTTTGTAGGTCTCTCTCAGCTTCTTGTTGATGCTCCACCTCTTTTTCGAGTTGTTTTAGGCGGTTTTGAAGTTCCTCCATGGCTTCCGCGCTTGGCAAATTTTTGTCTTTGTTAGGTTGAGGAGTATCTTTTGGAGTAGCATCCGCGTTTTGTGCGGTGTCCTGTTTTCTAGATCAGAGTCGTGGTCGTTGTCAAGGTTGTCCGCCATGGTGAAGGGATGACTTCCAGGTTCCCCGACAACGGCGCCGATGTTCCGAGGGTTACCTGAAACTGTAGGCCAATCTCGGACGAGATCTTTTGTGCTGGTCGGTGCTGACGTGTCCGGCTGGTGAGTGGCGGTCGGAGCTGTCGCGTCTAATTTGTTAGACTGGCTGTACTGCTGATCCTTCGTCACCGGAGGGTGGTGGTACCTGCAAGGGACTTCGATGCTTAAATTAGCAAGGGTATTAAGCAGGTTTTTAGTAAAATCAGAGTATGAGTTATACCTGGGTGCTTCAGTGTATTTATAATGGTGTGGAGTGACCTTTTTAGATAAGATAAGTTAGTTATCTTATCTTATCTTATCTTTGAGTGAGGTCATCTTATCTTCAAGGGAACCGCCCTTATCTCTGTAGGCTTGGGCTACCTTTGGATTTGGGTCGTGTTCTTCTATTTGGGCCCTTATTGGGCCTCTGTAGCGATTTGGCCGAGCTCTTAGAGAAGAGGTCGGATGTTCCTGACCTGAAGAGGTTGGTTTGCTTATCGTCGATCATCCCGAGTCGGACATCTCGACCCAGGGTGTGAACAGTTGGCAGTAAGAAGAAAGTGGCAATTGAAGAAAAGAACCAAGAAGAGCTTAAGGAGAAGGAAGAAGAACCACAAACTTCAATGAAGGGGAAGCAAGTTATTGAGGAACATTCACAAGAACAGAGGAAAGAAGTGAAGCCTTACACTCCTCCTCTGCCATACCCTCAAATATTGCAAAAGGAGCTAAAGGATCAACAATGCCCCAAGTTTTTAGAAGTTTTTAAGAAGCTAGAGATTAACATTCCACTTGCTGAAGCATTGGAGCAGATGCCTCTATATGCTAAGTTCCTCAAAGAGCTCATCAACAAAAAGAGAAGCTAGAATGAAAAGGAAACAGTGTTCTTAAGCCAAGAGTGCAGTGTAGTAATCCAAAAAGGCCTCCCACCAAAACTCAAAAATCTTGGGAGTTTCTTTCTGCCTAGCACCATTGGGAATATATTCATTGATAAGGCATTGTATGATTTAGGATCAAGTATCAATCTAATGCCCTTATCTATGATGAGAAATTTGTCCATAGAAGAAGTGAAACCTATAAGGATGACCTTGCAACTTGCTGACAGATCTATGGTAACCCCCAATGGAGTAGTCGAGAATCTCTTGGTCAAGGTAGATAAGTTCATATTCTCAGCAGATTTTGTAATCTTAGATCTAGATGAAGAGGGAGGCGATTCTATCATATTGGGAAGACCTTTCCTAGCCACAGCAAGGGCCATCATTGATGTGGAAAAAGGAGAAATGACTCTGAGAGCACATGATGAGAAGATCATTCTGAATGTCTTTAAGGAAATACAGCATACTATTGAAGAGAAAAGCTGCATGAGAGTTGAAGAGGAAGATTTGAACTGGAAGGAAAGGCCCAAGGAGGTACTCATCAACTCACCTTTGAAGCAAAAGACAAACAGTGGAGAAGAACAAAAGACTGAGAAGGGACTGCAGGAAGAGGTTAAGAATTTGATCACTGGGAAGAAAGCCCATGACATAAAGCCTACCGCCAAGAAAGAAGGGCCACCAAAGAAAGGAAAGAAGAGCAAGAAAAAGGTTCCAAAAGGGTGGAGAAACAAAAAAATCCCAACTGAAGGATTCTCAAAAGGGGACAAAGTGAAACTGATATACCAACAGTTGGAGACATGCTCACAAAGTGATGATTATTACACTGACAACAAAATACTCTCACTAGAACACATAGAGATTGTTCACCAAAGTATAGGAAAAAGGATCACAGTGAGAGGGGACAAGCTGAGGCACCATCATCATCAACCACCTTAACAAGGAACCAATGTCAAGCTAGTGACAATAAAAGAGCGCTCCATGGGAGGCGGCCCATGATTTAATATTCTTGTTTTCATTTTAATTTCAATAATTGATGGTCTTTCTAGCATAAATTTGAACCCTCATGGGCAAATTTGATGGCTGCATATATCGTTTTGAAGCATATGTCTGATTCCTAAGTTTGGTGTGCCTAAAGGCACTCTAAAATGGCTTTTCAAGCATGATAATCATATACCCATCTTAGGATATATACTCATTTACTGTATTGAGGTATAGAGCCAAATATTAAGTTTGGTGTTCCACATATGCTTTGAATTTCAAGAAAGTCACTTTTGCTCAAAGACTCAAATTCATGAAAGAGATAAACCACATCTTGCATCATTTTATGAATTTATTGTATTAAAGAAGAAAATAAAATGTTCCTTGTAATGAATATACTAACTATGACAGACATTAAGTGGGTTTCATATGAACAACTTGGCAGAAAACAAGTTTGGTGTTCATCAAAATTTTGTGCAATTTCAAAGGGGCATAGTTGGATATTCATAAATAAGGATGATGCCAGGGCATTTTGGCCAATTTCACTGACCTTTTCTTTACTGTTTTAGGGTAGTTTCATGCATTTTCTTAGGAAATAAGCAAGTTTTGGGTAGAATTTCACTTACATCTTGATTCAAGCAAACATTGTGCACTTTACATGATTTCATGAGAATTACGCAAGAATTGAATGACAAATTGGATGATGCATGTCTCATGATTTGGATTAGAACTTTGATGCACTCTAGATTTCAGGACAAAGGAAGCAAGGAAGAACCACGTTAGCAGCCACATTAGCCTAACTAACGTAACCACTAACGTGGAATGGGAGCTAGCTTGCAACGTTAATGAGAAAAGTAATCGCCAATAACGTCCTCGTAGCCATCATAGCCCACGTTAAGAGTCACGTTTACTAAGTTAACGTGAACTCTAACGTGAAAGAAGAAAATGAAGCCAACATTAGTAACACTCACCTTTGTCACTAACGTTGGACCAAGCTCATATTGGCCACGTTAAGAGCCACGTTAACTCAGTTAACATGGACTCTAACGTGGGGAAGCAAAAGAATGGCCAACGTTAGTGACACTCACCTTTGTCACTAACGTTGGACTAAGCCACTTTGAGCCACGTTAGTTGCCACGTTAACTTAGTTAACGTGGAAGCTAACGTGGAGGGAGCAAGAATCGCCAACGTTAGTGACACTCACCTTTGTCACTAACGTTGGAATGAGCCACTATAAGCAACGTTAACTTAGTTAACATGGAAGCAAACATGGATGAAAGAATGATGAGCCAACGTTAGTGACACTCACCTTTGTCACTAACGTTGGAGATGGCTATCACCACAACGTTAGAAGCCACGTTAACCTAGTTAACGTGAACTCTAATGTGGGAAGTAGGGACATTTTGAAACGCTAGTGACAAAGATAAGTGTCACTAATGTTTTCGAAGAATTGGCAAGCCTACGTTAAAGGTCACGTTAGCCACACTAACGTGAACTCTAACGTAGGGGGAAGGGAGGATTCTCAACGTTATTGGAAAAGGTAAGCCCCAATAACGTGTGCGAAGGACCAAGAGGCGACGCTAGTGGTCACGTTGGTGCCACTAACGTTGAAGTTAACGTGGATCATCCTTGGGTTAGGAACGTTAGTGAAAAAGGTGACTGCCACTAACGTTCTCGAACCCACACTTTCACTTAACGTTAACGCCACTAACGTCCTAAGCCAAAAGCCCCTGCCTACTTCACACTTTCTCTCTGCAAGTAAAGCTAAGCCCACTGAAGAGGATAATTGCTTCAAACTCAAGATCCAAAGGCCCATATCCAAGATTTGAAGAACCAACTAGAAGATCAGAAGAGTAGTATATATAGGGGTAGTTTTGAATAAAAAAGGGGGTTGGAAATTTGAGAACTACTCTCTGTAGTTTACTTTCTCTGCAACTTTTAGTTTAATTCTCAGAATGTACTCTCCATCTATGCTTTTCATTCCCAGAGCTATGAACAACTAAACCCCTTTCATTGGGTTAGGGAGCTCTGTTGTAATTTGATGGATCAATATTAGTTTTCATTATTCTTCTTCTATCGTTTCTCTTGATTTTACTAGAAAGCTTTCAATCTTCATTCAATTGAGTAGTTATCTTGGAAAAGAAGCTATTCATACTTGGATCTCTTCAGAACTTTGGAAGAGGAATGAAGAGATCATGCTAGAAATGCTTTCTCATGTTGGACGAAATTGGGGTTTGGATGGATATAGTGACATATAATCCTACCAACACTTTGATTTGGAAATACATGTGGTATAATCAGTGACCAAACTTCATCTTTTCTCATGAGCAATTGACCAAGGAATTGGCTATTGATCAAGATTTGAGAGATTGAATTACCAAGAAATTGGAATTCGATCACTTAAGATTGCCAAGGAGATCAATGAATGCATTGATTGAGGAAGAGATGAAAATGAACTTGATCCGAAGAATGCAACATCTCCTAAGCCCAATGAATTCCCCATTTCTGATCTTACCCATTCTCTTTAAATTCTGCAATCTACTTTTATGAGCATCTTCCCCATTCCCATTTAAGATTTTGCAATTTACTTTCCGCTATTTACATTCAGCTCTTTATTTCCAGCATTTACATTTTGTGCTATTTACTTTCCCGCCATTTAATTTTCTGCAAATCTCAAATCTAATTCTGCTTAGTTCAACTAGAACATTCCTCTAATTAAAGTTGCTTGACCAATCAATCCCTGTGGGATTCGACCTCACTCTATTGTGAGTTTTTACTTGACGACAATTCAGTATACTTGCCGAAGGAAAATTGTTGAGAGACAAGTTTCCGTGCATCAAGTTTACGGCGCCGTTGCCGGGGATTGATTTTGTATCAACAATGATTAAATTGGAGGATAACTAGATTGAGCATTTTTCTTTTGTTTGATTTAAAATTCTATTTGAGTAATTTACTTTCAGTTTTAGTTATTTTCTCCCCTTTCCCCTACTTTTTTTTTAGTTGTTTACAATTCAGTCCACTAACCCACTAACTGTTTGATATATTGCATCACTCACACTAACAGCAATTCTAACAGAAATACTTTCTGCATCTATTTCCTTGATTGTGCCTTGTTGGTTGTATGACAGGGAGAAGAAGCGGGGCTTCAACTTCCTTTGATTCTGAACCTGAGAGGACCTTCCTTAGATTAAGGAGGGAAGCAAGAGGAAAACGAGTAGTTGGTGCGGAGGAAGAAGAGGAGTATTTTGAACCAAACATGAATGAAAATATGGAGAACCATCATGAAGAAGAAGCTCACAACCATGGCAGAGAAGGTCTAGCAAATCATGTTGTGTAGGAGAGAAGAGTTTTAGGCTCTTATATCAACCCAAACCCAGGAAACTGTGGGAGTAGCATTCAAAAGCCAACCATACATGCCAACAACTTTGAACTAAAACCACAGCTCATCACCCTTGTTCAGAACAACTGTTAGTTCGGAGGAGGTGTCCAAGAAGACCCTAACCAACATTTAACCACCTTTCTGAGGATATGTGATACTGTGAAGTCTAACGGTGTTCATCCTGACACCTATAGACTACTCTTATTTCCATTCTCACTCAAGGACAAGGCATCTAAATGGCTAGAGTCCCGAAGGAGAGCTTAACAACCTGGGAAGATGTGGTGAACAAATTCTTGGCAAGATTCTATCCTCCTCAAAGAATCAACAGCTTGAGAGCTGAGGTTCAAACTTTCAGACAACAAGATAGTGAGACTCTTTACGAAGTATGGGAGAGGTTTAAGGACCTGACAAGAAGGTATCCACCAGATATGTTCAATGAACGGGTGCAGCTACACATTTTCTATGAAGGCCTCTCCAATGAATCAAAGAAGGCAGTAGACCACTCATCCGGGGGATCTCTGAACAAAAAGAAGACCATTGAGGAGGCCATAGATGTCATTGAGACTGTAGCAGAGAATGACTACTTCTATGCTTCTGAAAGAGGCAACGCTAGAGGAGTGATGGAGCTAAACAATATGGATACACTGCTGGCCCAAAACAAGCTTATTACCAAGCAGCTGGCTGACCTCACCAAGAAGATGAAGAGGAACCAAGTAGCAGCAATCACCACCTCATCAACAACCCAAGAGGGGGTGAATACAGAGGCAGAAGGTGAGCATGAACAAGCCAACTACATTGGAAACTCACCCAGGCAGACCCATGATCCATATTCCAAGACCTACAACCCTGGTTGGAGGAATCACCCAAACTTTGGGTGGGAAAATCAACAAGATCAAGGCCAAGATCAGAGACGTCACAACCCCAACAACCATGCAGCTCACCAACATTCCACACAGAGATCATACCAACACCACCCTAACAACACCTCTCCACATCCATACCAAAACCAAAATAACCCTTCTCATCCATCCAATCCCAACCCACCATCATCTGATGACAGACACTCAAGGATTGAGACTCTACTTGAAGGCATATGCAAGGAGATTCAAGATAACAAGGTGTTCAAGGAGGAGGTGCGAGCCAATATCAAGAATCAGGGAGACACCATCAAGAGGCTAGAATTTCAAGTGGGATACCTCTTCGAGCAGATTCCCAAACCTACGGACAGCTTCCCAAGTGACACAGAGAAAAACCCGAGAGATGAAGCAAAGAAAGTAAGATGGGAAGATTGCAAGATGGTCACTATAAGTGATAAGGAGACCAAGGACGAACCGAACAAACTATTAGAACAACCTGGAGATACATCAGCAGAGAAACAGGAAGAGGAGAACCAAGCACCCAAAATTTCACAGAAGGAGCTGATAAGACTCTATGCACCTTTTCCCCAATTACTCAATGGTGGTGTAGAGAAGAGAATATACTCAAGGTTTTTTGACATATTTGCATCTCTCCATGTAAACATACCATTCATCAAGGCCCTCCAACAAATGCCCTCATACATTAAGTATATGAAGGAGCTGCTGACCAGGAAAGGCTCACTCAAAGGAGGACAAACAATAGTGATGAATAAGGAGTGCAGTGCTCTCATTCAACGAGAGTTACCGACAAAAAGGAAGGACCCCGGGAGTTTCACATCCCCTGTGCCATAGGAGGAACAATGATTGACAAAGGACTCTGTGATCTGGGAGCAAGCATCAACTTAATGCCTTTATCCCTTATGAAGAGGCTGCAAATCAATGAGCTGATGCCCACAGACGTAGTCATCAGGCTGGCGGACAAAACTCAAAAACAAGCAATTGGAGTGGTTGAAAACGTGCTGGTGAAGGTTGGAAAATACTTCCTGCCCACAGATTTTGTCATATTGGACATGGAAGAGAGTCACCTCCACTCAATCATATTGGGAAGACCATTCCTAGCTACAGCCAGAGCACTTATAGATGTGGAGCAAGGGGAGCTAATTTTGAGGATCCATGATGAACAACTCACTTTCAATGTTTTTAAGCCCTCACAAGAAACAGATCAAGAGAACAAAGAACCAAGGAAAGATCACAGTGAGATACTGAAGGAAGAAACAAGCACTGAAGCACAACCAGCACATCTGGGAATCCCCTTGGTTGATGAACAAGGCAATCAGCAGTTGTCACAGCTCAAGGAAAATCAAGTGGAGCCAAAACCACCAGAATCATATAAGATCAGCAACAAAATCTCCCTAGGAAAAGAGACCACAAAGAGCAAGGTAACAGCAAAAGAAACAAAGAAGAAAGTACCAAGGAGATGGAGGAATAAAAAGATCCCTACAGAAGATTTCTCTCCAGGGGATAAAGTGATCTCAGCTTACTTCCTAGATATCCCACCTTATCTCCCCACCATCCCATCTCAGTTACCTAAGGTTTTCACCATCAACAAAGTTCTCTCCCTAGAACATGTAGAGATCATTCATGAAGCCAATGGATATAGGTTTACTGCAAGAGGGGAAGATTTGAAGCATTACCAACCACCCTGACAAAGGAAGAACGTCAAGCTAGTGACGCTAAAGAAGCACTTCATGGGAGGCAACCCATGTTTTACATGCTTTTAAAGTAGTTAATAAAGCAAATTTCATGGATCGCAAATCAACTTTGACATATCCCTGAATAAATCCTTTTATGCAACATATAGTGAAGAACAAGTTTGGTGTTCAAGGCACACTAAGAGGACATGAATGCAACTCATAGCATGTCACTCTTAGCACCTTGAACAAATCATCTTACACCACATTGCCACAAACTAAGTTTGGTGTTACCAAGGTTGCATATATGGAAATGTAATTAGTCAGTTAGTTTGCATTTGTGAATAGCACTTAGTAGTTAACAACAAAAATTTTTAAAAAAGTAGTTACTCTTTCTTGTCTTTTAAATCTTGCCACCACTTCCCACAATTTTATTTTTTCTTTTATTTTGTAGGAGGATTGGTGGGACAATTGACAAGTCTCGGCCACTTCATGAAGGGGGAGTACACACTTGTCTTCAAGGGGAATACATTGGAAAATGTGGCCATGTAACATTGGAAGAAGGATACCTTGGAGACCGAACCAATTCCTTCATAAAGTTGATGATCCTTGTGCTCATTCCATGCAAAACCCCAACCGTCCATCAAACAACCACTCCATCAATCCACACCTTTCATTCACTCACCACTTCTCTATATAAGTGACCCTTGTTCCGTACCCCACCTTCACATTCCACTCTCACTCTTCACATCTATCATTTTCGGAACCCAACACCTTCACATAGCCAAAATCACTCATGGCTTCATCAAGCTATAAGAGAAGAAAGGGAAAGGAGCCTATGGAGCAACGCCCTTTCGATGAAAAGAAATTTAGAACCTTTCACCATGCATTGCAGTACGGATGGATGGTTGATAAGGACATCATTTATGAGTTGGGCTTTCAAGTCAGGAAAAATGAGTGCCCCGAAATCACAAAAAAGGTGGAAAAGAGAAGATGGGAGCTCCTCACTGACCCGGTCCTTAGGGTAAATGCAAATCTTGTAAGAGAGTTCTATGCAAATGCAGTCCGATATGATAAGGCAGATGAGTCCTATATAAGTTTTGTAAGAGGAAAGACCGTGGATTTCAGTCCCATGAGTGTCATGAGGGTATTAAAGCTACGTTCTATACAATTTGTAGAAGAGAGCTATCATTCAAGAATTGATAACAGCCCTAATTATGACCAGATTGTGCAAGATATTTGTGTACCAGGAGCTGACTGGGTATGAGATTCTGAAAGGAAACCCAAGTTCATTAAGAGAGGAGACCTCACTCCTGAAGCAAAGGGGTGGTTCGAAATCGTAAGGAGATCCATCCTCCCCACCGGGAACAACTCAGAGGTGAATCTCAAGAGAGCCACAATGGTGCACTGCATACTCAAAGGAGGAGAGATCAAGGTTCATGAACTCATAGCCGAAGGAATTAGGAAGAGAGCCGAGAAAAGCGATTCTAGAGGAAAGTTAGGCTACCCTAGCATTATTTTCCGACTATGTGACAAAGCTGGAGTGGTATTTGAAGATGAGGACCCCAAGTAGATAAAAGAGGGCATTCCAATTATAGTTTGACGGATGCATGCTGTTGTATCTCCCCTACCTCAACGGAAGCCAAGGAAGAGGCCAGCTCATCAAGTAGTAGAAGGACAAGACCTAGAGGAGCAAGCTCCAGCCACTTTGGATATGCACCAACTATAGGAAGCCATTGATGGTTTATCTAGACAATACTTGGAAAGCCAAGGAGCACAGAAGGAGCTTCAACTGCAAATGATGGAGCAGCAATTGGAACAAGGAAAACAATGGGGTGAATCCTTCCACAGGATAGAACAAAGGCAAAATGAACAACAAGAATCTATCCAGAAGCTAATCAACATCCAAGCACATCAAGGTGCACACATACATGAGATGCATCGAAAACAAATAGAACAAGCAGAACTATTTGACAAGCACAGGGCATTCTCTAAAGGGGTTTACATGAGTGAAAGTGGAAATCATGTAAACATGCTAGCCAGGCTTGAATACTTAGTCGGACAGCTACCTATAGTACATCCGGGAATCACAAAATATGACGAAGTGAAGGATGAGTTAGCTAATGCCAAGGCATCTTAGGCTAGTTTCACTAGTATTTTTCTGTTAGTTTTAGTGGTTTTATGCATTTTCTTGAGCTTAAAGTAACCAAGAATGGGTAAAAGAATAACAAAGCAATGAACCATCCAAACAATATGATTTTGATGCAAATTCCATGAGTTTTAGTTATATTACTTGAATGCTATGAATGGAAGATTTCTCATGAAATTTTGCAAGACTTTGATGCAATTGTTTGGATGATTTCAGGGAAGAAGAGGCTAGGCAAGGAAGCAACAAAATCAATAAAGGAAGCTTGAATATCACATGTGGAGTTTAAGTTCCAGTTTAAGCCTAAACTGGAGCTTAAACGCCAGAATCATGAAGGCTAAGAAATGCTGAAACTGAAGTTTAACCTCCAGTTTAACCTTAAACTGGAGGTTAAACGCCAGAGTGGAAGTCTCACCAAAGAAGCATTTCCACGTTTAACCTCCAGTTTGACCTTAAACTGGAGGTTAAACGCCAGAATGAGAATGCCAATCAGGAAGCATTTCCACGTTTAACCTCCAGTTTAACCTTAAACTGGAGGTTAAACGCCAGAAATGGGAAGTGCACCAGGGAGCCATTTCCACGTTTAAGCTCCAGTTTAACCTTAAACTGGAGCTTAAACGTGTTCGACCAAGTTTTCTCCTCCAGGGTTGCTTTCTCCATTTCCACGTTTAAGCTCCAGTTTAACCTTAAACTGGAGCTTAAACGTGTTCGACACCTCCAGGGCTACCTTTCTCAGCTTCCACGTTTAAGCTCCAGTTTAACCTTAAACTGGAGCTTAAACGTGTTCGACCTCCAGGATGCCTTCTTCCATTTCCACGTTTAAACTCCAGTTTAACCTTAAACTGGAGCTTAAACGTGTTCGACCTCCAGGGCTGCCTTTTCTATCTCCACGTTTAAGCTTCAGTTTAACCTTAAACTGAAGCTTAAACGTGTTCGACTAAGTTACCCTCCAGGGCTGCCTTCTTCCATTTCCACGTTTAAGCTTCAGTTTAACCTTAAACTGAAGCTTAAACGTGCTTCCACAAAAGGCATCACTGGAAGTGTCTGGCGTTTAAGCTACAGTTTAAGCTTAAACTGCAACTTAAACGCCACTCTTGGAAAAGGTTTCTGGGCCAACATTATTGCGGTTTAAGTTAGTATTTGAGCACAAACATTAACTTAAACTTACTCTGGTATGAAACCCAATTGAATATCATGGTTTATGGGATTGGGCCTGAAGGATTGATGAGTCTGAAATTTCAATTTATTGAGTCATGTGTCATTATTTGATTATCACTAAGTTGGCTCAATGAATGTTACAGATTTTGGATCAACAGCCTCATCAAGATTATGGATCATAAACCCAAGGCAAAAGGAAAGCAGGGAGAGGCCTCAAAGCCCAAGAAACACAACAGAAGCTCAATATAGAAAGTGTATAAATAGGATAGAATTTAAGTTAGGGAAACGGGGGAACTTTCACTTTTAGCTAGTTTTCATATCTTTGTAATTGAATTCAGAGCTATGACTCACTAAACCCCCTTTCATTGGGTTAGGGAGCTCTATTGTAATTCAATGAATCAATAATAGTTTTATCTTCTTCTTCAATCTTTTCTCTTGAATTTTGTTAGAAAGCTTCTCGATCTAATTCCATTGGGTAGTTGTCTTGGGAAAGAAACTACCCATAATTGGAATCCTTCGGAACCTTGGGAAAGGAATGGAGGATTCATGCTAGAGAAGCTTTCTCACAGTGAATTGGATTGGGGTTTGGATGGATATTGTGACATGTAATCCTACCAAATTGTGGTTCATGAAACTGTGTGGTATAATAAGTGATCGAGCATCATCTCTTCTTATGAACATTTAAACCAAGGGATTGGGAATTTGTTTATTTTTAGAGAGAATTGGTGAGCCAAGGGATTGGGATCCAATCATATAAGATTGCCAAGCAAAATTCAATGAACGCATTGCTTGAGGAAGAGATAAACATGTTTTGATTCGGAGATCTCAATATCTCCTATAACCCAATGAATTCCCCATTTCTGATTTCCACTTTCTCTTTACATTCTGCAATTACATTCATGCAATCACCCCCATTCCCTTTTAATTTCAGCAATCTAGCTTCTGCTCTTTAATTCATGCAATTTAAGATTCCGCCATTTAAATTTCTTGTCATTTACGTTTCCCGCCAATTTTACATTCCGCAATTCTCATCTAAATCTTGATTTCGCTCAACTAGAACAAACTTCTAATCCGAATTGCTCACTCAACCAATCCTTGTGGGATTCGACCTCACTCTATTGTGAGTTTTTACTTGACGATAACCGGTGCACTTGCCGGAAGGAATTTTGCCGATCGTGCAATTTCCTAAATCGTAGCATAACTAGTTTATGCGCATCATTAGCACGAGAAGAAAGAGAAAGGGTGGAGAAGAGTCATGAATCAGTAAGGAAGGCACTTGAAGATTGGAAAAGAGCCAGACTAGCACGGATACAAGGAAGCACAAGTGGATGCAAAGAGGACAAGCAAGAGGGAGAGCATGGGCAACCCCATGATTAAAAGGTGGTGGAGTTCCCTCATTGTTCCATCTTTCTTTTTCAAGTCTTTTAAATAAGAAAAATCATGTATGAAATAGAACATGCTTCCATAGTAGCTTAGGAATTTTCAATTCTATCTTTAAATTTGCTTTTGCCTAGGTCTATGATTGCTAGTCAAATTGCCTGTTTTCAATTTCATCTTGCTTATTGTATGCTTGTCCTTTTTAAGCCAAATAAAAAGAGAATGTGTGTGATGAAAAAAAAACAGAGTGGAGTTCATATTGTGGAGTAAGTTCCTAAGTTTGTGGTATGGTAATAGATTAGCTAAGTTGGTTCACCAATAAGGTAGGAAGGCAACTATCTGTCCTGAATCATATGCTTGAAACACACCCCATGAGACTAGCTAAATAACAAGATCCTAATAAGAAAAAGGAGAAAAGAAAAATGAAAGTTGAAAAATAAAAGAAAAAGAGTAAGAAATAAGGCTAGGCACCAAGGGTTTGAATCTTGAGGCAAGTGTCTGTGGTGTTCCTGTGTAAGGGATTTACTTGGATGAATAAGCTCTTAGGGGTGCCTTATCACTTGGTAACTTGGGTTAACTAATCCGGGATTATCAGCTGAAAGTCCACTATCAAGAGTAACATTTGCTACAGAACACTTAGTAACCCAAAGAGGTGCTGGACACCAAGGTCTCAAGAAAAGAAAATAACAAACCATGTGCCTGTGGTGTGTATGTATGGGGGAAAGAGACTTGAGGGAGTAAGTCCTTAGGGGTGTCTTAACACCTAGCACCTTGAACCAACTGGTTCGAGAGTGCTGGATGAAAGCTTATCTTAAAGAGTCGCCCCCTCACAGAGCACTTAGCCTAAGAGCACAATCAAACCCTGAAAACAACAAAAGGATCAATGAATAAAAGTCTCATAGGGTGCAATCAAGTGAGTATTCCAGGACATGATAAAGGTCTGAAAGCTAGTGAAGGAATGAACATAAGTTGCTATGCATGAAACCACCATAAAACCAAGGGCATGACTTCCAAAATAATGACTCAGTTCTCTTGACATTTCATTCATCATTCTCTTGTTCTAGTACTTGCTTAGGGACAAGCAAGCTTTAAATTTGGTGTTGTGATGCCAGGGCATTTTGGCCGATTTCACTGACCTTTTCTTTACTGTTTTAGGGTAGTTTCATGTATTTTCTTAGGAAATAAGCAAGTTTTGGGTAGAATTTCACTTACATCTTGATTCAAGCAAACATTGTGCACTTTACATGATTTCATGAGAATTACGCAAGAATTGAATGACAAATTGGATGATGCATGTCTCATAATTTGGATTAGAACTTTGATGCACTCTATTGCTTGATTTCAGGACAAAGGAAGCAAGGAAGAACCACGTTAGCAGCCACGTTAGTCTAACTAACGTAACCAGTAACGTGGAATGGGAGCTAGCTTGCAACGTTAATGAGAAAAGTAATCGCCAATAACATCCTCGAAGCCATCATAGCCCACGTTAAGAGTCACGTTAACTAAGTTAACGTGAACTCTAACGTGGAAGAAGAAAATGAAGCCAACGTTAGTGACACTCACCTTTGTCACTAACGTTGGACCAAGCTCATATTGGCCACGTTAAGAGCCACGTTAACTCAGTTAACGTGGACTCTAACGTGGGGAAGCAAAAGAATGGCCAACGTTAGTGACACTCACCTTTGTCACTAACGTTGGACTAAGCCACTTTGAGCCACGTTAGTTGCCACGTTAACTTAGTTAACGTGGAAGCTAACGTGGAGGGAGCAAGAATTGCCAACGTTAGTGACACTCACCTTTGTCACTAACGTTGGAATGAGCCACTATGAGCAATGTTAACTCCCACGTTAACTTAGTTAATGTGGAAGCAAATGTGGATGAAAGAATGATGAGCCAACGTTAGTGACACTCACCTTTGTCACTAACGTTGGAGATGGCTATCACCACAACGTTAGAAGCCACGTTAACCTAGTTAACGTGAACTCTAACGTGGGAAGTAGGGGCGTTTTGAAACGTTAGTGACAAAGGTAAGTGTCACTAACGTTTTCGAAGAATTGGCAAGCCTACGTTAAAGGTCACGTTAGCCACACTAACGTGAACTCTAACGTAGGGGGAAGGGAGGATTCTCAATGTTATTGGAAAAGGTAAGCCCCAATAACGTGTGCGAAGGACCAAGAGGCGACGTTAGTGGTCACGTTGGTGCCACTAACGTTGAAGTTAACGTGGATCATTCTTGGGTTAAGAACGTTAGTGAAAAAGGTGACTGCCACTAACGTTCTCGAACCCACACTTTCACTTACCGTTAACGCCACTAACATCCTAAGCTAAAAGTCCCTGCCTACTTCACACTTTCTCTCTGGAAGTAAAGCTAAGTCCACTGAAGAGGATAACTGCTTCAAACTCAAGATCCAAAGGCCCATATCCAAGATTTGAAGAACCAACTAGAAGATCAGAAGAGTAGTGTATATATAGGGGTAGTTTTGAATCAAAAAGGGGGTTGGAAATTTGAGAACTACTCTTTGTATTTTACTTTCTCTGCAACTTTTAGTTTAATTCTCAGAATGTACTCTCCATCTATGCTTTTCATTCCCAGAGATATGAACAACTAAACCCCTTTCATTGGGTTAGGGAGCTCTGTTGTAATTTGATGGATCAATATTAGTTTTCATTATTCTTCTTCTATCTTTTCTCTTGATTTTACTAGAAAGCTTTCAATCTTCATTCAATTGGGTAGTTATCTTGGAAAAGAAGCTATTCATACTTGGATCTCTTCGGAACTTTGGAAGAGGAATGAAGAGATCATGCTAGAAATTCTTTCTCATGTTGGACGAAATTGGGGTTTGGATGGATATAGTGACATATAATCCTACCAACACTTTGATTTGAAAATACATGTGGTATAATCAGTGACCATACTTCATCTCTTCTCATGAGCAATTGACCAAGGAATTGGCTATTGATCAAGATTTGAGAGATTGAATTACCAAGAAATTGGAATTCGATCACTTAAGATTGCCAAGGAGATCAATGAATGCATTGATTAAGGAAGAGATGAAAATGAACTTGATCCGGAGAATGCAACATCTCCTAAGCCCAATGAATTCCACATTTCTGATCTTACCCATTCTCTTTAAATTTTGCAATCTACTTTTATGAGCATCTTCCTCATTCCTATTTAAGATTCTACAATTTACTTTCCGCTATTTACATTCAGCTCTTTATTTCCAGCATTTACGTTTTCTGCTATTTACTTTCCCGCCATTTAATTTTCTGCAAATCTCAAATCTAATTATGCTTAGTTCAACTAGAACATTCCTCTAATTAAAGTTGCTTGACCAATCAATCCCTGTAGGATTCGATCTCACTCTATTGTGAGTTTTTACTTGACGACAATTCGGTATACTTGCCGAAGAAAAATTATTGAGAGACAAGTTTCCGTGCATCAAAGGAACATATAGAAAATTTTATTTTTGCTTTTCTATATTTTTCACTTGCTGACCACCACTATGCTAAGTTCAAATTTTGTTGCTCATTGTTGTATTGATTTAAATGGATAGGTATGAAGAAAACTGAAGAAAGGACAACACCATGCCATGTACGGTTGTCCCAAGGAGAAAAAGTAGGTCACATGTGCATGGTTAGAAAGCACAAATATGCAAAAATCAATACCTTGGAGACCGAGCCTTATGTCCAATGAAGAGATGATCTTTGTCCTCATCCATCTCTACATGCACATCGTTCATTTCCACTCTCTCAACAACACCTTCATCAATTCTTCATCAATCCTCACCCTTCATTTGAAAGTGACCGAACCACCATTGTCTTTAGCTTGATTCAACAAGCCATATCCTTGCTATAAATTGGCTAGTAACACTTCCTGAGCTTACACATCTTTGCCTTGTTAATATAATCTTTTTATGCAATATCTTCTAATCAAGAACATCACACTGTGCTCACTTCCATTCTTCTTCATCCTAAGCCGTGCTATATCCAAAATCTTCTTCTCACACTCCATTGCACCCCCATTTAAATGTCCTCATCAAGCTCCAGAAGAAAAAAAGGAAAATAACCAGTCGAAGCTGAACCACCTACCTATGATGATAAGAGATTTAAGTCTCAATTTCATGAGTCACGATATCATAGGTTGATGGAAGCAAAAGAAGTCATCCCAGAAATTGGCTTCAGATTAAAAGAAGGAGAATACCCCATCATAAGAAGGATAATCGAACAGAGAAGATGGAAACTCCTGTGTGAGCCCCTTACAGACATAAGTGCAACCATGATACATGAGTTTTATGCAAATATTGTAAGGCCAAGCAAAACCAGCCCTCCCTACAAGAGCTATGTTAGGGGAGTTGATGTGGATTTCAGCCTATCATCTATCATGAGGGTCTTACAAATAAGAGTGATACCCTTTGGAGAACCCAGTTTTGATGAAAGAATGAAGGGTGAGAATGATCCTGATGAGCTACTAAATGGTTTATGCTTGGAAGGCAAAGACTGGAAAAGGGATTCAGATGGGGATCCAAGCTACTTGAAGAGGATTGATCTCATACCTGAGGCCAAAGGTTGGTACGAGATAGTAAGAAGATCCATACTCCCCACTGGAAATACATCAGAGGTCACAATAAAGAGAGCAATTTTGACATACTGCATACTCAAAGGAGGAGAAATCAATATCCCACAGCTCATAGCAGATAGCATCCAAGAGATGGCTGAGGATAACGGAAAATCAAGCAGACTTGGTCACCCAAGTACCATTTTGAGGTTGTACAATAGAGCAGGGGTACTATTTGAGGATGCAGATACAGATCGGGTAAAGGGAGGCAGAAGAATCACCAAGCAAAGAATAGAAGGTGCCACTGACACTAACGCTCAGCAAGAGAGAAGACCCCAAGGAAGAAGAAGAAGAAGACCACAAATGGAGGAGGGACAAGCTTCTGGTGCAATGGACTTAAGCGAAATGCAAAGAGCCATAGAAGAAATGTCTCAGCAATATATGAGAGCACAAGAGCAACAACAAGAGCAATACTTGAGGCAACAAGAGCAATATTGAAGGCTCAGGAATAGCAAGAGAACTGGCAGTTGAAGATGATGGAGCAACAAGAAAACTTTCAGCTGAAGATGATGGACCAGCAGAGAGAATTCCAAGCAAGAATTCTGGAGCAGCAAAGGGAACAATCTGGTCACTTTCAAGAATCATTTGACAAATTATTTCAACAACAAGCTGAACAGGAGAAGTACCTCCAGAATCTTCATCAATGGAAGAATATATCACACAGTTGGAGAAGCTCAGCACTTAGACAGGATTGATTATGATATAGAGACTCGAGCAAAGCTGAACTACCTAGTCTGCGGCATGCCAGTGGTAAGTAGAGAGATCAAACCATTCATCGAGTGCCAGGAATTGGTAAACAAGCAAAGAGCAAGAGCCTGTGGGAATATAGAAAGAATGGAACAAAGGCTGAAGAATGCTGGATTCTGGGATCATGTAGATCAGTCTTGGCCTCAGAGACGCCCTGCTGAAGAGCCATAAGAAACAAACAAGAAGAGGAAGCAGGAGCCAAAGAAGAAAGGAGAGTCTAGCAAAGGAAAAGAGCATAAAAAGTAGAGGTGGTGGAGTTCCTTCATAATATTAATAAATGAGGGAGATGCATATCTGCAAATTGATATGCCTTCCAAGTTATGCAGCTTTTATGATTAAGATTTTATGTTTTGCATGTCTATGTTTTGAATAAATTCTGTATTTTGTCTTCTGTCTTTTCTTTTATTATTCAATTAAGTGATCTAGCTAGAATGTTTGCATCATTTCATCCACTTAAATATATGTCTTGTTCCCCCTACATAAATAAGAGAAAATATTGAAACAGGAAGTAATTGTCCAATGTGGTAGGAGTAAAAATAAAGTTTAGTGGTGGTAATTGCTTGATTAGATTATAAGCTCAATAATAAAAGCTACAGGATAGAATGTCTCTTGTAGTGTGAACTCAATTGCTATTGTAAAGCCTTCAATTAATAAGTATCCCTGGAAAAAGAGTAAAAGTAAGAAGGAAAAAGAAAGAGAAGCCAAGAATTGACAACAAAAATATGAAAGAAACAAATAATAAGGCTAGACACCAATAGCTTGGACCTTAGGACATATGCCTGTGGTGCTTTTTGTACTAGGATCTGCTTGGATAATTAGGTTCTGAGGAGTCTTTTAAAACTTGGCAACTTGGATTAACTAATCCGGGAGTACCAACCGAAAGTCCATTATCAAGAGCAACCTAGTTACAAAGCATTTAGCAACCCAAAGAGGTGCTGGGCATCAATGTTCCTAAGAAGAATTTTGAGCCAAGTGTATGTAGTGAAGATGTGTTGAGAAAAATTAAGCCAAAAGAGCTGCTACAACACTTGACACTGAGCTACCATTGAGAAATAAGTTTCTGAAGAAAAAGAAAGAAGGAAAAATCTAACAGAGATCAATAAAAGAACAAGGCATTATAGCAACAACTCTAGTTAATCCTCAAAGAGACATTTCGCATTTGGAAGCTGATAATAATTGAGCTGCATTCTGTCTGCATAAAATCCCATGAACCAAATTCAATTATCTGCTGAATAAGGACATACATGCTTTTTTGTTTTCTTTTCTTCTCATGTTTTAGTGCTTTCTTGGGGACAAGCAAGATTTAAGTTTGGTGTTGTGATGACAAGTCATCTTATGCTAGTTTCACAAGCATTTTTCATTTGTTTCATTAGGTTTTATGCACTTTCTTGCATAGTAAGTAAGTGGTTAGAGTGGAATTTCATGATTATTTTGATTCAATCAAATATCATTTATTATATACAAAATCATGAGATTTATGTAAGAATTAAGTGATCATTATTAATGATGCAAAAACCTTGTGATTTTGGTGAGACTTTGATTGCTTGTTTGGTTGATTTTAGGTGAGAAAATGAAGAGAAGGAGAAGCATGGCAGAATAACGTTGCGTTCAAATGAAGAATGCCATACTCACTTGTGACGCGCATGCGTACGGGATGCTTACGCATCAGGGATGAATCTTTGAAGACCCACGCATACGCATGCATGACGCGTACGCGTGGATGTGGTTGGCACTCATTTTTTAAGAGAGCGCTACGTTCAGTAAGCGAGCATTTTTTGGCAGATCCAAATTTGGAGGCAAAGTTTTGCAAACGACGCGCACGCATCGATGGGTCACCTGGGATGAAGCACGCTTACGCATGGATGGCGCTGAAGTCTGGATTAGATTTTTGCTACCCACGCGCATGCGCAGAAGACGCGCACGCGTGGGCAGCGTTCATTAAGCAAACGTAGCACTCGATAAGAGAACGCTATCAACGACACGTACGCGTGAGTATGGCACGCAAGCATGGCTGGAGCTGGAGTTGATAGTGACGTGCACGCATATGTGATGCGTACACGTCGATGAGCAGAAATGCAAAAAGACGCGCACGCTTGGGTGAATGAACGCTGCGCTCACTTTGAGAACGCAACGTTCCCTTGGAAGCTGCAAAAAAAGTGCCATTCTAATCCACTTCATAAAAGGCCGAAAAGCCCACTCCAAGTACGGGAAGCCAGAATTGGAAAGTGTATAAATAGATAGGAATTTGATTTCATTGGGGAGCTCTCTTCTTTTAATTTCGTTTTAGAATTTTAGAATTGAGATTAGATCTGAGTTTTTCCTTCTGTTTTGTTTTCTTCCTTCTGCAACTTTTACTTTTCTGTTTTGGGTCTTAGACTTCGGATTGAAGAATTCTTTTGAATTCCTTCATCATGGAGTTTTCTTTTATTTCTCCTTTGATAGTTTTATGAGTTGGACATCTGATCATAGTTTACTTTCTGTTTTTCTTTCTTCTGCAATTTCTTCTTTTCTGTTTTGTTAAGAGAGCAATTGAGATCTAAATTTTCTTTCTATTTTTGTTATTCTTCTGCAATTGTCAATTTCTCTTTTAGGATTTTAAAGTTGATCTAAGTTTTCATTTTGTTTTGATTCTTCTGCAATTTCACATTTCTGTTTTGGTACTGAAATCCTGATTTGAATTTCTTCATCTGAGAGTTCTCTAGTTTACTGCACTTTACATTTTCTAGTTCTGTTCTGATTCCCAGCACCCAAATCCCTTTATTCTTCATGCAATTTAAGTTTCCTGTCAATTTAGATTCAGCAATTTAACTTTCTTGCACTTTAAGTTTCAGTTATTTACCTTTCTTGCAATTTAAGTTTTAGCTCTTTTAATTTCTTGCACTTTAAGTTTCTGCAATTTATTTCTTCTGCAATTTAAGATTCTGCTAATTTACTTTCTGCATTTTATTTTCATGCAATTTATTGTCTGTTAATCAAAATTTCACCAAATCCATCAAATATTCGCTTAACTAAATTCATCACCATACTAAAGTTGCTCAATCCATCAATTCCTGTGGGATCGACCTCACTCATGTGAGTTATTACTACTTGATGCGACCCGGTACACTTGCCGGTGAGTTTGTATAGAATCATTTTTCCCTCATCACACTCTTATCATGAACCTTTCCTCCCAAGTAATGAGCCCTCGTATCCACCTCAATCTTCAATGCATGACACTCTTGGTGTTCTTCTTCAAGGGTAAAGAGAGATGAAAAGGGAAGTACTAGAATTCACAGTTGCCTTGACTGAGGTAGTAAATCGATTAGCTTCCCAACATCTGGGCACTCAAGAAACTCCCATGGATACATGTGGAGAATCAATAGAAGAGCGTAACATGAAGGAGACACTAGAAACTCCGGTGGACAATGAGGAACGTGATTTTGTATTAGAACAAGTAGAGGAAGCCATAATAGTTGAAGAGGAGAAAGTGGTTGAAGACTTAGGAGATGCAGAACCTCCATGGGAAACTCAAGTCATAGAACCTCCTTCCAAGACGTTTGAATTTGATGTTGAGGAGGGTGTACAACCTCTAAGGCATGTCATGGTTGAAAACTTGGAGGAGGTTGATCAAGAGATAGATTTAAGAATCAATGAATTTCTATCCACAATTGAATCCTCTCCCATTGAACTTGAAGACGAGGTTAATGTTGAAAAAGCTTGTCAAGAGGTGGAGATCATTAAAGAGGAGCACAAGGGAGTGGACCTTGCTTTGTCAAAGTGTGGGGAGGTCTCCCTTCCTAAGTCACCATCATCCTTTACACTATTCAAGTGGGTAAATCTCTTATCTCTAGGCTTTCTAATTCCACTTCAGTATGGGTTGCTTGGAACGGATGGTCAACTTAGAGCTCTTTGCGGATTGAAGAGTAAGGGAGAATTGTGTAGTGGTTAGAAACATCACTCTAGGTTCATGATGGTTACACGCTCAAGGTCTGATAACAATGGTTGGTATAGAACCAAAGTGAATGGGTCCAGGAGAATGTTTAGGTGCTTACATGAGAATTCCAAGGCTAAACCACCCAGATGGAATCATGATGATCAACTTGAAGACGGGTGTAGAAACAAGATTTGGGATCCCGGCATACAAGAGGATCAATTTTGGGAGCTCAAAGCTTGTGAAGAACTTCCTCAAGGCTTGGGGAATTTACTTGGAATCGATAGAGCTTATTGGAAGTCCAAGCGTTGGTGGAAGTTTCAAGATGAGTTCAAGCACAAGCCACCCCATGCGTACGCGTGCAACACGTGTACGCGTCTGACGTTAGGATTTTTGCCAGTAAAGAATGTCATAAAAACAGTCGCGTTGTAGATATAATCTCTAAACCGACAAAAATCCCTTCGTACAAACATATTGGTTGTCACAAGTAACAAACCCCTTTGAAATTGATAACCGAGTATTCAAACCTCGGGTCGTCTTCTCAAGGAATTGC
Organism: Arachis hypogaea; assembly: GCF_003086295.3. NCBI lineage: Eukaryota > Viridiplantae > Streptophyta > Magnoliopsida > Fabales > Fabaceae > Arachis > Arachis hypogaea. The sequence goes on from NC_092046.1 coordinate 54,973,299, forward strand.
AGGGAGGTGTTCTTATTATTGGTTATGAGTCTTGTAAATTGGGGGTTTTTAATGTATGAGATAAAAAGCAACAATAGTAAATGGCAGAGGAAATAAAATAATAGCAATAAAAATAAACTCTTGGCAAGTTATTAGAAATTGGAAGTCCAGACTCAGTTATCTTGAGTTACTAATTTCTTAACCAAAGCCAAGAATGTAGAAAGCTAAATTAAAATCACGAATATCTGGAATACCTCAGATAAAATACATTCAAAGTAGTAAAATCTAACATGGAAAAGTTCATAAGCCAATTGGGCAACATAAATCAAATACAAATAAAAGCATGAGAGTATCTGAAAGTAAAAGAGAAATAAAAAGTAAAACGAATATTAAACCTGGATCGAGAGTTACTCCTAAAACTAAGAGAAATCCTAAATCCTAATCCTAAGAGAGAGGAAAGAACCTCTCTCTCTAAAAATTACATCTACTCCTAAAATTGTGAATATGAGAGCTTCCTCATGAATGGATGTATTCCCCCACTTTATAGCCTCTAATCTGTGTTTTCTGGGCCGCAAACTGGGTCAAAAACAGTCCAGAATTCGCTGGTTTCGAATTTTGCCACGCTGGTTTTTCGTCACTGCGACGCGGCCGCATGGATCACGCGGTCGCGTCACCTAGCGTCAGGGAAACTATATCATATTATATATTAAATCGAAGCCTCGAACGTTAGCTTTCCGATGCAACTAGAACCGCGTCATTTGGACCTCTGTAGCTAAAGTTATAGCCGTTTGAGTGCGAAGAGGTCAGGCTGGACAACTTAGCAATTTCTCCAACTTATTGTATTCCTTCCGCTTTTGCATACTTCCTTTCCATCCTCTGAGCCATTCTTGCCTTATAATATCTGAAAACACTTAACACACATATCAAGGCATCTAATGGTAATAAGAGAGGATTAATAATAAGCAAATATAAGATCAAAGAAGCATGTTTTCAATCAAAACACATAATTAGGAAGGAAATATAAAACCATGCAAATAGTATGAATAAGTGGGTAAAGAGTTAATAAAAACCACTCAATTGAGTACAAGATAAACCATAAAATAGTGGTTTATCATCCTTCCCACACTTAAACACTAGCATGTCCTCATGCTAAGCTCAAGAGAAACTATAAAGATGAAGAGGAATGGTAGGATGTATGAAATGCATCCTATAAATGCAACTACATGCTAAGATGTTTCTTCCTACTTGGTTAAAAATAAATAAGTTCTCCCAGATAAAAATAATTCAAATTCCACTAATTCAAAAAAAAGACAAGTAAACTTGTAAGAAGATAGCTCATGAAAGCAGGGAACATAGAATTTAAGCGTTGAACCCTCACTGGAAGTATATATCACTCTAATCTCTCTAGTGTCTAGGGTCAATCACTCTACTCTTCTCTAATCATGCTTTCTAAACCTTGTTCTTTATCTAACCAATCAACAAATATTTAGCATTCCAATGCAAACATCATGAGGTCTTTTCCAAGGTTGTAATGGGGCTAAGGTGAAAGTAAGGGTATATATAAGGCTAAGTGAGCTAGTAAAGTGAATCCTTGAGTAGTCTAAGATCTCACCTAACATGTACATACTCTATAAAAATTTTAAAATCATACCTAGCTACCCATAATTCCCACTTTTGTATGATTCCCATACTCACGTACCAAATTTTTCTTTTTAATTTATCACATGTGCATTGATTTTTTTCATTAACTTAACATTGGGGTAATTTTGTTCCTTATTTATTTTATATATATATATTTTTTCTTTTTCTCTTTTTTTTTTTTTTGAATCATAAAAGCAAACATAACTTATCAATGCACATGGATTCTTCATTTTTTTTCTATTTTGGTTTTTCATGAGTAGGTTCCCAAATTCCCAATATTCAAATAAATTAAATACATTCCATTATTAACCAATGTTCCCATACTTAGTTGATGCACAATTTCTATCTTAAGCTAACCAAAGATTCACTTGGGATTTTTAATTTGTTTTTCTGGTTAAGGCTAGTAATGTGGTTATAGAACAAGAGGAGATTAAAAGCTCAAGGGGCTAACAAAGGTGATGTAAAAGGTAGGCTTATTTGGGATAAGTGAGTTAATAACAAATAATGGCCTCAATCATATGCAAGCATGTAAATATACTAAATAATGGACATATAGAATGGAACAAAGCAAAGATTGTAATTATAGAGAAGAAAACACACAGGAATAAAAATTTATGGTTAAATAATGTAACCATATAAATAAGCTCAAAATCTCACAGGTTGTGTGTTCTTTAGCTCAAAAACCATGTTCCAAATACAACTTCAAACAAGTTTTAACATAAAATTTTTTCAATTTAAATTAGTGAAATTTTTTCAAAGATAGGGTCTTAAAAGAATTTTATTACTTTAACCAAGTAGTAACTAAATGCATAAAATCAAACAAATATGCAAATGCAACAATGAACTAACAAATAAAATAAAATATTGGTGTTGAAACAGAAGGTACTAACCCATGGAGATCGGTATCGACCTCCCCATACTTAAAGATTACACCGTCCTCGGTGCATGCGAAGATGTGCAAGTGGATGGGTTGCTTCAACTGATGCTCTTCTCATCAAGGAATGTGCGTAGGAACTTGTTTGTCTCTCCCATTAAGAAGCTTTTCCTTTCCCTTTGTGGTGGCCATCCTGAAAGAAGAGGGAAAAGAAAAAGTAACCCAAAAAAGATAGAAAATAAATAAATAAAATGTGGGTGTTAATGCCAGATAATAAGGGTCTCAATTACATGGTAGCTACAACATGCAAGTGAGAAAACAATAGAAGTACATGGCAGATCAAGAGTGCAAAAATTTGCAACAATGGGAGGAGAGAGTGGGTAATGAAAGACAATGTAAGTTCGTGGCAATGCAAATGAAGTGCAAGTATTATAAAAGAATGGCATTGGCAGATAATTAATATCATCCCACGGTGTAAAACAAGTTATTAAGCACCAAAGTAATTCAAGAAAAGATGTAACAGTTGAATAAGAACTTTTGAACACCAAAATTAATAAATTTAAAAAAATAAAAATATGCAATGAATGAAAGTATGCAAATAAATTAAATAAAATAGAATGGGAGTGAGAGAAAATAAGAGAGGAAGAAGAAAGAAATAAGAAAAGATAAGAGAATAAGGATTCGGAGAAGAAAAGATAAGAAAATTGGCACTAATCTGGATAGGTTGTGCGACGCTGGCGACGCGGTCGCGTGGGTGACGCGGTCGCTGATGCACATAAACTAGTTATGCTACGATTTAGGAAATTGCACGATCGGCAAAATTCCTTCCGGCAAGTGCACCGGTTATCGTCAAGTAAAAACTCACAATAGAGTGAGGTCGAATCCCACAAGGATTGGTTGAGTGAGCAATTCGGATTAGAAGCGTGTTCTAGTTGAGCGGAATCAAGATTGAGATGAGTAGTGCGGAATGTAAAATTGGCGGGAAAAGTAAATGACAAGAAATTGAAATGGCGGAATCTTAAATTGCATGAATTAAAGGGCAGAAACTAAATTGCTGAAATTAAAAGGGAATGGGGGTGATTGCATGAATTGAGTAGCAGAATGTAAAGAGAAAGTGGAAATCAGAAATGGGAAATTCATTGGGTTATAGGAGATATTGAGATCTCCGAATCAAAACATGTTTATCTCTTCCTCAACCAATGCGTTCATTGAATTTTTGCTTGGCAATCTTATATGATTGGATCCCAATCCCTTGGCTCACCAATTCTCTCTAAAAACAAACAAATTCCCAATCCCTTGGTTTAAATGTTCATAAGAAGAGATGATGCTTGATCACTGATTATACCACACAATTTCATGAACCACAATTTGGTAGGATTACATGTCACAATATCCATCCAAACCCCAATCCAATTCACTGTGAGAAAGCTTCTCTAGCATGAATCCTCCATTCCTTTCCCAAGGCTCCGAAGGATTCCAAGTATGGGTAGTTTCTTTCCCAAGACAACTACCCAATGGAATTAGATCGAGAAGCTTTCTAACAAAATTCAAGAGAAAAGATTGAAGAAGAAGATAAACTATTATTGATTCATTGAATTACAATAGAGCTCCCTAACCCAATGAAAGGGGGTTTAGTGAATCATAGCTCTGAATTCAATTACAAAGAAAAGGAAAACTAGCTAAAAAGTGAAAGTCCAAGTCCTTTCTAACTTAACTTCTATCCTATTTATACACTTTCTATATTGAGCTTCAGTTGTGCTTCTTGGGCTTTGAGGCCTCTCCTTGCTTTCCTTTTGCCTTGGGTTTATGATCCATAATCTTGATGAGGTTGTTGATCCAAATCCTGTAACATTTATTGAGTCAACTTAGTGATAATCAAATAATGACACATGACTCAATAAATTGAGATTTCAAACTCATCAATCCTTCAGGCCCAATCCCATAAACCATGATATTCAATTGGGTTTCATACTAGAGTAAGTTTAAGTTATTGTTTGTGCTCAAAGAGTAACTTAAACCGCAAGATTATTGGCCCAGAAACCTTTTTCCAAGAGTGGCGTTTAAGTTGCAGTTTAAGCTTAAACTGCAGCTTAAACGCCAGATACTTCCAGTGAGGCCTTTTGTAGGAGCACGTTTAAGCTTCAGTTTAAGGTTAAACTGAAGCTTAAACGTGGAAATGGAAGAAGGTAGCCCTGGAGAGTCATGGAGTCGAACACGTTTAAGCTTCAGTTTAAGGTTAAACTGAAGCTTAAACGTGGAAATAGGAAGGGCAGCCCTGGAGGTCGAACACGTTTAACCTCCAGTTTAAGGTTAAACTGGAGGTTAAACGTGGAAAAGGGTGGAGGCATACTGGAGGTCGAACACGTTTAACCTCCAGTTTGAGGTCAAACTGGAGGTTAAACGTGGAAGCTTAGAATGGTAGCCCTGGAGGTGTCGAACACGTTTAACCTCCAGTTTGAGGTCAAACTGGAGGTTAAACGTGGAAATGGAGAGAGCAACCCTGGAGGGGAAAAGCTGTCGAACACGTTTAAGCTCCAGTTTGAGGTCAAACTGGAGCTTAAACGTGGAATGGCTCCCTGGTACTCTTCCTTCTTCTGGCGTTTAACCTCCAGTTTGAGGTCAAACTGGAGGTTAAACGTGGAACTCCTCCCTGAGTGGCATTATCATTCTGGCGTTTAACCTCCAGTTTGAGGTCAAACTGGAGGTTAAACGTGGAATGCTTCTTTAGTGAGGCTTTTCATTCTGGCGTTTAACCTCCAGTTTAAGGTCAAACTGGAGGTTAAACTTCAATTCCAGCATTTCTTATCCTTCATGATTTTGGCGTTTAAGCTCCAGTTTAGGCTTAAACTGGAACTTAAACTCCACATGTGATATTCAAGCTTCCTTTATTGATTTTGTTGCTTCCTTGCTTAGCCTCTTCTTCCCTGAAATCATCCAAACAATTGCATCAAAGTCTTGCAAAATTTCATGAGAAATCTCCCATTCATAGCATTTAAGTATTATAACTAAAACTCATGGAATATGCATCAAAATCATATTGTTTGGATGGTTCATTGCTTTGTTCTTCATTTAACCATTTTTGGATACTTTAAGCTCAAGAAAATGCATAAAACAACTAAAACTAACAGAAAAATGCTAGTGAAACTAGCCTATGATGCCTTGGCATCACAACACCAAACTTAATACTTGCTTGTCCCTAAGCAAGTCCTGAGTTATTTGAGAAGAAAGTATGAAACAGAAAGCAATTACATTGGCTATATTAGCAAGCATTTGAAGTTCATCAGAAGGGTTTTATGCAGAAAGTTGCAGCATCACTTTTTCATACTTATCAGGTAGGATTATCACTTTTTCATTGCATCCATCAAACATTGCTATGGCCTCTTGTTATTCTTATGTCTTTGGCACTTTTCTCTTCTTTGTTTTCTTTTCTTTTTTCTTAGAGCTCCTTTGCTCCTTGTTTGCTTAGTGTCATGTGTTGCACAAGCCTTTGGCATTTTCTTTTTCTTATCAGTGCACTACACATATCCACTTTAGGCATTTTAGTTCACATTTCTTCTTGAGACATTGGTGCCCAGCACCTCTTTGTGTGACTAAATGTTTTGTATTTAGGTTGCTCTTGATAATGGACTTTTGGTTGATAATCCCGGGTTAGTTAACCCAAGTTACCAAGTGTTGAAACACTCCTCAGAACCTATTCATCCAAGCATATCCTTAATACATAAACACCACAGGCATTTGTCTCAGAAGTTCAAACCATTGGTACCTAGCTTATTTTCTCAATTTTTTTTCTTTTTGGTTGCCCTTTGGCTTTTTCTTCTTCTTTTTCTTTCTTTTTCATGGCCAAAGACATTTATTCATCAAGATCCATAGACAATTTTCACTTTCTACATAAAAAATGATAATTCTACACTCTAATTCCAGTGATCTGACTAAACAATCAAGCATGCATACCACCACTTAATTCTACTTGATTTGTCACTAATTTAGCCAAGTTACTTTTGTTCAAACTTTTCTTTTATTTTTGGAAACAGAACAAGCATGGCACGCACTTGTTTAAGAAGGTGAAGTTATATCCAAACATCCAGGCATTCACTTTATTCAAAGCAATTAACAAACACACATACTAAAAAAAAAACTCCACATTCCAGAAAGATTCAACATTTACAGTTTAAACCAGAACACGCATGCTTTTGTTTGTCCTTTTTAAAGAATTATCAAGGAACAATACCACCTTGTGAAATTCCTTGTTTTCTCTTTGTTGTCAGGAAACAATTTGATTTCTCCTTCTCCTCCTAAATGTTGCTTCATGCTTTAAGATTCTTGTTTCCTTTCCTGCAAAGAGTAATGAAGTTGCTTGCTTCTCAAGCACTTGAGTGGTTAGCTCAACTATGTGTGGGTAAGTATTGGATTCTTAGGTTGGTGTGTGAACACCAAACTTAGTCTCCCACTTACTTCTCTGTTCTTTGAATCCTTGAGTTATCTTGGAATGATGTTGCTACTAAGGGTTTTAAGCATTTCTGTGACTGCTTAGAATAGTTGTTCCTTTCATATAATTCAAAGGTTGTTGTGTTCAGTTGATCTTCATGGTGGAACACCAAACTTAGAGTCACACATTCCCCTTTGAATTATTGATCCATGAATTCATTGTTTGGTGTGAAACACCAAACTTAATTCTTTGCAATGCACAGAAACTACTTCACCCTTTTTATTGAAACAAATAAAAGAAACAGCAGCAAGGTATTACCTCAGGTTGGGTTGCCTCCCAACAAGCGCTTCTTTAACGTCATTAGCTTGACGGTCAGCTTCCTCAGTTGAGGTGATATTTAACTTTGTCCTTCTCCTCCACATCTCCCAAGTAATGTTTGAGTCTTTGACCGTTAACAATGAAGGTTCGTTGTGACTTTTCTTCCATGATTTCTACTTGTCCATAATTGGAGACCTTGGTGACAAGGAATGGTCCAGACCACCTTGATTTTAGCTTCCCTGGAAATAGCTTCAGCCTAGAATTGTAGAGCAATACTTTTTGCCCTTCTTCAAATTTCCTTGGGGCTATGTTGCTGTCATGCTTCTTCTTTGCTCTTTCTTTGTAAATTTTGGCATTCTCATAAGCTTCCACTCTGAATTCTTCCAACTCTTGAATTTGTAACATCCTTCTTTCTCCAGCGGCTTTGTTGTCCAAGTTCAGAAGTTTCAAGGCCCAGTATGCCTTGTGCTCCAACTCCAGTGGCAGATGGCAAGCTTTTCCATATACTAGTTGGTAAGGAGACATTCCAATTGGTGTTTTGAAAGCTGTCCTATATGCCCATAGAGCATCATCTAGCTTAATCGACCAGTCCTTCCTTGAAGTTCCCACAGTCTTTTCCAGGATCCTTTTGAGTTCTCTGTTAGATATTTCGGCTTGCCCACTTGTCTGTGGATGGTATGGTGTGGCTACCCTGTGTTTGACTCCATATTTTAGAAGCAATGCCTCTAATGGTTTGTTGCAGAAGTGGCTTCCTCCATCACTGATGATTGCTCTTGGAACCCCAAAACGGCAAAAAATGTGTTTTCTGAGGAAGTTCATGACTACCTTATTATCATTGGTTGGAGTTGCTATTGCTTCAACCCATTTGGAGACATAGTCTACTGCCACAAGAATGTAATTATTTGAGTATGAGGAGGGAAATGGTCCCATGAAATCTATCCCCCATACATCAAACAATTCAAGTTCCAGAATGAATTGTTGTGGCATTTCATTTCTTCTTGGCAGGTTCCCAGCTTTCTGGCATTCATGGCAGTGCTTCACTAATTCTTTTGCATCTTTGAAGATAGTGGGCCAATAAAAACCACACTGCAACACCTTAGCTGCTGTTCTTTCTCCTGCAAAGTGCCCTCCATAAGTGGAGCCATGGCAGTCCCATAAAACTTCCCTTCCTTCTTCCTCGGATATGCATCTTCTGAGTATGCCATCGGAACATTTTTTGAACAAGTATGGTTCGTCCCAGATGAAGTATTTGGCATCATTTACCAATTTCTTCCTTTGATGTTTGTTAAATTCCAAAGGTAAACTCCCAGTGGCCTTGAAGTTTGCTATGTCTGCAAACCAGGGTGCTTTGTGAATTACCATGAAGTGTTCATCAGGAAAGCACTCATTTATATGTGTGCTTTGTGTGCTTCCTTCTTCACATGGTATCCTTGATAAATGATCTGCTACCTTGTTCTCTACACCCTTCTTGTCTTTGATTTCAATGTCAAATTCCTGCAACAAAAGAACCCATCTAATAAGTCTTGGTTTAGATTCTTGTTTAGCAAGTAAATATTTTAAGGCTGAATGATCAGTGAAGACAATGACTTTAGATCCAATGAGATAAGATCTAAATTTGTCAAATGCAAAGACTATTGCCAAGAGTTCTTTTTCAGTGGTTGTGTAATTCCTTTGGTTAGCATTCAAGACTTTACTGGCATAATAAATCACATGTACCAAATTGTCTTTCCTTTGTCCTAACACTGCCCCAATAGCAAGGTCTGATGCATCACACATCAGTTCAAAAGGTAAGTTCCAATCAGGTGGGGCAATGATAGGTGCAGAGGAAAGTTTTTGCTTCAAAAGTTCATAGGCTAGCATGCAATTTTTATCAAATACAAAGGGTGTATCAGAGACAAGCAAGTTACTCAAAGGTTTGGCTATTTTAGAAAAGTCTCTAATAAACCTTCTGTAAAAACCAGCGTGTCCCAAAAAACTCCTAACTGCCTTGACATTACTTGGTGGAGGTAGTTTTTCAATGATTTCCACCTTAGCTCTGTCCACCTCCATGCCTCTATTAGAGATTTTGTGGCCAAGGACTATTCCTTCTGTGACCATGAAATGACACTTTTCCCAGTTTAATACTAGGTTAGTCTCTTGGCACCTCTTAAGCACCAAGGCAAGGTGGTGTAGGCAGCTGGGAAAAGAATCCCCAAACACAGAAAAATCGTCCATGAAGACCTCAATAAATTTTTCAATCATGTCTAAAAAGATGGACAGCATGCATCTTTGGAAAGTGGCAGGTGCATTGCACAATCCAAAGGGCATGCGTCTATAAGCAAAAACTCCATATGGACAAACAAATGATGTTTTCTCTTGATCACTCGGATCAACTACTATTTGGTTGTATCCTGAATATCCATCCAAGAAGCAATAGTAAGCATGTCCGGCAAGCCTTTCAAGCATCTGATCCATGAATGGGAGTGGGAAATGATCCTTTCTGGTGGCTTCATTGAGCTTCCTGTAGTCTATGCACATCCTCCACCCAGTAACGGTTCTTGTGGGTATGAGTTCGTTCTTCTCATTTGGTACCACAGTTATGCCACCTTTCTTGGGAACTACATGGATGGGACTAACCCATGGGCTATCAGAAATGGGGTAGATTACCCCTGCCTGCCATAACTTCCTGACTTCCTTTTGTACCACTTCTTTCATGACGGGATTCAATCTTCTCTGAGCTTGAATGGAGGGTCTAGCATCCTCTTCTAACAAGATTTTATGCATGCATATGGATGAACTTATCCCCTTCAAATCAGCTAGGGTCCATCCAATGGCATCTTGATGAGTTTGCAGCACCTTGATCAATTCTTCTTCCTGTTCTTGGCTCAAGGCAGAGCTAATGATAACAGGGTGACTCTCATCACTACCCAAGTATGCATACTTGAGATTAGGGGGCAATGCTTTGAGCTCAGGTTTTGGTGCTTCCTTTTCTTCTTTCACTCTCTCTGGCATGCTTAGCATGGTTGTGTCAGCACCCTTGATATCACTAACTTCAATATCCTTGGTGAACTCCTCCTCTGCCACTTCCTTTATTGTTTCCTCAAAAGTTTCTTGTACTGCAATGTCCACTACATCAACCCTCATGCATTCCCTTAGTGATTCTGATGGATAGCTCATTCCCTTGAATACATTAAACACCAATTTCTCATCATGTAGTCTAAGAGTGAGTTCACCCTTTTGTACATCTATGATGGCTCCAGCAGTAGCTAGGAAGGGTCTTCCCAGAATTATTGAAGCTTTGGCTTCTTCCTCCATGTCTAACACCACAAAATCAGCAGGAAATATAAATTCTCCCACTTTCACCAACAAATCCTCAACTATCCCATGAGGGAATTTAAAAGTTCGATCTGCCAATTGGAGGGCCATTCTTGTTGGTTTGGCTTCCTCAATCTTCATTCTTCTCATCATTGTTAGCGACATCAAATTGATGTTGGCCCCTAAGTCACACAAGGCCTTCTCCACCATGACTTCTCCTATGATGCAGGGGATTTGGAAACTGCCTGGGTCCTTCAATTTCTGAGGCAATTTGTGCTGAATGATGGCACTGCATTCTTCAGTTAACAACACAGTTTCCTCATTTCTCCAGCTTCTCTTCTTGGTCATTAATTCTTTTAAGAATTTTGCATAGAGTGGCATTTGCTCTATTGCCTCAGCAAAGGGAATGTTGATTTGAAGCTTCTTGAAAATCTCCAAGAACCTGGAGAATTGGCCATCCTTTTCACTTTTCATCAAACGTTGAGGATAAGGTGCTTTAGGTGTGTAAGGCTTCAGGACCTCTTTTTCCCTTTCTTTTGTTGCAAACGGTGTAAAAGATTGTCCTTGTTCTTTGTCTTTCACATTTTCCTTTGCTTCATCCTCTGTGGTTTCCCTTGAGATCTCCTTTAGATTCTTTCCACTTCTGAGGGTTATGGCCTTACATTCTTCCCTTGCAATAGCCTTGGCAGCATGAGAACCGCTTGTCCCAGGGGCTTGCTTAGTCAAATACAAAATTTGATTTTCTAGCTTCTGGATGGCCGCTCCTTGGTTTTGCAAGTTAGAATTTACTTCTTCCTTAAAAGCTTTCAATTCAATTATGTCTTGGCTCATGGTTGCAAGCATTCCTTCTATCCGGTTTAATTGATCTTGAAATTGTTGGTTCGGATTAGGTTGGGTATGTTGATTATTTTGGCCATGATATGATGATTGGGGGTAAGTGTTTTGTGTGGCTTGGTATGATCTTTGGTTGGAGTTTTGGTATGTGGAATTGTTATGTTGGTTGTGGTTGTAAGGTTTGTGGTTTTGTGGTTGGGTTTATTGGTTTCCCCACCCAAAGTTTGGGTGGTTTCTCCAGCCTGGGTTGTAAGTGTTGGAATGTGGATCATATGATTGCCTTTGTTGGTTTCCCACATAGTTGGCCTCATCCCAATCACCTCCTTCAATGCTTACTTCCTCTTGATCTTGTGTGTGTATTGCAGCCACTTGCTTTGTTTCTAATTGCCTGGTAAGCTCTGCTAGTTGCTTGGCAAACACCTTGTTTTGGGCTAGAATTGTATCAACATGGTTCAGCTCCATGACTCCCTTAGTGTTGTGCCTCTCTGATGCATAGTAGTACTCATTCTCAGCCACTGTCTCGATCACTTCAATGGCTTCTTCCACAGTCTTTTTCCTGTTCAATGAACCTCCTGATGAATGGTCTACAGCCTTCCTTGATTCATAAGAGAGCCCATCATAAAAGATGTGCAATTGCACCCAATCATGGAACATGTTTGGTGGGCATTTCCTTGTCAAGTCCTTGAATCTCTCCCATGCCTCGTAGAGAGTTTCACCATCTTGTTGTCTAAAAGTCTGAACCTCAGATCGAAGCCTATTGACCTTTTGTGGAGGGTAGAAACGTGCCAGAAACTTGCTTTCCACCTCATCCCATGTTGTTAGACTCCCCCTTGGGAATGATTCCAGCCACTTAGCTGCTTTGTCCCTAAGTGAAAATGGGAACAAAAGCAGTTTATAGGCATCTTCCTGGACTCCATTGGACTTCACAGTGTCACAAATTCTCAGAAATTTTGTGAGATGTTGGTTTGGGTCTTCATTAGCACTTCCTCCAAAGGAACAATGATTCTCCACTAGTGATATTAGCTGTGGCTTGAGCTCAAAATTGTTGGCCTGAATGGGTGGTTTCTGGATGCTACTACCACAATTCCCAGAGGTTGGGTTTATGTATGAACTAAGAACCCTCCTCTCAGGAATGGCATCGTTTCCATCAGCTCTCTCATGGTTATGAACTTCTCTATCCATGTTGAGATCTAAAGCTTCCTCAAAATTGTCCTCAGATTCTCCTTCAGATTCCTCTTCTCCCACTACTCTCTTCCCTCTTGCTTCCCTTCTAAGTCTATGAAGGGTCCTCTCTGGTTCGGTATATGGAGGAGTTGATGTCTCTCCTCTCCTACCTGTCATACAAGAACACAGCTCAAACACAAACAAGTGAAATACTCTTGGTTAATGGAAGAGTATGGTTAGATCAATTGAGGAATTAATTCAAACAGTTAGTGAGTCAGTGAGTTAGTTGCATGAATTTAAAGGCATAAAGAAGGAAAGCATGTAACCAAGTGCAGAAATTAAAATTCAACAAGTATCTTGAACAGAATTAACAAAGCAAGGGAAAACTGCTCAATCTAGTTAGCTTCCAATTGGAGAATTGTCAATCGAAAACCAATCCCCGGCAACGGCGCCATAAACTTGATGCACATAAACTAGTTATGCTACGATTTAGGAAATTGCACGATCGGCAAAATTCCTTCCGGCAAGTGCACCGGTTATCGTCAAGTAAAAACTCACAATAGAGTGAGGTCGAATCCCACAAGGATTGGTTGAGTGAGCAATTCGGATTAGAAGCGTGTTCTAGTTGAGCGGAATCAAGATTGAGATGAGTAGTGCGGAATGTAAAATTGGCGGGAAAAGTAAATGACAAGAAATTGAAATGGCGGAATCTTAAATTGCATGAATTAAAGGGCAGAAACTAAATTGCTGAAATTAAAAGGGAATGGGGGTGATTGCATGAATTGAGTAGCAGAATGTAAAGAGAAAGTGGAAATCAGAAATGGGAAATTCATTGGGTTATAGGAGATATTGAGATCTCCGAATCAAAACATGTTTATCTCTTCCTCAACCAATGCGTTCATTGAATTTTTGCTTGGCAATCTTATATGATTGGATCCCAATCCCTTGGCTCACCAATTCTCTCTAAAAACAAACAAATTCCCAATCCCTTGGTTTAAATGTTCATAAGAAGAGATGATGCTTGATCACTGATTATACCACACAATTTCATGAACCACAATTTGGTAGGATTACATGTCACAATATCCATCCAAACCCCAATCCAATTCACTGTGAGAAAGCTTCTCTAGCATGAATCCTCCATTCCTTTCCCAAGGCTCCGAAGGATTCCAAGTATGGGTAGTTTCTTTCCCAAGACAACTACCCAATGGAATTAGATCGAGAAGCTTTCTAACAAAATTCAAGAGAAAAGATTGAAGAAGAAGATAAACTATTATTGATTCATTGAATTACAATAGAGCTCCCTAACCCAATGAAAGGGGGTTTAGTGAATCATAGCTCTGAATTCAATTACAAAGAAAAGGAAAACTAGCTAAAAAGTGAAAGTCCAAGTCCTTTCTAACTTAACTTCTATCCTATTTATACACTTTCTATATTGAGCTTCAGTTGTGCTTCTTGGGCTTTGAGGCCTCTCCTTGCTTTCCTTTTGCCTTGGGTTTATGATCCATAATCTTGATGAGGTTGTTGATCCAAATCCTGTAACATTTATTGAGCCAACTTAGTGATAATCAAATAATGACACATGACTCAATAAATTGAGATTTCAAACTCATCAATCCTTCAGGCCCAATCCCATAAACCATGATATTCAATTGGGTTTCATACTAGAGTAAGTTTAAGTTATTGTTTGTGCTCAAAGAGTAACTTAAACCGCAAGATTATTGGCCCAGAAACCTTTTTCCAAGAGTGGCGTTTAAGTTGCAGTTTAAGCTTAAACTGCAGCTTAAACGCCAGATACTTCCAGTGAGGCCTTTTGTAGGAGCACGTTTAAGCTTCAGTTTAAGGTTAAACTGAAGCTTAAACGTGGAAATGGAAGAAGGTAGCCCTGGAGAGTCATGGAGTCGAACACGTTTAAGCTTCAGTTTAAGGTTAAACTGAAGCTTAAACGTGGAAATAGGAAGGGCAGCCCTGGAGGTCGAACACGTTTAACCTCCAGTTTAAGGTTAAACTGGAGGTTAAACGTGGAAAAGGGTGGAGGCATACTGGAGGTCGAACACGTTTAACCTCCAGTTTGAGGTCAAACTGGAGGTTAAACGTGGAAGCTTAGAATGGTAGCCCTGGAGGTGTCGAACACGTTTAACCTCCAGTTTGAGGTCAAACTGGAGGTTAAACATGGAAATGGAGAGAGCAACCCTGGAGGGGAAAAGCTGTCGAACACGTTTAAGCTCCAGTTTGAGGTCAAACTAGAGCTTAAACGTGGAATGGCTCCCTGGTACTCTTCCTTCTTCTGGCGTTTAACCTCCAGTTTGAGGTCAAACTGGAGGTTAAACGTGGAACTCCTCCCTGAGTGGCATTATCATTCTGGCGTTTAACCTCCAGTTTGAGGTCAAACTGGAGGTTAAACGTGGAATGCTTCTTTAGTGAGGCTTTTCATTCTGGCGTTTAACCTCCAGTTTAAGGTCAAACTGGAGGTTAAACTTCAATTCCAGCATTTCTTATCCTTCATGATTTTGGCGTTTAAGCTCCAGTTTAGGCTTAAACTGGAACTTAAACTCCACATGTGATATTCAAGCTTCCTTTATTGATTTTGTTGCTTCCTTGCTTAGCCTCTTCTTCCCTGAAATCATCCAAAAAATTGCATCAAAGTCTTGCAAAATTTCATGAGAAATCTCCCATTCATAGCATTTAAGTATTATAACTAAAACTCATGGAATATGCATCAAAATCATATTGTTTGGATGGTTCATTGCTTTGTTCTTCATTTAACCATTTTTGGTTACTTTAAGCTCAAGAAAATGCATAAAACAACTAAAACTAACAGAAAAATGCTAGTGAAACTAGCCTATGATGCCTTGGCATCAGTCGCGTGGTGCGCAATAAGGTTAGGCGACGCGGACGCGTGGGCCACGCGATCACGTGACTTGATTTGTGCTAGTGGCGCGAGTGCAGCCTCGTGGTCGCACAACTCTCTGTTCAAAACTTAGTATTGCAAAATCCTGGGTGACGCGATCGCGTGGGGGACGCGATCGCGTGCGTGGCCATCATGGGGATATGACGCGGATGCGTGGGGCACGCGTTCGCGTGGTGAGGCTTGGGCTTTCAGCACGATTCCAGCCCAACTCCAGCTCAACTTTCGGCCATGCACCCTTTGACGTCGAAATCCAGGTCACGCGGCCGCGTGGGGCACGCGATCGCGTGGGAGGCCAGTATTCCCCTGCGACGCGAACGCGTCAGCGATGCGGTCGCGTGGGACGAATTGTGCCACTGGCACGCCTCCAGCCTTGCTCCAGCGTGACTCTCTGTTCGTTTTTATTTTCTCTTCTCTCCTTGCGACGCGGACGCGTCGCTGATGCGGTCGTGTCGCGTGCTCGCTTTTTTTTTTTGTAATCTGAAAAATGCAGAATGCAGTGTTAATATGAATGTGATGTAAAATTCCAGGTTCAATATAACAAAATAAAATAAAATTCAAAAACAAATAAAACTAAATAAAAATGAAAAAGGACGATCATACCATGGTGGGTTGTCTCCCACCTAGCACTTTTAGTTATAGTCCTTAAGTTGGACATTTGATGAGATTCCTGCTATGGTGGCTTGTGCTTGTACTGATCCAGGAATCCCCACCAATGTTTGTATTTCCAGTAGCCTCCGGGGTCCCAAACTAAGCATGTAAAGCCCTTAAGAAGCTTCAAACAGATTCTTAGGCTCCCGGGGTGACAACTGTCAGAACAGATTCCAGGATCCCAAACTTTACTTTTACACCCGTTCTTGTCTCGATCTGCACTTTTCCATCCGTGTGAAAGGTGATCTGAATTCTCACTGCAGCGACCAAACAGCTTCCTAGACCCATTCAGTTGAGCTTTATACCAACCTTTGCATTTAAACTTAAAGCTTTCAACCATGATGAACCTTGCTTGACAATTCTTATCACTAGCCATCTTCCTCTTACTCTTAATGCCACAAAGAGCTCTAAGTTGACCATCCGTCTCCAGTAGCCCATATTCAAGTGGGATTAGAAAGCTATGGGATATGAATTTTACCCACTTGAGTGTTGTGAAGGATGATGGCAACTTAGGGGGAGGTATTTTTAATGAAATTGCAAGCTCCACTCCCTTGTGCTCTTCTCTGATAATTACCACCTCTTTGCAAGCTTCTTTAATTTCAACCTCTTCCTCTTGGTAGCTCTTTTCCAGTTCAATCTTTTCTTCATTGCTTTCCAAGGGCATGGGAGATTGTGCTTCTTCTTCTTGAATCTCCATCTCTTGATCAACCTCTTCCAAGTCTTCAACTATAATATGCTTTGGAGGTTGTACACCCTCCTCAGCATCAATTTCAACCGTCTTGGAAGGAGGCTCTATGTCTTGACTTTCCCATGGAGGTTTTGCATCTCCTAAGTCTTCAACCAACTCTTCTTCTTGAACAATGACAGCTTCTTCTACTTGTTCTAGTACGAATTCATTCTCTGTCTTGTCCACTGAGGTTTCTGGTATCTCCTTCATGCTACGCTCTTCACTAGACTGTCCACATGGAGCTGTGGCTGATCCTTGTATATTTGAGCGCCTAGAAGCCCATTGAATTAATGCTTGCTCCAGTTGTTGAGTGGTTGCCTGAAATCGCTCCACTGTTTCCTTGAAACGATCCTTTGTAATACCCGGTCTAACCGAAATTAATTAAATAATGAGTTAAGTAGGAGTGAATATGGTTGGAAGATTTGGCAATTGGAATTTGATGATTTAAATATGATATTTGGATTCAGTGAATTTTTCTGAGTCGGAAAACATAGTTTTCTGCGTAAAAGCGCGCAGTGGAATTTTGACCGGCAGTACCGGCTGAGACCTGTCTGGTACTGCAGCTGAGAAAATTGATTATGAGTAAATAAGATTAAGAAATGAGGAATTATAATTAGGGGAGGTAGAAATATTTGAAGTGCGATTTAGAGCGCTAATCTTAAAGGTTTTGGTCCAAAAATTGGGCCAACGGACAAAAATAAGTGAACTGGGCCTAAGTGGGCCCAAGACCCAACATATATAAACATTAGTTATGAGCATTTCAGCTCATTTTTACCCTAAAAGAGAGGTTGGGGCGCTGAAATAGAGAAAAGAGAATAGAAGAGAGAAAACCTAACTCTCTTTGATCTTCAAATCACCATAACTTGGCTACGGAGCTCCGATTGATGAGCCGTTTGCGGCCACGCGTCGCTCTTCTCATCCTCTACAATTCTATCTAAGTTTTGTGGTGAGTAATTCACTGTCCTCTGCCCAATTTTCATTTTCCTCTTCAAATTCGAATTTGGTTTGGGTTTTGAGGAAACCTTATGATTTTGATTGTTTAGGAGTGCTCTAGTATGAGCCATGGGTGATATTCATCACAAACTTCAGTGGGTTAAGGTAAGAAATCCTCCAACCCTTGTGAATTGTCATTTTTATGAGCCCTAGGTTGATGTATGTATGTGATATTGGTTATGTTAGTGCATTTGATGGTTTTGGTGCACAATTGGGAGATTGGTATTGCTTGAGGAGCTTTGGTGAGGCTTGGGGCTAAGGTTGGTGGAGACTTCCAAAGAAGAGGCTCAATTGATTTGGCTACAAGAGGTACGGTTTAAGTTTCATTTAAGTACCGTGTGGTGTGATAAGAATTCCTAGGCTAGATGCCCCTAGGATTAAGTTTGGATTGTGTAAATGGTTGGTGCTAATATGCATAGTTGGTATGTATTGTGAATTAATGATTGGATTGAGAATTGTGTGGCCTTGTATGCTTGGTGTATTGAGAATTTGATGCATTGGATAATGAGTATTAATTTGTGGTTTATGTATTTAAATTATGAAATTGGGCCGGAGGCCGGAAAGAGGTAAGGAAGGTAAGTTGATGTGTACATTGTATGATGACACAAGTGATTGGATGAATTTCAGATAATGAATATATGAATAATTGGGTTGGTTATTGAATAATGAGGTTTGAGGAGTTGAAGTGTGGGAATTGGTAATTTTGGGTGAAATTGTATAGATGAGGTATGTTTGATTTTGGTTGAGATATATTATGTGGTCATATATGTGAGTATGATTATTGATGCCTTGATGGTATGATCATGTATGAGAGATATGTATGTTGTGATATATACTTGAGAAATGATTAAGGTTGATTTGTGGGTGAAACCATGTGATAGTGAGTATAACATTGATTATGTGTAATGACGATTGATTGAAAATAGTATTGTTGGAAATTGGGATGAGGAAAGATGTATGACATGTTAATGTGTTTGTAATTTAGCCATTTGTTTGAAATGGGTAAAAATGGTTATATGGTGGTTTTGTGAATCGTGGTAAAGCATCAATGTATGAGTTGAGGAGGCTTGATGTTGATTTTGGTATATTTTGATTGGTTTCAAAAAAGGGTTGAAATTGGCATGTTTTGGTTGATTTTGAAAAGAGTTGAAAATGGCTTGTTTTGAAAATGGCACTTTGTGGTTTTGTATGAAAAACATGGTTTTTGGACATACTTTGACGGGACATAATTTGGAATACGGATCTCCATTTTGTGCCAAATCTGTTTAAAAATGAAATTGGATCCGGGATGTCCATGCCGTTCGAAGAACGGGTGAAAAACGATTTAAAATGAGAACGTTATGTCTGTTGGAAGATTGGGGGCTGAATCTGTAAATTCTGCAGCTTTTTAACTTAGAAAATTTTTAGCAGAATGACCCCTCGCGCGTAGGCGCACTTGGCGTGTACGCGCTGTTCTTCCAGAAAGCGCCATCCACGCGTGCACATGATGTGCGCGGGCGCGCCGATTGTGCTGCACCCAATGCCCAGCCATTTTCCAGAGAGTTGTGCCAGAACTATGCCAGCTTTGTGCATGGGGCACGAGAGCACCCACGCATACGCGTGGTTGACGCGTGCGCGTCGCTTGGCTATTTTTCAATCCACGCGTTAGTGTGCATGACGCTTACGCGTCGATGAGTTTTTGAGGCCATCCACGCGTGCGCGTGGAGTGCGCATACGCGTGGCTCTGTTTTCATGCCAAAGTTGATTTTTGAGTTTTAAAAGCCAAATCTCATACTTCTAAGCCTCCGATATCACCCATTATGTATTAAATCATTATGATATGCCTAGTAATGAGAAAGGAGCTAGGGGATGTGGTAACTTGCGAGTAAAGCAAGGGGAAAAGTTATGATCAATGGTGATCAACGATGATTATATTAGATATGGAGGATGACGGTAGAAGTACCGTGTATGCCATGAGCCGAAGGGCTATATCTATTGATAAATGGCTGGTTCTTGATTGAACCATGAGCTGGATGGCTGAGTTATTGCCGGGTCACGGCAAAGCCATTATTGATTATGGCTGAGTATAAATGCATATATGATTAATGAATGAATGTGTTAAATGGATAATAATGGAAAATGTTGAAATGTGATGTGTAACCCCGGGTAGTAAGCAGTGGCGTTGTCCACTTTCTCCGGGTATGAGACGGAAAAGGATGTTTATGATAAATGAGTTAATTATGGAGTTTTGAATGAATGTAACTCTGATACCTAGGTAGTAGTAAGGGTTGGGGTTCGTCCAACTTGCTCCAGGTTAATGTTTGAGATTTGATAACAATGAGGATTTATAATATGAATTGAGATCGAATGAATATATGTTTGAGATACCTGGGCAGTAGAAAGGGTTGTGGTTCATCCCGCTTGCTCCGGGTCAATGCTTAAGATGCCTGGGTAGTAGCAAGGGTTGTAGTTCGTCCCACTTGCTCTAGGTCAGAGATTGTGACGCCTGGGTAGTAGCGGTAGTAGTGGTGAATCCACTCGCTCCAGGTTGAGCTTTTAAACACCCGCCTGGGTAGTAGCCGCAGTAGTAGTTATTCCACTGGCTCTGGGTTGAGCGGGTAGTAGCAAGGGGGTTGTAGCTCAAACCTACTTGCTCCGCAAGGGATGTTTCTGTCCAATGGTTAGCTACCAGGACATGTCGGGTTGGCTATATAACCGACAGATGATATCATCAGCCATAGGGCAGGCATACATCATTTGCATATGTTTGAATTGTTTGGGTTTGCCTATTTGTTTTGGATTTCTACATCATATATGCTATGTTACCTGATTATGTGCTACTTGTTCTACTTGTACCTTATTTGTGTATTACTTGTCTGTATTGCTTGTGTTTGTACAACTGAGAGATCCCTCATGTTGGTGTCGGTGGATGTTGAGGGCTGTTCTTGATGCGATTGCATGATGATGATGATTTTTGAATGAGATAATTTGAGCCCCCTGGGTAGACGCAGTGATGTGATTTCACTAGCTCCAGGCGAGGGTATGATGTATTGATATAGAGTTGCTGAGGCAGAACAACTGGTGATGGTTTTGCTTATGATTCTGAGTCTGATTCGTGGAAGAATCAGCGAGTTGGGAAAACATGTGTAACATAAACTAGATTTAGTATTCCCTTACGACAGATGCCTATTTATGGATTAGTGAGAATCTAGGCTGGATACTTGGTGAAAAGGAGTTTAGGATGCTTAGTGAGTTTTTATTGCAGTGCATTGTATTTATTTGGCACTTTTACCGTACTGGGAACCCATGGGCCCGGGGTTCTCATTCCGTATATATCTCTTGTTTTTCAGATACTGGTCCAGGTGCTCAGAAGTGAGCTATGGTACGTTTGAGAGACGGCGAAGATCTTTATTTTCTCTACTTTGTGTTTTGCTTAGAATCTCTCCATCTTTGTTTTGAAAAGATTATATTATGTATTGAACTCTTTTGGGACTTGCCTATAGAGGCTCTTATGTTTTTTTTGGGAGAGATTAGGATATACTGTTTTCAACTACTTTCATACTGTACCCTAGCCGGCCTAAACTTCGCGGGTCGCGACTAGTGGCTATTACTTATGTTATATATATATCTATCTGTTATCTATCTCTTAATCTCCTTTATGCCTTGTCCGTATATCGCGTTCGGCTTAGCAGTTTAACTTTTCGTTGTCAAAACATGAGTGTTACGTCTTCGTGATTTTATTTCTACTCTTTTCAGGCTTCTCGATTAATTCTCCTTTCGATAATTACCTATATTTATATATTAAAAATCCACCTGAGAGTCGTACCACCGCAATATCATTGACTTATGACTCGAGCATAAGGATTTGAATATTAGGGTGTTACATCCTTTGTCTCTTGATGCACTCGGTTATCATAGGTAGGATCATAGTGCTCTTGGATTGATGGATATGGAGATGGCAGATATTGAGATGGTGGTGGGATGGGGAGATCATTCTGTGATTGAAAAGGAAGTGCACTAGAGCTTGAGGGTTGATTGTTAAAGGTATTTGGTGGTCTGAATTGGGCGGCGAGAGCTCGTATAGTAGAGTTTAGATCGGTAAGTGCTCTCTCCATGGAGGTTTGGGGTGGATCTATGTATGGTTCATTTGGTTCATAAGGTGGTTGGTATGGTGGATGTGGGTTAGGGTCATATGGAGGTGAATGGTGGAAAGAGGCTTGTGAGTATGGCGGTCCCAAGTTGTGTTAAGGCGGTTCATAGGCATATGATGGTGGTTGTTGATAGTCCATTGGAGGTGGTTGTTGCCATGAGGGTTGATTAAATCCTTGTGGTTCCTCCCATCTTTGATTGTTCCAACCTTGATACCTGTTCTCATTGTAATTTCTTCTTCCTGCAACATTATTGTAACCAGACTCATAGCCAAAGGCGTGAGAGTTCATAGTAGCAAATAAAAAAATTAAAAACAAAAATAAAAATAAATTTAAATTAAAAGGTTATTTAAATTTTGAATTTGAAAATTAAATTTTGAAATTTGAATTTTTGAAATTTTGAAATTTGAATTTTGAATTTTGAAAATTTTTGAATTTGAATTGAAAAAATTTTTAAATTTAAATTTTTGAAATTTGATTTTTGAAATAAGATAAGATAAAATAAAAAAAATTTTAAAATAAAAACCAATAACCTCTTAACTTAAGAAAAAGCAAAAATAAAAATAAAAACAAATAAACAAGCAAAAATAAAATATTTACAATAACCAATAATAAGGCACACGTTTGCAATTCCCCGGCAACGGCGCCATTTTGACGTTAGGATTTTTGCCAGTAAAGAATGTCATAAAAACAATCGCGTTGTAGATATAGTCTCTAAACCGACAAAAATCCCTTCGTACAAACATTTTGGTTGTCACAAGTAACAAACCCCTTTGAAATTGATAACCGAGTATTCAAACCTCGGGTCGTCTTCTCAAGGAATTGCAGGTAGGTGTTCTTATTATTAGTTATGAGTCTTGTAAATTGGGGATTTTTAATGTATGAGATAAAAAGCAACAATAGTAAATGGCAGAGGAAATAAAATAATAGCAATAAAAATAAACTCTTGGCAAGGTATTAGAAATTGGAAGTCCAGACTCAGTTATCTTGAGTTACTAATTTCTTAACCAAAGCCAAGAATGTAGAAAGCTAAATTAAAATCACGAATATCTGGAATACCTCAGATAAAATACATTCAAAGTAGTAAAATCTAACATGGAAAAGTTCATAAGCCAATTGGGAAACATAAATCAAATACAAATAAAAGCATGAGAGTATCTGAAAGTAAAAGAGAAATAAAAAGTAAAACGAATATTAAACCTGGATCGAGAGTTACTCCTAAAACTAAGAGAAATCCTAAATCCTAATCCTAAGAGAGAGGAAAGAACCTCTCTCTCTAAAAACTACATCTACTCCTAAAATTGTGAATATGAGAGCCTCCTCATGAATGGATGCATTCCCCCACTTTATAGCCTCTAATCTGTGTTTTTTGGGCCGTAAACTGGGTCAAAAACAGTCCAGAATTCACTGGTTTCGAATTTTGCCACGCTGGTTTTTCGTCACTGCGACGCGGTCGCATGGATCACGCGATCGCATCGCCTAGCGTCAAGAAAACTATATCATATTATATATCAAATCGAA
Source organism: Arachis hypogaea (assembly GCF_003086295.3). Classification (NCBI taxonomy): domain Eukaryota; kingdom Viridiplantae; phylum Streptophyta; class Magnoliopsida; order Fabales; family Fabaceae; genus Arachis; species Arachis hypogaea. The sequence continues at coordinate 54,996,756 of NC_092046.1, forward strand.
GCCCCGGACGTTAGCTTTCCAACGCAACTGGAACCGCGTCATTTGGACCTATATAGCAAAGTTATAACCGTTTGAGTGCGAAGAGGTTAGGCTGGACAGCTTAGCAATTTCTCCAACTTATTGTATTCCTTCCGCTTTTGCATGCTTCCTTTCCATCCTCTGAGCCATTCCTGTCTTATAATATCTGAAAACACTTAACACACATATCAAGGCATCTAATGGTAATAAGAGAGGATTAATAATAAGCAAATATAAGATCAAAGAAGCATGTTTTCAATCAAAACACATAATTAGGAAGGAAATATAAAACCATGCAAATAGTATGAATAAGTGGGTAAAGAGTTAATAAAAATCACTCAATTGAGTACAAGATAAACCATAAAATAGTGGTTTATCAGCATCCCCTGCAGAAATTTCAACCCACGCATAAATGTCAGCAACGCGTACGCGTGGGGATGAAAATCGGCATAAAGAGTAAATTAAACAGAGAGTTGTGTGGCCATGGTGCTGGAGTCACACGGGCAGTCACGCGTACGCATGACTGATACTCAGGCGTCAGAATGCATTTTTCGCCACCCATGTGCACCCGTGGGTGATGCTTATGCGTTGTATGCCATTTCAGTTTTCACGCTTACGCGTGATACATGCGCGCGCGTCGCACCCTGTTTTTCATTTCTTACTTCTTTCTTCTCTCATTTCTCCTTCTTTCTTCCTCCTTTCTTACTTTCTTCTCCTTCATTTCTTTAACTTCTCATCCTTCTTCACTTTCATTCTATTTTACTTAATTTATTTACATACTTTCATTCATTGCATTTTTAATTATGTGCCTGTTTTTCTTTTCTTTTCTAAGTTTATTATTTTTCCATTGGTGTTACATGTTCTTATTCAACTGTTGCATCCTTTCTTGAATTATTTTGGTACTTTATGACTTGTCTTATATTGTTGGGCATTATTATTCATAGGTTAATACTAATTTTTTATGACACTTGTATTCCATTTGCATTGATATGCACTTATATTGTCTTTCATGACCCACACCCTCTTCCCCATTGTTGCAACTTTTGCACTATTGATATGCCATTTGCTTCTACTATTTTCTCACTTGCATGCTGTAGCTACCATGTAATTGAGACTCTCATTATTTGGCATTAACCCACCCATAATTTTTTTGTTTTCTTATCTTTATTTCTGGGTTACCTTTCTTCTTTTTCCTCTTCTTTCAGGATGGCCACCAAGAAGGGAACGGAAAAGCTTTTCAATGGGACAACGAACAAGTCCATCTGCATAATCTATAGAGAAAAGTATCAGTTGTAACAACCCGTCCACTTGCACATCTTAGCATGCACCGAGGACGGTGCAATCTTTAGGTGTGGGGAGGTTGATACCAACTTCCGTGGGTTAGTTATTTCCTATTTCAACACCAATGTTTAATTTTTCTTGTTAAATTATTTGTTGCATTTGCATGTTTGATTGCATGTTTGTTTGATTTTGTGCATGTTCTTCTACCACTACTTGGTTGGAGTGAGAAGTTCTTTTTCAAGACCCTTTTTATAGTATTTCACTAATTTAAATTAAAACTTTTTTTGTTAAACTTGTTTGAAGATTTTAATTTGGAACATGGTTTTTGAGCTAAGAACACACAACCTGTGAGATTTTGAGCTTAATTATATGGTTACATTATTTAACCATGAATTTTATTCTTGTATGTTTTCTTCTCTATGATTGCAATCTATGGTTTGTTCCATTCTATATGTCCATTGTTTAGTGTATATTCATGCATACATATGATTGAGGCCATCATTTGTTATTAGCTCACTTATCCCAAATAGCCCACCATTTCATTTACCTTTACTTGCCACTTTGAGCCTTTTTAATTCCCATTTGTTCTTTATATTACCACATCACTAGCCTTAAGCGGAAAAATAATTAATTACCCGATTTGAATCTTTGGTTAGCTTAAGATAGTATGTGTCAACTAAGTGTGGGAAATGTGGGAACTTGGGTTGATGAGAATGTGTTGTGTTTTTACTGACAAATATTGGAAATTTGGGTGCTTACTCATGTAAAATCAGAAAAACCATATACATTGATATATTATGTTTTCATTTATGATAAATAAAAAAAAAAACAAAAAAAAAGAGAAAAAAAAAAGAAATAAATGAGTAGGGGATAAAATCACCCCAATGCTAAGTTCAATAAAAAGATCAATGCACATGTGATGGAATTAAAAATTGATGCATGAGTATGTGAAATATATAAAAGTGTTGGGTAGCTAGGCATGATTTTAGAATTATATAGAGTATGTGTGTGTGTGTGTGTTAGGTGAGAATTTAGGTTAGTCAAAGATTCAAAGTATAACACACTTGGCCATACATGTATCCTCACCCTTAACTTAGCCCCATTACAACCTTAAAAAGCCCTCATGATGTTTGCATTTGAACATTAAATATTTGTTGATTAGTTAGATGAAGAACAAAGTTTTAGAAAGCATGACTAGAGGAGATTAGAGTGAATTAACCCTAGACACTTGAGCGATTAGAGTGCATATACACTTCCAGTGAGGGTTCAATGCTTGATTCTGTGTTCCCGGCTTTCATGAGCAATCTTCTTACAAGTTTACTTGTCTCTTATTGTGTGATTTGAATTAGGGGAATCTGATTTATGTTTGTCTTGGATAATTTGTTTACTTTTAACCAAGTAGGTAGGAGTATTTTTGCATGTAGTTGCATTTATATAGATAGGTTGCATTTCATATTTTCTACCATTCCTCTTCACTCCTTTATAGCTTCTCTTGAACTTAGCATGATAACATGCTAATATTTAAGTGTGGGGAGATTTGATGCACCACTATTTTGTGGTACATCTTGTGCTTAATTGAGTGGATTTTATACACTATTCTCACACTTATTCATAGAATTCGCATGTTTTACATTTTCCTTCATAATTTTGTGCTATGATTGAAAACATACTTCTTTGGCCTTAAATTTGCTATGTTTAATCCTCTCTTATTACCATTCGATGCTGTGATATGTTTGTTAAGTGCTTTCAGGGTTGATAGGATAGGAATGGCTTAGAGGATAGAAAGGAAGCATACAAAAGTGGAAGGAATACAAGAAATTGAAGGAATTACTAAGCAGTCAAGCCTGACCTCTTCGTACTAAATCGATCATAACTTGAGCTACAGAGGTCTGAATGATGCGGTTCCAGTTGCGTTAGAAAGCTAACATCCGGGGCTTCGAAATGATATATGCATTTTGCCATAGTTGCCATGCTGTTAGGCAACGCGCACCCGTGATATACGCGTACGCATGACACGGGCAGAAGACCATCGACGCGTACGCATGATGTACGCGTACGTGTGACATGCGCCACGTGCAGAAATTGCAGAAGACACTGGGAGCGATTTCTAGGTTGTTTTTGGCCCAGTTTCAAGCCTGAAAAACACAGATTAGAGGCTGCAGAGTGGGGAATCATTCATTCATTCATACAACATTCATTCACATAATTTTATATTTTAGATGTAGTTTTCTGGAGAGAGAGGCTCTCTCCTCTCTCTAGGTTTTAGGATTCTTAGGTTTAGCTATTTTCAATTTTATATTTCTACTCTATTTCAATTTAGTTTCTCTTCTACTCTTATTTATTCTACTACTCTAGTTTATCTATCTTCTCTTGTTGATTTATTGATTCTCCAATTTAGTTTATGAATTCTCATGTTATATTTGATTTTCTATTTAATACAATTTGAGGTATTTCATATTTATAATTGCTTTCTTCAATTTATGTTATTGATGCTTGTAATTGGTTGTTTGGATTTTATTATCTCTTATTACTTTTCTATGCTTTTATGTTGTGCCTTCCAAGTGTTTGAGAAAATGCTTGGTTGGATTTTAGTGTAGATTTCTCTCCTCTTGGCTTTGGTTGAGTAATTGGAGACTCTTGAGTTATCAAACTCCTTTTTTGATTGATAGTTGAAAGTTGCTAGTTGATTTGGATCCCTCTAAAGCTAGTCTTTCCTTAGGAGTTGACTAGGACTTGAGGAAGCAAATTGATTTATCCACTTGACTTTCCTTCATAATTAGAGGTTAACTAAGTGGGAGCAATGGACAATTCTCATCACAATTGATAAGGATAACTAGGATAGGATGTCTAGTTCTCATACCTTGCCAAGAGCTTTTCTAGTTGTTAGTTTATTCTCTTGTCATTTACTTTCCTTGTTTCTTAAACTCAAAACCCAAAAAGATACAACCCCATAACAAATAGTAATATACCTCCCTGCAATTCCTTGAGAGACGACCCGAGGTTTAATACTTCGGTTAGTTTTATTGGGTTTGCTTTAGTGACAAACAAATTTTTTGTATGAAAGGATTCTTTGTTGGTTTAGAAACTATACTAGCAACGAGGATTTATTGTGAATTCTTTACTAGCAAAAATCCGTTCATCAATGAGCTCATGACCGTCCAACTTAAGGACGTAAAAGAAAAGTGCTAGGTGGAAGACACCCCACCACGGTATGATCGTCCTTGTATATGCTTTCTTGCTTCTAGCCTTAGATTCTTTGTGAATTTTGTGCTTCTAGATGTTGTTGAGCCTGTTTAGATATGCTAGGTTTTGTTGATTTTGCTAGATTGTTGTGGTATTCATTAGGATTTCATTCATCTTGGCAAATTTTATTGTATTGGTTGTGTTGAAGAAAATGCTTCATCTTGAGTATTGTATGATTTTGTGAGTGTTTTCTTAAACTATCTAGCTGAATGAATGCCAAGAATGCATTAAATTGCCTTTTTTCTATGTTGTGAAAAAAAATGGCATCCACGCGCAAGCGTGCTATACGCGTACGTGTCGGCGTGGTTTCACAACTCCTGGTACTAAAACCCGAGAGTTGTACTCATTTTGTGCCAAAGGCACAGCGGCGACCCACGCGTAAGCGTGGGCAACGCCTACACGTCCCTTGCCTTTACGCATACCCACGCGTAAGCGTGGGCGACGCGTATACGTCAGTTGTGTATTTTGAACTCTCTGGTACAAAAATCCGAGAGTTATGCCCACTTTATGCCTACTTTGTGCCAGGCGACCCACGCGTGAGCGTGGGCGACGCGTGCGCGTCGATTGCCATTTTGAGATCCACGCATATGCGTGCTAGGCGCGTACGCGTCGCTTGTGCTGCACGCCATTCGTGGTACAAAAACCTGAGAGTTAGGCCTACTTTGTGCCAACTCTGTGCCCAAGGCACAACTCTGCCCATGCGTATGTGCTTCTGACGCGTACGCACCCCTCTCGTACGCGTGGTGTGCGTGCACACGTCAATTACTCGACGCAATTTAAACCTGCGCGCCCCTCTTTCTTTCTTTACTTCATTTAATTCTTCCATCTTCATTCTTCCATTACCTTCCCCCTTCTTCTTCCATCTTCCACCACTCTTCTCTCTGGCCACTCTACCGGCGACCATCTCTACCCACCAGCACCTCCGGCGGCTCCATAATTTCTTTTCCTCTCCTCTCATATTTTCAACCCACACTCCACCTTGCTTTCTATCCCTTCTCAAGGTTCTACTTCTACTTCTTCTTCTCTTTTGTCTTCTTTTAAATTTTCCTCTTCTAATTGTATTTAGTTGCATGTTCTTCTTGTATTTGCTTACTCTCTTGCTTTCCCTATTAGTTGCATAATGTTATTACTTGGTTCTTGCTTGTTTGCTTTCTTTCTTTTCTTATTTTTTCATGGATGTTGAACTTTGAGCTTTACCTTGCTTTGATAGATCCTTTTGTTATTTCTTGATGACTTTGTGACTATGTGGTGTTATGTTGTTGTTTGATATTTCATTTGGGGTTCCACATGATTGATTTCTTTCTACTTACTCATTGCTTGGATATTGCACACCAAGTGTTTGGTGAAATGCACCTACACCATTTTGGTTCAATTTAACCCTATGCTCTCAACTTAGTGCTTCTTCTTCATACACTTGCCCCTTTCTAAGTGGATTGAGCCTATTTTGTTTTATCTTTGTCATTCTTATACTCATCTACCATGACTTGCTTCATTATTAATAATGCTCGAGTTTATCCTTCTCATGCCTTATTGTATGCTTTACTCACTCTTGCATCCCATGCCAAGTGTTGTGACCCATGATTCTATAATTGTCTTGATCACATGTTACAGTTGTCATGTCCTCAAGACACACCATCCCTTTTGGGCATCACTTTTCACTTGCATGATATTTTTCATAAGTTGATTCTTTAGGTTTAATGTTGCCCCATTTTCCTTCCTTTTTCAGGATGGCCACCAAGAAAGGCAAGGGAAGGCGTCAAAGAAACCGGCCACAAAAAGGACACCCCAAAAGTCAACCTCCAAGGTGCACCCTACACTAGGAGCTAAACTCCTCTCAAAGAAGGCAATCACTCTTATTGATGAAAATGAGAAGAGCAATCCAGCAAGGGACTCCACAAGGTTCCCCAACCGCTGCTGCGAGCTCGTGTTCCCCGCCATGGTTGAGAAGAACTATCATTCCGAGCACCTACTCGCTCCTCCGGACCACATTGCTCATTATGTGATGCCCCGCATTGAGCGGCGAGGATGGGAGTTTCTCATGAGAAGACCACAAGAAGCCAACCTCTCGTGGGTGGTAGTGTTTTACACCAATTACCACCTCCATTCTCTTCAGTCAGTATACGTGCGCCGGAAGCAAGTCCCGATTTTAGAAGAGGCTATTCAGCGAGTGCTCAATGTTTTACCGGTACCGGAGGAAATGGATGGTTACCAAGAGGTCCTACATCGGCGGAATGAGTTTGGGTTTGATTGGGACTCAATTCTTCAAGTCATTGCCGAGCCAGAGACATTTTGGACCCAAGGACGACTCTAGATGCGGCCCAAGTGCATTGATGCACGCCACCTCACTGTGGAGGCTAGAGCTCGGGCCCAGATCCTATCTCACTATGTGCTGCCTAGCACCCATAAGTCGTCCTTCACGGCGGAACTCGCCCTCCTTGTTTGGTAAGTACTCACGGAAAGGCCAGTCAACATTCCTCTCCTCATCCGACAAGCGATGAGTCGAGTCCATGCCAAAGGTAATTTACCATTTTCTGCGTTGGTATCCAATTTAGTTGCTGCCACTGGTGTTCCTTGCGAGGCTACGGACGTGAAAGCTACGATTCCGGCAAAGGGCGATGTCGTCCCAAGCGGGAAATATCTTCAGCCTTCCATGGACACCCCGAGCCTTGACATGACCCCTCCATCCACCGTTCCTACCACCTCATCTGCACCACCACAAAGATCCACCCACCAACGGCTTGAGGATCTCCACAAGAAGATGGATAGATATGAACGGCGGAACCAATGCCGATTTGCTTATATAAAGAAGCTTTTGAGTTTTGTGACCCCATCTATGAAGGAACTAGAGATCTCCACATCCACATCGAACCTAAGTGACGGTAGTGATCATGAAGGGGATAGTGGAAGTTCCGGTCCCGATCGCCCCTTGCACCTTGCTAGTAGCACGGAGGACCATGCTAATTCTTAAGTATGGGGAGGTCGTTCGACCAATCTCCGTGGGTAATAATCTCCTCCTTTCAACATCTATGGACTTCAATTCTCTTTTGTTTGTTAAATAGGACACATTGCATATTTAGTTAGTTTTTGTTTTGATTAGGACCACTTGGTTAGGGTAATAACCTCCTTTTCCTAGAAAATATGTTTTTAGGGCACCCTACCAATTTTGAATTTTTTTTTGCGATAAACTTTGTTGAAGAATGTATTTTGGAACATGGTTATTGAGTTAAGAACACAAGCATGTGAGCTTTGAGCCAATTGTGTGGTTATATCTTATAACCACTTTTTCCCATTCTTGTGTGCATTGTTCTCTTTCTATGATTGCAATCCTTGCTTTGTCTGATTCTATATATCCATTATTTTGTGTATTAATGCATTTATATGATTGAGGCCATCATTTCAATAGTCAATTTCCCAAAGAACCTTAACCCTTTTATCTACCATTGCCAACCAATTTTGAGCCCATGATAAACCCCTTTTTTGTTCTTAAATTTAGCACATCAATACCCCTAAGTGAAAAATAATGAATGTCCCTGAATTTGGATCTTTGATTAGCTCAAGCGAGTGAGGATGTGTGTCATTCAAATGGGAGGAGATAAGTGGGAACTTGGGTAGATGTAAAGGTATGTTTTTTGTAATTGTAATGGAAAATTCTGGGAATTGGGAACATACTCGTGTATTGAATGATTGAACCATATGGATTGGCACTTTTGTACATAAAACTTCCAAAAAGGGGACAAGCAAAGAAAAACAAAAGAAAAGGAATGTAAAGAAAAAGAAATAGAAAAATAAAAGAAACAAAAACATAGAAAAAGAAGCAATAAAAAGGGGACAAATTTCCCCAAGGCGAAGCCAATGATAACCAATGGATATGGGTTGTGAACCAAAGAGAAATGCATGAGCATGTGAAAAAGTGAATAAATGGGTAGCTAGGTTGTGTATTAGGATTGCATAGGTTGTTGTATGTGTCAGGTGAGAGTCTAGGCTAATCAAAGATACAAATTTTAAGCTCACTTGGCCTTACATGTATCTTTACCCTTATCCTAACCCCATTACAACCTATGAATAAGACCTTATGATACTTGAATGCATGCATTGAATAATTGTTGATTGTTAGATGAAAGACAAATCTTGGAAAGCATGATTAGAGGAGGATTGAGTGACGAACCCTATACACTTGAGCGAATAGAGCAGATACACTTCCGGTGAGGGTTCGAGGCTCAACTTCTTGTTCCTGGCTTTCACAAGCGTTCGTCTTGCAAGTTATATGCACTTCATTTTGATGTTCGAATTGGTAGGATTAGTGTCACCTTAGCCCTATGTGCTCATATATGTTCTTGGAGGATAGATTCACCCTTGACCAAGTAAATAGATGCACTTGCATTAGTTGCATTTCATAAACCCCTTTCTCCTATGTCCTTTGGTCTTTTTATTTTTTGCATGAAGACATGCTTGGTTTAAGTGTAGAAAAGTTTGATAAACCCCAATTTTGTGGTTTATCTTGTGTTGATTTTAGGGGATTTTGTCAATACTTTCTGCACTTATCCATATAAAATGCATGGTTCTGTGTTTCCTTCCTTATTTTGCCTCATGATTGAAAACATGCTTATTTGACCCTAAAAATGCTATATTTTAATTTCTTCTATTACCATTCGATGCCGTGATGCATTTGTTAAGTGATTTCAGAGTTTACAGGGCAATATTGGTCTAGAAGATGGAAAGGAAGCATGCAAAAGGGGAAGGAACATGAAAATTAGAGCTTTCGAGCTTAAGCAGTGATGCGTACACGTGCCTTGCGCGTACGTGTGGATGCATGCTACTGGGAATCGGCGTGCAAAGTCTGCGCATTCACATGGATTGGAAAGCTCATCGATGTGCACGCGTGACTGACGCGTACGCGTGGCACTCAGCACGTGACCTCATTAATGAACTCGTGGCTGACGATTTCTGAGGCTCTCCAGGCCCAATTCCAAGCTGATTCTGGATGGAAAAGACCCAGGAGTTGTAGGGGGAAAGGGGGGATCATTCATTACACACTTAGACACAATTTTAGCTAGAGTTTTTTGGTTCTTATTCTTCTAGAGAGAGAAATTCCTATTCCTCTCTAGATCTAGTTTGATTTGGTCTTCCATTGTTGAATTTCTGAATAGGGTTTTGTTAATTTCTAGTTTTGATTACTTAATTTGAATTCTCTAGTATAATTTTTCTTAGATTTTGTGTTGAATTTATGTTATCTTGTTATTTCCCAATTTCTTCTCACTTTATGAATTTTATGGATCTTGAATTTCTATGAATACATTGATGTTTTCCATGATTATTAGTGTTGTTTGAGTTGTTCTTCATTGATAATTGTTAGTGGGTCCTTATAATTTCCAATTTATTTGCAATTTTGAAAATGTCTTTTGTTAGTGCATCCCATGTGTTTAATGAAATGTTTCCTTTTATTATGGAGTAGTTTTCTTTACTCTTAGCTTAGGCTATGAGAATCGGGTGACCTTGAGTCATTGGGTCTCATTGAATTAGTGATTGGAGAATCCTTGGTGGTCAAGTTGATACCCATTGACACTAACCCACTACTAATCTAATTAGTAGATAGGTTGAGACTTATGGGTTGAGATTGATCAAGCCACTTGACGTACCTCAAGCTTAGGAGTAGATATTACGTACTTAAAGCTCTTGGAGGTAGACTTATATATACTTGTAGTGATAGTGAGTTTGGTTCCTCATAATTGTCAAGATATGGTTGTAGACAAGGATGGTGACCCCAATTCCTATGCTTAGCCAAGAGTTCCTTTTATGATTCATACTTGAAAACCAAAAATCTCAATTGCTTAGCTCTTGTTTTAGCTAATTGCTTGATTCTAGAGTAGAAATAGATTATATACTCTCTTGTTAGATTGAATTTGCTCACTCCTTGCTTTAGTTACTTGATTTAGTTTCTTGCACTTTAAGGTTCCTTGCATGATAAGTTTAGTAGTTTAAATTTGTGATCATGACTTCTAACCCCGGATTTCTAACCAATGTTAATGCACATGTTTGCCCATTCCTTGTGAGATGACCCGAGGTTTGAATACTTCGGTTTACTTTTATTGGAGTGAAACTTTGTGACAACCAATCTTTTAAAATTTTATTCGAGGATCAACTATCGGTTTGGACTATACTATTAACGAAATCATTTTGTGAAATTCTGGACCAGTATAAATCTCTTGCTATCAAAGAGCCACATGCTTATGGTAAATCTTCATGGCAACAACATCCTCCAATCTCTCATGGCTACAATCCACCCCATGATGTGCCCAATTATAATCCAAACCCTCGACATTGTTATCAACCTCACTCACAAGCCCCCTACCACCATTCACCTCCATATGATCCTAACTCATACACACTATACCAACCACCATATGAACCATACCTAGAACCACCACATTCCCAACACCGATACTCCCAAGAACCACAATTTTCCTACACACCACCTCAAGACTTTCACCAAGATGAACCACCTTCTAACTACAATACCCTTCCCTCAAACAATGAACCCTCTCTTCCCACACCACCTCTTAACAATGCCATCATTCTAGAACAAAGAGATCTTAGATCTCTTATCCTAATGCAAGAAGAGGAGAAGGACAAGAAGTTCAAGGAGCTACTGATGCGTGAGCATCTTTCCTATCTTTTTCTAGTGAATTTGCATCTAAATTGTTGAATTTAATAAATAATTAATTATATTTTAGCCACTATGGATGCTATTTTGAGTTTTGTGCAATACTGTTTATTTTAGGTAGCATTCGGCAGGATTTGATGGGGTTTCTGCAGCACAAGAATCAAAGGAGATGGTAGTGAGGAGCGACGCGCACGCGTGCCTGACGCGTGCGCGTGTTTTGGAAGTATCCATGGCGACGTGTTCGCGTGACTGACACGTACGCGTAATTTGAAGATTTGCTCAGCGACGCGTGCGCGTGACTGACGCGTACGTGTGACTCGCGAAAAAAGACCATTAACGCATGCGCGTGACCGACGCGTACGCGTGACATGCGCAACGTGCAAAAATCGCAGAAAGACGCTGGGGGTAATTTCTAGGCTGTTTTGACCCAGTTTCCAGCCCAGAAAACACATATTAGAAGCTGCAAAATGGACAAATCAAGTGGTCCCCACCCATCAGATGATGACTTGTTAATTAATTTGAATTTAAATTCAAATTTGATTTTTAAATAGGAAAGGATATTATTTTGATTTTAATTTTAGAAATTTGATTTTTAAATTATTAGGATTAGTTATAAAAGGGGATTCAGATCCATCAGATTGGAACTCAGTACATTTTTTACCTGAATCGTTATTTTCTACTTTGAACCATGAGCAACTAATCCTCCATTGTTAAGGTTAGGAGCTCTGTCTATTTCTATGGATTGATTTTATTGCTTTTTCTATTTTAATTTATGTATGGATTTATAATTTAAGAATTGTTTTCGCTCTTTATTTTATGAATTTGGGTGAAACGGAAGTATGACCCTCTTTCTATTTGAGTTCTTGTATAACTTGGAAAAGCTCTTTACCTGAACAACAGCTTGAAAACATATTCTCTTAAATTTTAATTATCTGGATTTAACGGGATACGTGACATATAATCCTTTTATTTTTAGGTAATTAGAGTTTTTGTGGCATATAAATTGGAATTTGATCATCACTCTCTAAATGGAATTAATTGACCAATGAATTGGCTGTTGATGAATTTTAGAGGAAACTAGAAAGGTCTAAGGAATTAGGGTCTAGTCACATATAGTTTGCCATAAATTAAATCCTACATGATTAAAATAGTTAGTAAGAAAAATAATTCCAGAAAAATAGGTAACTCTGAAGCCTTAACTATCTTCTCCATATTTTCTTCCCAAAGTATTTACTTGCCTTTCTTCAATATTCTTTATATTGTTTAATGTCTTTTATATTGCATCTCAACACTATTTTCTGTTTGTCTAACTAATCCTATCAAACACTATTGTTGCTTAATCCATCAATCCTCGTGGGATCAACCCTTACTCACGTAAGGTATTACTTGGTACGACCCGGTGCACTTGCCGGTAAGTTAGTGGGTTACAAATACCGCACCAAATTTTTGGCGCCGTTGCCGGGGATTGACTGTGATTAACAACTATTAGTTGTTTGATTGTTTAGATTAGGCGTTTTAATATTAATTTTTTTTAAATATTGTTTTATTATTTTTTGAAAAAAAAATTTAAATAAAACTAACAATTTTCCTTGTTTTCTTTTTTTTTTTACGTTAACACTCCACCTTCCCCTTGTTTCGTTTTTTTAGTTTCTTTAACTTTAATTTTTATTTATTATTTTTTTCGTTAGCCTTCTCCCATCCCCTGTTTCTTTCTTTTGCTTTTATTTTATTGTTTAGTTTTAATATATACATGAAATAAAAAAAAAGAGGCTTTCGTTTTTTTATTATTATTATTTATTCCTCTTTTAATATTTCATTTTTTTAGGTGCCTCTGCTCTAGTTTTAATTAAATTTGTCTTTTCTTAATTTCTCAAATTAAATTTGGTGTTTTCTAATTAGTTTTATTTTAAAATTTTTATTTTAATTTTTAGAATTTTTTTCTTTCTTTTTTGTTCGCCTGTTTACCACATGGTGCGTTTAATTCTGTTTGGTGTTTTGTGCTAAGAAAAAAACAATGGAGAGAGATCACATGGGTTACTACTCCCACCCAAGTAGTAATTCATATGATTGTGGATGGAGGAACTACCCGAATTTTGGTTGGCAAAGTCAAAACCAAAGAAACTTCAATGCTCCATGTTCCAACTATCAAGAACCACCATCTCCATATTCATATCAAGAACCACCACCTCTCTATCCATATCAAGAACCATCCTCTTTTTATACTTATCAAGAACCATCACCTCCTCCTTATTCATCTCAAATACCATCAGATCTTGAGCTTCTCATGAAAGAATTCTTACATGATATAAAGACAAGTGTCAAAAATGTAGAGAAGCATGTGCAGTCGATTATCAAATCACAGAAAGAGGAGCAAGCAAATTCCTTCCCAAGAGATATAATACAAGATCCTATAGAAGAAAGTGAGGAAATCAATCAAAAGAGTTCATACTCCAGTGAACTAGAGAACTTTCCATCCTCACACATGGAAGAAGAGGAAGATGCAAAAACAAAGGAGGAAGATGCACCCACAAAGGAGGAAGATGCACAACCTCCCATGCCCTTGGTAAGCAATGAAGAAGAGATTGAATTAGAAGACATCTACCAAGTGGAAGAGGTTGAAATTGAGGAAGCTTACAAAGAAGTGGAAGAATTCAAAGAAGAACACAAGGGAGTTGAGCTTGCAATACCTCTCCCAAAGCCATCACCATCTAATACAACATTCAAGTGGGTAAAATTCCTACCTTTAACCTTTACATTCCCACTTGAATATGGGCTACTGGAGACGAATGGTCAACTTAGAGCTCTTTGTGGCATTAAGAGTGAGAGGAAGATGGTTAGTGGTAAGAGTTGTCAAGCAAGGTTCAATATGGTTGCATGCTCCAAATTGAAGTGCAAGGATTGGTGTAGAGCTCAATTGAATGGGTCTAGAAGGTTGTTTGGATGTTTCTGTGAGAATTCAGATCAATTGCCACCTGGTGGGAACAATGGTGATCCACAAGAAGACGGGTGTAAAAGCAAGGTTTGGGACCCTGGAATTCATTCTCACAATCAACACTATTGGGGCCTTGTCACTTGCTTCAACTTGCACGAAGGAGTTATGCGCCTAGTTTGGAATCCCAGTGGCCATTGGATTAACAAACATTGGTGGAGATTCATGGATCAGTACAAGCACAAGCCACCATGACAAGGAGCTCACCACATGTCCAACTTAAGGACTTTAACTAAAAGTGCTAGGTGGGAGACAACCCACCGTGGTGTGATCATTCCTTTTCATTCTTAGCTTTATTTTGTTTTATTTTTATTAGTAGTAGTTTTCATACTTATTTGATTTTTATTAAGTTCTTACTAATTTTATGATCATGCAGCTATTTTATCACAGGAACCGAACACCTCAGGCTAAAAAAAAAACACATGCGACGCGCAAGCATCGCTGACGCGTACGCGTCATATGGGTGTGCGTGAAAAAAAATAAAGTGAACAGAGAGTTGCGCGTGCGCGCGGCTGGCTTCGCGGGAATCGCACAAAACCCAAGGCACGCGGACGCGTGCCTGACGCTGAAGCGTCATTAAGGAAATTTGCAACTCACGCGTACGCGTGCCGTACGCATACGCGTCGCCTTCGCCGCCCAGTTTTAATTTTCTTTCTCTCTCTCCCAATCCTAATTCCCTCTTGTTCTTTTATCCTTTTATTTTTCTTTTCTCATAATATCTGTCTCTTTTTATTTTCAGTTCTTCTTTGCTTGAGGACAAGCAAACATTTAAGTTTGGTGTTGACGCTTCGCTTAAGGATTTTCTGTCTATTCCGATGGCACCAAAAGGGAGGCGAATAATCTTCACTGAGGAGCACAACCTGGAGAATAAAATGACCGCTCAGATAACTAAGGTGGTTGAGTTTCTTTCATTTTTATTCCCTCCGGCTTTTATTATGTATGTTCTGGTTTTCTGCTATTTCACTTTGTTTGCTGCATGATCCTTTATTAGTAGATTCATAGGTTATAGTTTAATTTTTCTGTTAAGTGCTGTAATTCTGAAAGATGTCTCATGTATTGCCCACTAAGCTTGAAATCAAAAAGAAAGAAGAACAGATGTAGTGCATGAGAATTTGAGTTTAATTTTTAGAGTAGTCTCACTTACTTAGATGTGGTGGTATTTTCTGTGATTCTGAATGAATGCTTGAATAGTGCATATTTTTTATAGTGAAGTTTATGAATGTTAAAATTGTTGGCTCTTGAAAGAATGATGAAAAAGAGAAATGTTATTGATAATCTGAAAAATCATAAAATTGATTCTTGAAGCAAGAAAAAGCAGTGAAAAACACAAAGCTTGTGAAAAAAATAAAATAAAATAACGAAAAAGAAAAAAAAAGCAAGCAGAAAAAGCCAATAACCCTTTAAACTAAAAGGCAAAGGGTAAAAAGGATCAAAGACTTTGAGCATTAATGGATAGGAGGGCCCAAAGGAATAAAATCCTGGCCTAAGCGGCTAAATCAAGCTGTCCCTAACCATGTGCTTGTGGCGTGAAGGTGTCAAGTGAAAAGCTTGAGACTGAGCGGTTAAAGTCGTGATCCAAAGCAAAAAGAGTGTGCTTAAGAACTCTGGGCACCTCTAACTGGGGACTCTAGCAAAGCTGAGTCACAATCTGAAAAGGTTCACCCAGTTATGTGTCTGTGGCATTTATGTATCCGGTGGTAATACTGGAAAACAAAATGTTTAGGGTCACGGCCAAGACTCATAAAGTAGCTGTGTTCAAGAATCAACATGTTGAACTAGGAGAATCAATAACACTATCTAAATTCTGAGTTCCTATGGATGCCAATCATTCTGAACTTCAAAGGATAAAGTGAGATGCCAAAACTATTCAGGATTGCAGTTGTAAACCCCACTATAAGAAGAGACATGAGCTTAATCGAACTCTCGTTCTCATGCAAATTCACATCCTAAGCTTATATTAGTTTTGGTTGCTTGAGGACAAGCAACAGTTTAAGTTTGGTGTTGTGATGTGTAAGCATCTTTCCTATCGTTTCCAAGTGAATTTGCATCTAAATTGTTGAATTTAATAAAGAATTAATTATATTTTAGCCACTATGGATGCTATTTTGAGTTTTGTGCAATACTATTTATTTTAGGTAGCATTCGGCTGGATTTATTTAATGGAGTTTCTGCAGCACAAGAATCAAAGGAGATGGCAGCGAGGAGCGACGTGCACGCGTGCCTGACGCGTGCGCGTGATTTGGAAGTATCCATGGCAACACGTGCGCGTGACTGACGCGTACGCGTGACTCACGGAAAAAGACCATTGACGCGTGCACGTGACCGACGCGTACGCGTGACATGCGCAACGTGCAAAAATCGCAGAAAGACGCTGGGGGCGATTTCTGGGCTGTTTTGACCCAGTTTCCAGCCCAGAAAACACAGATTAGAAGCTGCAGAATGGACAAATCAAGTGGTCCCCACCCATCAGCTGAAGACTTGTTAATTAATTCGAATTTAAATTCAAATTTGATTTTTAAATAGAAAAATATATTATTTTAATTTTAATTTTAGAAATTTGATTTTTAAATTATTAGGATTAGTTATAAAAGGGGATTCAGATCCATCAGATTGGAACTCAGTACATTTTTTACTTGAATCCTTATTTTCTACTTTGAACCATGAGCAACTAATCCTCCATTGTTAAGGTTAGGAGCTCTGTCTATTTCTATGGATTGATTTTATTGATTTTTCTATTTTAATTTATGTATGAATTTATAATTTAAGAATTGTTTTCGCTCTTTATTTTATGAATTTGGGTGGAACAGAAGTATGACCTTCTTTCTATTTGAGTTCTTGTATAACTTGGAAAAGCTCTTTACTTGAACAACAGCTTGAAAACATATTCTCCTAAATTTTAATTATCTGGATTTAACGGGATACATGACATATAATCCTTTTATTTTTAGGTAATTAGAGTTTTTGTGGCATATAACTGGAATTTGATCATCACCCTCTAATTGAAATTAATTGACCAAGGAATTGGCTGTTGATGAATTTTAGAGGAGACTAGGAAGGTCTAAAGAATTAGGGTCTAGTCACATATAGTTTGCCATAAATTAAATCCTACATGATTAAAATAGTTAGTAAGAAAAATAATTCCAGAAAAATAGATAACTCTGAAGCCTTAACTATCTTCTCCATATTTTCTTCCCAAAGTATTTACTTGCCTTTCTTTAATATTCTTTATATTGTTTAATGTCTTTTATATTGCATCTCAACACAATTTTCTGTTTGTCTAACTAATCCTATCAAACACTATTATTGCTTAATCCATCAATCCTCGTGGGATCGACCCTTACTCACGTAAGGTATTACTTGGTACGACCCGGTGCACTTTCCGGTAAGTTAGTGGGTTACAAATACTGCACTAGCTACAAGCCAAGATTGCTACCGTGGCAGAAGCCGTTAGCAACATTGTCTTATCCCGCCTAAGCCTATACGATCAAGGCACTGCCATTGTTGAATGTGGAGAAGCAACCAAAGAGCTTAGTAAGGGAGTGAACTTGAAGCCTCAAGGTGAAGAAGAGGAGTTAAAGCAAGAAGTGCAACAAGAGGAGGAGGTAGAGATAATGGAACCAAAGGAAGGAATGGTTGGAAATTTAGGAGATGTTGAGTGCAAAGAGGAATCTCAAGTTGAAGAGCCTTCTTCCATAGAATTTGAAGTTGGTGTTGAGGAGAATAGTGCACTACCTCCAAGGCATACTATGAGTGAAGAATTGGAAGAAGTGTTTCGGTGCACGAAATTGTGATCCCTGGTAATGGCTCCAAAAACTTGGTGCTCTAATCTTAATTCATAATTTGTCACAACTTCGATACAACTAACCAGCAAGTGCACTGGGTCGTCCAATTAATAAAACCTTATGTGAGTAAGGGTCGATCCCACGGAGATTGTTGGTATGAAGCAAGCTATGGTCATCTTGTAAATCTCAGTCAGGTGGATATCAAATGGTTATGGAGTTTTCGAATAATAATAATAAATAAACAGAAAATAAAGATAGAAATACTTATGTAATTCATTGGTGAGAATTTCAGATAAGCGTATAGAGATGCTTTCGTTCCTCTGAACCTCTGCTTTCCTGCTGTCTTCATCCAATCATTCCTACTCCTTTCCATGGCAAGCTTTCTGTAAGGCATCACCGTTGTCAATGGCTACATCCCATCCTCTCTGTGAAAAAGGTCCAAATGCTCTGTCACGGCACGGCTAAACATCTGGAGGTTTTCGATCATACTGGAATAGGATTCACCCTCCTTTTGCGTCTGTCATCACTACGCCCAGCACTCGCGAGTTTGAAGTTCGTCACAGCCATCCCTTCCCAGATCCTACTCGGAATACCATAGACAAGGTTTAGACTTTTTGGATCTCAGGAATGGCCATCCATGGGTTCTAACTTATACCACGAAGATTCTAATATCTCGGACTCGGTCCTCTGTATTAGATATCTAAGAGATACTCATTCTAGCTTGTTTGCATGTAGAACGGAAGTGTTTGTCAGGCACGCGTTCATAAGTGAGAATGATGATGAGCGTCACATAATCATCACATTCATCATGTTCTTGGGTGCGAATGGATATCTTAGAAGCGGAATAAGTTGAATTGAATATAAAACAATAGCACTTTGCATTAAATCATGAGGAACAGCAAAGCTCCACACCTTAATCTATGGAGTGCAGAAACTCTACCGTTGAAAAATACATAAGTGAAAGGTTCAGGCATGGCCGAATGGCCAGCCCCCATGATCTAAGAACTAGACGTCCCAAGATGTCTAATACAATAGTAAAAAGTCCTATTTATACTAAACTAGTTACTAGGGTTTACAGAAGTAAGTAATTGATGCATAAATCCACTTCCGGGGCCCACTTGGTGGGTGCTTGGGCTGAGCTTGAAGTTTACACATGCAGAGGCTTCTTTTGGAGTTGAACGCCAAGTTGTAACGTGTTTTTGGCGTTCAACTCTGGTTCGTGACGTGTTTCTGGCGTTTAACTCCAGACTGCAGCGTAGAACTGGCGTTCAACGCCCTTTTGCGTCATCTAAACCCGGAAAAAGTATGGACTATTATATATTTCTGGAAAGCCCTAGATGTCTACTTTCCAACGCCATTGAGAGCGCGCCATTTGGAGTTCTGTAGCTCCAGAAAATCCACTTTGAGTGCAGGGAGGTCAGAATCCAACAGCATCAGCAGTCCTTCTTCAACCTCTGAATCTGATTTTTGCTCAAGTCCCTCAATTTCAGCCAGAAAATACCTGAAATCACAGAAAAACACACAAACTCATAGTAAATTCCAGAATTATGAATTTAACATAAAAACTAATAAAAACATCCATAAAAGTAACTAGATCCTACTAAAAACATACTAAAAATAATGCCAAAAAGCGTATAAATTATCCGCTCATCACAACACCAAACTTAAATTGTTGCTTGTCCCCAAGCAACTGAAAATCAAATAGGATAAAAAGAAGAGAATATACTATAAATTTCAAAATATCAATGAAACATAGCCCCAATCAGATGAGCGGGACTTGTAGCTTTTTGCCTCTTGAATAGTTTTGGCATCTCACTTTATCCATTGAGGTTCAGAATGATTGGCATCTATAGGAACTCAGAGTTCAGATAGTGTTATTGATTCTCCTAGTTCAATATGATGATTCTTGAACACAGCTACTTTATGAGTCTTGGCTGTGGCCCTAAGCACTTTTTTTCCAGTATTACCACCGGATACATAAATGCCACAGACACATAACTGGGTGAACCTTTTTAGATTGTGACTCAGCTTTGCTAAAGTCTCCAATTAGAGGTGTCCAGGGTTCTTAAGCACACTCTTTTTTGCTTTGGACCTTGACTTTAACCGCTCAATCTCAAGTTTTCACTTGATACCTTCACGCCACAAGCACATGGTTAGGGACAGCTTGGTTTAGCCGCTTAGGCCAGGATTTTATTCCTTTAGGTCCTCCTATCCACTGATGCTCAAAGCCTTGGATCCTTTTTATTTACCCTTGCCTTTTGGTTTTAAGGGTTATTGGCTTTTTGCTCTTGCCTTTTGGTTTTAAGAGCTTTTGGCTTTTTCTGCTTGCTTTTTCTTTCTCTTTCTCTTTTTTTTTCGCTATTTTTTTCTTTTTTCTTTTTTTTTCTGCAAGTTTTTTTGTATTCACTGTTTTTTCTTGCTTCAAGAATTATTTTTTTGATTTTTCAGATTATCAAATAACATTTCTCCTTTTTCCTTATTCTTCAAGAGCCAACATATTTAACATTCATAAACAACAACTTCAAAAGACATATACACTGTTCAAGCATTCATTCAGAAAACAAAAAGTATTGTCACCACATCAAAATAATTAAGCTAGTTTCAAGGATGAATTCGAAACCATGTACTTCTTGTTCTTTTGTTTTTAAAACAGTTTTCATTTAAGAGAGGTGATGGATTCATATTCACTACTTTAAGGCATAGACACTTAGACACTAATGATCATGTAATAAAGACACAATCATAGATAAACATTTAATATAAGAAAACAAAAAACAGAAAATTTAAGAACAAGGAATGAGTCCACCTTAGTGATGGTGGCGTTTCCTTCTTGAGGAACCAATGATGTCCTTGAGCTCTTCTATGTATCTTCCTTGTCTTTGTTGCTCCTCCCTCATTGCTCTTTGATCTTTTCTAATTTCATGAAGGATGATGGAGTGCTCTTGATGTTCCACCCTTAGTTGCTCCTAATAATTGTGTGGAGGAAAATGTATCCCCTCGAGCAATCAACCTTTCTTACAAAAGTTTTGGTTATCACAAGTAACAAACCCCTTTTAAAATTGATAACCAAAGTATTTAAACCTCGGGTCGTCTTCTCAAGGAACTGCAGGGAAGTATGTTCTTATTATTGGTTATGAGTTTTGTAAATTGGGGAGGTTTGAAAGTAAGGAACAAGTAATTTAAATGACAAGAAAAATAAATAAATAACTATAAAATAAACTCTTGGCAAGGTATGAAAATTCGGAAGTCCTATCCTAGTTACTCCTATGAGAATGGAAGTTAATCCCACTTAGTTTTTTTTAGTTTCCCTCGGTATCCCCCAACCCGCCAGGTCAAGGACTAATCCGTCGCGGATACCGCTGGCCAATAGGTTGCTGCATGCACAAGGTGGGATTCGAACCCCCGACACTTGCTTAAGCGGACGAGTGAACTAATTAGTTAGACTCCCAAGTCCTAGCCAACTCCTAAGGAAAGACTAGAGTTAGTGGAATACCAGTCAATTTAGCCGACATAACAACCAATCACGATAGTTGATAACTCAAGAGCTTCCAGTTAATCAATTAAAGCCAATAACATAAAAAACTAAATAAGAATCTTTAAATCTGAAATACCTCAATTGCATTAATAAGAGAAAATCAATTTAAACATAAAGAGTTCATAAGCCAATTTGGCAACATAAGTAATTAAATGAGAGTATTAAAGCATCTGAAAGTAAAAGAGAAATATAAAGTAAAAGGAATATTGAACCTGATGAAGAGTTGAAATCCTAAATCCTTTAAGAGGAGTCCTAGTCCTAAAACCTAAGAGAGAGGAGAGAACCTCTCTCTCTCTCTCTCTAAAAACTACATCTAAACTATGAAAAGTAAATAATTGAAGGCTCCCTCATGAATGGATGCATTCCCCCACTTTATAGCCTCTAATCTGTGTTTTCTGGGCTGAAAACTGGGTTAGAAACAGCCCAGGGCAATTTCTGTTATATTCAGGTCGCGGCAAAGTGACGCGGAGGCGTCGTCCACGCGTTTGCGTGGATTGCGTTTCTGCCAGGTCACGCGTCCACGTGATCCACGCTTTTGCGTCACCTGGCTTCGGGGAAGCTATGGCAAATTATATATCGTTGCGAAGCCTCGGATGTTAGCTTTCCAACGCAACTGGAACCATCTCATTTGGACCTCTGTATCTCAAGTTATGACTATTTGAGTGCGAAGAGGTCAGGCTGGACAGCTTAGCAATTTCTTCAACTTCTTGTATTCCTTCCACTTTTGTATGCTTTCTTTCCATCCTCTGAGCCATTCCTGCCCTGTAAACTCTAAAATCACTTAACACACATATCAAGGCATCTAATGGTAATGAGAGAGGATTAATATTAACAAATATAAGGCTAAAGAAGTATGTTTTTAATCATAGCACAAAATCAGGAAGGAGAATGTAAAACCATGTAAATAGTATGAATAAGTGTATGAATGATTGATAAAATCCACTCAATTTAGCACAAGATAAACCATAAAATAATGGTTTATCAATGGCCATAAACATCTTTAGTGCCAATAATAATATAAGGTAAGGATTTTTTTTTTTTTTTGCTATCTTTATTTTTAATTTTAGTTATGCCTGTAACTAAAATATTGGCTTTGTGTCGGAAAAAATTTAGTTTACATTTATGACATAACTGCAACTAGGGAGAATATGTTTTGTGTCGTACTTCAAATATTATGATTATTAAATATATAATTTAAATGAATGTATAAATTTAAGATATTTATAAAATGAAATTAAAAAATAAATAAATAAATTCTTAAACTTTATTATATACTAAAGATAAATGTGTCATTTTCTAAAGTGATTGTTTTCTCTTCTCTCCTTTTCTTTTTCTATTTTGTCTCTATTCAAACAATAAAGAAACATAATGAGTGACAACAAAGAACTTATTTGTGAAAGCAGAATTAATTAAATACTGATTTATATATTCTTCTGTAGTGCAAAAACAGGAGATTGGAATTGATTGATTATTCTCACATGGGGGCTTAGGATGTCAATTAACATTCCAAAGGAGAAACTGAAGTCTTTAAGAAAAGGCACTCTTTTGTGTTAATTTTGTGTTACCAATCTCGTTTTATAATTTTCAATAAAATTATAAAAGATATTCCATTTTAGCACTTGTTTTCAGAACAGACAAAGTGCCTATGATTTGTTCAAACTTTAATGTAGGTGAACCATGTGACTCATGCTATTGTCTGCGTTGAACGTTTCTAGTCTTTTCATTTTATTTTCTCCTTTAAAGAAAATAACCAAAGGAGACACATCTTTGGTAAATCAATGCATCATAATGCATGGATTCAACTAGATAGAACTTTGAGGAGGAGGAAGAAGGGTGTGGGCGTTCTTGGGCCCAACATGATTCACTTTCAGCTTTGCTATGATATCAGCTCACAAGAATTTCTTCAATGAGTATGAGACAAGCAAACCACTTAAAAAGATTCTTCCTAACTCTAATAACCATGTATAACTGCACAAATCTAAGAAAACTACTTGATTTGAAGACATCTGATATACGAGCCTCAACCTATCATTTTGAAGCAACTCCATGATATTGTAAGGCATCCTTTCATTCAACTACTCCTTCACCAATGATAATTCCTTACAGGAATGTGTTCAAATCTATCAAATGAGTTTCTCCAAAAGAATAAAGAATCTCTAAACCAACTAAAGTTGTAGAAGTAATAATTGATACCAATATCAACGATGTCATTTTGTCGCTTCAGAAATTCTCTGTAACCGTTCCACAACTACAGGAATATCCTTTTCAGACAACAAGGTAAAACAAAAACCAAACCATCCAGGTTCAATGCAGTGGCATGAGGTTCCAGGGGTAACATTGATCTTAGCTACATTCAAAAGTCTATCCCAGAGCTCAAGCTCCCCTTTTTCACTGTAAGAGCGCATCAACGCACTCATGTCAGCCCAGCAGTGAAATCCCCCGTCACTCCTAGCACACTCAATCCCTAACTGCTTCAGTCTTGCCACAAATGCATGGCACATTTTCTGAAGCCTTAATCTGTTAATCTCAATGAAATTTTGCATAAATCTTGCATCTGAGAGCATGGAGGTAAGCAATTGTTGGGTTGGAGCAGATATTGAAGATAACCTTGCCAGTTTTTTTGCAGCAGCTAGGACATTCTTGTTACAGGAGTAGATAACACATGCTTTATAACTTGGAACAGATATGTCATCTGATAAGCCATACACTATATGGACTCTTTCTCTGTCATGATCTTCTACTTCCAAGATTTCAGCCATGCTCACAAACTCCTCTTTTCCATACGTAGACCCAGCATATATTTCATTAGAGATTATGTGGATGTTCTTCTCTCTAGCAAAGTCCAGTAGACTGCGTAGCGTTTCATGACTTAATAGATTGCCAACAGGATTTGAGGGATTTGTTATTATGATTCCACGAACTTTTTGACCTCGTTTCTTTGCCTGATTGAAGGCTTGGTCAAGTGCAGCTATATTTAAGTTGAAGTTATCAGCACTGCGGCAGGGAACAGGTACTATCTCCACACCAGTTCGCCATTTTGCAGCCCCATCAAAGCTGCATAATGTGTCAAGAATGAAATACTTATTTCTAGGGTAAAAAAATAGGTAATGAAGTGGGAACTTAAGGTTATTGAAAAAAAAAAGCAAAAGAACAGGAATTAAGTTAATGAAGCAAAAATTATTGTTACCTAGGGCTATGAGGAGTGGGAACTAGAAATGCATTTCCATAATCTGCTAAGCAGAAGCTAAGAATCTCGATTGCAGGGTCAACACCAGAAGTTAATACCATCTGTGAGGGGTTGAAGAATACTGAATTATCGACAGCTTGGGACATGAAACTTGCCACAGCCTGCAGGAATGAAGAATTATGCACAAACATTCCAAGAAAAAAAAAGATACAAGTACGAGAAAATGAATAAATATGCTATCAGCATCAATGGGAGAAAGAGCTACAAGCTGACTACCATTTTAAAGAAAACATCAAAAGGTTTAATCAAAGATAGGCTAAAGAAATAGACATTTATTCGTCAAATCAAAATTGTATTAAGATGCTTGTTGCAAACAAAGTAGATAAAGTATCTTCGTTTGGGAAGTTTACAATCATTTGTTCGGTCTCTATTTTCACATGTATTTGCCTTCCCATTTACATTTGAAGATGTATCATATGTTTAATTATGTATTCATGAACCACAGTTCAACATGGATGGACTCAGGATTGCTCCCCCTTTTTTTTTTTCATGGAGTTCCATATAGTGGTTAAAAATGGCATTTGTAACATACTGCATCAACCTATTTACAGTGTTTTGAGATTGCGGTTATGGCGTGGCGGGTTTTGACCTTGCCGCCATATAGTGGTCGCTGCAGCGTCGTTTTCATGGCAGGCGAAATGGCGACCGCAATTGCGGTGGCGCCATGGCGGAACGCAATGTAAATGGCGGAAATCGCTGGGTTTTTCGGATTTTTAAAAAAAATCTGAGGGTGTTTTGGCTAATTTAGGAAACTTAAGTGATCCCTCTAACCCACTAACCCTAATAATAAGCCTCTTATTCAAAAGCTCCCTCCTCTGCCTCATCTTCACAAAGACTTCTCTCCCTCTCTGCGCCACCCATCACTGCCGCTTGTCGCCGCCATCTGTCGCGCCGCTCGTTGCCGCTGCCGCTCGTCGCATCATCACTGCTGCTCATCACCACAGCCACTCCTTGCTGCCACTGCTGACCACGGTTCCTCTCTGGTTCGTACATCTTGTTTCAACTTCTCTAGTCCTAGTTTTTTCTTTTCTCTCTTCCCTGCTGTCCCTCCTTTATAGATGTTATCAATAATCAGTATTAAATCTCTCTTCTAATTTTTTTTCTATTTAGTTTACCATGTCCACTTCTAGATAATAATGGTATTAATTTGGATGAAGTTGATGAGAGTTAAAATTTAGATAATTTATAATTTTTATGTGTATGTCTTTTGTTTCATAATTTTTTTATGACTTTTAAGTTATGATTTAAATTTGATGTTATGTTTATTTGCTAAATTTACTACTATATTTACTATATTAATTGGATATTTAAAAAGATTTTATAGCTTATTATATTTATAATTTTTTTGTATATGTATTTTTTAAGTAATCCGTTATTTCCGCTATTTTTCATAAGGCTATCCGCTATAATTTTAGCGGCGGATTTTTGGCTTACGGCGCCGCCATCCACAATAAAAAACTATGCCTATTTATAATTATTAAAAGAGAATCCAAGTATTGATACAATGAGAGATATCAATGTGAATTATTATTTCTTCCTCCAAGACCTATATTATTTCTTCTTTATAAACCCCGTTTAGAGCCATAGTCCTTGCCATGAATCAACATTACTTATCATCGTTCTTATCCCTTTCTTTCCTATATTTCGATGTAAACGCCTCTGCATTGATGCCTCTGCCTGTACTGTACCTAAAGCGATCCATGCCTTCTTGATTCCAACAAGGCCTTGCATTGAAGGGCCCGCAATCCATGAAACAAGGGTAACCTGATTTAATCAGGATTTCAGATTTGTTGATCACCGATGCCATTATGGTCTTTCTTTTCCTTTGGCTTCTTTCTTTCATTGTGTTTGCCAAAATTTATTATTTCTTTCTTCTTTAACTTAGATCTATCTTACAGTATTAAAAGCAAAGGCAAGCATTCTTTATGTAATAATTTGTTAAAGGAACTTACTTGCAAAGTGAGATGTCTCTGTAGACGGCATTTAGTTTACAAGAAATATACCCAACCACTAATTATGTGATTCTATTAGCATCTCCATGTGACGGTGATTGTCATATTAGCTTATTAATAAGGTATGTGCTCCTAGACCAGCAAAAGTGTTATTGTTGAAATTAAATTAGATCTTTCTCTGCAACTTTAGATTTGTTTTCCTAGCTAGCAAACTCAACTTCTTTAAATAAATGAATAATTCTGAGTCAGCCAATTAGTCTAATTTCGAAAGTATTCATTTAGTATTATTTTTGCTTCTAAAGTTTTGTCCCCTCAAGGCCTCAATACTAAGGGACTTTTTAGACCATTCCCAAAGAAATGGAAAAAACAAAACAAGACAGCAGAAAGGTAAGACTAGCGAAAAGCAATGAAATTAACTCATAGTCCACTTTTGCTTGAAAGCAAAGAAAAAATAATCTATAAAATATACTATCACACACTAGAATGTATTTCATTTGAGCTGATCTCTTTGATATGATCACTACTCAAGACAAAAAATATATGATGTCTAAGAGGTAACAGGTAAGAACACTTGACTTAACCACGAAAAACAAAATCCTTAACAACACCTCGTGTAAGAAAGCAATGAACTAATTTGTTAACTACCAGTACACGTTCTCTTTGTATTTTTTTAATTAAAAGATATTCTAAACAAATAATTAATAAATAGCAACTGTATTTTTATCCAAGTGAACAAGTGTTAGAATTATTTGGTGTAGCAATACTGTTTTCGTTAAAGATAAACGTTGGCGCTCTCATTCTCAATTTCACTTATTAAACTTCTAATCACTTTAGTTGCAATGTTACAATAATAATCAAACAAACATAAAAATAATCTAGTGCTAGGGAGCCAATGTCCTAAGTGTACAATATGTACAATGGACATTACCTATACTATGCAGAATAACCATCTCATGTTATAAAAAGCTAATTTTGGATTCACCAAGGTTCGAACTCCTGACCTTCCGGATCTAGAACTCTTATACCATGTCCTGAAACCACTCATCCCAAAAACGTAACCTGACAGGACAATGTAACACTAATAATAATATCTCTAATACTTTTTAAACCTTCATTGTACACATTGTACGCTTAGGACATTGGCTCCCTATACTTTCTCAAAATAATCAAGTCAACATACAATCAATTTAGTTCATTTTCAACGAGAAATAAGCAGAGAAATGGTCGAATTAATTACCACTTTCAACTTCATGACTCCATCAAACGGTTGGCATCCAGAAATCCCGGTAATTCCAATCCCCGTAAAATCTCCTCCTTCCTCCAATACAGCGCCACTTAAATTCTTCTCCATCCAATCTTCCACCAAGTCCACACAAATCTATACACACAAATTAAACTAAATTAGATTTATTAATATATATATATATATATGATTGGTCGTGTAACAAAAAAAAACAAAAACACAAACAGTGAGAACGCCAAAAAAATGAAAAAGAAACTGACCTTGTTATCTCCAACGGCGAGATGAATTACACCCTCGGGATTATCAACGTCATGGTAAGGATTCTCCGCGGCTTTGTATAAACCGGTGTAGTAAGGCGAGTCGGCAGCAAGTGAAGCGGCCCGACCGGAAAGGAAAGCGGAAGGTGTGGGAGAGGAAAGATGAGTTCGGGAGAGTGAGCGCGGGTGGACGGAAAGTTCTGGAAGGTTGTTGTGAGAGGGTGAGGGAGTTGAATTGGAGTGAGGCGAAGTAGGAGGAGAGTTAAAACGGTGTTGTGTTCGTGTTTTGACGTAGAGCCGAAATAGGTAGTAGAGTGCACAGGGGATTACAGAGCCCAAGAAGAGGCCCCCTCTGCCTTGAACAACTCCTTGAAGAGGGACTATCACTCTCATGGCAGTTCCTCCTCCGCCACTTGTTGAGGAGGACGACGACGAAGGTGACGGAGGTGGCTTCTTGTTCTCCTTCCTCGTCATTCTACACGCTTGAGAGTTGAGACGTGGCTTATTGGGTTGGGTTTGGTTGGGTTAGGAGAGACGGAAACGCAAGAGGGGGGGAGTGTGGAATGTGAGAAGGGAAGGGGTTTTGTGATTTGGATTTTAGTAGTAGTAGTATCCTGCTGGTCATGGTGTTGAATATTTTGCGCTCTGGCTGGCTTTGGTTTGATTCAGATCTTTTGAATGAGGACAAAGTGGGACTCAATTTCAGGCTTATGTCCAAGTGGGACTCATTTTTTGCCGCTCATTTTTGCCTTCCTATTGCTTTGCTTGGTCACTTGCCTCTTCCCCCCTCTCTTTCAAATAACTGAATATTCTGTCCATACAGCTCCATACCCTGACGCGCACCCTCCCTACCCTATTTCCAAGCTATATTCATTAATCATTGCTTCCTTCTTCCCAAAATTCCGCAATAATTTTATTTTAGGATAGACTACTAAAATCACACTTAATTTTTAAAAACATTAAAAAAATCATTTTCACTTTTTTTTTGTTTGAATGACATTTACTTTTGATCAAAACAAAAACATCCTTAAATGTTACAAAACGTGATAAAACTAAACTGTATAGAGAATACATACAAAAAACAAAATAAAAGTTCAATCTTTAAATTTTTTTATTTTTCAAGAGTATTCTTGATCATTGATAAAAAAAAACTCATTAAAAAATTATTTAACGTAAAATTATCTAATTTTAAAAGTAAAATTATTTTATTTTTTAATCATATTTTAAAAAATTATATCAAAATCTAATTTTTAAAACATCTTTTAAAAATATATCTTAAAATATTTTCTGGTTATTTTTATTATTAATAAAAATAAATAATATTTTTGTCAACGTATTAAAAATACAGAGCAATTTTGATAGGTTAACCTTTATTTTATTATCTAGTAATACTAGATATACAATCGTTTTTGGTAACCAAGTTATTACATGTCTGAAAAAAAAATGCATGCGTCCATCACTAATTATTTGTTTTTGTGCTTTTTCATCACAAATATTTTATAATAATAACATGTTTTTTCAACTTATCTTCTTGTTAACTTAATTATTCAGTAAATAACCATTTTTAATCATCAAAGATTTGATTGTTGACCAAATTAACCATAAAAACACTAAATTAACTTTATATTTATAAAAAATAATTTTTATTAGATAAAAATATCTAATAGTCAAATTTAAAATTAATTTTATTAAATTTTTTTAAAATTTGTAAATTACCCTTTTTATCGTGTTTAACCTGAATCATGTAATAAGTGTAAACAAAACAAAATCTTTATTCACTGACATTACATTATTGTTTTTAATTTTAAATTATATGTTTTGTTTCACCCATTTATATAGAGATTTTTTATTTAAATAAATAAAAAAAATAATAATTACCAAAATAAATAATTTTAAAAATATTTATCGTTTTACATTTCCTAGTCATATCTCATTTACATTGAGAACGAGATGACAATTTATGTATCTCCTTTACAGCGTAAACGAAATATGACACGTCAGCCGAATTATGTCTATCGAGATAGACGTATATCGTTTACAGTATAAAAGACAATTCCAGCAGTTATAAAAGGATGTGTCACTTTTGGCATTCTTCACAAACTTTTCCTATCTTTTTTGTGTCTCATATTTCTCACAAACACAAGGTATTAATGGCCACTAATAGTCCATACATAGTTGTGCTTGTTTATCCCAATTGTCGTATAAGAAATGGCAATAACGGAGTGACATTTGAGTGTGAAAATCCGATATTGTTTCGCACTCAGCGTGTGGAGACGTTGTTGGATTTAAAGAGTTTGATATTGAGCAAGCTCGGTGGTACACAAGCGAGGAAAATCGAAAAGGTGGCATATCGTGACCTACGTCTCTGTGTCATACCACCTACCGAAGTCACGAAGGCACCCCCAACGGGGTTCCCGTGTGCGCGTAGGCCTAGGTGGTACACCACGTCTTGTAGAGTGATAGTGACCTCACCCCACGGGAGATGAAACGTGTGCGTCTTCAGACGCCATTGCTCAACGAGTGCCGAAATTAGGGAATTGTCAAAAGTAAAGTCCTTAAGGGCCGCCGTGTCGCCGAATCCGGCCTCAGCCAGATACGGGACGATGGCGTTCAGTAGAGGAAGGGTATGGTTGACTCGCCGGGGCAGTAGAAGGCGAGGCCTCTGTGGAATAAAAAAAAGTTTAACTTATAAAGAGATAATCATAAATTTTTGTACTCTATTTAACAACATAGAGCTACTTCTACTTAAGAACATACTTCCATGTCTCTAGTCTACACATGTCTCTAAATTACATATGTCATTAAGTAAATCCTAATTAAGTTATTACAATCTTACACAAGAAAATACAGTTCTAATTTCATCATACAGTCCAATCCCTAAAGCATTTTACTCAATGCTTGTCACTACGGGGCTACCCTAACAATGTCCACATACTTAGATTAACCGAACAGAACGCAACTAATCTCGAAGTCGGCCACCCTAGCGTAATGCGACGTCTCGTTCAGTCTGTTGATGTCCCCGTCGTTCCCCACCTGGCATGCCATCACCGTATCACTCTCAAATATGGTAGAAAATGGTAAAAAGAGGAGAGAAAGAGGTTGATCAAGTCAAAATGGGGCCCAGAGACACGCTGTAAACGACTTATACTTATAGGCGCAGTACGATATTATCTTGTTTACAGTGTAAATGAGATAGACATGGTTCGGATGACGTGTCATATCTCGTTTACACTGTAAACGAGATACATGAATTGTCATCTCGTTCACAGTGTAAACGAGATATGACTAGAAAATGCAAAACAGTAAATATTTTTAAAATTATTTATTTTAGTAATTATTATCTTTTTTATTTATTTAAATAAAAAATTCATTCATATAGTTATTAGAAATCACAAAAATTTTATGAGAGACCATAACAATAATAATTGGATCCCAGCAAACAAAACCAACAATACTTAGAAAAAGCTTTCAATTTTAAATTATATGTTTTGTTTCACCCATTTATATAGTTATTAGAAATCAAAAAAATTTTATGACAGAACATAACAATAATAATTGGATCCCAGCAAACAAAACCAACAACACTTAGAAAAAGCTCTTTTTTGTCAAAGACTAGTGGCAAATTCCCCACATCATGCGACAGTACAATGGCGGGGAGAGAGAGAGCAGTGATGGCCATGGTTTTCTCCGTCGTCGCCCTCTCCTCTTCCTTTTCTCCATATTTTTTCCTTTGCTTTTGTTCCTCTCGGTTCTTTCTCTCTCTTCTTTGCGATGAAGACAGTGACCCATTTTGTCGGTCCTTCTCCTTGTCCCTCTCCTTTTTATCTTTTCCGTTTCTTTTCTTGTATGTGTGTTTTTTTTTTTTTTTTTGTGGATTTAAGATTAAAACAAATAGCTACGACCTATTATTTAATGTTCTTCAGTAGATCTATTTTTTTTATCATGATATTATTATTTTTTTAAGCCATGTTTTATAATTTTATATTATTACTGATTTTTTTTGCTTATTAATGCTTCTTATTTCTTGGAAAATAAAAATTTCTTTCTTTATTTCCTAAAAGAAAAAGAACTTGACAATTTTTATTTTTTGATGTTAAATTAAGAGGTTGAAAACGATATAGTGCAAGATAATTTTGATATTTAATATATTTTTTAAATAAAATTAATACAAATTTAATTATTAGATATTTTTGTCAAATATAATTATTTTTTCATGGATATAAAGTTAGTTTAATTTTTTTATAGTTAGTTTTATCAGCGATCAAATTTTTAATTATTAGAAATAGTTGTTTACTCTTCGATTATTATTATATGATCATTTCATAAAATTAAAATTAACGTCACTTCTACTTCATTTTCAATATTTTTTACTTTATTTATTTTAAATTAATTACAAACCAAAATAAAATTAATTATAAATGAACTAAAATACCTTATTTAATAATTAACTATGCTTTATATTTTATGAAACTTAAAGATAGAAAATTTTAGACAAATATGATATAAAAATGTAAAAATAACACACACACGTGTTATGAATAAAATAAATGTCACAAGTATTTTAAAAATAGAATAATGTTTCCTTTCTCTTTTAGTTGTTTCTTTTTCCCTAACCCAACCCAAGGCATTTAGCCCTCTAAAGTCTAACGGGATCTTTTGAAATTAGTTTTGTCACTTGATTAGAATCCTTTAGCCTAATGCATTTTTATCCTTGATTAAATTAATGTTAAATTTATTCAAATATTGGCAATCTAATTCACTGTTTTTGATCTTTTATTTCAAGTCTCCTTTCAACTACCAACATTATACACGAAAAAATAGCAATCAACCCATGCCGTGACATCTTTGCATCTCTCTGGAGTGAATATAAAATCCCTTAGGAAATAACCCTCGCCGTTAAAACTTGCAAGTTGCAACTTCTGTATCGATGATTCTACCCGGTGTCCCCCACCAACCATTGACGAACGAAACCATGTCCAGCGTAGCAAAAACGACATCATGTGTCCCCATAAAAATATCAGTCGTCTCGTACATCAATGATCAACCATATGAATTATTAAAAGCAGATACTCACCTTATGTCACTTCCTATAGTGTGCTCTAACATCATATCTATATATCATCATTTATATAAATATTTAGTCATTTAAGTTTTTTAGCCTTAACCCAATAACACTAGAGTTGAACTAGGTCCATCAATATTTAAACAATTATATACATTAAAAATCATCAATCAATTAGTTACTGTATATAATATTCAGATTCAAGTTTCAATTAGTATTCAATTAGTGTGGATTTTATTCTTTTGGATACTCTGCTAGGATTTTCCCTAGAGAATGATATTATTTTATTGAATTGTGGGAGTACATGTGTTACACGCTACACGTACCAACGTCTGTATGGTTGACCCAGGTCAGACTCAGAGACGACGTAGGGATGACCCAGGGTAGAGGAGATGGAGGAAATAGTGTTTGACATTAGTAATATTAAATCAGGGTGGAGAATTGTGAGAGGAGCTTCGTTGGAAGACTCATGGCAGATACCACATTTTTCATTAGGACAATAAAAATTGCACTAGGGGCGATTTGGGGGAGACTAAAAGATTTTTGGGCTATTGACCATGGTGATAATACATATCAATTCTTTTTCGATAAAAAAACGAATATTATTAGCATTGAAAGAGGTTCGCCGTGGTTGTTCAAGAACTATATCATTCATCTAAAGCGATTGAGGCAAGGGATGATAATCGGAGAAGATGACTATTCAATGATTCTTATTTGGGTTTAGATCTAAGGCCTGGAAAAGCAATGCAAAACCCTAGAGTTTGGATGCAAAATAGGAGATAGTCTGAGAGAAATATTGGAGGTTGACTTCTTCAATGTTCGGAGTATAGAACGGAGAATTGTTAAGGTCAGGGTTAACTTGGCTACGTCTAACATCTTGCGCAGTAAACTGCATTTTGTCAGACCAGATGGCAAAATATTCGAAGTAAGATTCAAGTATGAGAGAATTGGTAACTATTGCAAATATTGTGTTCATTTTGGACATGAGGAACTGGCATGTGAGTGGTTGCTAGAAGATATTGTGGTAGGAGAAAAAGGGGAGAACCGCATCCAAGAAGAGCTCAAACCTAATCAATTTGGTTAGAGGGTAGGAGAGAAAAAGGCTGAAGATATAACCAAACCTGCTAGAGACACCTACCATCTGAGAAAACTAATTCCGATTAGCCTTCTTAAAGGGTTTTCCAAACACTCTATGAGGGAGAAAAATACCAGCAAGATGATTAATCAAACTACTCTTCTCAAAGTAACCAGAACTAGCAAGGAGGGTGGTCAAAGGAATAATAAAACTCAGGAAGTATGAGAATTGAGGATCTCTGTACCGAAGGAACCAGTTGAGAATGCAATTGCGGCATGCACCATTAATAGAAACTCAGTTGAATCCAAAGCAATGGATGATCCAATCCTAAACTTGGAAGAGACTAAGTTTCAATTGCCTTTACATGACACCACAAACTCTGAATTGCTGATAAAGAAGGGGATATGAGGATAATAAGTTGGTAGTGAAGAGACAAAAATTAAAATATATAGCCAAAAAGCCTAAAAATATTTGTGTGGAGAGCTTGAGACTTGCTGATGTGGTGGAGGGTGCCTACCAAAAAATGGCATCCAACCCCCAATGAAGATGATGGCGTGAAACTGCCAGGGTTTGAAAAAAATCTCTAACAATTCACAACATAAAAAGGATTCAAAAATTCCATTCTCATGAGGTAGTATTCCTCTGAGAAATAAAAAATACTACCTTGTTTATTGAACAATAGAGAAAGAGGTGTGTCTTTCAGTACGGGTTTTGTGTTGCACCAAATGGGATGGCAGGAGGACTGGTGGTATGGTGAAAAGAATGGATGAAAATTGATATCAAATCAGTGCCAAATTTTTACATCTGGTTTTCATGGAAGAAGATCAAAATTCAGCAACAATTTCAAGCAGCAACAATTTCAGGTAATACTATAACTCTTATCAAGCTCTAGTGCAAACCATATGGAGATTGGTTATTTTAATACCGTAGTGACACACCACAAAAAGGAGGGAGGTAGAGACAAACCGTCGAGTTCTATTGAGAGTTTCAATCATTTTATTAATTCAGCACCCTTACTTGACATAAATATAGATGGTGGAACAGAAGCGATGGGGGTAGAGCCATTCGGGAAAGGTTATACAAGAGCTTGGTTTTGAATTCCTTAAAATCAGCTTATCCTTTTGATATTCTAACGAATTTGGTGGATGTAGGATCAGACCATAAACCACAACTATTTACAACGGGAACAGAGAAAACAAAGCGGAAGAGGCGGTTCAGGTTTCATGAACGATGGTGTGCAAAACCAGAGATAACCACCATTATTAATGAAGTTCGGAAGGAGCAAGTTCAGGGGTCCACTATGTACAAACTTTTTCAGAAGTTGAACTAATGCAAGCACCGTGTTGTAAAGTGGAAAAAATCAATTGTGACTAATTTGAGGAAGATAGCAGAGGATATTTCTAAAAAATTAGTAGAAAAGAAACAAAATCTCTCTGAAAGAGAATAACTTAAAGAGCAACTCTCTAACACTCTTGAACAGGAGGAACAGAATTGGTGAGAA
The DNA here is from genome assembly GCF_003086295.3 of Arachis hypogaea. Lineage (NCBI taxonomy): Eukaryota > Viridiplantae > Streptophyta > Magnoliopsida > Fabales > Fabaceae > Arachis > Arachis hypogaea. Next base: position 55,032,602 of record NC_092046.1, read on the forward strand.
AAATCCCAAGCTAATTGGTTGCAGTGTGGCAACCAAAATACACGCTTTTTCCACTCTAAATTCCAATGCCGTGATAGACACAATAAAATTTGGAGGCTAAAGGATGGGAATGGTGGTTCATATATAAAGAGCACGAGATTGATGAAAAATCTCAAGCTTACTTTGTTAATCTATTCACAGAAGGAAGCATTGACAACCCAAATTTTGTTCTAGAGGGGTTGGATTCGAAAGTCTCGATAGCTATGAACAGAAATCTGATCCGACCTGTTACAGATCTCGAAATCAGAAGGATTGTATTCTCCATAGTCCCCGAGGCAATACTTGGTAACGATGGATTCTAGGCTAAGTTCCTTCAATATTTCTAGGGTATAATTAGCCAAGATGTGAGATATGTAGTACAAAATTTTTTCTCATGTGGCAGGATGCTCAAAGGTTTTACCCACACACAAATTTGCCTGATACCCAAGGTAAATAATGCCTCATCTATGTAACAAATCCGGTCTATCTCGCTTAGAACTACATTTTATAAAATAATATCAAAATTGCTTATGCATCGAATGCAACCTCTTATGAATAGAATAATTAGTGAGAATCAGAGTACGTTTATCAAAGGCAGACTGATTAGTGATAATGTTCTTATAGCTCATGAGTATATGTATTTTCTAAGAATAGAAAGGTTGGAGATTGTGAAATGGCTCTGAAACTAGACATAAGCAAAGCCTATGATAGAGCCGAATGGAGTTATCTCTGGTTTATTATGGAGAAGTTGGGCTTTAGAAGGAAGTGGATCAGTTGGATCAAGGAGTTGTTGCCACGGTCTCATATTCTGTTATTGTGAAAGGACAACTAACGGGTTTCTTTAAACCTAGTAAAGGGCTCTGCAAGGAGATTCTCCTTATCTATTCTTCATTTGTGCAGAAGGGTTATCTCATCTATTCCACAAAAGAGAACAGAATAACATGGTTCATAATTTAAGACTGAACACAAGATGCCCCTCAACCAACCATCTACTATTTACAGATGACTCTATTATTTATTAAGGCAAGTCTAAGGTGTAGCCAGAATCTCATGCAAATTCTACAAACCTATGGTGTTATAAGCAGTCAACAGCTAAACTTAGCCAAATCCTCTGTATTTTTTAGTAAGAATACCCCCTAGATCTTAGAGACCAACTATTAGAATTACTCGGTATTTTCATTGTCGGTGGTCAGGAGAGATATCTTGGAATATGGTGCACGAAATTGTGATCATCAATGGCGCCAACAACTTGGTACGCACAATTGTAATCTCAACTCTTTGTCACAACTCCACACAACTAACCAGCAAGTGCACTGGGTCGTCCAAGTAATAAACCTTACGTGAGTAAGGGTCGATCCCATGAAGATTGTTGGCTTGAAGCAAGCTATGGTCATCTTGTAAATCTCAGTCAGGCGGATTCAAATGGTTATGGAGAATTGATAATTAAAAGATGAATAAAATATAAAATAAGATAGAGATACTTATGTAATTCATTGGTGAGAATTTCAGATAAGCGCATGAAGATGCTTTGTTCCTCCTGAACTTCTGCTTTCCTATTGTCTTCATCCAATCATTCGTACTCCCTTCCATGGCAAGCTTTATGTTGGGTTTCACCGTTGTCAATGGCTACCTCCCGTCCTCTCAGTGAAAATGGTCCAAATGCGCTGTCACCGCACGGCTAATCATCTGTCGGTTCTCGATCATGTTGGAATAGGATCCATTGATCCTTTTGCGTCTGTCACTACGCCCAACACTCGCGAGTTTGAAGCTCGTCACAGTTATCCCTTCCCAGATCCTACTCGGAATACCACAGACAAGGTTTAGACTTTCCGGATCTCAAGAATGACCGCCAATAATTCTAGCCTATACCACGAAGGTTCTAGTCTTAGATTAGAAACCCAAGAGATATACATTCAAGCTTGTTTGCATGTAGAACGGAAGTGGTTGTCAGGCACGTGTTCATAGGTGAGAATGATGATGAGTGTCATGGATCATCACATTCATCAAGTTGAAGAACGAGTGTATATCTTAGAGAAGAAGTAGGTGTGAATTGAATAGAAAACAGTAGTACTTTGCATTAATTCATGAGGAACAGCAGAGCTCCACACCTTAATCTATGGGGTGTAGAAACTCCACCGTTGAAAATACATAAGAACAAGAAGTCTAGGCATGGCCGTGAGGCCAGCCTCAAATGTGAACATATAAGTTCCAAAGATGAAAAGTGTATATCTCTCTCCAAATACAATAGCAAAAGGTCATATTTATAGAGAATTAGCAGCCTAGGGTTTACAGAAATAGGTAATTAATGCAGAAATCTTCTTCCAGGCCCACTTGGTGTGTGCTTGGGTTGAGCATTGAAGCTTTCATATGTAGAGACTTTTCTTGGAGTTAAACGCCAGCTTTTGTGCCAGTTTGGGCGTTTAACTCCAGCTTTCATGCCAGTTCTGGCGTTTTGACGCCAGAATTTTTATGCTGACTTGGAACGCCAGTTTGGGCCATCAAATCTCGGGCAAAATATAGACTATTATATATTGCTAGAAAGCCCAGGATGTCTACTTTCCAACGCAATTAAGAGCACGCCAATTGGGCTTCTGTAGCTCCAGAAAATCCACTTCGAGTGCAGAGAGGTTAGAATTCAACAGCATCTGTAGTCCTTTTTCAGCCTCTGAATCAGATTTTTGCTCAGGTCCCTCAATTTCAGCCAAAAAATACCTGAAATCACAGAAAAATATACAAACTCATAGTAAAGTCCAGAAATATAATTTTTATTTAAAAACTAATAAAAACATAATAAAAATTAACCAAAATATACTAAAAACTACCTAAAAATAATGCCAAAAAGCGTATAAAGTATCCGCTCATCAGAATACCAGCGGTGATAACTAGGTCGAAGAAGCAAGAATTTACTTACATCAAAGATAAGGTTTCTAAGAAGGTTCAATACTGGAAAAGATCACTGCTAGCTGGTAGTGGTCGGAAAGTCCTAATTAAAGTAGTAGTTATTGCTATCCCTATATATTCCGTCAGCTATTTCAAGTTTTCAAACACCTTACTTGATGAGCTCAATAATCTCATGATGCAATTTTAGTGGGGGCAGTGAAATACTAAAAAAAATACATTGGATTGGATGGAATACAATGAGTAGACCGAAGAAATTAGGAGGACTTGGTTTCAAAGACCTCAAAGCCTTCAATCTTGCTATGTTAGCAAAACAAGGTTGGAGGCTTATTGATAAACCACAATTTTATGTTTATCTTGTATTAAATTTAGTGGATTTTATTAACTTTTTCCACATTTATTTACTAAAATAGCATAATTTTGTGAATTTATCCAAAATTGTGCTTAAGATTGAAAACATGCTCTTTAGGTCCTTAATTTGCTAAATTTAATTTAATTTAATTCCACTCGATGCCTTGATGTGTTTGTTAAGTGGTTTCAGGCTTAGAAAGCAAAGATTGGGTTGAAGAAGTGAAAAAAAAAGCATGCAAAGTGGAGAATTCATGAAGAAATGAGATTTTGGAGTAATTCATGGTCATGCGTACGCATGCTTTGCACATACGCATGCTTTGGGATTTTGTCATGTCGCACGTATGCATGCTGGTGTGGAATTTATAACCCACAAACTAACCGGCAAGTGCACCGGGTCGTATCAAATAGTACCTCAAGTGAATGAGGATTGATCCCACGAGGATTGATAGACTAAGCAATAATGATTGAATGATTTACTTAGTTAGACAAACAGAAAATGGTGTTTGAGAGTTCAAAAGCATTAACAAGAAATTCAGAATATCAGAAAGCAAGCAGTAAATTGGTGTAAATAATATGGGAGAAAATAGTTAAGGTTTCAGAGATATTTATTTTCCGGATTAACTTTTCTTGCCAACTATTTTAATCATGCAAGATTCAACTCATGGCAAACTATATGTGACTAAACCCTAATTCCTTAGACATTTTTAGTCTCCTCTAACCTTCATCAACCGCCAATTCCCAGGTCACTTGATTCCAATTAGAGGGTTAAGTTCAAATCTAGTTTATGTGCCACAGAAACCCTAATTATCCAAATATAAGAGGATTATATATCACGTATCCCGTTAAGTCCAGATAATTAGAAGTTTAGGAGAATTTGTTTTCAAGCTGTTGTTCAGGTAAAGAGCTTTTCCAAGTTTTACAAGAATTCAAATAGAATAAGGGTTATACTTCTGTTCTACCCAGATTCATAAGATAAAGAATGAAAATATTTCTTGAAATTGAAATCAATACATGAATTAAAATAGAAAAGTAATATTATTAATACATAGAATAAACAGAGCTCCTAACCTTAACAGTGGAAGTTTAGTCACTCATGGTTCAGAGAGAAAACAAGGATTATATAAAACTGTAAGGTGCGAAATGAGGTAATGAGAGAAGAGAGAAGATCCCGAAGGGCTGATTCTTTTCCCTTTTATATATAATCCTACTTAATGTAAAATATATTTTCTAAAACTAAATAATATCTTTTTCTATTTTTAAATAAAATAAAGTTTAATCCAAAATCAATGAAGATCTTCGCATGCTGCTTGATTGAGCGCTGGGATCACTTGATGATTTAAGGCTGGCGCCTAACTTGGAAATTCGGAAGTTAGGCGCCACTATGGCAGCCTTGCTTGGACGTGTTGATTGTGTCTTAGCGCCTAACTTGATAAAAGCCAAGTTAGGCGCCACCTATGCAGCTTGCTTTTGGCGTGTGAGCTTTCCTTTGGCGCCTAACTTGGAGAATCCCAAGTTAGGCGCCAGTATGGCAGAATAGACTGGAGAAAAAGTGTATACTATTATACATCGTTGGAAAGCTCTGAAAGTTAGCTTTCCAATGCCACTGAAGTCACTTCAATTCGACCTTTGTAGCTCAAGTTATTCCTATTGGAGTGTATAGAGGTTAGTATTGACAACATCATTCACTTTCTTCTCTTCTTCTACAAAAACTCCATCAAGTCCATCCGAATACTGCCTGAAATAAACAGAATTGCACAAGACTCAAAGTAGTATTCATAGTGGCTAAAAGATATTTAAATATTGAATAAACTTAATGATTCAATTGCAAATTCACTAGGAAAAGATAGAAAAGATGCTCACGCATCACAACACCAAACTTGAACTGTTGCTTGTCCTTAAGCAACCAAAACTAATATAGGATTAGGATGTGAAATTGCATGAGAAGTTAGTGTTCAATTAAGCTCCTGTCTCTTCTTAAAGTGGGGTTTATACACTACAATCCTGAATAGTTTTGGCATCTCACTATCCTTTGAATCAGAGGAATGTCATTGTCATTTGGAATGAGAATCCGGATAATATTATGAATTCTCTGGCCTTTATACTTTAGTTTAATCCTTGAACACAGCAAAAATTCTTTCATTCTCTTTTGTTTAGTGCTTTGCACCTTGAGCCTAGCCGTGACTTTAAATGCTTTGTCTCAAGCTTTACTTGACATAAAAACACCACAAGCACTTAACTAGAGAACTCTCTTTAGGTTCTGATTTTTCTTTCAGTTACTCCCAGACAGTGGTGCTCAAAGCCTTTTGGCATGCTCTGTTAAATGCACTTGATCTTAACTCTTAGTGCTCAGTCTCAAGGATTACATGACACATTTACACCACAAGCATATGACTAGGAAAACAACTCTTTGAGCTTTTAATCATGTCTGACCTCCCTAGTCATTGATGCTCAAAACCTTGGATCTTGCTTTTATTTTTCTTTTGCTGTTTCTTTTGTTTCAAGGATTAAGCTTTTGTTTACTTCAGAGAATTCATAATAGTTCTCTAAACTCTTGTTACTCACGCATTAACATCCTTTGATTCAAATTCAAATATGCACTGTTCATATCATGCATTCAGAATCACGGATAATACCACCACATTTAAGTAGATAAGACTACTCTTTAATATAAACTCAATTTCTCATGCAATACATCACTTCTTTTCTTTTTCTTTTTAGATTCAAGCTCAGTGAGAGGTACATGAGACATCTCTTCAATTAAAAGATAAATAACTGAAATTTCAAAATAACAGAATTAAACTAGAACCTAGGACTCAGAATTACTAAAGATCATGCAGACATTCAAGTAAAATAGCAGAAAAAAGGAATATAACATAATAAGAACGGGAGAAAATATAGAATGAAAGAAACCCAACCACCTCAGTTATCCTAGTAGTCGTCTCATTCTTCAGGCTGTGCTCTTTCGTGAAGATGATTCGCCTCCCTTTGGTGCCATTAAAATAAACAAAAAAGCCACAAGCGAAATGACAACACCAAACTTAAAAGTTTGCTTATCCTCAAGCAAAAAAAAAATTAAAAATAGGAAGGGATATAAAAAGTGCACGGATGAATAAAAACAATAATTTTTACAAAAGAAGAAGACAACGATAAAAGGATAAGAGAGATTAAAATTAATCAATATATATATATATATATATATTTATTTTATTTATTTATTTTTATTTATTTAATTTTTTAAGGGGTCACGGATGGGGGGTCGGATATATATATATATATATATATATATATATATATATATATATATATATATATATATATATATATATATAATATATATATATATATATATATATATATATATATATATATATATAAAAGGAGGGGGGGGGGGACGTATGTGATGGGGATTATGTGCGTATGGAATGGGAGGGTAGGGTATGGAATGGGATATATATATATATATATATATATATATATATATATATAAGGGGTGGGGGGCTCGGATTTTATATGTGTATATATATATATATATATAGTAGGGGATGAGGTCAAAGGGGCATGGGGATATATTGATGGGAGGGAGGGGCATTAGTGGTTAAGGGAAGGTAATAAATGGGGAAGAAAATCATATGGGGAATGAATCAGGCATATTTGTGATTTGGTTGGAATGGGATAATGAAAGCAAGTTGGCGCCTAACTTCATGGATTTGAAGTTAGGCGTGGACCTCCCCTTAACAAAATCCTCCCTTGCGCTTAACTTGGGTTGGTGAGACGCCACCTCTATGTGTATGATTTTGTTTTTATTTTTTGTTTTTTGTTTTTATTTTATTTTATTTTATTTTATTTTTTTTTTGTTGAATGGCGCTTAACTTCATTGGTAGCAAGTTAGGCGCCACCCTAGGAGTCTAGAGACATTTGGCCAAGTGCATCAAATGTGGCGCCTAACTTTAAATTCTCAAGTTAGGCGCCACCCAATCCGAATCCAACTCCTCCAGAGTGTTCGAAATTCTGTCTGATTACTCCTGTTACTTTTCTAAACACTCTGCATGATCAAAATATACGTAAAACAAAGGAAAAACAATAGAAATTCAAACAAAACCAGATAAGAAAAAATCAAAGTAAAAATCAAACTTAAGGATACGAAAACATCGGGTTGCCTCCTGACAAGCGCTTCTTTACCGTCACTAGCTTGACGGTCAGCTCCTCTAAGGAGGAGGATCATAGGGGCTCAGCTCTTTACCCCTCACTATGAACTTCTTTCTTGTGCTCTCATGGATCAACTCTATATACTCAAGAGACAGGATCATGTTCACTGTATGAGGCAGCATTGGACATGCAGTGTGATTCTTCCAGAAACTGTCTCTCAACAATTTCCTACCGGCAAGTGTACCGGATTATCGTCAAGTAAAAACTCACTGTAGAGTGAGGTCGAATCCCACAGGGATTGGTTGGTTGATCAATGTTAATTGGAGAATTGTTCTAGTTGAGCAAAATCAGAATTGAATTGAGATTGCAGAAAGTGAAATTGGCGGGAAACTTAAATTGCCAGAAATTAAATGACAGAAATTAAATTACTGGAAATTAAATGGGAATGGGGATTAAGCATGAAATTAAAGAACAAAATGTAATGAGAATGGGTAAGATCAGAGTAGGGGATTCATTGGGTTTTGGGAGATATTGAACTCTCCGGATCAAATCATTTTCATCTCTTCCTCAATCAATGCATTCATTGACATTGCTTGGCAATCTTAGATGATTGGATCCCAATGTCTTGGCTCACCAATCTCTCTAAGCATGAACAATTGCCCAATGTCTTGATTTAATTGCTCATTAGAAGAGTTGAAGTTCGGTCACTGACTATACCACACAAATTCATAGATCAAAGTATTGGTAGGATTACATGTCACTATATCCATCCAACACCAATCTAATCCAATGTGAGAAAGCAATTCTAGCATGAATTCTTCATCCCTCTCTCAAGGATCCGAAGAATTCCAATTATGGATAGCTTCTCTCTCAAGACAACTATCCAATTGAATTAAGACCGAAAGCTTTCTAACAAAAATTAAGAGAAAAGAAAGAAGAAGAAGATGAAAATTACTATTGATCCATTGAATTACAATAGAGCTCCCTAACCCAATGAAAGGGGTTAGTTGTTCATAGTTCAATTTAATTTACAGAGAAAGAAAAGTGCAGAAAGAAATAAAAAAAATACAAAAGAAAATAAAAGAAAAGTGCAGGAAATGAAATCAGGGAATTGAACTCCTAAAGCCCCCTTTCAGGGCCTCCCGAAAGGCTCCTTGCAATCTTCAACAATTCTTCTATTTATAAACATCTTCTCATCTTCAATTAGATCAAGTATTTGGATGTGGGCCTTGGCTGAAGCATTTAGGAGTGATCCTCCAGTGATGGGCATTGGCAACTAACTTTCATTTTAGGCATAGATGTAATTTGGAATTAAATTGGCCTTAACATTGGTGATCACGTTTGAGTGCAAACGTTGAATCAAACACTGCTTTGAAAATTCAGTTCTGCTTGCTGTCATTGGTGTTTGACTCAACGTTGGAGTGCCAACGTTCTTGCGTCGACGCGTGCGCGTGCACCACGCGTACGCTTGAAGGCTGTGTTTTTGCTCATTCACGCGTGCGCGTACACCACGCTTACGCGTGCATTGCCATTTTCCCCTTCCACACGTACGCGTCACAGACGCGTGTGCGTCAATTCAAGTTTCTAAATTCCAAATTCTGGGCTTCTCATCGTGGACGTTGGAGGCAACGTTGGACCTCCAACGTTCGTTTGGTGACGCATACGCGTGACTCATGCGTACGCGTGGATGGTCAATTTTGCCATTCCACACGTGCGCGTGACTCACGCTTGCGCGTGGATATAGAAATTTTCTTCTTTCTTGCGTACGCGTTATAAGTTATAACGCGTGCGCATCGCTCAAAAATCTTTTAGCTCCAGAATTGAACATTTTCAATGACGTTGGAGGTAACGTTGGTTCACCAACGTTCCCTCCAACGTTGTCCCCCATGTTTTCTTCTTCCAGAACATTGCCTTCGACGTTGATGGGCCAACGTTGGCTCCAACTTGGCCTCTCCTTCTCTTCTTCCTTGTTCTTTTTTTGCTTCTTTCTTCCTATCATCAACCAAACAAACTCATCAAAGCCTTGGCATAATCACAAGATTTTGCATCTTTCATAATACCAATCAATTCTTGTATAAATCTCATGAAAATGCATAAAATTAGTAATGTTTGATTGAATCAAGACAAGCATGAATTTTCCATCCAAATACTCACTTATTGCCTAAGAATGCTTCAAAACCAAGTAAAAACTAATGAAAAAGGCTAGTGAAACTAGTCTAAGATGCCCTGGCATCACAGTGAATACCACCTTCATTCCTGGGGAGAAGTCTTCAGTGGAAATCTTTTTATTTCTCCATCCCCTAGGTACTTTCTTCTTTTTGAGAACCTCCTCCTTGGTGGATGATGCATTTCCGACACCAAACTTAGGTTTGATGTCAGGGGAAATTTTGTTTATTGTCACCAAAGAAAGTTTGAGCTGCAGATTCTGTTGTGCATCATCAAGGGGTTCTTGAAGGTTTAGATCAATAAGCTCAGTCTGCATGCACCTCTCTTCTTCACCTGCTGAATGTATATCTTGGAAGATATCAAAGACCAGTTACTCATTATGCACTCTAAGTACTAATTCACCTTCTTTCACATCAATCAGAGCTCTCCCAGTGGCTAGGAATGGTCTTCCTAAGATTATAGAGGCATTCTCATCCTCCCACGTGTCAAAAATCACAAAATCTTCTAGGAGAAAGAACTTACCCACTTCGACCAAGATATTCTCCACTAATCCATATGCAGGCTTTAGAGATTTGTCTACCATCTGTAATGTTATCCTTGTGGGTTGTGCCTCTTGGATTTGCAACTTCTTCATCACAGACAAAGGGCGTTACATTTATGCTTGCACCTAGATCACTTAGGGCTTTCTCAAAGGTGGTGCTCCCAATGGTACATGGAATTTGAAAGCTCCCTGGATCTGGCATCTTCCTTGGAAAATTATTCTGAATTATGGTACTGCATTCCTTAGTCAATACCACTGCCTCATCTCCCTTTAAAGGCTTCTTTTTTGACAACAACTCCTTCATGAACTTAACATAGAAAGGCATTTGCTCCAAAACCTCAGCAAAAGGAATATTAATTTGTAACTTTCTGAAAACTTCCAAGAACTTTGAAAACTGCTTGTCCTTGGTCTTCTTTTGAAGTATCTGAGGATATGGCATCTTAGGCTTGTAATTAGGAGCTTTAGGTAATGTTGGATGTGTGTCAAGAGTGACTGGAAAAGGATTGTCTGCACGCCTAGGAAGGGCGTGTACTACTGTGTCTTCAGTTTGCTTTGGAGCTTCTTTTTCAACCGGCTCCTCAGTAACTTGTGCTTCCGTAGTTGCCACTTTTCCACTTATCAAGGTGATAGCCTTACACTCCTCTCTTGGATTTGGAATTGTATTACCAGGAAGGCTATTAGTAGTCCTCTGGTCAATTTCATTAACTTTTATGACTAATTGACCTATATGAATCTCCAAGTTCTTGATTGATGCTCTGGTTTCCTGTATGAAACTCACCATTAGTGCTTCCAAATCAGTGTTCTTTTGTGATTGAGAATTTGCTTGCTGAGGTGGTTGTTGTTGAGATGACTGAAACTGGTGGTTATTAAAATTATTCTGTTGAAAATCGCCTAGAGAATTATTATTAAAATTCTGTGGCCTCTGAGGTTGCTCTCTCCACCTTAAATTTGGGTGATTTCTCCACCCCTGATTATAGGTCTTGGAATATGGATCATTATTGCAGTTTCTAGGAGCATTTCCCATATAGTTGACCTATTCAGAAGGAAATTGAACATAATCATAATTATCACCTTGCATGAAGCTGTCATTCATGTCATAAGGAGCCTCTTGAGGGGGCATTCTGAGCATTAATAGCTGAAACCTGCATCCCACTCAAGTGTTGAGTAAGCATATTAATTTGTTGAGACATAACCTTGTTCTGAGCAAGAATAGCATCCAAGGTCTCCATTTCCAAAACTTCTTTCTTCTGAGGAGTTCCAAAGTTCACAAGATTCCTGTTAGAGGAGTAAAGATATTGGTTGTTAGCAACCAATTCAATAAGCTCAGTAGTCTCTTAAGGTATTTTTTCATGTGTAATGAATCACTTGAAGAATTTTCTAAACACATTTTGGACATTTCACAGAGGTCCTCATAAAAGATCTCCAGCTGGGTCTATTTAGAAAACATGTCAAGGGGCATTGCCTGGTCAGCAGCTTGTACCTCTCCCAGGTTTCATAGAGGGTCTCACCATCTTTCTGCCTGAAGGTCTGAACCTCCACCCTTGACTTAGTCAGCTTCTGTGGTGGGAAGAATTTGGACAAAAATCTAGTGACTACCTTATCCCAAGTGTTCAAGCTCTCCTTGGGCTGAGAATTTAGCCATAACTTTGCTCTATCCCTCACAACAAATGGAAAGAGCATGAGCTTGTAAACCTCAGGATTCACTCCATTTGTTTTCACAGTGTCACAAATCTGCAGAAAATTAGAGATGAATTAGTTAGGATCTTCCTGTGGGAGTCCATGATACTAACAGTTTTGCTGCACCAGAGTGACTAATTGAGGCTTCAGCTCAAAGTTGTTTGTAGCTATAGGAGGCAACACAATACTGTTCTCATAGAAATTTGGATTGGGAGCAGTGTATGAGCCAAGCACCCTTCTAGGTTGTTCATTCTCATTTTGATTTACCACATTGGTATTAACTACACGATTAGGATCTATAATGGATTCTGTAGCTTCCTTTTCAAATGTCTCACATAGATTTTCACTAGCTTTGTAAAGTTTAGCTTGTTGCAAGCGCCGTCCGAAAGTCCTTTCAGGTTCAGGATCAAAATTTATAAGAGGTTCCTTGTCTCTATTCCTACTCATAAACAAACAGAAAACAAGAAAAACGGGAGGCTCTACATCAGAATGTAGAAAATTTCCAGTGAGGTAACTGTGTAAAAAAAAATAGAACAACTAAATAATTAAAGTAAGAAAATTTCAAAAATTGTAAATAAAATCAAAACAAAAATTTTGAAATTTATAAAAAAATTAAACAAGAAAATTAAAATAAAATTAACTAGGTGACACCAAACTTAATTTCAGAAATTAAAAAAAATAATAGGACTAAATTTCGAAAATTTAAGAGCCAAACTAAATAAAATTAAAGCTAAAATGCCTAATCTAAGAAATCAAACAACTAATAGTTGTCAATCACAGTCAATCCCCGGCAACGGCGTCAAAAACTAGGTGCAAAATTTATAACCCACAAACTAGCCGGCAAGTGCACCGGGTCGTACCAAGTAGCACCTAAAGTGAATGGGGGTCGATCTCACGTGGGTTGATGGACTAAGCAACAATGATTAAATGATTTACTTAGTTAGACAAACAGAAGATGGTGTTTGAGAGTTCAAAAGCATTAACAGGAAATTCAGAATATGAGAAAGCAAGCAGTAAATTGGTGTGAATAATATGTGAGAAAACAGTTAAGGTTTCAAAGATATTTATTTTCCAGAATAACTTTTCTTACCAACTATTTTAATCATGCAAGATTCAATTCATGACAAACTATATGTGACTAACCCTAATTCCTTATACCTTTTTAGTCTCCTCTAACCTTCATCAACCGCTAATTCCTTGGTTACTTGATTCCAATTAGAGGGTTAAGTTCAAATATTCCACAAAAATCCTAATTATCCAAATACAAGAGGATTATATATCACATATCCCATTAAGTCCAGATAATTAGAAATTTAGGAGAATTTATTTTCAAGCTGTTGTTCAGGTAAAGAGCTTTTCCAAGTTTTACAAGAACTCAAATAGAATAAGGGTCATACTTCCGTTTCACCCAGATTCATAAGATAAAGAACGAAAATAATTCTTGAAATTGAAATCAATACATGAGAGCTCCTAACCTTAACAGTGGAGGTTTAGTTGCTCATGGTTCAGAGAGAAAACAAGGATTCTGTAAAATTGTAAGATGCAAAATGAGGTAATAAGAGAAGAGAGAAGAGCCCGAAGGGCTAATTCTTTTCCCTTTTATATCTAATCCTACTTAATGTAAAATATATTTTCTAAAAATAAATAATATCTTTTCCTATTTTTAAATAAAATAAAGTTTAATCCAAAATTGATGAAGATCTTCGCATGCTGCTTGATTGAGCGCTGGGACCACTTGATGATTTAAGGCCGGCGCCTAACTTGGAAATTCCCAAGTTAGGCGCCACTATGGCAGCCTTGCTTGGACGTGTTGATTGTGTCTTGGCGCCTAACTTGGGAAAAGCTAAGTTAGGCGCCACCTATGCAGCTTGCTTTTGGTGTGTGAGCTTTCCTTTGGCGCCTAACTTGGAGAATCCCAAGTTAGGCGCCAGTATGGCCGAATAGACTAGAGAAGAGGTATATACTATTATATATCGTTGAAAATCTATGGAAGTTATCTTTCCAATGTCACTAAAATCACGTTAATTAGACCTCTGTCGCACAAGGTATTTCTGTTGGAGTGCATAGAGGTCAGGATTGATAGCATCATTCATTTTCTTCTCTTCTTCTACAAAAACTCCATCAAATCCATCCAATAGCTTCCATAGTAGCTAAAAGATTTTTAAATCTTGATTACACTAAATGATTCAATTGCAAATTCACTAGGAAAAGATAGAAAAGATGTTCACACATTATATGCCTCGTCCGTACGCATGACACGAAGCACGTGATTCACTTAAAGAAAATATGGCTGGCAATTTCTGGACCCTCTCAAGCCTAAATCTAACATATTTCTAAAGTATTTAATGCAATTCTCAAGGAAGAATGAAGGGGGAGCAATTAGGGATTGATGAGCAGATAATTTATACGCTTTTTGGCATTGTTTTTACATAGTTTTCAGTATGATTTAGTTAGTTTTTAGTATATTTTTATTAGTTTTTAATTAAAATTCATATTTCTGGACTTTACTATGAGTTTGTGTGTTTTTCTGTGATTTCAGGTATTTTCTGGCTGAAATTGAGGGACTTGAGCAAAAATCATATCAGAGGTTGAAGAAGGACTGCAGATGCTATTGGATTCTGACCTCCCTGCACTCAAAGTGGATTTTCTGGAGCTACAAAACTTCAAATGGCGCGCTCTCAATTGCTTTGGAAAGTAGACATCCAGGGCTTTCCAGAAATACATAATAATCCATACTTTGATTAAGGATAGATGACGTAAACTGGTGTTGAACGCCAGTTCCATGCTACATTCTGGAGTTAAACGCCAGAAACAAGTTGCAATATGAATATTTCTTCAGTCGATTCTGATTAGAGGGTTTGTTTTCCTACTTCGGTCGAGGGGGAGCGTCCCTTTTTCTATGCCTATGAATATTTCTTCAGTCAGTTGGACATTACCTTTCCTTTTACTGCTTTCGAAACCGATTTGTTGTGGTCTTGTAATATTGCCCCATCCCAGCTTCATCCGAATTCCTGGGGTTTTATCAAGATTTTTCAGCTGCTTTGCCAAGAGTTAGGCATAACATCTTCTCAGACTCTTTTCCTCTATCTTTTTGTTTCTGCCAAGCCTGAAGGGTCTTCCAAAAAGAAAGCTTCCTATGTTTCTTTCAGGTCGGCCCAAGGGCATAAAGTTTTTGCCATGTATGATGAGTCTTTTAAGGATTTTAAGAATTATTTCTTCCGAGTTCGTGCTGTTGAGGGGGCCCGCCCCTTTTTTCTTGATGAAAATGATGAGCCTGCCTTTCCTCTAGATTGGAAAAAGAATGTGAGAGTGTCTCGCTATACCTGGGAGATGCTTGACGAGGTTGAACGAGCTTTTGTAGTTGTTCTTGAAGATTTATGGGGGAAACCACCCCATCTTGATACAAAAAGGTTTTTGAGTGACCCGTCTTTGGTCCGAACTGTTTTAGATACTGTCCGACTTGTTTATATATTTGCTTTTTAATTTTACTTCTTCTTTTTGTGATTGTAACCCATTGCTGTGGTCGATTTTGCATTTTCAGAGATGTAAAAAAACAATGATTCTATGAAGGCCTACAAGAAGGCAAAGAAGGCTGCAGTTGCTCAAAATATCTCGGCCAAGGTGGCGGGAGAGGGATCTTCCCAAGTTCTGGTGAAGCCGCCTGTGCCGAGTTCTCCTGGCCCGAGGAGGGTAATTCCCATAGGGTTCGCCTGGCCGAGCCTCCGCAGTCTTCCGCTGCTACTTCTGGTGCTCCTCCCAACAAGAAACAAAAAACAATTGAGTCTTTCAACCTTGATGCCCCTGATTTTGACGCGGTCGAGTTTGTAGATCAGCAGATCGGTCCATATGGTGTCCTTCCTATGGATGATGTATCACTTCTTCGTCATTTAGACTTTATAACTCGGAGTAGTGTAAAAATGGCACATATGGGAGCTGCCTTGTACCGAACTGCTCAAAATCTTCCTCTCCATGCCACCAAAGCCTTCATGGAGGAGGCCAAACAAGAGTTTGATCGGATGAAGGGCTTGAAGGAGGAGCTTGAGGTGAAAGTAGCCAAACTGGAGAAGGATCTGGAGAATGAGAAGGCTAGCTCTCTTGCCCTGGCGGCCTCTGTGAGGTTGGCCGAGGACACTGCTTTGAGGCATAAGGACAGTTACGTCACATCTTATCGGGAGGTAATACGTCTGAGGGAGGAGTTAGAGTCTGCCCGAATTGACTACTCCGAGCTCCAAGGTCATCTTATCGGCAGCGTAAACGCTGCTTATGATAATTTGAAGGAGCAGGTTCAAGTTTTCGCTCCTGAGGTTGATCTTACTCTTTTTAGCTTGGACAATATTGTGAGGGATGGTAAGATTGTTCCCGACGACCAAGATGATGATGATGTCGAACCTCCCTCTGCGCCTGCTGCTAAAGTGTCGACCTCTATAATTCCTCCTGCTGGGATTGCTCGTCCAGAATTAGATCCTGATTGTCAAATTCTAAATAGGGACGACGGTACGGTGGATGCAGTGCCTCTCCAAACTTGCCCTCCTTCACCCCAGACTGATGCTACCGAGAAGGCTCCCAATCTTAACTAATTTTTCTTGGATGTTTGTGTGGATAGCCCGACTTGTGGGCTTTTAAACTCTTTATTTTGTAGTCTTGAATATTATGCTGACTGTTGATACTCCTTTTGGTTGCTTGTTTAGCAACTTTTGATTTTGAAAAAACAACAAGTAGCTTTCAAGCTTTTTGGGCCTGACCCTGAAGCTTGTTATAATATTTTATATTATGCTTGTTTGCACTTGTCTTGACACCTTTCTGGGTTTTGAGAGTGTTAGAGCCTTGCTGCTCGGCCCCTTTGGATTGCCTTGTACTTATTGCTTGTAGCTTGGATCCTTTGAGGTTGTGGATATGTGGGTCCAACTTGTATTTTGGTTTTCTCGCTTTTACTTGTATTTGTTTCTAGCACTCCGTAATCGATTTCTTCACGTTGGTCTGCTTTCCAGTTATTTTTGTAATCCTCTTTCTTGGACCCTTGTCAGGTCTCTTTCAGGGACTACTTTTATAACTTATTTGTGTGAGACCGACTTCTTTGCGTCATTCTTTTCTGAGTTATTTTGTAATCCTCTTTCTTGGACCTTTGTCAGGTCTCTTTCAGGGATTACTTTTATAACTTGTTGTTTGTAGGAGGTCGACTTCTTTACGTCGTCCTCTTCTAAGTTATTTTTTGTAATCCTCTTCCTTGGACCTTTGTCAGGTCTCTTTCAGGGATTACTTTTATAACTTGTTGTTTGTAGGAGGTCGACTTCTTTACGTCGTCCTCTTCTAAGTTATTTTTTGTAATCCTCTTCCTTGGACCTTTGTCAGGTCTCTTTCAGGGATTACTTTTATAACTTGTTGTTTGTAGGATGTCGACTTCTTTACGTCGTCTTCTTCTAAGTTATTTTTTGTAATCCTCTTTCTTGGACCTTTGTCAGGTCTCTTTCAGGGATTACTTTTATAACTTGTTGTTTGTAGGAGGTCGACTTCTTTACGTCGTCCTCTTCTAAGTTATTTTTTGTAATCCTCTTTCTTGGACCTTTGTCAGGTCTCTTTCAGGGATTACTTTTATAACTTGTTTTTCGTAGGAGACCGACTTTGTCATGTCGATCTCTTCTAAGTTATAGCAATTCTTCTTTTATAGGGTTGGCCAGACCTCTTTCCAGGGATTTGCTGATAACTTGGGTTGACTTGGTCTGACTTCTCAACGTCGGCCAGTCTTTAAGTTATTATTTAGCAATCCATAAGACCTCGTCAGGTTCTTTTTTCGGATCACTTTCGATAACTTCTTGCATTATTCTGTGTTCATCTTTGCCGATTTGTAGAAGGTGGTTTCTATCTTCCTTTGGTCGACCTTTAGATGAATCGCATTTTCATATTTATTGGTCTTTTATCGTGATCGTGCAGTGAATCTGTTTTTCACTTTCTGCCGATCTGTTGCTTTATAATCGGACGATGAATGCTTCAGATTAATGCGTCTTGAGAATTTGTAGAATACTAAAATATATTTTATTCAAAAGAAAGTGAAAATATATACATGTTGGAGTTTTTCATCCTTTTAAGTCGGATAATATCTGGATCTCAACTTGGTGCCTCATTAAAAAACCTTTTCGGGAAAAAGAGTGCATCCTATGATGAGATCTTTTACCTTCTCTAGCTACAGTACCTTCTTAGGTTGCAGGCATGCCACAATCTGGGAAGCTCTCGTCCATCGAGTTCGGACAGTCTGTAGTAGCCCTTCCCAAGTACTTCTATGACTCGGTAGGGTCCTTTCCAGTTTGCTGCCAACTTTCCTTCTCCGGGTCGAGTTGTTCCAATATCATTTCGGATTAGGATGAGATCATTCTCCACGAAACCTCTTGGCACTACCTTTAGATTATATCTTGAAGCCATTCGGTGCTTTAGCACTTCTTCCCTGATCTGAGCTCTTTCTTGGATTTCCGGAAGTAGGTCGAGTACTTCTCTTTGAAGTTGAGAGTTGGCTTCTTCATTGTAGTGGACTACTCTAGGCAACCCTTCCTCGACCTCTACTGGGATTATTGCCTCCACTCCGTATGCTAATCGAAACGGTGATTCATTTGTGGTGGAATGTGGCGTAGTTCGATATGCCCATAGGACCTGTGGAAGTTCTTCAGCCCAAGCTCCCTTCGCATCTTGCAGTCTCCATTTCAACCCAGCCAATATGACTTTGTTGGTAGCTTCGGCTTGCCCATTGGCTTGAGGATGTTCGACGGAGGTGAACTGGTGCTTTATGTTCAAGTCGGCTACTAATTTTCTAAAGCCTGCATCTGTGAATTGAGTGCCATTGTCTGTGGTGATGGAGTATGGAACCCTGAACCTCGTGACAATGTTCCTATATAAGAATTTCCGACTTCTTTGAGCAGTGGTGTTGGCTAGGGGTTCTGCCGCAATCTACTTTGTGAAATAGTCTACTCCGACTATGAGGAATTTGACTTGTCCTGATCCCTGGGGAAAGGATCCGAGAAGATCCAGTCCCCATTTTGCAAATGGCCAAGGCGAAGTTACGCTGATGAGCTCTTCTGGCAGGGCGATATGAAAGTTGGCATGTTTCTGGCATGGGGGACATGTCTTTACAAAATTTGTAGCTTCTTTTTGTAGAGTTGGCCAGTAAAATCCCGCCCGAAGTACCTTTTTGGTGAGAGCTTGTGCCCCGAGATGATTGCCTCAAATGCCGCTGTGTACTTCCTCTAAAACTTCCCTTGTGTTGGAGGTCGGCACACATTTTAGTAGTGGTATTGAAATCCCTCTTTTATATAGGGTGTTGTTTATGATGGTGTAGTACTGAGCCTCCCGTTTTAACCTCTTTGCCTCATTCTCATTTGTGGGGAGTGTTTTTGTTTTGAGGTAATTAATTGTGGGGGTCATCCATCCTTGATCTTGGCTTGTTATGGCTAGGACTTTTTCCTCTTCCGAGATTGATGGATTCTGCAGCATTTCCTGGATGAGGCTTCTATTGTTGCCCCTGGTTTGGTGCTGGCTAATTTTGAGAGTACATCGGCTCGGGCATTTTGTTCACGGGGTATGTGGCAGATCTTATATTCCCTGAGTTGTCCGAGCTGTTCCTTGGTTTTATCCAAATACTTTCACATGGTGGGATCTTTGGCTTGGTAGCTCCCTGTTATCTGTGAGGTGACTATTTGTGAGTCGCTGAAGATGTTGAGTTTTTGAGCTCCAACCTCCTTTGCCAGCTTCAAACCAGCTAGTAACGCTTCATATTCTGCCTGGTTGTTTGAGGCCGAGAACCCAAATTTGAGGGAAAGCTCAACTTGGGTTCCTTGGTTGCTTTCTATTGTCACACCTACGCCGCTTCCAGTCTTATTTGAAGACCTGTCCACGTAGAGATTCCATTCTGTGGGGGTTTTCAGGGTATCTGTGAATTCTGCAATAAAGTCAGCCAAGTATTGTGATTTGATGGCTGTCCGAGCTTCATATTGGAGGTCAAACTCGGATAACTCGACTGCCCATTGTAAAGTTCTGCCTGCTAGATCTGTTTTCTGCAGTATCCCTTTTATGGGCTGGTCGGTCCGGACCTTAATGGTGTGAGCCTGGAAGTACGGGCGTAGTCGTCGAGATGTTAGTATGAGAGCATAGGCAAAATTTTCTATTTTTTGGTAGTTCAGCTCGGATCCCTGTAGCGCTTTACTAATGAAGTATACAGGTTGTTGCCCTTTGTCGTCCTCTTGAACTAATGCTGAGGCTACTGCCCAACTTCCTACCGCAAGGTACAGTACGAGTGGTTCTTCCTTCCGTGGTCGAGTTAGGATAGGTGGTCGTCCCAGGAAACTTTTAAAATCCTGGAAGGCTTGCTCGTATTCCATTGTCCATTCGAAGTTCTTTCCTTTCCTTAGAGTGGCATAGAAAGGAAGGGATCTTATTGCTGATCCCGCTAGGAACCTGGACAAGGCTGCCAACTTCCCGTTGAGTTGTTGTACTTCTTTGACACAAGTTGGACTCTTCATGTTGAGTATGGCCTGGCATTTATCCGGATTTGCCTCAATTCCTCTTTGTGTGAGCATAAAACCCAAGAACTTGCCTGCTTCTACTGCCACTATAAGGAAGCGTGACATGCGCCTCAATCCCACAAAATGCACTTTTGCAGTAGAAGCAAGCAAGTTCTTGGGTTTTATGCTCACACAAAGAGGAATTGAGACAAATCCGGATAAATGCCAGGCCATACTCAACATGAAGAGCCCAACTTGTGTCAACAAAGTACAACAACTCAACGGGAGGTTGACAACCTTGTCCAGGTTCCTAGCGGGATCAGCGATAAGATCCCTTCCTTTCTATGCCACTCTAAGGAAAGGAAAGAATCTCGAATGGACAATGGAATGCGAGCAAGCCTTCCAGGATTTCAAAAGTTTCCTGGGACGACCACCTATCCTAACTCGACCACGGAAGGAAGAACCACTCGTATTGTACCTTGCGGTAGGAAGTCGGGCAGTAGCCTCAGCACTAGTTTGAGAGGACGACAAAGGGCAACAACCTGTATACTTCATTAGTAAAGCACTGCAGGGATCCGAACTGAACTACCAAAAAATAGAAAAGTTTGCTTATGCTCTCATACTGACATCTCGACGACTACGCCCGTACTTCCAGGCTCACACCATTAAGGTCCGGACCGACCAGCCCATAAAAGGGATACTGCAGAAAACAGATCTAGCAGGCAGAATTTTACAATAGGTAGTCGAGTTATCCGAGTTTGACCTCCAATATGAAGCTCGGACAGCCATCAAATCACAATACTTGGCCGACTTCATTGCAGAATTCACAGATACCCTGGAAATCCCCACAGAATGGAATCTCTACGTGGACGGGTCTTCAAATAAGATTGGAAGCGGCGCAGGTGTGACAATAGAAAGCAACCAAAGAACCCAAGTTGAGCTTTCCCTCAAATTTAGGTTCCCGGCCTCAAACAACCAGGCAGAATATGAAGCGTTACTAGCTGGTTTGAAGCTGGCTAAGGAGGTTGGAGCTTAAAAACTCAACATCTTCAGCAACTCACAAATAGTCACCTCAGAGATAACAGGGAGCTACCAAGCCAAAGATCCCACCATGAAAAAGTATTTGGATAAAACCAAGGAACAACTCGGTTAACTCGGGGAATATAAGATCTGCCACATACCCCGTGAACAAAATGCCCGAGCCGATGCACTCTCAAAATTAGCCAGCACCAAACCAGGGGGCAACAATAGAAGCCTCTGATGAGTATTTTGGTGGAAAAATGAATTTCTCCCAAAACACACAAATCTAACCAGCAAGTGTACCGGGTCGCATCAAGTAATAAAAACTCACGGGAGTGAGGTCGATCCCACAGGGATTGAAGGATTGAGCAATTTTAGCTTAGTGGTTAATTTAGTCAAGCGAATCAAGATTTGGTTGAGTGTTTTGTGATTTGCAGAAATTAAATTGCATGGAATTAAAGAGAACAGGAAATAAATTGCTGAATCTTAAAGAACAAGAAATTAAATGGCAGAAGCTTAGAATGCAAGAAATGTAAATTGCGGAATCTTAAAGTGCAAGAAATGTAAATGACTTGAATTGTAAAGGGGATTGGGACTTGGATTTGCAGAAATTAAACAAGGAAAAGTAAATTTGCATCAAGCAGAGAAGTAGAAGAGGGTTTGGGTTAAATCGGATCTTGAAGCAGAAAAGTAAATGAACATTAAAAGCAGGAAACAAAATGTGAATTAGGAATTCAGATCTCAGGGCCCAGAGACTAGAAAACCAAGTCTAGATCTCAATGCCTTCCTAGATCCAACAAGAACAATTGCAAGGGAATTGTAAATTGCAAGGAAAGTAGATGAGAAGCAAGTAACAGAAACGGAAATTCAATTGCAGTAAATAAACAGAGAGATCCAAGGATGATATTGAAACAGAATTCCTTCAATTCTCTAACCCAAGATCCAAGACAAGTGTAATTGAAATTGAAAGCAAATAACTAAGAGGAAAAGAAGTGAATTCTCTTTCCCCAAGACTAAGAAATTCAAGATCACTCAATATTCAAAGCTCTCCGAAAACTATTTTGAAAATTCTAAAAGAAAGCTCCCCGAAGAACTTGAATTCTATCCTATTTATACACTTTCTTCAAATGATCTTCAAGCCTTGAGTTGGGCCTTTGCTCTTGGTGGAATTGGGTTGAAAGAGGCCTTGGTTGATTGCTCTTGGAGTTTGGAGAAGAACCAAAGTGAACCAAATGAACCGGGTTGGAGTTTTGCAAAAGTTGGAGTTGGAGCAAAAGTTAGGGTCTAACTTTTGGTCCAACTTTTCATATCAGCTTCCTTATCTTGCTGATACTCACGTTGGTGCAAAAGTTAGGGGTCTAACTTTTGCACCAACGTTGGCCTTCCTTAGTGCACTTGTGGCGCCAACGTTAGCCCAAAAGTTAGGGGCTAACGTTGGCGCAAACTTTTGCTCCTCCCCTTGTAGTTTTCATGTGCCAACGTTAGCCCAAAAGTTAGGGGCTAACGGTGGCACAAACTTTTGGTGCCCAGGGAGTGTTTTTCTCATGCCAACGTTAGCCTCAAAGTTAGGGGCTAACGTTGGCGCAAACTTTTGGTGCCCAGGGGTGATTTTCATGTGCCAACGTTAGCCTCAAAGTTAGGGGCTAACGTTGGCGCAAACTTTTGGTACCCAGGGAGTGATTTTCAAGTTCCAACGTTAGCCCAAAAGTTAGGGGCTAACGTTGGGGCTAACTTTTCACCCAAAAGTTTGTGCAAAAGTTTGAGGCTAACTTTAGGTTCAGCTTTTTGCTTCCTGGTTCAATTTCACTTATTCCATTGTCTTCTCTTTACTCCTAGCTATTCCTTCTTGCTTCAACCTTTCTCCAAGCTTTCTTCACCTATCATTAATCAACCAAACACATCAAAGCTATGCTTAAAATCATGAGATATTCATTCTTTCATAATATGTGACAATTATAGTATAAAACCTCATGAAATAGCATGAATTCATACATGGTTGATTCAATCAAAGGAAACATGAAAATCTACCTAATTGGCTTGCTTGTAGCTCAAAAAAGTGCATAATTCTAATGAAAACAAAAGAAAAAGACTAGTTAAAATAGGCTAAAATG
This sequence comes from Arachis hypogaea, assembly GCF_003086295.3. Classification (NCBI taxonomy): domain Eukaryota; kingdom Viridiplantae; phylum Streptophyta; class Magnoliopsida; order Fabales; family Fabaceae; genus Arachis; species Arachis hypogaea. The sequence goes on from NC_092046.1 coordinate 55,056,013, forward strand.
ACTTGTCATCACAACACCAAACTTAAAGCTTGCTTGTCCTCAAGCAAGAAAAGATTTATTGAGAAGAAAGAATGAAATGGAAGAGGATGTTCATGCTAGCAGAGTATTATTGAAAGTTCATGGGATTTTGTGTGGATATGTAAATACTCACTTCTTATTGACTCCTAGGCCTAGAAAGTCTCCTTCAAGCTTCAAGTAACATACTGCTTTGACCTCTCATTATTCCTTTATCCTTGGCTATTACTTTGTTTATAAGCTTTATTTGAGTGTCATGTGTAGCAAGTTCACTTCCTTTTCTTTATACTTGACACATTATTCACCATAGACACTTGGCTCACGTTCCCTCTTAAAACATTGATGCCCAACACCTCTTTGGGTTACTAAATGCCTTGTAGTTAGGTTGCTCTTGATAGTGGACTTTCAGCTGATGATCCCGGATTAGTTAACCCAAGTCACCGAGTGTTGATGCACTCCTAAGAGCTTACTAATCCAAGCAGATCCTAGTACAAAGACACCACATGCATATATTTTAAAGTTCAAGCTATTGGTGTCCAGCTTTGTTTCTTTTTGTTTCCTTTTGTTCTGCCACTTTTTGGCTATCTCTTTTCTTTCTTTCTTTTTGTTTTTCTTTCTAACCAAGGAATTTTTTTTATTTAATTGAGATTCATAGACAGTAGGCCACTCTTTACTTAGAATGAGATATCTTAGCTCTTTATTCACTAAAAGTGAGCTATTATACAACCACACACATACCACCATTTACTTTTATTCTACTTCTATCTAACAGAGACTATCTTGCTTCACATTCAAACATTTCTTTTATTGAACTTAAAGATGCAGGGGACAAAACATGCTTCTTGTCAAGTGAAAGTAAACACACAAGCACACACATAAACTAGCCTACTTATTTTAAAAGAAACAAACATAATGCAAAGACTATTAAATTAAAAAGAATTACTTAAAGATGCAAAGACAACTTAGAACAGATAGAATGCATGCTTTTTTTTCTTTGTATTGATGAACAAGGAGCAAGTCCACCTTTCATTTGTCATGCTTTTTCTTTCTCCTTTCATACACTTGGTTGCTAGTGTTTCCACCATCCGTGTTTGTTGTCTGTTGGCCTCGCCAGAATCCAGCCTTATTCATAGCCTCCTCTACTCTATCTTCAAGTCTCATAGCATTGCTTACCTCTACCTCACTTCTCTTTTTGAAGAATTCATCAAAAGTTGGGAAAGCCGGATCCATGTTGTGCAAATGTTCTCCAATATAGTTTAGCTTGATTTGGCTATTGATGTTGTAATCGGCTTGTACTTCATACCTTGCATCTTGGAGTGTTGTGAACTCTTTGAGAGCCCTCAAATTTTCAGCTTGCATTTGTTCCAATTTCCCAAAAGATTCATGAGATTGAAAAGCATGTTCTTCTTGCATCACAAGGAATCTTGACTCGAATTCACTTTGTTTGTTCATTATTCTTAGCTCCCTTTCTTCTTGTGCTTGTTGGTTTTTCATGTACAGTGAATGGTATTCCTCTTGCCTTTCTTGAATTCTCATGTACTGTTGTGACAATCTTCCTATTGCTTCTTGCATTTGAGTCATGTCCATATTGCCATGTGGGAAAAAGTGTGGATGTTCCTCCTCCTCTTGTGGCTCTTCTTCTATGTGTGGCCCATCTTCTTCCATTGGTTCTTCTCTTTCCCTTCTTCCATGTGGTCTTCGGCCTTGATGTGCTTCAAGGGGCATCATCATTCGTTCAATGGTTATGGGCATGCCTTGGCTTAACCACATTGGATTCTCCTCTTCCATTGGAACTTTAGCCTTTGCACACAACCTCCAAATGGTACTGGGATAGTACAACCAAGATCCGGCCGAATTCTTCTCAGCCAGCTTTTGAATGTCTTTTGCAAGGATTTCATGAACTCTTATCTCTCCTCCCACCATGATGCAATGCAACATCACGGCTCTCTCCCTGTTAACTTCTGAGGTGTTCACTGTGCCCATAATTGATCTTTTTATCAACTCATACCATCCTTTTGCTTCCGGGGTGAGGTTACATCTCTTCAGATACTTATATTTGTTCTTTTCATCTCCTTCCCACTCTGAGTTCTCCATACAAATGTCTCTCGCAATCTCATCATAATCCTGATCCTCATTCAATCTTTGTTGGTATCCCGGTTCACTAAAGCGAACTGACTTTAGTCTCAAGACTTTCTTGATTGCATCCGGGCTAAAGTCTACTTCCACCCCCTGCACATAGCTCTTGTACGTTGGGGGCTCACGCATGTCAAGCCTTGAGACATTTGCATAGAACTCTCTTATGATATTGGCATTGATTCGGGTGGCTGGTGATGCAAGTTCTTCCCACCTCCTCTTTCGAATTTTGTCCTTCATATCTTGACATCCATCATCCGGCAACAAGAGTGGAATTTCAGGATAGATTCTTTTCTCGTTCATCCATTCAATTTGCATTTGATGGAACCAAGACTTGAATCTCCGTTGGTCATATTCATGTGTGTCTTCCTCCACCATGGGATCTTTCCCTTTTCTTCGTTTGGTTCTTGAGGAGGAGGCCATGATCCCTTGGTTGGTTGAGTCTTGTGAGGTTAAAAGGAGTGTGAAGAATGTTGGAGAGTTTGATGTGTGGTTGGAGCAAGAAGAAATTTAGGCCGAACTTGCTATGACAAGAAATGATGAAGACAAGTTTAAATGGTTGGAGTTTAAAGCAAGAGAAATGTTGAACCGAGCTTGTTATGTTGAGGAGTGATGAAGAGAATGAAGTTCCAAGGGTTAGAGTGATTCGGTCATGTGCATGGCTTGAAGGTGGTATGTTTTTGAATGAACAATGAAAGGCTAGGATGCAATTAGACTTATAGGAATCAAAGGTGTGCATGTAAGGATAAATGAAGACAAAACTTGCTTCTTCACTTGCTTTTGCCGTGATCATTCTCAAGGAGTGGCAGATTTCCTTTTTGAAGCATGTGATGAGATTTTGTCCTCATGCTATGCTTTCCTTTGTCTTGTCTCTTTCATTGAAGATTCTTTGACCACCTAGTCATCACCACAAGACAACAAATATTAGTTTTGTCCAACCGTGGCAAGAATGTCCCTTTTATTAATATAATATGAATCATCAATTCTCATATCCATTTGAACCGTAACTCTCCTTGGAGGACACCAAACTTGATGTTTGGTCATGCATGAAGAAATTGTGTCTCTTCCTCCAATTAGTGAAATCCCAATGTCACTCTTAGTTAAATGTTTATAAGAATTGCTTTCATCCTAATTTTCTTTTTCTCTCTTTTTTTCATGAAGGGTCAATTGTGTCCCTAAATCGGTTCATCAAGTTTTGATGAACACCAAACTTGTTTCTTGTCAAAGGGTACATCACAATTGATGCCTTCATTACCGAATAAGAATTTTTCCATTTATAAGATTTTGGAAAACAACAATTGTATGATTATTGATGCATGAATTTCAAATTTTCATGAAGCTATGTGGACACCAAACTTAGTGTTTGGCCATATGCTTTGTCAAGACACTCCAAGCATGCAAAATGGAATTATTTGTAACATTGGTTTAGTGTGCTTGAAGGCACACCAAACTTAGCATATGTTTCAAAACAGTGCATGCAGTCAATGGACATGTTCATGAAAAGAGAAAAGAATTCATGCTCAAATGATCATAACTTATTGAATTTAAAATGACATGAATCTTAAAGCATGGGTTGCCTCCCATGGAGCGCTCTTTTATTGTCATTAGCTTGACATTGAGGCTTTCTTTTATGGTGGTTGGTGCTTGTAGGGCCTCAATTTGTCTCCTTTGACCGTGATCCTCTTCTTTGTTCTCTGGTGTTCAATTTCAGCATGCTCTAATGAGAGTATGTTGCTGACAGTGTAGTAGTCCTCGGTTTGTTGATTTGCCCCCAGCTGTTGATATATCAGTTGCACTTTGTCACCTTTGGAAAGCCCTCTGTTAGAATCTTTCTGTTCTTCCAACCCCTTTTTGCTTTGTTTCTGCGTTTCATCTTTCCTTTTGTTGATCTTTCTTTTCTGGCCGTAGGCTTTCCTTGGGACCTCTCTTTTCAGTGGCTAATACTCTAATATCCTCTTGGGTTTCTTCGTCAGTCTGCACAATCCTTAGCATTGGGATGTTGCTGTGACCTTCCTGGTCATTTTTCATATAGTCTTTCTTCTCCTTGCTAAATTGTGCCTCTGGTAATACCTTCAGAGTGACACTCTGGTCATGCATCCTGAGAGTTAATTCCCCTTCCTCTACGTCTATGATAGCTCTAGCAGTGGCCAAGAATGGCCTTCCCAGTATAACAGAGTCACCATCATCATCGTTTGATTCTAGAACCACAAAATCAGCAGGGTATATAAAACTGTCCACCTTGACCAAAAGATTTTCAATTACACCCCTGGGGTATACCATTGACTTATCTACCAGCTCCAGAGACATTTGTACTGGTTTGACCTCCTCTATATGCAGCTTTTTCACCAGGGAGGATGGTATTAAGTTAATACTTGCTCCGAGATCGCACATTGCTTTAGTGATGGTCAATTCCCCAATGGTGCAAGGCAACAGGAAGCTCCCTGGGTCCTCAAGCTTGGGAGGAAGCCCCATTTGAATCAAAGGCCTGCATTCCTCAGTAATCACTATGGTTTCTTTCTCATCCCAGCTTCTTTCTTGTTGACAAGCTCTTTCAAGAATTTGGCATACAGAGGCATTTGCTCAAGTGCTTCAGCCAAGGGAATATTGATTTCCAGCTTCTTAAAAATCTCAAGGAATTTGTGAAAATGCTGGTCTTTAACCTCTTTGTTGAACCTCTGGGGATAAGGCAGTGGAGGTGTGATGCTCTTTCCTATTTGCTGCTGTCCCTGAGCCACTTTCTTTGAGCTATGTAGCTGGTTGTCCTTCTCTTTAAGTTTCTCAGTGCTTTTGTTTGGCATCACAACTTGCTCCTTAGCTTCATCGTCCTTTGCTTGCTTCTCATCCTCTGTTGGTTCTTTGATATTCTCTGCTTGTTTCTTTGTAGTGTCATTGTTGCTTATCAATGTTCTCCCACTCCTTAATTGTATTGCCTTGCACTCCTCCTTGGGATTTGGGATTGTGTCACTGGGCAGTGAGTTTGAAGGTCTCTCAACAGATACTTGCTTGGAGAGTTGCCCAATCTGCCTCTCTAGGCTCTTTAATGATGCTTCATGGTTTTTGTTTGTTATTTCCTGGTGCTTCATCATTTTCTCTATCAAGGTCTCTAAGTTGGTGATTCTTTGAGGTTCAGGTGGTTGATGACAAGTCATCTTAGCCTATTTTAACTAGCCTTTTTCTTTTGTTTTCATTAGAATTATGCACTTTCTTGAGCTACAAGCAAGCCAATTAGGTAGATTTTCATGTTTCCTTTGATTTAATCAACCATGTATGAATTCATACAATTTCATGAGGTTTTATGCTATAATTGTCACATATTATGAAAGAATGAATATCTCATGATTTTGAGCATAGCTTTGATGTGTTTGGTTGATTAATGATAGGTGAAGAAAGCTTGGAGAAAGGTTGAAGCAAGAAGGAATAGCTAGGAGTAAAGAGAAGACAATGGAATAAGTGAAATTGAACCAGGAAGCAAAAAGATAGACCTAAAGTTAGCTTCAAACTTTTGCACAAACTTTTGGGTGAAAAGTTAGCCCCAACGTTAGCCCCTAACTTTTGGGCTAACGTTGGAACTTGAAAATCATTCCCTGGGTACCAAAAGTTTGCGCCAACGTTAGCCCCTAACTTTGAGGCTAACGTTGGCACATGAAAATCACCCCTGGGCACCAAAAGTTTGCGCCAACGTTAGCCCCTAACTTTGAGGCTAACGTTGGCATGAGAAAAACACTCCCTGGGCACTAAAAGTTTGCGCCAACGTTAGCCCCTAACTTTGAGGCTAACATTGGCACATGAAAACTACAAGGGGAGGAGCAAAAGTTTGCACCAACATTAGCCCCTAACTTTTGGGCTAACGTTGGCGCCACAAGTGCACCAAGGAAGGCTAACGTTGGTGCAAAAGTTAGACCCCTAACTTTTGCACCAACGTGAGTATCAGCAAGTTGTGTTGGCTGATATGAAAAGTTGGACCAAAAGTTAGACCCTAACTTTTGCTCCAACTTTTGGTCCAACTTTTGCAAAACTCCAACCCGGTTCAATTGGTTCACTTTGGTTCTTCTCCAAACTTCAAGAGCAATCAACCAAGGCCTCTTTCAACCCAATTCTACCAAGAGCAAAGGCCCAACTCAAGGCTTGAAGATCATTGGAAGAAAGTGTATAAATAGGATAGAATTCAAGTTCTTCGGGGAGCTTTCTTTGGAGTTTTCATAATAGTTTTCGAAGAGCTTTGGATATTGAGTGATCTTTAATTTCTTAGTTTGGGGGAAGGAGAATTCCACTCTCTTCCTCTTCTTTTTATTGCTTTCAATTTCAATTGCAATTGTCTTGGATCTTGGGTTGGAGAATTGAAGGAATTCTGTTTCAATCTCACCTTGGATCTTGCTTTATTCACTGCTTAATTGAATTTCAGTTTCTGTTAATTGTTCTTCATCTATTTTCCTTGCAATTTACAATTCCCTTGCAATTGTTCTTGTTGGATCTAGGAAGGCATTGAGATCTAGACTTGGTTTTCTAGTTTCTGGGTCCTGAGATCTAATTTCCCAATTTTACATTCTCTGTTACTGTTTTCCATGTTCATTTACTTTTCTGCTCTGAGATCCAATTTGATCCCATTCCTCTTCTACTTCTCTGCTTGATGCAATTTACTTTTCCTTGTTTAAATTCTGCAAATCCAATCCCCAATCCCCTTTACATTTCAAGCCATTTACATTTCTTGCACTTTAAGATTCTGCAATTTACATTTCTTGCAATCTAAGTTTCTGCAATTTATGTTACTTGCACTTTAAGATTCAGCAATTTAATCCTTGTTCTCTTTAATTTCATGCCAATCACCCGTTCCCTTTACTTTCCTTGCAATTTAAATTCTGCAAATCACCAATCAATCAACCAAATCTTGATTCGCTTGACTAAATCAACCACTAAACTAAAATTGCTCAATCCTTCAATCCCTGTGGGATCGACCTCACTCCCGTGAGTTTTTATTACTTGATGCGACCCGGTGCACTTGCCGGTTAGATTTGTATGTTTTGGGAGAAATTTATTTTTCCACCAAAATACTCATCAAGTTTTTGGCGCCGTTGCCGGGGATTGAATAGATTGACAATGATTAAGTGAGGTGGTAATCTAGATCAAGCACTTTTTCTTTAATTTTGATTAACCCACTAACTATTTGATTTTTTACTTAAACTAACTAACACTTCAATCTAGCAGTGGATTGAAGTGTCACTGGTTTTGTGCATTTCTCATGCTCTGCTTGTATGTCAGGTACAAGAAGAACCATACCCAATTTTCATGAACAAGACGAAAGAACTCTCAGGAGGTTAAGAAGAGCTGAAAGAGGGAAAAACATTGTTGGAGAAGAGGAATCAGACGAAGAATTCCAAGAGATGGAGGAACATTCAACCAATCCACCAGGTGGAGCAGACAACAACAATGACAACACACCCCAGAGGAGAGTTTTGGCTTCCTATACCTTTGCAAATCCTAGACATTGTGGGAGCAGCATCTTGGCTCCAAATGTCAATGCTAATAATTTTGAACTCAAGCCACAACTCATCACTTTGGTTCAGAACAATTGCTCTTTTGGTGGAGGACCACTTGAAGACCCGCACCAACATTTGTCCACTTTCTTGAGGATATGCAACACTGTCAAAACTAATGGAGTGCCTCCTGACAGTTACAAGCTGATGCTATTCCCATTTTCTCTCAGGGACAAGGCCACTCAATGGTTGGAATCTTTTCCAAGGGACAGCATCAACAACTGGGATGATTTGGTAACCAAGTTTCTCGCCAAGTTTTACCCACCTCAGAGGATTATAAGGTTGAAGGCTGAGGTACAAATATTTACACAAATGGAGGCTGAACCCATCTATGAGGCATGGGAGAGGTACAAGGCTCTAATCCGGAAATGTCCCCCTGCCATGTTTAATGAGTGGGAGAAGCTGCAGAACTTCTATGAAGGCTTAACACTGAAATCCCAGGAAGTTTTGGATCATTCAGCTGGAGGTTCCTTGCAACTCATGAAAACTGCAGAGGAGGCTCAAGAACTCATTGATATGGTGGCCAACAACCAATATTTCTTTGCTCATCAAAGAGGCCGCCAACCATCACAAAGGAGAGGAGTAATGGAGCTAGAAGGAGTTAATTCAATCTTGGCTCAAAACAAATTAATGCAGCAGCAAATTCAACAACAATTTGAGCAAATGACCAAGAGGATTGAGGGCCTCCAAGTTGCAGCAGTTAACACTAGCCAACCATCAGCCACATGGGGGCAAAATGAAGAAATCCAAGAGGAGCAACAGCAGGAACAAGTCCAGTACATGCATTCAAATCCAAATGAATTCTATGGTGATACCTACAACCCCTCATGGAAAAATCACCCCAGCCTCAGATGGGGAGACACTCACAACCAAAACCAACAACCATGGCAGAGGAATTCAAACCAAAATAACCCAAGAAACAACCAAAACTACAACCAGCAACAGACTAACCAAAACACATACAGAAAACCTCAAAACAACTACCCTAATCTCAACCAGTACCAATCCAACAACTATTCCACCAACCAAAATGCCTATCATCCACCACCCACATCTCACAACCCACCACAAGCACCACCTGAACCTCAAAGACTCACCAAATTAGAGACCTTGATAGAAAAAATGATGCAGCACCAGGAAATAACAAACAAAAACCATGAAGCATCATTAAAGAGCCTAGAGAGGCAGATTGGGCAACTCTCCAAGCAAGTATCTGTTGAGAGACCTTCAAACTCACTGTCCAGTGACACAATCCCAAATCCCAAGGAGGAGTGCAAGGCAATACAATTAAGGAGTGGGAGAACATTGATAAGCAACAATGACACTACAAAGAAACAAGCAGAGAGTATCAAAGAACCAACAGAGGATGAGAAGCAAGCAAAGGACGATGAAGCTAAGGAGCAAGTTGTGATGCCAAACAAAAGCACTGAGAAACTTAAAGAGAAGGACAACCAGCTACATAGCTCAAAGAAAGTGGCTCAGGGACAGCAGCAAATAGGAAAGAGCATCACACCTCCACTGCCTTATCCCCAGAGGTTCAACAAAGAGGTTAAAGACCAGCATTTCCACAAATTCCTTGAGATTTTTAAGAAGCTGGAAATCAATATTCCCTTGGCTGAAGCACTTGAGCAAATGCCTCTATATTCCAAGTTTCTGAAGGATCTTATCAACAAGAAAAGAAGTTGGCTTGAGAAGGAAACCGTACTACTCACCGAGGAATGCAGTGCTGTGATTCAATGGGGTATTCCACCAAAACTTAAGGATCCGGGAAGCTTTGTAGTCTCATGCACTATTGGCAAGATAATTCTCAACAAGGCTCTCTGTGACCTGGGTGCCAGCATCAATTTAATGCCTCTCTCAATGATGAGAAAACTTGCAATAGAAGAGCTTAAACCCACCAAGATGTCACTAGTCATGGCTGACAGATCAATCAAGACACCCAGTGGAATTGTGGAGAATCTGTTAGTGAAGGTTGGGGAGTTTATCTTCCCAGCAGATTTTGTAATTTTGGATACTGAAGAAGAAGGAAACGACTCAATCATTCTGGGAAGGCCATTTCTACACACAGCAAGGGCCATCATCGATGTAGAAAAAGGAGAAATGATCTTCAGGGTCCATAATGAACAAATGGTCATAAATGTGTTCAAATCAATGCAACACATTCCTGAGCAAGAGGATTACGTAAGAGTAGATATGATAGATAGTTTGGTGGAAGAAATATTGGAAGAAAAGTTTCAAGAGCAAGAAGGAAATCAAGGGGCAACAGAGGAACAAGTGGCTGAGACCTCTACTGAGCCAGATGAAAGACAAGACAAGAAGGAAGATGTATGAAAACAAGAACTGAAACCTTTACCAACCCATCTCAAATATGCATTCCTTGGCACATCGGAAAGCTTCCCAGTGATCATAAATTCATCCCTGACAAAGAAGGAAGAGGGAGAACTTCTTGATGTACTCAAAGCCCACAAAGATGCTTTGGGATGGACCATTGATGACCTGAAAGGTATCAGCCCTGCAGTGTGTATGCATAAAATCCTCTTGGAAGACAATTCCAAACCAGTGGTTCAACCCCAAAGGAGACTAAATCCCACAATGAAGGAAGTTGTCCAAAAGGAAGTAATGAAGTTGTGGAATGCAGGGATAATCTTCCCAATATCTGACAGCCCATGGGTGAGTCCGGTTCAAGTTGTACCAAAAAAAGGAGGAATGACGATCATCACTAATGAGAAGAATGAGTTTATTCCTACTAGAACAGTGACTGGATGGAGGATGTGCATAGACTATAGAAGGTTGAATGATGCGACCAGAAAGGACCACTTCCCTCTCCCATTCATTGATCAAATGCTGGAAAGGTTGGCTGGCCATGCATATTATTGCTTTTTGGATGGATATTCTGGGTATAATCAAATCGTGGTGGACCCCAAGGATCAAGAGAAGACTGCCTTTACATGTCCATTTGGAGTTTTTGCATACCGAAGGATGCCCTTTGGGCTTTGCAACGCCCCTGCCACATTTCAAAGGTGTATGCTATCCATCTTCTCTGATATGGTCGAAAAGTTTCTAGAGGTCTTCATGGATGACTTCTCTGTTTTTGGTGATAATTTCAATGCTTGCCTAAACCATTTAACCCTTGTCTTGAAACGGTGCCAAGAAACTAATTTGGTTTTAAACTGGGAGAAATGCCATTTTATGGTACCCAAAAGGATTGTTCTTGGCTATAAAGTTTCAAGAAAAGGGATAGAGGTTGATAAGGCAAAGGTTGAGATCATAGAAAAACTCCTTCCACCAATTAATGTGAAATCTGTTAGAAGTTTCTTGGGGCATGCCGGATTTTACAGAAGGTTTATCAAGGACTTTTCAAAAATAGCCAAACCTTTGAGTAATCTGTTAATGCTTGATAACCCTTTTGTTTTTGATGAAAACTGCCACCATGCCTTTGAAACTTTAAAAAATAGACTCACAACAGCACCAATCATCACACCTCCAGATTGGGAATTACCTTTTGAACTCATGTGTGATGCAAGTGACCTTGCAATTGGTGCTGTACTTGGGCAAAAGAAGGGAAATTTGCATCATGTCATATATTATGCAAGTAAAGTGTTGAATGAGGCCCAAAGAAATTACACCATAACAGAGAAAGAGTTGCTAGCTGTAGTCTATGCATTTGATAAGTTTAGATCATATCTGATAGGATCCAAAGTTGTGGTTTACACTGATCATGCTGCACTTAAGTATTTGATGTCAAAGCAGGATGCTAAACCAAGACTCATCAGGTGGATACTGCTCCTACAAGAATTTGACATTGAGATAAGAGATAGGAAGGGCACTGAAAATCAGGTCGCTGATCATCTGTCGAGGCTACCACATGAAACAAGTCAAAAAGCATCCCAGCCCATAAATGAAAGCTTCCCAGATGAGCATCTTCTGCAGATCCAGCAAGCACCTTGGTTTGCTGACATAGCAAATTACAAAGTGGGAAGGAAGATACCGCAAGAGTTCTCTAAGCAACAAGTGAAGAAGTTGATCAATGAAGCAAGGAAATTTTCATGGGATGAACCCTTCTTGTTCAAGAGATGCTCTGATGGAGTAATCAGAAGGTGTGTTCCTGAAAGTGAAGTGAGGGACATCTTGTGGCATTGTCATGGTTCAGCTTATGGTGGACATTTTGGCCCAGAAAAAACAGCCGCAAAAATACTGCAGAGTGGCTTCTATTGGCCAACTATCTTAAGGAAGGCCAGAGAATATGTACACCAATGTAATGAATGCCAGAAAGCAGGAGGATTAACAAAAAGGAATGAGATGCCTCAAAACTTTATCTTAGAATTAGAATTGTTCGATCTATGGGGAATTGATTTCATGGGGCCTTTTCCTCCTTCTTATTCTTTTAGATACATCTTGGTAGCAGTGGAGTATGTCTCAAAGTGGGTGGAAGCCATAGCCACAACCACCTGTGATGCACAGATTGTCCTCCAATTCCTTAAAAAACACATTTTCACTAGGTATGGAGTACCCAAGGGTCTTGTTAGTGATGGTGGTAGTCACTTTTGCAACAAACAGATGGAGAAACTCCTCCACAAATATGGAGTAATTCACAAAGTAGCCACACCTTACCATCCTCAGACTAACGGCCAAGCTGAACTTGCAAATAGGGAATTAAAGAAGATCTTAGAGAAAACAGTGGGAATCACAAGAAAAGATTGGGCTAGAAAGCTAGAGGATGCATTGTGGGTGTATAGGACAGCTTTTAAAACTCCTATTGGCAAGTCACCTTTTCAGCTATTGTATGGCAAATCCTACTACCTCCCTGTAGAGCTTGAACACAGAGCTTTTTGGGCCACTAAACTCCTCAACCTTGATCCCCGAGCTGCAGGAGAAAAAGTGTTGTTACAACTAAATGAATTGGATGAATTTAGACTAGAAGCTTATGAAAGTGCTAAGATATACAAGGAGAGAGCTAAGAAGTGGCATGACAAGAAGATCACAAAGAAGGAATTCAAGCCAGGACAGCAAGTGCTCCTGTATAATTCAAAGCTTAAAATTTTCCCTGGCAAACTGAAGTCTAAGTGGACTGGCCCATACTTGGTGACAAAGATTTTTCCCTGTGGGAATATTGAACTGCTAGATGAGGCAACAAAGAATCAATTCATAGCAAATGGTCACAGAGCAAAGTTGTATTTGGGAGGACAATGGGATAAGGAAAAAGAGGTTCAACACCTACAGCCCTCTTAAAAAGAATTGAAAGATGTCAAGCTAGTGACAATAAAAGAGCGCTTTTTGGGAGGCAACCCAACCTGAGGTAGTTTTCTTTTCATAACTTTTTCAATAAGAGTGTTGGATAACTGCTATGTATTGCAAGAAGCTAAGTTTGGTGTTGCACACCAAAAACAATCGAAGGGAGAATGCAGGATGCTAAGTTTGGTGTTCCACCAAAACTTCATTTAAAATTACATTCTAACTTCCTGCACATTGCTAGTTCCAAGCAATCAAACAGATTATTCAAACAACTTAACTGTTTTTGTTTAGTCTCAATTTCATAACCTTTAGCAAGGACACAAAAGTTTGCCCAGAGTTAACCTGTTGAATCAGAAGAAGTAGCAAGGAATTAAGTCTGGGAGTTAACCACCAATTGAAGATACTATGCATCAAGACTCAAAAAGGGGCACAGCAGAAAGAAGAACAAAAGAAATGCAAACCAATAGGTTGTATCTATACTTAACCTTTGCTGTTGAGAAATACCTTTGATTGATGTCTTGTTAAAATGTTCATTTAGTTCAAACAGATTCAAATTTCTTTTAAAATAAGTAGGCTAGTTTATGTGTGTGCTTGTGTGTTTACTTTCACTTGACAAGAAGCATGTTTTGTCCCCTGCATCTTTAAGTTCAATAAAAGAAATACTTGAATGTGAAGCAAGATAGTCTCTGTTAGATAGAAGTAGAATAAAAGTAAATGGTTGTATGAGTGTGGTTGTATAATAGCTCACTTTTGGTGAATAAAGAGCCAGGATATCTCATTCTAAGTAAAGAGTGGCCTACTGTCTATGAATCTCAATTAAAAAAAAAATTTCCTTGGTTAGAAAGAAAAACAAAAAGAAAGAAAGAAAAGAGATAGCCAAAAAGTGGCAGAACAAAAGGAAACAAAAAGAAACAAAGCTGGACACCAATAGCTTGAACTTTAAAATATATGCCTGTGGTGTCTTTGTACTAGGATCTGCTTGGATTAGTAAGCTCTTAGGAGTGCATCAACACTCGGTGACTTGGGTTAACTAATCCGGGATCATCAGCTGAAAGTCCACTATCAAGAGCAACCTAACTACAAGGCATTTAGTAATCCAAAGAGGTGCTGGGCATCAATGTTTTAAGAAGGAATGTGAGCCAAGTGTCTATGGTGAATAATGTGTCAAGTATAAAGAAAAGGAAATGAACTTGCTATACATGACACTCAAATAAAGCTTATAAACAAAGTAATAGCCAAGGATAAAGGAATAATGAGAGGTCATAGCAGTATGTTACTTGAAGCTTGAAGGAGACTTTCTAGGCCTAGGAGTCAATAAGAAGTGAGTATTTACATATCCACACAAAATCCCATGAACTATCAATAATACTCTGCTAGCATGAACATCCTCTTCCATTTCATTCTTTCTTCTCAATAAATCTTTTCTTGCTTGGGGACAAGCAAGCTTTAAGTTTGGTGTTGTGATGACAAGTCATCTTAGCCTATTTTAACTAGCCTTTTTCTTTTGTTTTCATTAGAATTATGCACTTTCTTGAGCTACAAGCAAGCCAATTAGGTAGATTTTCATGTTTCCTTTGATTTAATCAACCATGTATGAATTCATGCAATTTCATGAGGTTTTATGCTATAATTGTCACATATTATGAAAGAATGAATATCTCATGATTTTGAGCATAGCTTTGATGTGTTTGGTTGATTAATGATAGGTGAAGAAAGCTTGGAGAAAGGTTGAAGCAAGAAGGAATAGCTAGGAGTAAAGAGAAGACAATGGAATAAGTGAAATTGAACCAGGAAGGAAAAAGCTGGACCTAAAGTTAGCCTCAAACTTTTGCACAAACTTTTGGGTGAAAAGTTAGCCCCAACGTTAGCCCCTAACTTTTGGGCTAACGTTGGAACTTGAAAATCATTCCCTGGGTACCAAAAGTTTGCGCCAACGTTAGCCCCTAACTTTGAGGCTAACGTTGGCACATGAAAATCACCCCTGGGCACCAAAAGTTTGCGCCAACGTTAGCCCCTAACTTTGAGGCTAACGTTGGCATGAGAAAAACACTCCCTGGGCACTAAAAGTTTGCGCCAACGTTAGCCTCTAACTTTGAGGCTAACGTTGGCACATGAAAACTACAAGGGGAGGAGCAAAAGTTTGCACCAACGTTAGCCCCTAACTTTTGGGCTAACGTTGGCGCCACAAGTGCACCAAGGAAGGCTAATGTTGGTGCAAAAGTTAGACCCCTAACTTTTGCACCAACGTGAGTATCAGCAAGTTGTGTTGGCTGATATGAAAAGTTGGACCAAAAGTTAGACCCTAACTTTTGCTCCAACTTTTGGTCTAACTTTTGCAAAACTCCAACCCGGTTCAATTGGTTCACTTTGGTTCTTCTCCAAACTTCAAGAGCAATCAACCAAGGCCTCTTTCAACCCAATTCTACCAAGAGCAAAGGCCCAACTCAAGGCTTGAAGATCATTGGAAGAAAGTGTATAAATAGGATAGAATTCAAGTTCTTCGGGGAGCTTTCTTTTGGAGTTTTCATAATAGTTTTCGGAGAGCTTTGGATATTGAGTGATCTTTAATTTCTTAGTTTGGGGGAAGGAGAATTCCACTCTCTTCCTCTTCTTTTTATTGCTTTCAATTTCAATTGCAATTGTCTTGGATCTTGGGTTGGAGAATTGAAGGAATTCTGTTTCAATCTCACCTTGGATCTTGCTTTATTCACTGCTTAATTGAATTTCAGTTTCTGTTAATTGTTCTTCATCTATTTTCCTTGCAATTTACAATTCCCTTGCAATTGTTCTTGTTGGATCTAGGAAGGCATTGATATCTAGACTTGGTTTTCTAGTCTCTGGGTCCTGAGATCTAATTTCCCAATTTTACATTCTCTGTTACTGTTTTCCATGTTCATTTACTTTTCTGCTCTGAGATCCAATTTGATCCCACTCCTCTTCTACTTCTCTGCTTGATGCAATTTACTTTTCCTTGTTTAAATTCTGCAAATCCAATCCCCAATCCCCTTTACATTTCAAGCCATTTACATTTCTTGCACTTTAAGATTCTGCAATTTACATTTCTTGCAATCTAAGTTTCTGCAATTTATGTTACTTGCACTTTAAGATTCAGCAATTTAATCCTTGTTCTCTTTAATTTCATGCCAATCACCCGTTCCCTTTACTTTCCTTGCAATTTAAATTCTGCAAATCACCAATCAATCAACCAAATCTTGATTCGCTTGACTAAATCAACCACTAAACTAAAATTGCTCAATCCTTCAATCCCTGTGGGATCGACCTCACTCCCGTGAGTTTTTATTACTTGATGCGACCCGGTGCACTTGTCGGTTAGATTTGTGTGTTTTGGGAGAAATTTATTTTTCCACCAAAATACTCATCAGTGGTGCTTGTGGTGGGTTGTGAGATGTGGGTGGTGGGTGGTAACCATTTTGGTTGGTGGAATGGTTGTTGGATTGGTACTAGTTGAGATTAGGGTAGTTGTTTTGAGGTTTTCTGTATGTGTTTTGGTTAGTCTGCTGCTGGTTGTAGTTTTGGTTGTTTCTTGGGTTGTTTTGGTTTGAGTTCCTCTGCCATGGTTGTTGGTTTTGGTTGTGAGTGTCTCCCCATCTGAGGTTGGGGTGATTTTTCCATGAGGGGTTGTATGTATCACCATAGAATTCATTTGGATTTGAATGCATGTACTGGACTTGTTCCTGCTGTTGCTCCTCTTGGATTTCTTCATTTTGCCCCCATGTGGCTGATGGTTGGCTAGTGTTAACTGCTGCAACTTGGAGGCCATCAATCCTCTTGGTCATTTGCTCAAATTGTTGTTGAATTTGCTGCTGCATTAATTTGTTTTGAGCCAAGATTGAATCCACTCCTTCTAGCTCCATTACTCCTCTCCTTTGTGATGGTTGGCGGCCTCTTTGATGAGCAAAAAAATATTGGTTGTTGGCCACCATATCAATGAGTTCTTGAGCCTCCTCTGCAGTTTTCATGAGTTGCAAGGAACCTCCAGCTGAATGATCCAAAGCTTCCTGGGATTTCAGTGTTAAGCCTTCATAGAAGTTCTGCAGCTTCTCCCACTCATTAAACATGGTAGGGGGACATTTTATGATTAGAGCCTTGTACCTCTCCCATGCCTCATAGATGGGTTCAGCCTCCATTTGTGTAAATGTTTGTACCTCAGCCTTCAACCTTATAATCCTCTGAGGTGGGTAAAACTTGGCAAGAAACTTGGTTACCAAATCATCCCAGTTGTTGATGCTGTCCCTTGGAAAAGATTTCAACCATTGGGTGGCCTTGTCCCTGAGAGAAAATGGGAATAGCATCAGTTTGTAACTGTCAGGAGGCACTCCATTAGTTTTGACAGTGTTGCATATCCTCAAGAAAGTGGACAAATATTGGTGTGGGTCTTCAAGTGGTCCTCCACCAAAAGAGCAATTGTTCTGAACCAAAGTGATGAGTTGTGGCTTGAGTTCAAAATTGTTAGCATTGACATTTGGAGCCAAGATGCTGCTCCCACAATGTCTAGGATTTGCAAAGGTATAGGAAGCCAAAACTCTCCTCTGGGGTGGGTTGTCATTGTTGTTGTCTGCTCCACCTGGTGGATTGGTTGAATGTTCCTCCATCTCTTGGAATTCTTCGTCTGATTCCTCTTCTCCAACAATGTTTTTCCCTCTTTCAGCTCTTCTTAACCTCCTGAGAGTTCTTTCGTCTTGTTCATGAAAATTGGGTATGGTTCTTCTTGTACCTGACATACAAGCAGAGCATGAGAAATGCACAAAACCAGTGACACTTCAATCTACTGCTAGATTGAAGTGTTAGTTAGTTTAAGCAAAAAATCAAACAGTTAGTGGGTTAATCAAAATTAAAGAAAAAGTGCTTGATCTAGATTACCACCTCACTTAATCATTGTCAATCTAATCAATCCCCGGCAACGGCGCCAAAAACTTGATGAGTATTTTGGTGGAAAAATGAATTTCTCCCAAAACACACAAATCTAACCGGCAAGTGTACCGGGTCGCATCAAGTAATAAAAACTCACGGGAGTGGGGTCGATCCCACAGGGATTGAAGGATTGAGCAATTTTAGCTTAGTGGTTAATTTAGTCAAGCGAATCAAGATTTGGTTGAGTGTTTTGTGATTTGCAGAAATTAAATTGCATGGAATTAAAGAGAACAGGAAATAAATTGCTGAATCTTAAAGAACAAGAAATTAAATGGCAGAAGCTTAGAATGCAAGAAATGTAAATTACGGAATCTTAAAGTGCAAGAAATGTAAATGACTTGAATTGTAAAGGGGATTGGGACTTGGATTTGCAGAAATTAAACAAGGAAAAGTAAATTTGCATCAAGCAGAGAAGTAGAAGAGGGTTTGGGTTAAATCGGATCTTGAAGCAGAAAAGTAAATGAACATTAAAAGCAGGAAACAAAATGTGAATTAGGAATTCAGATCTCAGGGCCCAGAGACTAGAAAACCAAGTCTAGATCTCAATGCCTTCCTAGATCCAACAAGAACAATTGCAAGGGAATTGTAAATTGCAAGGAAAGTAGATGAGAAGCAAGTAACAGAAATGGAAATTCAATTGCAGTAAATAAACAGAGAGATCCAAGGATGAGATTGAAACAGAATTCCTTCAATTCTCCAACCCAAGATCCAAGACAAGTGTAATTGAAATTGAAAGCAAATAACTAAGAGGAAGAGAAGTGAATTCTCTTTCTCCAAGACTGAGAAATTCAAGATCACTCAATATCCAAAGCTCTCCGAAAACTATTATGAAAATTCTAAAAGAAAGCTCCCCGAAGAACTTGAATTCTATCCTATTTATACACTTTCTTCAAATGATCTTCAAGCCTTGAGTTGGGCCTTTGCTCTTGGTGGAATTGGGTTGAAAGAGGCCTTGGTTGATTGCTCTTGGAGTTTGGAGAAGAACCAAAGTGAACCAAATGAACCGGGTTGGAGTTTTGCAAAAGTTGGACCAAAAGTTGGAGCAAAAGTTAGGGTCTAACTTTTGGTCCAACTTTTCATATCAGCTTCCTTATCTTGCTGATACTCACGTTGGTGCAAAAGTTAGGGGTCTAACTTTTGCACCAACGTTGGCCTTCCTTAGTGCACTTGTGGCGCCAACGTTAGCCCAAAAGTTAGGGGCTAACGTTGGCGCAAACTTTTGCTCCTCCCCTTGTAGTTTTCATGTGCCAACGTTAGCCCAAAAGTTAGGGGCTAACGTTGGCGCAAACTTTTGGTGCCCAGGGAGTGTTTTTCTCATGCCAACGTTAGCCTCAAAGTTAGGGGCTAACGTTGGCGCAAACTTTTGGTGCCCAGGGGTGATTTTCATGTGCCAACGTTAGCCTCAAAGTTAGGGGCTAACGTTGGCGCAAACTTTTGGTACCCAGGGAGTGATTTTCAAGTTCCAACGTTAGCCCAAAAGTTAGGGGCTAACGTTGGGGCTAACTTTTCACCCAAAAGTTTGTGCAAAAGTTTGAGGCTAACTTTAGGTCCAGCTTTTTGCTTCCTGGTTCAATTTCACTTATTCCATTGTCTTCTCTTTACTCCTAGCTATTCCTTGTTGCTTCAACCTTTCTCCAAGCTTTCTTCACCTATCATTAATCAACCAAACACATCAAAGCTATGCTTAAAATCATGAGATATTCATTCTTTCATAATATGTGACAATTATAGTATAAAACCTCATGAAATAGCATGAATTCATACATGGTTGATTCAATCAAAGGAAACATGAAAATCTACCTAATTGGCTTGCTTGTAGCTCAAGAAAGTGCATAATTCTAATGAAAACAAAAGAAAAAGACTAGTTAAAATAGGCTAAAATGACTTGTCATCAGCCTCATCTAGGAAATGCTGCAGAATCCATCAATCTCGGAAGAGGAAAAAGTCCTAGCCATAACAAGCCAAGATCAAGGATGGATGACCCCCATAATTAATTACCTCAAAACAGAAACACTCCCCACAAATGAGAAGGAGGCAAAGAGGTTAAAACGGGAGGCTCAGTACTACACCATCATAAACAACACCCTATATAAAAGAGGGATTTCAATACCACTACTAAAATGTGTGCTGACCTCCAACACAAGGGAAGTTTTAGAGGAAGTACACAGCGGCATTTGTGGCAATCATCTCGGGACACAAGCTCTCACCAAAAAGGTACTTCGGGCAGGATTTTACTGGCCAACTCTACAAAAAGAAGCTACAGAATTTGTAAAGACATGTCCCCCATGTCAGAAACATGCCAACTTTCACATCACCCCGCCAGAAGAGCTCATCAGCATGACTTCGCCTTGGCCATTTGCAAAATGGAGACTCGATCTTCTCGGATCCTTTCCCCAGGGATCAGGACAAGTCAAATTCCTCATAGTCAGAGTAGACTATTTCACAAAGTGGATTGAGGCAGAGCCCCTAGCCAACGCCACTGCTCAAAGAAGTCGGAAATTCCTATATAGGAACATTGTCACGAGGTTCGGGGTTCCATACTCCATCACCACAGACAATGGCACTCAATTCACAGATGCATGCTTCAGGAAATTAGTAACCGACTTGAACATAAAGCACCAGTTCACCTCCCTCAAAGATCCTCAAGCCAATGGGCAAGTCGAAGCTGCCAACAAAGTCATATTGGCTGGGTTGAAACGGAGACTGCAAGATGCGAAGGGAGCTTGGGCTGAAGAACTTCCATAGGTCCTATGGGCATATCGAACTACGCCACATTCTACCACAAATGAATCACCGTTTCGATTAGCATACGGAATGGAGGCAATAATCCCAGTAGAGGTCGAGGAAGGGTCGCCTAGAGTAGTGATGAGCGGATAATTTATACGCTTTTTGGCATTGTTTTTAGTATGTTTTTAGTAGAATCTAGTTAATTTTAGGGATGTTTTCATTAGTTTTTATGTTAAATTCACATTTCTGGACTTTACTATGAGTTTGTGTATCTTTCTGTGATTTCAGGTATTTTCTGGCTGAAATTGAGGGACTTGAGCAAAAATCAGATTCAGGGGTTGAAGAAGGACTGCTGATGCTGTTGGATTCTGACCTCCCTGCACTCAAAATGGATTTTCTGGAGCTACAGAACTTAAACTGGCGCGCTTCCAATTGCATTGGAAAGTAGAAATCCAGGGCTTTTCAGCAATATATAATAGTCCATACTTTGCCCAAGTTTAGATGACGCAAACTGGCGTTCAACGCCAACTCTCTGCCCAATTCTGGCGTCCAGCGCCAGAAACAAGTTGCAAAGTGGAGTTCAATGCCCAAACTGGCACAAAAGCTGGCGTTCAACTCCAAGAATGACCTCTCCACGTGTAGACTTCAAGCTCAGCCCAAGCACACACCAAGTGGGCCCCGGAAGTGGATTTATGCATCAATTACTTACTTCTGTAAACCCTAGTGACTAGTTTATTATAAATAGAACATTTTATCATTGTATTCGTAGACTTGGTTACTCCGGTTCCCCTCTAGGACCGAGACCAATGAACTCCATTATCACTTATGTATTTTCAACGGTAGAGTTTCTACACTCCATAGATTAAGGTGTGGAGCTCTGCTGTTCCTCAAAGATTAATGCAAAGTACTACTGTTTTCTATTCAATTCATCTTATTTCGCTTCTAAGATATTCATTCGTACTTCAACCTGAATGTGATGAACGTGACAATCATCATCATTCCCTATGAACGTGTGCCTGACAACCACTTCCGTTCTACCTTAGATTGAATGAGTGTCTCTTAGATCTCTTAATCGGAATCTTCGTGGTGTAAGCTAGAATGATGGCGGCATTCAAGAGAATCCGGAAAGTCTAAACCTTGTCTGTGGTATTCCGAGTAGGATTTAATGATTGAATGACTGTGACGAGCTTCAAACTCGCGATTGCTGGGCGTAGTGACAGATGCAAAAGGAGGGTGAGTCCTATTCCAGCATGATCGGGAACCTCAGATGATTAGCCGTGCCGTGACAGGGCATCTTGGACCATTTTCACAAGAGGAGGGGATGTAGCCACTGACAACGGTGATGCCCTTGCATAAAGCCAGCCATAGAAAGGAGTAAGACTGATTGGATGAAGATAGCAGAAAAGCGGAGGTTCAGAGGAACGATTGCATCTCCATACGCTTATCTGAAATTCTCACCAATGATTTACATAAGTATTTCTACCCTTCTTTTATTACTACATTTTGAAAACTACATAACTATTTTATATCCGCCTGACTGAAATTTACAAGGTGACCATAGCTTGCTTCATACCAACAATCTCCGTGGGATTCGACCCTTACTCACGTAAGGTATTACTTGGACGACCCAGTGCACTTACTGGTTAGTTATGCGAAGTTGTGAAGATATGTTTAGACCATGGTTCTGTGCATCCGTTTTTGGTGCCATTGCCAGGGAATCAACTTCGAATAATAATTCACAACCTGAGTAACAATTTCGCATACCAAGCTGCTAAAATCTCATTAGAGATGGCAGACAATTCAAGAAAATAGGCTTATGAACAAGTAGAGGACGTGTTAGTAAAGGTTGAAGGCCTTTACATCCCTGCTGATTTCATAGTCCTGGATACTGGAAAGGAAGAGGATGAATCCATCATCCTAGGAAGACCTTTCCTAGCCACAGCAAGAGCTGTGATTGATGTGGACAGAGGAGAATTGATCCTTCAATTAAATAAGGACAACCTTGTGTTTACAACTCAAGGATCTCTCTCTGAATCCATGGAGAGGAAGCAGAAAAAGCTTCTCTCAAAGCAGAGTCAACCAAAGCCCCCACAGTCAAACTCTAAGTTTGGTGTCAAACCCCCATATCCAAACTCTAATTTTGGTGTTGGGAGGTCTCAACAAAGCTCTGTACATCTGTGAGGCTCCATGAGAGCCCACTGTCAAGCTATTGACATTAAAGAAGCGCTTGTTGGGAGGCAACCCAATGTTTATTTATCTAATTTTATTTTATTTTTGTTTTTCATGTTTTCTTAGGTTCATGATCATGTGGAGTCACAAAATAAATATAAAAATTAAAAATGGAATCAAAAACAGTGGAAGAAAAATCACACCCTAGAGGAAGCACCTGTCTGGCGTTCAACGCCAGAACAGAGCATGGTTCTGGCGCTGAACGCCCAAAATGGGCAGTATCTGGGCGCTGAACGTCCAAAATGGGCAGCATCTGGGCGCTGAACGCCAGAATTGCATCCTGGAGAAGAGCTGGCGCTGAACGCCCAGAACAAGCATGGTTCTGGCGTTCAACGCCAGAAATGGGTATCAAATGGGCGTTGAACGCCCAAAATGGGCACCAACCTAGCGCTGAACGCCCAGAGTTATGTGCAAGGGCATTTTGCATGCCTAAATTGGTGCAGGGATGTAAATGCCTTGACACCTCAAGATCTGTGGACCTCACAGGATCATCTTAGGATCTGTGGACCCCACAAGATCCCCACCTTCCTTCCTGATAATCCTAGTTTTTTCCACATCTTCTTCTTCATCTATTCCTTCTTCTTTTGCTCGAGGGCGAGCAACATTCTAAGTTTGGTGTGGTAAAATAATTATGTAAAGGATCTATAGCTCAGTGGTAGAACATGTAGCTGCAAATCAAGAGATCTCTGAGATACCTCAGGGGATGCACTTCCCTCCACATAGTTATTGGAAGCAACTGAGGATAGAAATACCAAAAATCACTAGGAATCAAGCCACAAAGGCAAGGAAGAGACATAGAAGAGCTCAAGAACATCATTGGTTCCTCAAGAAGGAAACGCAACCATCACTAAGGTGGATTCATTCCTTGTTCTTACTTTCTCTGTTTTTCGTTTTCTATGTTATGTGCTTATCTATGTTTGTGTCTTATTACATGATCATTAGTAGTTAGTAACTTTGTCTTAAAGTTATGAATGTCCTATGAATCCATCACCTCTCTTAAATAAAAAATATTTTAATTCAAAAGAACAAGAAGTACATGAGTTTCGAATTTGTCCTTGAACTTAGTCTAATTATATTGATGTGGTGACAATGCTTCTTGTTTTCTGAATGAATGCTTGAACAGTGCATATGTCTTTTGAAGTTTTTGTTTAAGAATGTTAAATATGTTGGCTCTTGAAAGAATGATGACTAGGAGACATGTTATTTGATAATCTGAAAAATCATAAAAATGATTCTTGAAGCAAGAAAAAGCAGCAAAGAACAAAGCTTGTAGAAAAAAAAATAGGCGAAAAAAATAGAAAGAAAAAGAAAAAAGCAAGCAGAAAAAGCCAAAAGCTCTTAAAACCAAGAGGCAAGAGCAAAAAGCCAATAACCCTTAAAACCAAAAGGCAAGGGTAAATAAAGAGGATCCCAAGGCTTTGAGCATCAGTGGATAGGAGGGCCTGAAGGAATAAAATCATGGTCTAAGCGGCTAAACCAAGCTGTCCCTAACCATGTGCTTGTGGCGTGAAGGTGTCAAGTGAAAACTTGAGACTGAGCGGTTAAAGTCAAGGTCCAAAGCAAAAGAAGAGTGTGCTTAAGAACCCTGGACACCTCTAATTGGGGACTTTAGCAAAGCTGAGTCACAATCTGAAAAGGTTCACCCAATTATGTGTCTGTGGCATTTATGTATCCGGTGGTAATACTGGAAAACAAAGTGCTTAGGGTCACGGCCAAGACTCATAAAATAGTTGTGTTCAAGAATCATCATACTGAACTAGGAGAGTCAATAACACTATCTAAACTCTGAGTTCCTATAGAAGCCAATCATTCTGAACTTCAATGGATAAAGTGAGATGCCAAAACTATTCAAGAGGCAAAAAGCTACAAGTCCCGCTCATCTGATTGGAGCTATGTTTCATTGATAGTTTGGAATTTATAGCATATTCTCTTCTTTTTATCTTATTTAATTTTCAGTTGCTTGGGGACAAGCAACAATTTAAGTTTGGTGTTGTGATGAGCGGATAATTTATACGCTTTTTGGCATTATTTTTAGTATGTTTTTAGTAGAATCTAGTTACTTTTAGGGATGTTTTCATTAGTTTTTATGTTAAATTCACATTTCTGGACTTTACTATGAGTTTGTGTGTTTTTCTATGATTTCAGGTATTTTCTGGCTGAAATTGAGGGACTTGAGCAAAAATCAGATTCAGAGGTTGAAGAAGGACTGCTGATGCTGTTGGATTTTGACCTCCCTGCACTCAAAATGGATTTTCTGGAGCTACAGAACTCAAAATGGCGCGCTTTCAATTGCGTTGGAAATTAGACATCCAGGGCTTTCCAGAAATATATAATAGTTCATACTTTGCCCAAGTTTAGATGATGCAAACTGGCGTTCAACGCCAGCTCTCTGCCCAATTCTGGCGTCCAGCGCCAGAAACAAGTTGCAAAGTGGAGTTCAACGCCCAAACTGGCACAAAAGCTGGCGTTCAACTCCAAGAATGACCTCTCCACGTGTAGACTTCAAGCTCAGCCCAAGCACACACCAAGTGGGCCCCGAAAGTGGATTTATGCATCAATTACTTACTTCTGTAAACCCTAGTGACTAGTTTATTATAAATAGAACTTTTTATCATTGTATTCGTAGACTTGGTTACTCTGGTTCCCCTCTGGGACCGAGACCAATGAACTCCATTATCACTTATGTATTTTCAACGGTAGAGTTTTTACACTCCATAGATTAAGGTGTGGAGTTCTGCTGTTCCTCAAAGATTAATGCAAAGTACTACTGTTTTCTATTCAATTCATCTTATTTCGCTTCTAAGATATTCATTCGTACTTCAACCTGAATGTGATGAACGTGACAATCATCATCATTCCCTATGAACGTGTGCCTGACAACCACTTCCGTTCTACCTTAGATTGAATGAGTGTCTCTTAGATCTCTTAATCGGAATCTTCGTTGTGTAAGCTAGAATGATGGCGGCATTCAAGAGAATCCGGAAAGTCTAAACCTTGTCTGTGGTAATCCGAGTAGGATTCAATGATTGAATAACTGTGACGAGCTTCAAACTCGTGATTGCTGGGCGTAGTGATAGACGCAAAATGTAACGACCCAATTTCTGGTATGTCATGATCATACTAGAAACTGAGCGCTACCAACTTGTCTTCCTAATTATTATCTATTATTTATCATATGAGCCTGATTCGTTGTTAAAAACGTAGTTAATTTGCGAGGTACTTTTTTTTTTTAAACATTTGGATTAATAGACGAAATCATTCATAAGCAATTCACAACTGATAGCAGATAAAACAGTTATAAACAACCATACATAAATATATCACATGCAGTTGATATCATTCGGTTATCCAGCCTTTATTAGAGTAAAGATCTTTAGTTAGGACACCCCTAGATATAGCTAAATAATATCTATATACATATATATACATACAACATCCCAGGCCCTGACCTGTTCAAGAAGTCCCTAAGCTGGCACCCAGGCTAGCCTAGACTCTATACTCACCTAGTCCCTCTAAACTACTAAAGCGAGGGAAAGTATGTTCTAAGTCTTCACAACTCAAGTCAGGTGGAACGTCATCAAAAGGTGGAAGGTCGTCTACTAATCCTCTGCACGATCATATGTCATCAAAGAGCGTCTCTCAAGTACTTCATCGAGTGGCCACATAATAGCAACATCGTACGGAGGACTTAGGTTAAAGTTTGTAGATAAGCAAGGTGTAGATGTTGGCTGGTCTCACAGTATTTACATATAAATAGAAACGGAGTTCACTCTAGACTCAGCAGACTACCTAGAGCGGAATCTTTTTTTTGCAAACGGTCGTCAGTGAACTACAGAAGGGTACTCATGCTTCCATCTGAAGGGGGAAGGGAGAGAGAAGGGGTAAGAACTGGGGAGTTCTTAGTAGGGTCAGGATTATTAGTTAAGTTCATTAATTTGCGGTCGATTAGCAGACAAATAACATAATATAGCGAAGCAGTAAATAGAAAATAAAGATAGAAAGAGAAAGTAGAGACAACAGAAAGCAGAACACAAACAAAAGAATACAAGAAAATGAAACACAGAAATAGCATGCAAGCAGACAAACATAAAGAAATAGACCACACTCAGAAAGGAATGCAACAGAGAATGATGTGCAGACAAGAATGATGCATGTCTAGCCCTAGTGCAGGTAATGAGCTCATCTGTCAGTTACTAACCCGCTCCCGATGTTATCCAGCAACCTCTGTCTGGATAAGGCTTTCCTATTGGCTATACCCCTGTGTACAGGAAATAACCCTTCTGCCACCACAGGGTCCACTGCACGCAGGAAATAACACATCTGCCACTGTAGGGATGTATGCCGACACACCTTCTGTATACAGGAAATAACCCCTCTGCCACTACAGAAATGGAACAGGTGGTCACGGTACTTCTGTAGCAGGAAATAACCCCTCTGCCTTACAGAAATAAAATATGGATCTGTACCGTAGGAAAGCGTTCTCAGTGGTCGCACCACTATCTATCTGACTGCCTTCACGCAGTAGATCATCATACAAGTATATCCGGCGTTGCCTTAGCGCAACAAATGAATAAACACATCTCTTGGGCCTATAGAAATAGCACTCCCGTAAGTGAACTTTGGCTTACAGGGATAGTCTAAACACAACACAACAACTTTCTGTAGGTGAACTTCGGCCTACAGAAATAACACCTCTGTAAGTGAACTTCGGCTTACAGAAATAGTGCCCCTGCAAGTGAACTTCGGCTTACAGGTATCACAACTCTCTGTAGGTGAACTTCGGCCTACAGGAGCAACACCCTGAGATACACAATTGATATTCACTGCAGGTGAACTTCGGCCTACAGGAATAACAACTCACTGTAGGTGAACTTGGGCCTACAGGACCTCTAGGGCCAATGGAAAAGCAGCAGATGAACATACAACAGAACATCATGCCACAAGGCTTAACTCTTTATTCTTATACTCTTCTCCTCTATTCTTTTTGTTATATTACTCTTTTCTCATTATCATCATTCATTATCATTCTCGTTATTCATCATCACTTTCACATTCTTATACAGTACTTCTTTCTTTCTCTGTTCAATTATACTATACAAACTTTACAGCTTTTACTTTTACAACATCTCAACTCAAACCATTTCTCTTTATCAGATTACTCTTTTCTCTGTATCCCTTTATTCTACTCTGGTTACTCTGTTTTCTATATCTCTTTACTCTGCTCTGATTTCTCCGTTTAACGTATGTATTTAAAGATTATGTAAATTTCGGTATGAATAGTTATCCTGTCCCAAGTATAGGTTCATTAAGTCTATACTGAAACAGTTTAACTTTTCATATTATACCTAACCCTAGTCGCAACTCAAGGACTAACTATGTTGCCCTAGTTCGTTCACTAATTTCTGTCTGTTTTTCTGTTATTAAAACCTTACAGACTTTTCTTTAGTTTTTATCTTTTCTTCAACTTTTTATCTTTCTTTTATCTTTGCCTCACTAATATGTTCTTACCACTCCCTAAGTGTTTTATGAA
The DNA here is from genome assembly GCF_003086295.3 of Arachis hypogaea. Taxonomy (NCBI): domain Eukaryota; kingdom Viridiplantae; phylum Streptophyta; class Magnoliopsida; order Fabales; family Fabaceae; genus Arachis; species Arachis hypogaea. The sequence continues at coordinate 55,084,342 of NC_092046.1, forward strand.
GGTAATTAGAGATTCTGCGCTTAAAGTTGTCTTTCTAAAGCTTTTACAGAAAATTGCCTTTTCTGCATTATTTTATTATTTTTATTAAAATATTCTTTTTAATTAAATATTATTATTTAAAATTTTATTATTATTTATTATTTTATCATTAAATTTTTGAAAATTACCCCTTTTTAACTTTTAACCTTTAAAATTCACTTTTTACCACCCGTAACTTTTAATATTTCTACTTTTACCACCCTAACTTCCAGAAATTACAAAATAACCCCTCAAACACCAAAATATTTACTTCCTTGCCCTTTTCAAGATCTAAAAGGTGTTCTTCATTGTTCTTCACCACACTCAAAGTGTTCTTCATGTTCTTCACAAATTCTTCAGATTCTTTCTCTGTTTTTACCCGTTTTTCAGTCTTTTCAGCAACCGATTTTTACCAAAATTCAAAATAAAATTGCAGCCACTAAAACCCCATCTTTTCTACATGATTTTAACACAAATTGAACCCCAATTTAAGGTCTAGGGTTCGTTTTTCCAGCAGCCATGAAGAACACAAATTCAAAGTTGAATATCATCAAATTTCATCAAATTTTCACCAAAATTTCAACAAGAATTACTCATATAAACAATCAATTTCAAGAATAACCAAACCATATCATAATCACACAACTCAAACACAATCAATCAAGATTAAATTCGTCAATCCCTACCTTGATTTGCTGCTCCAAATTCGGTTAGACTTTCAGGTGGTCCTTAAGCACTTTTTCCTCCTAAAACACATCAAGAACAACTTTAAATCCACAAACTCTCAACTGACCAAATCTCCCTCAGCACGTTAGGAAGAGATATCTCACCTTATACTTGCTGAAAATTAATGTTTCTTGGCCCTCAAGTCAAGTTAAGCATGATTCCTAAGGAAGAACATCAAGAAAACACATGTTTGGCATGGTTTTCCTTGAAAACCGAATTTAAATGGGAAAGGTACAGCCATCTAACCTTATTTCCAGACTTGATAAGTTACATGGTTATGTAGAGGAAGAAGAGAGGATCATTTTGGTGAAATCGGGGTTTTGATTTGAGTTTTGGTTCAGAAGAAATCAAGATTTGAAGATTAAGTGTTCATGAAGTTTTCTCTCTTTTCTCTCCTTTCAATTTCGGCCAAAATGATGAAATGAGACAGCCTTGGAGGTCTTAGGGGTGTAAGGTGAGTTTTGATTGGTTGGCTTGGAGGTGGATTAAAATAATATTAAAATATCTCAGGTGTATAACTACTAAAACTATATGTATCGGAACACTTGCAAAAACATCTCTAAAAATTATTTTCTGAGCTACTAGCATAAATGACACTAGTAACATATTTATTATGAGAATAAAACATGAATAATGAGGCCTTAGCATTGCTAAAGTCACCAGAGAGTGCTGGTGCTAAGCTGCACCAGTAAACCGTAAATCCGGTTAAACCGATTTTCTGTTTTTAAATAAAACAGACCAGGTAACCTTATAATATCATTCAAGCATTTTCTAATACTAATATAATGATAATATTATACTATTATCTCTCTCCTCTCATGAATCGAGTCCGATTCGTCAAACAGAGACTATTTACGAAAATCAGAATCAAAACTGCCAACCGATACGGTTCAAAAACTAGGTTCTTCGCGATTGCGTTATCGAGCTTGCCTCAAAGGAGGTTCTAGCTTAAAGATGACATAATGATAATGAGGATTGAGATGCTTGATGATATAGCAGAGGTGTTCCCTTTACTGATCTTCCGGAGAAATCCGTACTTTCAGAAAAGATCTCATGTACTCGAAAATCAGGGTTGTTACACAAAAGGAGGGTGAATCCTATTCCAGCATGATCGGGAACCTCAGATGATTAGCCGTGCCGTGATAGGGCATCTTGGACCATTTTCACAAGAGGAGGGGATGTAGCCACTGACAACGGTGATGCCCTTGCATAAAGCCAGCCATAAAAAGGAGTAAGACTGATTGGATGAAGATAGCAGGAAAGCGGTGGTTCAGAGGAACGATTGCATCTCCATACGCTTATCTGAAATTCTCACCAATGATTTACATAAGTATTTCTACCCTTCTTTTATTACTACATTTCGAAAACTACATAACTATTTTATATCCGCCTGACTGAGATTTACAAGGTGACCATAGCTTGCTTCATACCAACAATCTCCGTGGGATTCGACCCTTACTCACATAAGGTATTACTTGGACGACCCAGTGCACTTGCTGGTTAGTTATGTGAAGTTGTGAAGATATGTTTAGACCATGGTTCTGTGCATCCGTTTTTGGTGCCATTGCCAGGGAATCAATTTCGAATAATAATTCACAACCTGAGTAACAATTTCGCATACCAAGTAGTCCACTACAATGAAGAAGCCAACTCTCAACTTCAAAGAGAAGAACTCGACCTACTTCCGAAAATCGAAGAAAGAGCTCGGATCAGGGAAGAAGCGCTAAAGCGCTGAATGGCTTCAAGATATAATCAAAAGGTAGTGCCAAGAGGTTTCGCGGAGAATGATCTCATCCTAATCTGAAATGATATTGGAACAACACGACCCGGAGAAGAAAAGTTGGCAGCAAACTGGAAAGGACCCTACCGAGTCATAGAAGTACTTGGGAAGGGCTACTACAGACTGTCCGAACTCAATGGACGAGAGCTTCCCAGATCGTGGCACGCTTGCAACCTAAGAAGATATTCTACAAATTCTCAAGACGCATTAATCTGAAGCATTCATCGTCCGATTATAAAGCAACAGATCGGCAGAAAGTGAAAAACAGATTCACTGCACGATCACGATAAAAGACCAATAAAGATGAAAACGCGATTCATCTAAAGGTCGACCAAAGGAAGATAGAAACCACCTTCTACAAATCGGCAAAGATGAACACAGAATAATGCAAGAAGTTATCGAAAGTGATCCGAAAAAAGAACCTGACGAGGTCTTATGGATTGCTAAATAATAACTTAAAGACTGGCCGACGTTGAGAAGTCAGACCAAGTCAACCCAAGTTATCAGCAAATCCCTAGAAAGAGGTCTGGCCAACCCTATAAAAGAGGAATTGCTATAACTTAGAAGAGATCGACATGACGAAGTCGGTCTCCTACGAAAAATAAGTTATAAAAGTAATCCCTGAAAGAGACCTGACAAAGGTCCAAGAAAGAGGATTACAAAAAATAACTTAGAAGAGGACGACGTAAAGAAGTCGACCTCCTACAAACAACAAGTTATAAAAGTAATCCCTGAAAGAGACCTGACAAAGGTCCAAGAAAGAGGATTACAAAAAATAACTTAGAAGAGGACGACGTAAAGAAGTCGACCTCCTACAAACAACAAGTTATAAAAGTAATCCCTGAAAGAGACCTGACAAAGGTCCAAGGAAGAGGATTACAAAAAATAACTTAGAAGAGGACGACGTAAAGAAGTCGACCTCCTACAAACAACAAGTTATAAAAGTAATCCCTGAAAGAGACCTGACAAAGGTCCAAGAAAGAGGATTACAAAATAACTCGGAAAAGAACGACGCAAAAAAGTCGGTCTCCCACAAATAAGTTATAAAAGTAGTCCCTGAAAGAGACCTGACAAGGGTCCAAGAAAGAGGATTACAAAAATAACTTGAAAGTGGACCAACGTGAAGAAATCGGTTACGGAGTGCTAGAAACAAATACAAGTAAAAGCGAGAAAACCGAAATACAAGTTGGACCCACATATCCACAACCTCAAAGGATCCAAGCTACAAGCAATAAGTACAAGGCAATCCAATGGGGCCGAGCAGCAAGGCTCTAACACTCTCAAAACCCAGAAAGGTGTCAAGACAAGTGCAAACAAGCATAATATAAAATATTATAACAAGCTTCAGGGTCAGGCCCAAAAAGCTTGAAAGCTACTTGTTATTTTTTCAAAATCAAAAGTTGCTAAACAGCAACCAAAAGGAGTATCAACAGTCAGCATAATATTCAAGACTACAAAATAAAGAGTTTAAAAGCCCACAAGTCGGGCTATCCACACAAACATCCATGAAAAATTAGTTAAGATCGGGAGCCTTCTCGGTAGCATCAGTCTGGGGTGAAGGAGGGCGAGTTTGGAGAGGCACTGCATCCACTGGACCGTCGTCCCTATTCAGAATTTGACAATCAGGATCTAATTCTGGATGAGCAATCCCAGCAGGAGGAACTATAGAGGTCGACACTTTAGCAGCAGGCGCAGAGGGAGGTTCGGCATCATCATCATCTTGGTCGTCGGGAACAATCTTACCATCCCTCACAATATTGTCCAAGCTAAAAAGAGTAAGATCAACCTCAGGAGCGAGAACTTGAACCTGCTCCTTCAAATTAGCATAAGCAGCGTTTACGCTGCCGACAAGATGACCTTGGAGCTCGGAGTAGTCAATTCGGGCAGACTCTAACTCCTCCCTCAGACGTATTACCTCCCGATAAGATGTGACGTAACTGTCCTTATGCCTCAAAGCAGTGTCCTCGGCCAACCTCACAGAGGCCGCCAGGGCAAGAGAGCTAGCCTTCTTGTTCTCCAGATCCTTCTCCAGTTTGGCTACTTTCACGTCAAGCTCCTCCTTCAAGCCCTTCATCCGATCAAACTCTTGTTTAGCCTCCTCCATGAAGGCTTTAGTGGCATGGAGAGGAAGATTTTGAGCAGTTCAGTACAAGGCAGCTCCCATATGTGCCATTTTTACACTACTTCGAGTTATAAAGTCCAAATGATGAAGAAGTGATACATCATCCATAGGAAGGACACCGTATGGACCGATCTGCTGATCTACAAACTCGACCGCGTCAAAATCAGGGGCATCAAGGTTGAAAAGCTCAATTGTTTTTTGTTTCTTGTTGGGAGGAGCACTAGAAGTAACAGCGGAAGACTGCGGAGGCTCGGCCAGGCAAACCCTAGGAGTGGGAATTACCCTCCTCGGGCCAGGAGAACTCGGCACAGGTGGCTTCACCGAAACTTGAAAAGATCCCTCTCCCGCCACCTTGGCCGAGATATTTTGAGCAGTTGTAGCCTTCTTTGCCTTCTTGTAGGCCTTCATAGAATCATTGTTTTTCGACATCTCTGAAAATGCAGAATCGACCACAACAATGGGTTACAATCACAAAAAGAAGAAGTAAAATTAAAAAGCAAGTATATAAACAAGTCGAACAGTACCTAAAAAATAGTTCGGACCAAAGACGGGTCACTCAAAAACCTTTTTGTATCAAGATGGGGTGGTTTCCCCCATAAATCTTCAAGAACAACTACAAAAGCTCATTCAACCTCGTCAAGCATCTCCCAGGTATAGCGAGACACTCTCACATTCTTTTGCCATTCTAGAAGAAAGGCAGGCTCATCATTTTCATCAAGAAAAAAGGGGCGGGCCCCCTCAACAGCACGAACTCGGAAGAAATAATTCTTAAAATCTTTAAAAGACTCATCATACATGGCAAAAACTTTATGCCCTTGGGCCGACCTGAAAGAAACCCAGGAAGCTTTCTTTTTGGAAGACCCTCCGGGCTTGGCAGAAACAAAAAGATAGAGGAAAAGAGTCTGAGAAGGTGTTATGCCTAACTCTTGGCAAAGCAGCTGAAAAATCTTGATAAAATCCCAGGAATTCGGATGATGCTGGGATGGGACAATATTACAAGACCACAACAAATCGGTTTCGAAAGCAGTAAAAGGAAAGGTAATGTCCAACTGACTGAAGAAATATTCATAGGCATAGAAAAAGGGACGCTCCCCCTCGACCGAAGTAGGAAAACAAACCCTCTCATCAGAATCGGGTGCTATAAGCTCATAATCCCTCTCCCGGGTGCTGCTACCACAAATCCTATGACGTTTCCTCAGCTCTACACAAAAATCAGCATCCACCACAGAGACACACATCAAGACAAGGGAGTCCAGCCAATCAGACATCCCCTCGGGAACCTTAGAAGACATCTCTACAATGTTATTGCAAGAAGACATGAGGCTAACTAATCCTACAATAAGAAAAGAAGATGGGATTACCAAAAAACATCTCAGACGAGGGGCAAAATAACTCGACTAGTATACAGAAGAACAAATAGAAAAGGAAAACCCTAAGACTCAAACCAAAGTCCTGGGGCATCCTTTGGAGGCAGTAACAAAGTAAAGTTTCAGGAAAAATCCACAACTTACATCCCGGCATCTCTCAAACAAGAAAAGATTTCAAATAACAGACATTTCAGAAAAGAAAGCCAGAACACAAAAAGTCACTATCTTTTTACAGTCTATCAGCAAAAAGCATCATGCCAAGCGGAAATCGTCAAAGGCGCAACCTTTTCTCAGAATCAAACAAAAACCAAAACAAATATCGCAGCAAACAGGAAAAGCTATCAACAGGGCAAAAAACCAAAGGAGCAATCTTCGATTAAGTGAATAAAGATGCAGTTTTTCTGGGTATCAGACAGAAGCGACAGTAGAAACAAGCAAAGCCCTAGAAGCATCAAACAAATAGGAAAGGCGAAAAGGTTCATGCAAAGGGCGAAGAAACTCTCAGAACACACAGCAAGCAGGCGCGACAAGAAAGATCCAAACTTTCTCTAAGCAAAATCAAAACTTCACCACAAAACTAAAGATAAAACAACAAAGACGAAAAGAAATTGCAAATGAAACCAACCTGGAAAATAGCAGAGCCTCAGAAGGGTTGAAAATAGAAAGACGGAATCGCCGGATCGCTGAATGACGCCACAAAGGCAAAATATAGGCGAAAAGCAGAAAGTGAGAGAACGAAGGGAGAAGTTACAAAGAAAGATGAAGAAAAGAAACCATTTTCTGAGTACAGAAATTCAAAATAAAGCCAAAGGAAATGGGGCAATTAATACCAATTAATAAAGGTATTAAACCCTCGCACGTTCCCAAGAACAAAGCACTAATACATAAGCGCGCGCTTTCAGAAGAAAACGTTTCACATTCAAAAAGGTTCTACAAGAAATCGACTAAATGCTTGAGTTCGGCTTCACTAGAGAAGGACCGAAGTCAAGGACTCGACCTCAAAAAGGAAGACCGAGCTCAAGTAGGGGCACTGTTCATACCTGGCTCGAGCTATCCGACCTGGGATGATTGGCGACAAAAGCGACCGACCTCTTTAGGTCAGACTATCCGACCTCTTCTCAAAGAGGTCGGCCAAATCGACAGGGAAGCCCAAATAAAGGGCCCAAATAGAGGAACACGACCCAAATCCACAGGCCGTCCAAGCCTATAGAGATAAGGGTGGTTCCCTTGAAGATAAGCTGACCTCAACTCAAAGATAAAGATAAGATAAGATAACTAACTTATCTTATCTAGAAAGGTCACTCTACAACCACTATAAATACACTGGAGCACCCAGGTATAACTCATACTCTGATTCTACAATAAACCTGCTTAATACCCGTGCTAACTTAAGCATCAGAGTCTCTTGCAGGTACCCCCCCACCCTCCAGTGACCACGGATCAGAAGTGAAGCCAGTTCCACAAGTCGGATATAACAGCTCCGGCCGTCACCAGCCAGCCGGACACGTCATCTCCGACCAGTACAGAAGATCTCATCCGAGATCGGCCTACAGTTTCAAGTAACCCTACACGAGTGTCCCAACCCAAATAGATTGCTCGCGTCGCGTGTTAAAGGTCATGTACGCAAGGGTTACATTTTTGGTAGCTCGCGTACGCATGCAATGCCTGCGTATGCGAGAAGCCCAACCCGAATAGGTTGGTCGCGTTGCATGCACCATGTCGTGTACGCAAGGATTAGAATTCTGCTAGCTCGCGTACGCTTGCAGTGCCCGTGTACGCATGATACCCAACCCGAATAGGTTGGTCGCGTCGCGTGCAATGTGTCGCGTACGCGACCCTCACCAGACTTTAAACGTTCATAACTTCCTCTACAAAAATCCATTTTCCTCAAACTTTATATCAATTTAATGCCCTTTGAATACCAATTTCAAAAATAAAGGCTCAAGTTATGATCCGTCAAAATTCACTAAAAACTGGTTTTTACCAAAAATTAACTAGGTTCTCAAACTTTTAAAATTCACCACCAAACCAAATGAAAGCCTATTCAAATTCACCATAAAACACAACCAAATTCTATACCTTACCTTTCCATCACAATCCAACTAATTCAACACTTATATCAATTAATTCCTCCTTTATAAACTCAACAATTCCACAATTTGTACATCAATATTCCAATATTAACAACTTGAATACAATCTCACTACTCATAAGCATCATTTATCATACCACATCAAAAATTCTCATAATTACAATAATTCAACCTCAACATCAATAATTCCCATCACAAGTCATCAAAACCATCACAAGCATTAACATCATCACATATTATCAATTTAACAACTGTCAACAACCAAATTCAATCCTATCCTAAGGTCCACTAGCCTAAGTGTCCAGAAATATTATACATTACATAGAGAAAACCAAAGCCATACCTTGGCCGATTCCCAATATGCACAATACACCAAGTTGAGTCCAATTCAAGCCTCCAATCACCAACAAATCACCAATCAACTCCAACAAGCATCAACAATCAATTTTTCCAAGCTATACACATTAATTTACCACAAATAAATACCTAGGGTTCCTAAATACCCAAATTCACAAGGGATAAGAGCAAGCTTACCTTACTCAACAGTTTTGGGAGCAAAACCCAATAGCAACCAAGTGGTAGAGTGTACCTAAACACTCAAAATCACAAAAATCTCTCAAAAACCAAACCTAAAATTTCAAAATTCTTGGAACAGAATAATTGGGAATGAAATTCGAAATCTTACCAACAAAGGTTAGATAGAACTAACGGGCTCGAATCGGAGCTCCGTAGCTCAAGTTATGGTCAATTGAAGAGAGGAGTGAATAGTATTTCTTCTCCTTCCTCTCTCTCAATTCTCAGCCGCTAGGTTTAGTGTGTGTGTGAGTTATGAGCTGAATTGGGCTCATTAATGAATGTATATATGTTGGGCTTGGGCCCCATTTGGGCCCGATCTAATCCTTTAGCGTTTTTGGCTCGTTTGGCCCAATTTTGTGCTAAACCTTTAAAATTAGTACCCGGTTTTTAATTCTAATTGTTTTCTTAAGCTTTTCTTCTGTTTTTATCATTCTCATACAGTACCAGACAGATTTAAGCCGGTACTGCCAGTTAATTTACCAGTATGGATTTTTACACAATTTTTCGCAGAAAATTACATTTTCCAACTCAGAAAAATATACTGAGTCCAAATGTCGTATTTAAATTTTCTAATTAACATTCTAAATTTTTGGATCCTATTTTGGGCAAGTAATTTAATTTAATTAAGCGGTTAATTAGTTACGGTTCTTATATTCTCCCTACTAAATAAGAAATTTTGTCCCCAAAATTTAGTGATTACGTGAGAATAGCTTGGGATAATCCTTCCGCATCTCGAACTCCAATTCCCAAGTGTGCTCTTCCACTCCCGCTATTCTCCAAGCCACTTTAACCAACAGAACCTCCTTTCCACGCAACTTCTTCATACTAGTGTCGTCAATCCGCATCGATGTTACTTGAAAAGTCAAGTTCTCTTTCAGCTCGACCGATTTGGACTCTAAGACATGAGCCGCATCAGACGTGTACTTACGGAGTTTTGACATGTGGAATACGTCATGTAAGTTAGACAAACGCGGTGGCAAGGCTACTTGATATGCCACCGGCCCGAATTGTCTCAAAATCTCAAACGGCCTTATATACCTCGGATTCAACTTCTTCGTTTTAATTGCTCTTCCAATCCCAGTTGTTAGAGTAACACTCAGAAATACATGCTCGCCCACTTCAAATTCTAACGATTTCCTTCTCTGATCTGCATAGCTCTTCTGTCGGCTTTGTGCAGTTAAAATTCTAGCTCGAATCTTTTTAATCTTCTCAGTAGTCTCTTCTACCAAATCAGGACCCAACACACTCGATTCACTGGCTTCATACCAACACAGTGGAGACTGGGCAATTTCGTCCATACAAGGTCTCATACGAAGCCATCCCAATGCTCACATGAAAGCTGTTGTTGTACGCAAACTCCATGAATGGCACGTAACGGTCCTAACTTCCCGGTTGATCCAAGACACATGCCCTTAGCATATCCTCAAATGTCTGAATAGTCCTTTCCGACTATCCATCCGTTTGCGGATGATATGTCGTGTTGAGACATAGTCTCATACCGAAAACTCTTTGAAAAGCTCCCCAAAACCTTGAGGTGAATCAGGGATCACAATCCAAAACTATCGTCTTAAGCACACCGTGCAACCTTACAATCTCTTTGATGTACAACCTTGCAAATTTCTCTAAAGAGTAGTTCACTCGGATAGGCAGAATATGAGTGGACATGGTTAAGCAATCCACGATCACCTAAACCGCATCAAATTCCGACCTAGTCCTCAGCAAACCGGACACAAAAGTCCTTTCCACTTCCACTGAGGAATCTCAAGTGGCTGTAACATTCCTGACAATCTCTGGGGTTCTATCTTCACCTTCTAACACGTCAGACACTTAGATACAACTGTAACTACATCATTCTTCATCCCAAGCCACCAGAATATCTTCTTTAGATTATAGTACATCTTCGTACTTCCTGGATGAATAGAAAACCCGCTGTTATGAGCTTCTGACAACAACTCTTGTCTCAAACTTCCAACATTCAACATACAAATTCTTCCCTTATACCTCCACAACCCTTCATCATCCTTAGTAAACTCTCCATGCCTCTTCTTGCCACTCGGTTGAAATAATTGCTGAAGTTCTTGTTTGTCTTGCTAAGCCCCATGAATTCTTGACTTAAAGGTACTTGAAATTTGCAATTGGTTCAAACAAGCTATTCTGGCAAGTTCACCAATATCCAACTTGAGTTATGCGAATTTATCTACTAATTCCTCCTCTTTGATCCTCATCCAAGCGATCATCAAAGACTTCCGACTCAATGCATCCGGCACAACATTCGCCTTTCCAGGGTGATAACTCAGTTCAAAATCATAATCTTTCAGAAGCTCCATCCACCTTCTCTGACGCATATTGAGATCTTTCTGATTAAAGATATCTTAAGACTCTTGTGATCAGAAAAGACTCTAAATCTTACTCCGTACAAGTAGTGCCTCCAAATCTTCAACGCAAACACAATCGCTGCCATATCCAAGTCATGAGTTGGGTAATTCACCTCATGTGATCTCAGCTGACACGATGCGTAAGCCACCACATTCCAGTGTTGTATCAACACGCAACCCAAATCCTTCAACGAAGTATCATAGTACACTTCAAAAGGCTCGTGTGGTTCCGGCAGAATCAAAACAGGCGCTGAAGTTAATTTATCCTTTAAGGCTTGAAATCTGTCCTTACACTCTGCCGTCCACACAAACGATGTCTCTTTCCTTGTTAACTTAGTCATTGATAGTGCAATTTGTGAGAACCTGTGAATGTACCTCCTGTAATATCCAGCAACCCCTAAGAATCTTCTGACCTCAGTCACTATCGTCGGTCTTTCCCATTCCATCACCGCCTCAACTTTTGAAGGATCAACTACTATCCCTCCTTTACTCATTACATGTCCTAAGAAATTCACTTCTTCCTTCCAGAATTCGCATTTGGACAACTTAGCATACAATTTCCACTCCTTCAGAACTTGTAGCACAATCCTCAGATGCTCTTCATGCTCTTTCGCCGTCTTAGAATAAACCAGAATGTCATCTACGAATACTACCACAAATTTGTCTAAAAAGGGACAAAATACTCTGTTTATGTAATCCATGAACATAGCAGGTGTATTCGTCAACCCAAAGGACATCACCACAAACTTGTAATGTCCATAGCGCGTCCTAAATTCAGTTTTCAAAATGTCATCCTCCTTCACCCTAATCTGATGATAACTAGATCTTAAATCAATTTTTGAAAATACTCCAGCTCCTTGCAACTGATCCATGAGGTCATCTATCCTAGGCAACGGATACTTGTTCTTTATAGTCTTTTTGTTTAACTGTCGGTAATCTACGCAGAGTCGTATTCTTCCATCCTTCTTCTTCACCAATAAAATTAGCGCTCCCACAGAGATACACTCGGTCGAATGAACCTCTTATTCAGAAGCTCTTCCAACTAAGTCTTAAGTTCAGCCAGCTCTATCGGAGCCATTCGGTACGGCGCAATTGAGACTGGTCCGGCTCTCCGTACCAAGTCAATAGCAAACTCAATCTCGCTTTGAGGTAAAAATTCAGGAATATCTTCAGGAAATACTTCAGAAAAGTCTTTAACTACTGAAATTTGATCTAACCTCTGCTCATCACCTAACTTATTCGCAGCCAACAATATATACCCCTGACATTCTTCCCCACTATAATTTACCAAAACAGAGTTTAGGTAATAACCCTCTACTATCACTACTCCTCCTTCTCCTTCCTGCATAAACCAAATTGATCGCTCAAAGAAATCCAACAATACCCAATTATTTGATAACCAATCAAACCCCAAAATCAACTCCAACCCAACCATTGGCAAATATATTAAGTCATGAATAAATTCTCTATCCACAAGCTTGAAGGATACTTGCCTACAGCCTAACTTAGTCATAACCATTTGATACGGAGTATGCACATGCAAATTAAATGCTAATTCTGACACTTTCAATCCTAGTTCCTCAATTTTATCTAATGCAATAAACGAATGCGAGGCTCCAGTATCATATATTACAACCAATGTTTTCTCACCAAATAAACAGTTATCTCTCATCAACGGATCCGACTTTGCAGCATCCTGGGCATTCACAGCAAACACCCGACCTTGCTGGTTCTGGCCCACATTCAGAGTCCTCTTACGAGGGCAATTCTTCGCCATGTGTCCAGGCAATCCACAGGTAAAGCATCCACCTATACCCTGCTTGCACAAATCATAAAGGCGAAAATGCTCGCAACGGTTACAAATTGAGTCTGGAGAAGCATTACTCTAATTACCTCTCCCTATGACATGCTGGTACTGATCGTAGTTGTTCCTCCTAAAGTCCCCTTGACCTTGAGGTACATGCCCTCCTCTCTTGAAGTTTTGAGCTCTTAGTTGAAAGTATTTTCCATTCCCCTGATTTTTATTTCCTCTGCGAGTATCTCTTGATGATGCCACTTTCTTCGCACACTCCTCCACAACTTTTGCCTTATTCACAAGTTTGGAAAAGATCCGAATCTCCAAAGGAGCTACAGCCGTCATGATATTGTCCCTCAAGCCCCCTTGGTACTTAATACATTTTCAGCTCTCATAGGACTCCGGGGCACCTTGATATACCTTAGAGAATCTATAGAGCTCCTTGAACTGGCAAGTGTAATCAGCCACGGATAGTAAGCCTTGCTTCAGCTGCATAAGCTCCAACTCCCTAGCCTCCCTTACTAATTCAGGAAAGTATTTTTTGTAGAAAGCCATTTGAAATACATCCCAAGAAATTTCTGCATTCTGAAGCTTCAGTAATCGGCATTCTCCTTGCCACTAGTGCTAAGCCTCTCCTAAAAGTTGATATATCACAAACTCCAAAAATTGGTTGTTCGGAACATGCTGGGCTTGTAACGCACGCTCCATCGCTTGGAACCAATTGTCTGCTTCAGTAGAGTTGGTCGAACATCTAAAAATCGGTGGATGAACCTTGAGAAACAAAGCCAATGTCATCGGAGCACCTCCCAAGTCATTATCGTATCCTTTCCCATTTCCCTTCTCACTTCCATTACCGTTTCCGTTTCCCGCCGGTTGGCCCAATCTCTCCACAACTTGCAAAGTCGCAGCAGCATTTTCTTCCATAAGATTAGCCAAGTAGGCCATCGCCGCCATGAACTCGGCATGGTTGTCGTCCGGTCGATCATTCTCAGTTCCTCCCCCTGTATGAGTATGACCTCGTCTGCGAGTAGCCACTAGGGTTCCTGTCTATACTAAACAATCGATATCCAGGTGATCAGTCTCAATATCCAAAGCCTAGTGCTTCAATTATCCCAAAAAGTCACTCACAAATAAGCATGTTATGCATATATCAAACAGATAACCTCAATAGCATGAAAGAAAAAGACACAGAGTATGCAATGAAGCACAATTGGTCCATCCCTCAGGCTCACGAGAACGAACCGCTCTGATACCACTAAATGTAACATCCAAATTACCCTAATCCTTACCTCATGCCGTAAAGCAAAGGTTAATTAAAGGTCACGATAATTCTAAGGCTTATACAATAATATATATAGAAAGAAGTAGTAATTCTAGAAGCCTGATGAAGAAATAAGCTAAAAAACAGAATTACAAAAGCGTGAAATGCTCACACGAAGCTACAAACTTAAGGCACAAGATATAGATAAAAGATAATGAAGCATATAAAGAGATATGAATAAAATAGTCATAAAGAAACTAGTCGCAGCCCGCGGAGTATGAGCCGACTAGTTATATATAGACATACAGAGTTTTGGAAGTTAAAATAGTATACGACATATCTCTCTCAAAGTAAGCCTCTAAAGCAAAATATAATACAAAAGTGAGAGTATAGTTCAAAATATCCAAAATGACTCCAACATGGGATCGAGATCCTCCGCTCTGTCACCATCACGTAACTCACCGAGGTGGGTTACGACCTGCATCTGAAAAACAATAACACAATATGACATGAGAACCGGAGGTTCTCAGTATGGTAATAGTGCCTAGTAATGTAAGATATAAGACTCCGGGACGCCAGAGGCAATCCTAGAGCTTCATATCAATCATGAGATTCAACTTAAAGCATAACTAAATTTAAAACAATCATTTTCAAACCATAATGAAATAAGGGGATCTAACTTAGGGATTTTTTAATCTAACATTTACACCGCTGTCCCACAGCCTTCGCCAGCCTAACCACCAAGCAATCACATCGCCACCGCCTATCGATCCTCCTCAATCCCAACAGAAAACACAAGTAATGGCAATGCAAGTAAAACACAAGAATAATCATGTATATCAAGTAATTCAAGAAACAACTAAGCATGTTATACAATTAGGAAAAAATGCAAGTCGGGAAAGCAAGCAAACATATAAAATACGCACATGATGAATGTATATCCTATTTGGCTGTGATATCACATCGTCGATTCAACTGCCAAACTGACATATTCCCATGGAAATGTCGCCTTTTGATAATGTATATAGCTACGGGAACCTTCCACGGATATAGTGCCGGGCACACTCCTATGATCCAATAGGATGCGAGCGGGATACTATGCCACAAACCTCACATCTTAAAGTAAGCGGGATTAACCACCGTCCTTACGCCGACGCCGACGCCGCTGCTGCGACAAGCGGGATTAACCACCGTCCTTGCCAAGCACATAGTATCTCAACAACCTCAGTATAAAACAGTGTATCGGTAGTTTTCAGAAATCATTTTCAGTACTCTATCATCTCCGAGTCCTAGACTCGTCTCAACATCATCAATCCGAAATTCACAAATTCATCATTTCAATCATCATTACAGTACTCCACCATCTCACTCAACTAATCCATCTTTAGTATTCCAGAAACCTAAGTCTCCGTCTTCTAAATTCATGTAGAATTTTAATAAAATAAGTCACTAACTCATCTTTAGTAATATTGGAACCTAATTACTAGATAATACTCTTAAACAGCATTTGAAGGAAGTTTAGAAAGTTAGAGAACCCTTAAAAATGAAAAAAAAATAATTTTTTAGCAAAATAGGGGGCTCACCTACACAAGCCCCTGTCTCGCGTACGCATGCTATTGAAAAAAGGGTGGTCGCGTATGCGACCCCTGCTTGCGTACACAAGTGTTCCAACCCGAATGGGTTGCTCGCATCGCGTGTTAAAGTTTGTATACGCAAGGGTTACATTTTTTATAGCTCGCGTACACATGCAATGCCCGTGTACACGAGATGCCCAACCCAAATGGGTTGGTCGCATTGCGTGCACCATGTCGCGTACGCAAGGATTAGAATTCTGCTAGCTTGAGTACGCTTGCATTGCCTATGTACGCAATGTACCCAACCCGAATAGGTTGGTCGCATCGCGTGCACTGTGTCGCGTATGCGACCCTCACCAGACTTAGAAAATTTTTAAAGTTGCAGAATTCAATTTTAAACACTAAACTTTAAACTTTCATAACGTCCTCTACAAAAATCTATTTTTCTCAAACTTTACATCAACCTTTGAATCATCTTTAATTTAAAACAATTTCTAACCAATTTCAAAATCAGGGGCTCAAGTTATGATCCGTCAAAGTTCACTAAAAGTTGGTTTTTACCAAAAATTAACTAGGTTCTCAAACTTTCAAACTTCACAACCAAACCAAATCAAAGCCGATTAAATTTCACCATAAAACACTATTAAATGCTATACTTTACCTTTCCATCACAATTCAACCAATTCAACACCTATATCAATCAATTCTTCCTTCATAAACTCAACAATTCTACAATTTGTACATCAATATTCCAATATTAACAACTTGAACACAATCTCACTACTCATAAGCATAATTTATCATACCACATAAAAAATTCTCAAAATTATAATAATCCAACCTCAACATCAACAATTCCCATCACAAGTCATTAAAACCATCACAAGCATTAACATCACACATTATCAATTTGACAACTGTCAACAACCAAATTCAATCCTATCCTAAGGTCCACTAGCCTAAGTGTCCTAAAATATTACATATTACATAGAGAAAACCAAAACCATACCTTGGCTGATTCCCAATATGCATAATATACCAAGTTGAGTCCAATTCAAGCCTCAAATCACCAACATATCACCAATAAACCCCAACAAGAATCAACAATCAAATTTTTCAAGCTATACATATTAATTTACTACAAATTAATACCTAGGCTTCCTAAACAAATTCAAAAGGGATAAGAGCAAGCTTACCTTACCCAACATTTTTGGGAGCAAAACCCAATAGCAACCAAGTGGTAGAGTGTACCTAAATACCCAAAATCACAAAAATCTCTCAAAAATTAAACCTAAATTTTTTAAATTCTTAGAATAGCAGAATATGGAGTGAAATTCAAAATCTTACCAACAAAGGTTAGATAGAACTAACGGGCTTGACGAGACTTCGCGTAGCCGCCGACGGCACGTGAATCGGAACTCCGTAGCTCAAGTTATGATCAATTGAAGAGAGGAGTGAATAGTGTTTCTTCTCCTTCCTCTATCTCAATTCCCATCTGCTAAGTTTAGTTGTGTGTGTGTGTTATGAGCTGAATTGGGCTCATTAATGAACTTATATATGATAAGCTTGAGCCCAACTTGGGGCCGGTCCAACCCGTTAGCATTTTTGGCCCATTTGGCCCAATTTTGGGCCTGATAAATTCACATTTCATGGTATTTATTTACTCTAATTGGATAAATTTTATCAACTTTTCCTACACTTATTCAATGAAACAGTATGGTTTTGTAAATTCTCCCTAAATTATGCTTAAAAGTGACAACATTTAGGCTCTAAAATTGCTAAATTTTATTCACTTTAATTCCATTTGATGCCTTGATCTGTTTGTTGAGTGATTTAAGGTTTTGAAAGAAAATATGGATTGAAGAAGTGAGGAAGGAAAGCTTGAAAATGGGAGAATTCAAGAAATGAAGGATTCGTAAAGCTGTCAATCCTGACCTCTCAGTACTAAATTGATCATAACTTGAGCTATAGAGGTCCAAATGACACGGTTCTAGCGACATTGGAAAGCTAACATCCGCGGCTTCAAAATGATATGTATATCTCTATAATAGACCTGGAGTTTGGGTGTGCATACACACACACTTGTGCTAACGCACAAAAAGAAAATCAGCAAGTGTGCGTACTCACACACCTGTGCGTACGCACAAGTCCTGACACGTGACTTCCTTAATTGCGACTCCCTGACAGCGAATTTTGCGCCTCCAGAATCCAATCTAACTCATTTTTGAAGCTATTTCAACCCTAATTCAAGAGGAAACAAGGGGAAACAATTAGGTTTAGGTTTTATCATGTTTTAGGGTTGTTTTCTAGAGAGAGAAGCTCCCCCTTCTCTCTAGAATTTAAGGTTTTTAGCTTAATTTCTCTTTAATTTTAGTCTTTAATTCTTATTTTAGTATAGTTTCATTTATAATTTCATGCTCTCTTGTTTTGATCCTCTTCATTTCTTTTGTTATTTTCTCAATTTTGCCACTTTTATGTTTATGAACCTTTGTTGATTTTAATTTTCATTTAATGAAATTTGATATTTTTATGGTTATTGTTATTTAATTGAGTTGCTATTATTATATTCTTACATTTGGTAGTTTTAGATTTTATTTTTATTGCAATTTAATATGCTTTTATTTTCATGCACACCAAGTGTTTTATAAAATGTTTGGCTTAGTCTTAGTATAGTTTTCCACACTCTTAGCTTCGAATTGAGAACTTTGGTGACCTTGAGTCATTGATGTCCATTCTTGATTGATATATTAAGGTAGTTAGTTGATTTAGTTTCCATTAACACTAGTCTTTCACTAAGTTAATTGGTGAGTTGGCTAGGACTTATGGATTGAGATCAATTATGCCTATTTGACTTATCCTCGATGTTAGGGTTGACTAAATAGGATTGACTCTTCATAATCATCACATATTTGTGGTCAATGGTTAGGATAGGTAACCTTAACTCTCAACCCTTGCCAAGAGTTCCCTTTTGCCATTTAATTTTCATTTTTATTGCTTTAATTGCTTTAATTGCTTTCCATTTAATTCCTTGCATGCTTTCTCTTTAATTCCTTGCTATTTACATTTCTTGCCTCTTGCCATCAAATCCTTTGTCCCCTCATAGCCAATAATTGAGCACTCTATTACAATTCCTAGGGAGAACGACCCGGGAGTTTAAATACTCTTGGTTATTTTGATTTGAATTGTGACAAATTCTATATTTAAACTTTGATGTTAGTTGATTGTTGGGTTGGGACTATACTTGCAATGCTAATTCTATTTTGCGAAAAATTCCTAACCCACTTTCGGCTATTCATCAAGTTTTTGGCGTCGTTGCCATGGAATTGCAATGATGTTGTATTATTGGCTATTGTAAATATGTTAGTATGTAAATAGCTTGCTTTTTGGTTATCTTTTGTTTTTGTTAATGGTTATGATTGGGATGCCAGAGGACATTGGAAATTCAAGCATTGGTGGAAAAGTCAAGAACAAGCCTCCATAGCAAAGGCTCTCCCAATTGTCTAACTTAAAAATAATAAATAAAAGTGCTAGGTGGGAGACACCCCACCATGGTAACATTCTTCTAACTCTTTTCTTCTTTAGCTTTTGTTTAGTGCATTTTGTTTTTCTTAGTTAGCTTAGTTTAATTGAACTCTAGGCTTAGTTTAGTTATGTTTTGATCATGTGTGTTTGAGGAATAATATGTTTTGGGTTTGAAAAGCTATTTTAGATGTCATGTTTGATGCCTTAGAGGTACTAAAATTTTTGGAAAAAATAGAGCATGTACGTGTGCACACACCTGTGCGTATGTACAACAACCCAGTTCTGCACCTTATGCGTACGCACTCAGCTGTGCGTACGCACACTCGTTTGCACCCTTCTGTTGGGAGCGCTCGCACACCTTTGTGCATTTGTGCCTCCTTTGTTTTCGCTTCTTCTGCATATGCACAGTTATCGAATTGGGCGTTAAATTTTGACGCTCTATATTCCAAAAAAAAAAACACTTAGTGTGCGTGCGCACACATATATGCGTACATACAAGCTGATTTTCACCCTCTGCCCAGAGCGCTCGCACATTCTCGTGCGTGCGCACAACCCCCCATTTTACACCCTTTGTGCGTATGCACGGACATGTGTGCGTACGCACAACTCTCTTCTCACACCATCCTACATCTTTTTTTCTCTTATCTCTATTTCTTTTCTTTTTTTTCTCCTCTCCCCTCTTCTTTCCCTCCAACAACTACCATCCACCACTAGCATTCATCATCCACCTTCATCTTTGTTAGTTATTTTGTTAGTTAGTTAGTTAGTTAGTTATTTAATTAGTTAGTTTAATTTTCTGTTTAATTTTCTATTTTAGTGCTAAGTGTTGGATTATTGATTTGATTTACTGGTTGTGTTGAAATATTGCTGCTAAATTATTGTTGCTATTTATTGTTGATATTGAGGTCATACTTTGTTACTTGGTATTGAGTTTTGGATGATTGAATATTTGTACATACCAAGTACTTATGATAACGCCTTCATGAATCTTGTTGGATTTCGAAATTGCATGTTGTAGCTACGATGTAATTTGAATTCACTATCTATCATTAGGCAATTTGTTTTTAGTTGATGCATTTTTTTTTTGTTAGGTGATGCTTGCTATGATTGATTTTTATTTAAGTCACACAGTTGATGCATTGAAATTAAGGAATTGTGAAATTTGATCGTAAGCTCATCTAGTGACATTTTTTGAGCTTTTTAAGCTTTGTGGACTATGCTTGCCATGTTTTCCACTTCATGTCAATTAGTTGTTGCAAACAAACTTTCCTCCATTATCCAATTCACAATTGCTTGATTATTGCTTGAATGCTTTTATGCTCCTAAAGTACTTTTTTAAAGTATTTCAAGCACACAAGAATGAGTGAAGTGCATGCTTTTTTTTGCGTAATTGTGACATAGCTTTCTTTGCTAGTGTGTGCATTCTAAACCATGCAACTTAGAATTCACACACTTGTTTTCTTCATTTTAGCGATTCATCACCTCATTCCAACAATCTATACTTCCTTGCTTTTGCATTTACTTGTATTGCCATCCTATTTTCTATCTTTTAGGATGATTCAGCATTAGCAACAAGGGAAGCGGAAAAAAGAGCATGCAGTAACCAGTTGATCCACCAGCTGAAAGTGGCAACTCGTGAAGTTGCCATACCCCCTTACTCACCTTTGAATGTACGGAGGACCGTGCAAACCTATAAGTGTAGGGAGGTCATCACCGATCGACAATCTTGGGTGACAAATTCTAATCCCAAACACTTGCACATTTTTTTCTTAGTCTGTATATATTTTAGAGCTTTAATTGCATTCTTCTTAGTTTATTGCATTTTCTTTCATATAAATAATAAGCTTAGTTAAAATAATAAAATTTTCCAAGAAAAACTTTCTTAATATGGCATTGATATCCTAATTAATTTGAGTTGATATTTGTTTCATTGAAACTTGTTTGAAAAAATATTGTGGAACATGTTTTTGAGCTAAGAACATACAAGCATGTGAGTTTTGAGCCTAATTGTGTGGTTACATCATATAACCACTACTTCCATTCTTGTGTGTGTTATTCTCTTTTTATGATCGCAATATTTGATTTGTTTGATTCTTTATGTCCATTGTTTGATGTATATATGCATTTATATGATTGAGGCTATCATTTTATTTAGCTTACTTATCCAAATAGCTT
Source organism: Arachis hypogaea (assembly GCF_003086295.3). Lineage (NCBI taxonomy): Eukaryota > Viridiplantae > Streptophyta > Magnoliopsida > Fabales > Fabaceae > Arachis > Arachis hypogaea. Next base: position 55,105,725 of record NC_092046.1, read on the forward strand.
ACCATTTTATCTTCTTTTGTTAACCAACTTTGAGCCTATTTTAATTCCCTTTTGTTCCTTATTTTAGCACATCATTACTCCTATGTGAAAACCAATAAACTTTCCTTATTTGGATCTTTGATTAGCTTAGGATAGTGAGAGTGTGTATCATTCAAGTGTGGGAAAGCATGGGAATATTGGTTGAGATAAAAGTATATTCTCATTGAAAATCTTGGGAATTGGGTACATACTCATGCATTAAATGTTGAACCATATGCATTAGTCTTTCTTATATATATTATGCTATAAAAAAAGAGAAAAAAAGAAAAAAAAAGAAGAAAACAAAAGAAAAAGAAAAAAAAGAAAGCAATAATAAGGGGACAAAATACCCCAAAGTAAAGCAATAAGAATAATGCATGTGGGATATGAATTGAAAGAATGCATGAGTGTGTGTGATGAATGGATTTTTGTATGGTATAGAATTTCACAAATGAATTCTCGTTGCAAGTATAGTCTCTAAACCAACAATAATCCTTTCATACAAAAATTTGGTTGTCACTAAAACAAACCCCTAAAAATAATAACCGAAGTATTCAAACCTCGGGTCGTTCTCCCTAGGAATTGCAATAAAGTGTTCTTGTTATTGGCTATGAAGTATGTTTTGGGGTTTTTGAGATAATAGACAAGAAATATAAATGGCAAAGGAAATAAACTAACAACTAACAAAGCACTTGGCAAGGTATGAGAACTAGAAGTCCTATCCTCCTCAATTGTGACATCAATGTCCATTGCTCCCACTTATTAACCTCTAACTATGAAGAAAAGTCAAGTGGATGAATTAACTTGATTCCACAAGTCCTAGCCAAATCGCAAAGGAAAGACTAGCTTTAGTAGAATTCAAGTCAATTAGCAACTTCTAATTATCAATCAACAAAAGAGTTTGATAACTCAAGAGTCACAAATTACTCAACCAAAGCCAAAAGGAGAAAGATCTAACTCATAACTAAAAGAAGTATTTCAACAAACACATAGAAGACAATAAAGGTAAACAACATGAATTGCAAGAATTAAAGAGAGATCTAACTACAAAGGCAATAGATCCATAATAGAAAATCAAAGCAACATGAAAAGACATGAAAATCATAAATTTCATTGAAAGAGAAATAGAGATCTACATAAGAATTCATAAAGCAACAGGAAAATTGGAGCAAGAGAAGAAGTAAATCTAGATCTAGAAGAAGAAATTAACCTAAACCTAATCCTAATTCTAGAGAGAAGAGGGAGCTTCTCTCTCTAGAAACTAACTGTAACTAAAACTATCTAATGGTGTCTCATGTATGATCCCCTTTGACTTCTTCATGTAAATAGGCTCAGAAAGTGAGTTGGATTTGGGCTTGGGAAGCCCAGAATTCGCCCCCAGCGTTTTTCCTTTAAGTGAGTCACGTGCAAGCATCGACGCGTACGCGTAGGTCACGCGTACGCATCGCTTGACAGTTTGCTATCCATGCGTACGCATCATGTACGCGTACGCGTCACCATGCGACCTCACATTCCACGCGTGCGCATATGCTTCGCGTGGGCATCGATCTCAGCATCCCAAATCCTTGTTTCTTCATGAGTTCTCCACTTGCATGCTTTTCCTCTTCATCCCTTTGATCCATTCCTAGCCTTTCTATCCTGAATTCACTAACAAACACATCAAGGCATCTAATAGAAATATAGGTGAATTAAATTTAGTCAATTAAGGCCTAAAAAGCATGTTTTCACATTTGAGCACAAATTAGGAGACAATCATGAAACTATGCTATTTCCTTTGATAAATGTGAGAAAAGGTGATAAAATCTCCTAAATTAAGCACAAGATAAACCCTAAAAATGGGGTTTATCAACCTCCCAACACTTAAACCATAGCATGTTCTCATGCTAGAATCAAGAGAAAACAAAGGGTATCAACATTTATTCAATGTAAACTAACTAGATGCAATCTATATATATGCAACTATCTAAATGAATGTAATTTCTTGGTCAAAATAAATCAACTCTCGAGAATACATATATACGCATAAGGGCTAAATGTATTAATCAACCAAGCCAAACCACAATTGAATTGAGTTATTAAAGATTTTACAAACTTGCAAAAAAAGTGATGATTGTAGGTGAAAACATGTAATTGAGCAATCGAACCCTCACCGGTAGTGTTTGCACTCTAGTCGCTCAAGTGTTTAGGGTTGATTCACTCAATTCTCCCCTAATCATGCTTTCCAAGATTTGTTTTCATCTAACAATCAACAAATATTCCGTGCATGCATACAATTATCATGAGGTCTTTTCATAGGTTGTAATGGGGCTAGGGTCAAGGTAGGATGCATATTTGGTCAAGTGGACTTGAAATTTGAATCTTTGATTAACTTAAACTTCCCACCTAACCTATGACAACCTATACAATTCAAAGCTAACCTAAATACCCATTCTTCACTTTTTTACATACTCATACATTCTTTTCTTGATCATAATTCATATGCATTGATTATTATTGAGCTTCACTTTGGGGTATTTTGTCCCCTTTTTATTATTTTTCTTTTTCTTTTCTTTCTTTTTCTATTTTTTTCCTTTTATTTTCTCATTTTTTTTCTTTTTCTCCTTTTTTTCTTTTTCTTTTTCTTTTGTTTTTCTCATTTTTATTTCTTTCAAACTATATACAAGAACATCAATGCATAAGGTCTATACATTTAATCAATACATGAGTATGCACCTAATTCCCAAATATAGAAATGCAAAACACCTTTTATCCCAACCAATGTCTCAAGTTTCCCCATACTTGAATGATACACACACTCACTAGCCTAAGCTAATCAAAGATCTAAATAAAGGGCATTTATTATTTTTCACTTTAAGGCTTGTAATGGGCTAAAATTGAGAACAAGGGGTTAATCGTAGGCTCAAATTGGCTAACAATGGAAGATAAAAGGTAGGCTATTTGGGTAAGTGAGCTAAATGAAATGATGGCCTCAATCATATAAATTCATGTATACACAAAATAATAGACATAAAGAATTAAACAAATCAAAGATTACAATCATAGAAAGAGAATAATGCACACAAGAAGGAAGATAAGTGGTTATTGATGACAAGTCATCTTATGCTAGTTTTACAAGCATTTTTCACTTGTTTCATTATGTTTTATGCACTTTCTTGCACAATAAGTAAGTGATTGGAGTGGAATTTCATGATCATTTTGAATCAATCAAACATCATTTATTTTACACAAAATCATAAGGTTTATGCTAGAATTAATTGATCTTATGAATGATGCAAGGACTTGTGATTTTGGTGAGACTTTGATTGCTTGTTTGGTTGCTTGTAGGTGAAGAAATAAAGAAAGGAGGAGGCAAATCAAAGAAGCATTACGTTCACAAAGAGAACGCCACGCTCAGCAACATTTTGGAGTAGCGTTCACTTCCAAAGTGAACGCCACGCTCACTAAGTTAACTTTTTCGTGAATTTCAAGTTGGAAGGCCATCCTATGCACTAAGCAGCGCTTGAATAGCTAACCGGGCGCTCACTAAGGGAGCGCCAGTTGAAGAAAATGCACACCAAATGGTGCAGCGCTTGAAGAACGAGCGTAATGCTCAATAAAGGAGCGCCAGTGAGGAGAAGCGCACCAAAGGGTAGCACTCAAATAGCTAGCGCAGCACTCATAAAGAGAGCGCTAAGGGAGGCAATTGGTGCACCAAATGAGAAAGGAACGTAGCACTCATTAACTCAACGGAGCGCTCCACTGAGAGCATCAACAAGTACCCCTGACCCACTTCAAACAATTGTCACACGGATCCACTTCTTCAAGGCCAAATCCAAAAGCCCACTCCAAGTGCTCAATGACTGAAAATAGAAAATGTATAAATAGGATCAAATTTGATTTGAAAAAGAGACTTTTACTTCACGCTTTTCTTTTACTTTTCTTTTTCTCTTGTAATTTTCTTTTTAGAATTTTAGAGCTTGAGATCAGATCTGGGTTTCCTTTTCTTCGAAGTTTCATTTTCTTTCTTCTTCAATCTAATCTTTTCTGTTTTGACAAGAGAGCAATTGAGCTCTAGGCTTTCTTTCTGTATTTATTACTTCACTGAATTTGTCAATTTTTCTTTAGGATTTCAGAATTGATCTAAGTTTCCTTGCTGTTTTGAATTCATCTGCAATTTGCTATTTCTGTTTTGCTATTGAGACCCTGATCTGAATCTCTTCATTTCATAGTTCTCTGATTTACTTCAATTTATATTTTCCAGCTCAATTTTGAATCCTAGTACCCAAATCCCTTTATTCTTGAAGCAATTTAAGTTTCCTGTCAATTTAGATTCAGCAATTTAAATTTCTTGTACTTTAAGTTTCAGTTATTTACCTTTCTTGCACTTTAAGTTTCAGCTTGTTTACTTTCTTGCACTTTAAGTTTCTGCAATTTACTTCTTCTACACTTTAAGATTTTGTCAATTTACCTTCTCCCTTTTATTTTCTTGCAATTTTACTTCTGTTAATCAAGTTTCACTCAAATCATCAAATATTCGCTTAACTAAATTCATCACCATACTAAAGTTGCTCAATCCATCAATCCCTATGGGATCGACCTCACTCTTGTGAGTTATTACTACTTGATGCAACCTAGTACACTTACCGGTAAGTTTGTGTGGAATCATTTTTCCCTCATCAGTAATAATATGTAACCACACTATTAGGCTCAAAACTCATAAGGTTGTGTGTTCTTAGCTCAAAACATGTTCCACAAGATATAATTCAAGCAAGTTCTTTGAAAAGTTTTTACTCAAATCAATTGGGATGTTAATGCCCTATTAAGAATGTTTTTCTTGAAAAATATCATGATTTTGACTAAGCTTATTATACATATATGCAACTAAGAATCCTAAAAGACCTAAAAAAATGAAATGCACAAGTGTTGGGATTAGAAACTTGTCACCCAAGAACGCTGAACGGTCGGACGACCTCCCCACACTTAAAAGTTTGCACCGTCCTCGGTGCATTTTGAGATGCAAGGGGATACGGTGACTTTCTGCGTTGTCACCTTCAGCTGGTGGATCAACCGATTACTACGTGTTCTTTCTCCCACTTCCATTTTTGTTTATAATGACTCATCCTAAAATTAGAAGGCAGGATAGTGAGAAAAGTAAATGCAAAAGCATCGAAGCATACATTGTGGGAATGAGGTAAATCACTAGAATGAAATGAGTGACCCAATGTGTGACATTAAGAAAAGTGAGTGAGTTCCAAGATGCATGCGGTCTAGAATACACTAGCATAAAAAGAACTATGTCACAGTTACACAAAAAGAAACATGCACTTCACTCATCCTAATGTGCTTGAGATGCTCTAGACTCGTAGGTTAAAACAATCACACAAGCAATAAAGAAGCGTGAAAGCATTCAAGCCAAAAACATATGGATGTATATGATCATGAAACACAATACATTAAGGTAAATGCACAACATCCATCAAGAAGTTGCCTAATCAAAGAAAATAACTCAAATCACATGGTGGCCAAACATGCAATTCAAAAAAATCTAACATGCTTGAAGGCAATTCTCATTCACTTGGTCTGAAAAGATATCAAACATGAAAAACTCAAAACCAAGTAACAAAATATAACCTCAATCAAGGGATCCAACAATGACAATTAACAACAACGATGTTAAGATAACATCTTATCAATGACTAGCAGTAGTGAACAGTAAACAAGATTAATAATCTAACACTTAGTATGAAAAATAGAAAATGAAATGAAAATTAAACTAACTAACTAACTAACTAACTAACTAATTAACTAACTAAAATAAATGGTTATCAATGGTGTTTGGAAGTGTTAGATGAGGGGTAGGAGAAGGGAAGAAGAAAGGAAAAGGAAAGAAATGAAAAGAGAAGAAAAGAAGATGATGAAAGAAGGCTATCCACGCGTACGTGTAGGTGACGCGTGCGCGTGGGTGGTGGCGAAATAGAGGCGACGCGTACGTGTGGGTCACGCGTACGCGTGCATGGCAAACCAGAGAGGAGACGCGTGCACGTCCTCCATGCTTACGCGTGGGTTGGTTTGTGCCTCAGGCTCAATGTTCACATAGTGCAGGCACAACTCTCAGGTTTTTGGCTGGGAGGTGAAAATTTGCAATCCACGCGTACGCGTGCATGACGCGTGCGCGTGGATTGTTGAAAATACTTGGGTCACGCGTACGCGTGAGGCACGCGTGTGCATGGGTTATGCTCTGTTTTTCAAAAATTTTTTCCATGTGTTTGCACCAAACCAAGCATTCCAAACCTCCAAACAGCTACTAAAACACCATAAAACCTTATTCAACTTGCTAAACTACCAAATAAACTCAACAAATAAAACAAAATATGAAATTAAACCTATTCTACCAACATTTATAAAAGAGAAAAAATGAAAAGAGTTTACCATGGTGGGGTGCCTCCCACCTAGCACTTTTTTATTGTCCTTAAGTTGGACTTATGGGGAGCTCTTTTCAAGGTGGCTTGTGCTTGAATCCATCCTTGAACATCCACCAATGCTTGAATCTCCAATAAGCTCTATTCTTTAAAATTAACATCTCTAAGCTTTGGTGGAGTTCTTCACAAACCATGGGCTCCCAAAAGTAATTCTCCTTGTGCGATCCGGGATCCCACACTTTTTTTTGACACCCATCTTCAAGTTGATCATCATTGTTCCATCCGGGTGATAAGCATGATAAATTCTCAATAAAGTGACCAAACATCCTTCTAGACCTACCTAATTAAGCACTAGTCTAACCCTTGTATTTAACCCTTGAAGTATCAACCATATTGAACCATGCTTTGCAACGCCAACCACGAAACATCTTTCTCTTACGCTTCATCCCACAAAGTTCCCTAAGTTGGCCATCCGTTTCAAGTAAGCCATATTTGAGTGGGATAATAAAGCTAATAGAGGTGAATTTCACCCACTCAAATGTAGGATTAGGTGACAACCTAGGCAAAGAAGCTTCCAAAGATCTTGGCAAAGCGTATTCAACTCCCATCCTTCTTCTTCTATGGACCTCCACCTCTTCACAAGATTTCTCAAATTCAACCCTTTGTTCATCAATTTTATCTTCTTCACCAAGATGATTTGATGCTGGATCTTCAATTCCAAAGGAACTCAATTCTTGCTCTATGCCATCCAATTCTTCACATGGGATATGCTTTGGAGGATGTGCACTTTCCTCCTCAACATCAACTTCAATCTTGTTGGAGGGATTTTCTATGACCTTAGATTCCCATGGAGACTCTGCATCTCCTAAATCTTCATCCACTTCTTCCTCGTCTTCATCAATCATAGGTTCCTCCAATTATTCCAACACAAAGCAACAATCCTCATTTTTCACCAAAGTTTCCAATCTCCCCTTCATGCTATGCTCTTCAACCAATTATCCACATGTGACTATGGGAGTTCCTTGAGTGCTCAAGCATTGGGAGGCTAATCGGTTTACCACCTTATTCAAGGCGGCTATGGATTCTAGTGCCTCCCTTTGCATTTCTCTTTGTTCTTGAAGTAGCAAAGTGAGAGAAACATAAATTGGGGCTTGGGGTGGATAGGAAGGTTCATTATTTTGGAGGAAGGGTTCATAATAGGGAGGTGGTTCTTCTTGGTAGGGTTGTGGCGGTTCAACACTCTCCAATTTTTTCACTTGTTGCACAACATACTCCATGGTTGCTTGAAGCTAATCCATTGATTCCTTGAGGCGATCTCTTGATTCTTGTTCCAACTTGCTAGCATAAGTAAGATCATCTTGCTCTTGGATCAATGGACATGAATATTCTTCCATGGGAGGTTGTGGTGAAGAGTAAAATTCATCTTGTGGTTGAAAATTTGCATACATTGGAGGTGGTTCATCTTGGTAATAGTATGGAGGAGGTGGTTCTTGTAGGTGTTGAGGTGGTGGTTCTATATGTGGTTCATATGGCTCATATGGTTGTTGGTATGGTTCATATGGCTCATAGAAAGGTGGTTGGTGAAAAGGGGCTTGTGAGTATGGTTGAGGGTTATGTTGAGGATAAGGTTCATAAGCATATGGTGGGGCTTGTTGGTAACTACAAGGTGGTCCATCATAGCTATTGGATTGATATGCATTAGGAGTAGAATTATACCTATAAGAGACAGGACGAGGTTGTTGCCAAGAAGATTGTCCATAAGCTTGAGGCTCCTCCCAACCTTGATTCTTCCATCCTTGATGCACATTCTCATTGAAGCTTTTACTCCCTACAACATAATTGTAACCACACTCATAGCCAAAGTGATGAGAATTCATGATAGCAAGAGCAAATGGAAACAAACTCAAATAAGAAACAAAGAAAACCAAATCCTAAAACTAACAAAAACTAACAAGGAAACAAAAGGCAAATATATTCACAATATTCACATATATACAATAACCAATAACAAGCGCACTTGCAATTCTCTGGCAACGGCGCCATTTTGATGAATGGATTTTTGTATGGTATAGAATTTCACAAATGAATTCTCGTTGCAAGTATAGTTTCTAAACCAACAATAATCCTTTCATACAAAAATTTGGTTGTCACTAAAACAAACCCCTAAAAATAATAACCGAAGTATTCAAACCTTGGGTCGTTCTCCCTAGGAATTGCAATAAAGTGTTCTTGTTATTGGCTATGAAGTATATTTTGGGGTTTTTGAGATAATAGACAAGAAATATAAATGGCAAAGGAAATAAACTAACAACTAACAAAGCTCTTGGCAAGGTATGAGAACTAGAAGTTCTATCCTCATTATCCTCCTCAATTGTGACATCAATTGTCCATTGCTCCCACTTAGTCAACCTCTAACTATAAAGGAAAGACAAGTCGATGAATTAACTTGATTCCACAAGTCCTAGCCAAATCCCAAAAGAAAGACTAGCTTTAGTGGCATTCAAGTTAATTAGCAACTTCTAATTATCAATCAATAATAGAGTTTGATAACTCAAGAGTCACCAATTACTCAACCAAAGCCAAAAATAGAAAGATCTAACTCATAACTAAAAGAAGCATTTCAACAAACACATAGAAGGCAATAAAGGTAAACAACATAAATTGCAAGAATTAAAGAGAGATCTAACTACAAAGGCAATAGATCCATAATAGAAAATCAAAGCAACATGAAAAGACATGGATATAATAAATTGCATTGAAAGAGAAATAGATATCTACATAAGAATTCATAAAGCAAAAGGAAAATTGGAGCAAGAGAAGAAGTAGATCTAGATCTAGAAGAAGAAATTAACCTAAACCTAATCCTAATTCTAGAGAGAAGAGAGAGCTTCTCTCTCTAGAAACTAACTCTAACTAAAACTAACTAAAACTATCTAATAGTGTCTCATGTCTGATCCCCTTTGACTTCTGCATGTAAATAGGCTCAGAAAGTGAGTTGGATTTGGGTCTGGGAAGCCCAGAATTCACCCCCAGCGTTTTGCCTTTAAGTGAGTCAAGTGCGAGCATCGACACGTACGCGTGGGTCATGCGTACGTGTCGCTTGACAATTTGCTATCCACGCGTGCGCGTATGCTGCGCGTGGGCATCGATCTCAGCATCCCAAATCCTTGTTTCTTCATGAGTTCTCCACTTGCATGCTTTTCCTCTTCATCCCTTTGATCCATTCCTAGCCTTTCCATCTTGAATTCACTAACAAACACACCAAGGTATCTAATGGAATCAAAGGTGAATTAAATTTAGCCAATTAAGGCCTAAAGAGCATATTTTCACACTTGAGCACAAATTAGGAAACAATCATGAAACCATGCTATTTTCTTGGATAAATGTGAGAAAAGGTGATAAAATCCCCTAAATTAAGCACAAGATAAACCCTAAAAATGGGGTTTATCAATGTGAAAAAGTGAATAATGGGATGTTAGGTTTGCATTTGAATTGTATAGGTTGTACATTAGGTGAGAACTTAAGTTAATCAAAGATTCAAATTTCAAGCTCACTTGATCATATACATCCTTACCTTTACCCAAGCCACATTACAACCATGAAAAGTCCTCACGATACTTGTATGCATACATTGAATAATTGTTGATTGTTAGATGAAAAACAAATCTTAGAAAGCATGATTAAGAGGAGAATTGAGTGAATCAACCCTAAACACTTGAGCAATTAGAGTGTATACACATCCGGTGAGGGGTTCGATTGCTCGATTCTATGTTTCCACCTATTATTATTGCTTATCTTGCAAGTTATAAATTCTTTTCAATAACTCAATTCAATTGTGGATTTGATTTGATTGTGATTGCTTTTGCCCTTATGTTTATATATGTATTTTTTTAAATTGATTTGTTTTGACTAAGTAGTTGTATTCATTTAGATAGATTGCATATAGGTAGTTTTCTTGCTTTGAATAAATGTAATACCCCCCCCCTTTCCTGTTTCTTTCTTGAGTTTAGCATAAGGACATGCTATTATTTAAGTGTGGAGATGTGATAAATTCACATTTCATGGTATTATTTTGCTCTAATTGGGTAGATTTTATCAACTTTTCCTACACTTATTCAATGAAACAGTATGGTTTTGTAAATTCTTCCTAAATCATGCTTTAAAATGAAAACATGCTTTTTAGGCCCTAAAATTGTTAAATTTTATTCACTTTAATTCTATTTGATGTCTTGATGTGTTTGTTGAGTGATTTAAGGTTTTGAAGGCAAATATAAATTGAAGAAGTGAGGAAGGAAAGCATGCAAAATGGGAGAATTCAAGAAATGAACGATTTGTAAAGCTGCCAATCTTGACCTCTCGGTACTAAATTGATCATAACTTGAGCTACAGAGGTCCAAATTAGGCGGTTCTAGTGACATTGGAAAACTAATATCTGGGGATTTAAAATGATATGCATATGTATATAGTGAACATGGAGTTTGGGTGTGCGTACTCATGCACTTATTCTTACACACGAGAAGAAAATCAGCAAGTGTGCATACGCACACACCTGTGCATGCGCACAAGTCCTGACACGTTACTTCATTAATTGCAACTCGCTGGCAGCAAATTTTGGGCCTCCAAAACCCAATCCAACTCATTTCTGATGCTATTTCAACCCTAATTCATAAGGCTGCACACGGATCGGATCGGATCGGATCGGATATAGCCTAAAATTCTATCCGATCCGCACTGCAAACATCGGATACGATATCCGCATTTTTTCAGGCTGGATCCGATCCGATCCAATCTGTATAGTTTCAATAAACTATTTTAAGATTTTGTTTGGCTGTTTTTACAAAAAAAATTATCCAGAAAAATTATTTTTCACCTGTTTAAGCCTATTTACTTCTAAAATATTATCAATAAAAGTTCTCTTGAATAACAAAAACAAAATAATAACACAAGATTTAAGTTTAATTATTCTTAGTTGAAGTACAACATAAAAAATTAAAAATAAGATATCATAAAATTCATAAAATAACACACTAAAATTCATATCACATTAGGGTTTACTTTCTTAAACTATGCTATTTATATGAGATGTGCGGATATGCGGATTTGCAGATCGGGTCTGTGAATATTAATGCTAAATCTGCAATCTGATCCTACCATAGTGCGGATCGGATAATATCCGCAAAATTCGAATCGGATGCGGATAATTACCGCGGATATGCGGATATTATCCGATCCAAGTGCAACCCTACTAATTCAAGGGGAAACAAGAGGGGAGCAATTAGTTTTAGGTTTTATCATGTTTTAGGGTAGTTTTCTAGAGAGAGAAACTCCCATTCTCTCTAGAATTTAGGGTTTTTAGCTTAATTTTTCTTTAATTTTAGTCTTTAATTCTTGTTTTAGTATAGTTTCATTTATGTTTTCATGCTCTCTTATCTTGATCCTCTTCATTTTTTTTTTGTTATTTTCTCAATTTTACCACATTTATGTTTATGAATTATGAACCTTTATTGATTTTAATTTTCATTTAAGGCAATTTGATATTTTTATGGTTATTATTATTTAATTGAGTTGCTATTATTATATTCTTGCATTTGGTAGTTTTAGATTTTATTTTTATTGCAATTTAATATGCTTTTATTTTCATGCACACCAAGTGTTTGATAAAATGCTTGGCTTAGTCTTAGTGTAGTTTTCCACACTCTTAGCTTGGAATTGAGGACTTTGGTGACCTTGAGTCATTGATGTCCATTCTTGATTGATATATTAGGGTAATTAGTTGATTTGGTTTCCATTAACGCTAGTCTTCCACTAAGTTAATTAGTGAGTTGGCTAGGACTTATGGATTGAGATCAATTATGCCTATTTGACTTATCCTCGATGTTAGGATTGACTAAATAGGATTGACTCTTCATAATCATCACATGTTTCTGGTTAATGTCTTGGATAGGTAACCTTAACTCTCAACCCTTGCCAAGAGTTCTCTTTTGCCATTTAATTTCCATTTTCATTGCTTTAATTGCTTTCCATTTAATTCCTTGCATGCTTTCTCTTTAATTCCTTGCTATTTACATTTCTTGCCTCTTGCCATCAAACCCCTTGTCCCCTCATAGCCAATAATTGAGCACTCTATTGTCATTCCTAGGGAGAACGACCCAGGAGTTTAAATACTCTTGGTTATTTTGATTTGAATTGTGACAAATTCTATATTTAAACTTTGATGTTGGTTGATTGTTGGGTTGGGACTATACTTGCAACGCTAATTCTATTTTGCGGAAAATTTCTAACCCACTTTTGGCTATTAATCAAGGCCAAACCTTTAAAATTAGCGCCTGGTTTTCAATTCTAATTTTTTTTCTTAAGCTTTTCTACTATTTTTATCATTCTCGCACAGTACCGGACATATTTAAGCCAGTATTGCCGGTTAATTTATCGATACGTATTTTTACGCAATTTTTCATAGAAAATTACATTTTCTATCTCAGAAAAATATACTGAGTCTAAATATCATATTTAAATTTTCTAATTAACATTCTAAATTTTTGGATCCTATTTTGGGCAATTAATTTAATTTAATTTAATTAAGCGATTAATTAGTCGCAGTCCTTATATATGAGGTTCAAGGGGTTTGCATATGAGAAGACAAGAATTTAAATGACAAGAAAGTAAATCAAACAACTAAAGATAACAAATACTATAGAGCCATTCTGGACAAGGATTGAGAATCAAGATTTTCCATCTTAGTCATTAATCATAACACAATAATTACCAAGAGCTAAGCCTATTACATTATCTCCAACATTGGAAGAAGATCAAGTAAGCCTAGTTAATCCCAATCCATAAGTAGCATGAATGAAAACAAGATTAACTAACAAGTCTAGATCACCAATCCAAATTGTGTATTAATGACTCAAGACTATCAAGTTTTTCTTTCCATGCCAAGAATGCTAAAAAATCTACTCTAAAACTAAGTCAAGCATTTTATCAAACACTTGGTGTACATAAAAAGAAAAGCATATTAAATTGCAAAAATAATAAAACCTAAAGCTACCATATGCAAGAAAATAGTAACAATAACTCAAACAAACATCAAAAAAACATAGACATATCAAATTGTATTAAAGGAATCAAAATTAACAAGAGTTCATAAAACTAAAAAGTATCACAAATGAGAAATTAACAAGAAAAACTAAGGAAATTAGAGTAATGGAACAAGGAAAAGCAATTGAAACTAGGTCAAAGCAAGAATTAAAACCTAAATCTAAGAGAAATTTACCTAAATCTATCCTAATTCTAAAGAGAAGAGGGAGATTCTCTCTCTAAAAAAATGACCAAAAGTATGGTTCCTAAGCTACACTAATTGCTCCCTCCTTGTTCCTTCTTGAATTTGGCCTCAAATACGTCAGAAATGAGTTGGATTTGGGCTTGGATGAGCTCAGAAATTGCTAGCCATGTTTTCTTTAAGTGAGTCATGTGCCGAGTGTCACGCGTACGCGCCATGTCACGCATACGTGCGTCCTGACGAAACTCTCACGCGTACGCGTGAGGCATGTGTACGCATGGCCATGAATTCCACCAAATCCTCATTTCTTCATGAATTCTCCACTTTGCATGCCTTTTCTTCATTTCTTCAATCCAATATTTGCCTTCTAAGCCTGAAATCACTTAACAAACACATCAAGGCATCGAATGGAATTAAAGGAAATTAAATTTAGCAATTTAAGAGCCTAAAAAGTATGTTTTTAATCTTAAGCACAATTTAGGAGAAATTCACAAAATCATGCTATTTCATTGAATAAATGTGAAAAAAGTTGATAAAATCACTAAATTCAACTCAAGATAAATCCTAAAATTGGGGTTTATCAATGACCCATGCGTACGCAAAAATAAGAAAAGATGCGTACGCATAAGGCATGCGTACGCACAACCCAAAAATCCTCCAATCTTCATTTCTTCATGAATTCTCCATTTTTGTATACTTTTTCTCCATTTCTTCAAGTCATCCTTACCTTTTAAATCTTAAATCACTTAAACAAATACCTCAAAGGCATCGAATGGAAGAAAAGTGAATTAAATTTGGCAAATTTAAGCATAAAAAATATATTTTTCACAATTAAGCACAATTAGGGAGATATTCACAAAAACATGCAATTTCAAGGAATAAATGCAGGTAAGATGATAAAATCCACTCTTTTCAAGCCAAAAATAATCGTCAAATATGGATTTATCAGTATTTCCATACCCGCAGGACAAGGACTAATTCATTGCGGATCAGAGCTCCATTTAAGGGTTTGTCGCTGGCTAATGAGTTGCTACATGCATAAGGCAGAATTTGAACCCTCAACACTTATTTAAGCGGACTAGTGAACTAACCACTAGACCAACCTAACATGATTTTTAATATTGATTTTTATACTCTCTCTGGATTATGCTAAGGTCCATCCTTTCAAGCTTTCGCCCTTTTTGTCGACTAAATCCCCAATGTGGTCCCCCAAATTTGGCACGTGTACCAATGTTGCCCCTCAGTTTTCAATTGCACTAAATATACCCTCTAGTTTGAGCTCTAGGCTACATATAGATCCTTCTACCCAGTTCCGCCATGAGTCAACAGGCGGAGCGCTGACTTGGCGCTGCCACTTCCACGTCGGACGTCTGAAACAACGTCGTTTTGCTTGTAGGGGGAATGAAAAAGAACGGCGTCGTATTGTCATGCAGGGATATTGAAAGGTTTCTTGTGTAAGGGTGATCATTCACAAGTCTTTCTTCTTCTTCTCTTAAACCATTTTGTCTCCTCTTCCTCCAAAGAATGTCATCACAGTAGGGCACCTTCACATTAGCGATTTTTTTAGTTTGTTAGCAGGAGAAGGAAGGATGTCAACCATATGAAGTTGTTGAACCAGAGGGTACCATCATCGTGAGTATCTACAAGATTAGCAATATTGTTACAAATTAAAAAGAATTTTTTTTGGGTACTCATTGATTGTTCTTCACTTGAGTTGTTGTTTGAGGTGATTTCATTTGCGTTTGCTTTTTTTTTAGATTATTATGATGTTAGGTTTTTTGTGGTTATTATGTTAGGATGGGGTTTTGTTTGCTCTATTTTTTAATGTTTGAAACAGGGTATTTTTCCATTAATGTTGCTGCATGTGTTTGATTTGTTTATTTATATCTCTCAAAATGGATAAAGTTTTGGACATTATGTTTCATCATGGAGGAACTTTTGAAAAGGGTATTGACAGAAAGATGGTGTACTATCCTAATAATAGAAGCTGCTTGGGTGATGTTGAAATGGATAGGGTGAATGTATTTTATCTAAGAAACTACTTTAAGGAGCTAGGTTATGACAGAATGAAAGAAGTTTGGTGGCTTGTACCTGGGAAGAGCATAGAGGTGGGTTTGAGGAAGTTAAACACTGATGCAGACTTAAGAGAGATGTATCGGATGGGTTCAAAAAACCAGGGTCTTATTGATATTTTTATTGAACATGAGGTTTCATCACCTAAACTACTGCAAGAGAAGGAGGTTATGATATATCTTGATGATCAAGTAAGAGATCTTGGAGAGCAAGCAAAGAAAAATGTCGCATCTGTCCCACACCATTGTGCCAATCCCAATGCTAAAAAGACTCCCACTATTAATATTAGTCGACGAAGTAAGCAGGAGGTTAAAGCCTCAGTTACGGTGCCTAATGAACAACTGAAAAAGAAGACTAAGACAGTCCCCAAACCAACTCAAACCAAAGTGAATAGGAGGTATTACTTAAGGTCTGCTATTGAGGTAGGTTGCACAAAGGGTCAAAAAAAGCTGCAAGATAGCAAGAACCTGTAATGTTGTTGTCCTCTGATGAAGACTCCTCTAATTCTAATGAGAGTTTAGAAGATGAGCCCTATAAACCAGTTAGGGAAGACAGCTCATCAGATTCATGTGTTGGGGACCCTATTCCTTCACGTAAGCTAAAAAGTAGAAAGAAACTACAAATAAGAGTGATGAAAAGTGTACATGCTTGTGCTACTATTGCTAGAGTGAACAAGAATCCAGAGAATTTCTGTCACAAGCTATTAACTATGGAGTCATACAAATCCACTTACAGCTACCACATCACCCCCTACCTGGCCAACAATTACGGGAACGATCTTAATACAATAGACCTTTGGCACCATTGGTTAAGAGAAAATCGAGACAACTCAAAACCAAGAGGAGAAATGATGCAGATGAAGGAAGACACTCTAACAAGAAATCAAAGCTAACTACCAGTTTGAAGAGGCAACTACGACCATTTACTTGCAAGTATTGCCTGCAGAAGGGTCATACAAAAAGAGGATGTTAGAAAAAGAGAGCTGCTACCAAAGTTGCGGAGGTTTTTGCAAAGGACCCTAAGAATGCTACTCAAAATGCCACTGCAACTGCATCTGCAAATGCTACAACAACTAGTACTACTGTAACTCACACTGCAACTGCCACTGCAACTGCTTCTAGTATAGCAACTAGAACTGCAACAGCATCTGCTACAGCTACTACTGCTGATCCTACCTCTCTTGTGAAAGTGGATGTCCAGTAGGCTGTGATTGATCTATCTCAGCTGTCATATTCTGAAGTAAAAGACTCCTAAAAGGTATTGTCTCAAAAAGTTTCATATTATATTTTTTAATATTTGGAATATTCTAATTTCTATAACTGTTTATGGTGTCATTTGTTTCCACAACAGAATCAAGAAGACGACACCAACCAAACCTGCAAAGCTGCCACCTAGAAGGTTGATGAGCGGATAATTTATACGCTTTTTGGCAGTATTTTTAGTATGTTTTTAGTATATTTTAGTTAGTTTTTATTATGCTTTTATTAGTTTTTAAATAAAAATCACATTTTTGGACTTTACTATGAGTTTGTGTGTTTTTCTGTGATTTCAGGTATTTTCTGACTGAAATTGAGGGACCTGAGCAAAAATCTGATTCAGAGGCTGAAAAAGGACTACAGATGCTGTTGGATTCTGACTTTCCTGCACTCGAAATAGATTTTCTGGAGCTACAGAAGCCCAATTGGCGCGCTCTCAATTGCCTTGAAAAGTAGACATCCTGGGCTTTCCAGCAATATATAATAGTTTATACTTTGCCCAATATTTGATGGCCCAAACCGGCGTTCAAAGTCAGCATAGAAATTCTGGCGTCAAAACGCCAGAACTGGCATAAAAGCTGGAGTTAAACGCCCAAACTGACACAAAAGCTGGCGTTTAACTCCAAGAAAAGTCTCTACACATGAAAACTTCAATACTCAGCCCAAGCACACACCAAGTGGGCCCGGAAGTGGATTTCTACATCATTTACTCATTTCTGTAAACCCTAGGTTACTAGTTCTCTATAAATAGGACCTTTTGCTATTGTATTTAAAGACTTTTGATCTTTGATTAGCCTTATGCTATCTTAGACCTTTGGGAGGCTGGCCATTCGGCCATGCCTAGACTTTATTCTTATGTATTTTCAACGGTGGAGTTTCTACACACCATAGATTAAGGTGTGGAGCTCTGTTGTTCTTCATGAATTAATGCAAATTACTACTATTTTTCTATTCAATTCACGCCTACTTCTTCTCTAAGATATACACTCGTTCTTCAACTTGATGAATGTGATGATCCGTGACACTCATCATCATTCTCACCTATGAACACGTGCCTGACAACCACCTCTGTTCTACTTGCAATAGCTTGAATGGGTATCTCTTGGGTTTCTAATCTAAGATTAGAACCTTCGTGGTATAGACTAGAATTATTAACGGCCATTCTTAAGGTCTGGAAAGTCTAAACCTTGTTTGTGTTATTCTGAGTAGGATCTGGGAAGGGATGACTGTGACGAGCTTCAAGCTCGCGAGTGTTGGGCGTGTGACAGACGCAAAAGGATCAATGGATCCTATTCCAACATGATCGAGAACCGACAGATGATTAGCCGTGCGGTGACAGCACATTTGGAACAGTTTCACTAAGAGGACGGGAAGTAGCCATTGACAACGGTGATGCCCAACATAAAGCTTGCCATGGAAAGGAGTATGAATAATTGGAAGAAGGCAATAGGAAAGCAGAGGTTCAGAAGGAACAAAGCATCTTCATACGCTTATCTGAAATTCCTACCAATGAATTACATAAGTATCTCTATCTTATTTTATGTTTTATTCATATTTTAATTATCAATTCTCCATAACCATTTGAATCTGTCTGACTGAGATTTACAAGATGACCATAGCTTGCTTCAAGATGACAGTCTCCGTGGGATCGACCCTTACTCACGTAAGGTTTATTACTTGGACGACCCAGTGCACTTGCTGGTTAGTTGTGCGGAGTTGTGACAAAGAGTTGAAATTACAATTGTGCGTACCAAGATGTTGGCACCATTGATGATCACAATTTCGTGCACCAAGTTTTTGGCGCCGTTGCCAGGGATTGTTCGAGTTTGGACAACTGACTGTTCATCTTGTTGCTTAGATTAGGTAATTTTATTTTATGTTTAAGCTTTTTACTTTTTTATTTTTATTTTCGAAAAAAATTTTCAAAAATACAAAAAATTTTCTATTCTGTTCTTCAGAGTTTTTAAGAATGAATTCTAGAGTTTCATGATGATTTGTTGAAGTCTGGCTGGCTATGAAGCCATGTCTAATCTTTTGGACCGAGGTTTCAACTTATCATCACAAGAGCTTGTTGATTTCTATCAATTTTGTTGTTGAAAGTAATGATCTGCTAAAGCTTGGCTGACCATTGGCCATGTCTAGTGTTTTGGACCGAAGCTTTCACTGAAAGCTTGGCTGGCTAGTAAGCCATGTCTAATTCCTGGACCGGAGTTTTAGACTAACATTGCAATGATTCCTGGAATTCCTATTAAAAATTTTGAATCCCTTTATTTTCCTTTCCATATAATTTTCGAAAAATCACAAAAAAAATTTTAAAATCATAAAAATCAAAAATATTTTATGTATCTTAGTATCAATTTTTAAGTTTGGTGTCAATTGCATGTCTTTCTTCTTCTTGCATTTTTTCGAATATATGTAATATGTTCTTCATTGATCTTCAAGCTGTTCTTGATGATTCCATAGCTCTGATCTTTAATTTTTACTTATTTTCTGTCTTTTGTTGTTTCTCATATGCATTTTCAATTTGTTATGGTCCTTAGTATACAAACTTCTAAGTTTGGTGTCTTGCATGTATTGTTTATTTGATCTTCGTTGCACCCTTTTTATTATTGTGTCTCATCACTAAAAATTCAAAAAAAATTTCAAAATTGTGTCTTTTCAAGTCAATAACACAGAGAATTGAAGATTCAGAACATTCAGCAGAGGAATTACACAGAAAAAGCTGGGCGTTCAAAACGCCCAGTGAAGAAGGAAAACTGGCATTTAAACGCCAGCCAGGGTACCTGGCTGGGCGTTAAACGCCCAAAAAGGTAGCATTTTGGGCGTTTAACGCCAGGAGGATACTAGAGGGAAAATTTTGTTTTTAATTCAAATCTTTTTCAAATTTTCATAATTTTTCAAAATCAAATCTTTTTCAAATCATATCTTTTCAATCATATCTTTTCAAAATCAATTTCTTTCCATTTTTTTTATTTATTACTATTTTCAAGTTGTTACTTGCCTATTAAGAAAGGATCAAATTTTAATTCTAGAATCATATCTTTTAATTTCTTGTTAGTCAAGTAATAAACTTTAATTTTAAAAAACCTTCTTCTTTTTAATTTGATTTTCAATCATATCTTCTCAATCATACCTTTTCAATCACATCTTTTTCAAAATTAATTTTCAATCAAACCTTTTTTATTCCTAATTTTAAAATTCTTTTCAAAAATCACTTAATTTCTTTCCCAATCTTAATTTTCGAAAATCATTTACCAAATTTTCAAAATTTCTTCTAATTAATTCAAAATAAAAAAAAAAATTTCGAAAATTCTTCCCCCTTTTAACATTTTTCTCTATTTAAAGGACTAACACTCCTCCTCAAGGTGCAAATTCAAACTCTCTTCTTCTTTATATGTTCGAATTCTTCTCTATCTACCTCCTCCTTCTATTCTTCTTTTCCTCTGACACCTCAAAGAATCTCTATACTGTGACATAGAGGATTCTACATTTTCTTCTCCTCCCTTTTCATATGAGCAGGAGTAAGGACAAGGGCATTCTTGTTAAAGCTGATCCTGAACCTGAAAAGACCTTGAAGAGAAAGCTAAGAGAAGCTAAGGTACAACTCTCTATAGAGGACCTAACAGAACTTTTCAAACAAGAAGAAGCCATGGCAGCCGAAAACAACAACAATACCAACAATGCAAAGAAGATGCTTGGTGACTTTACTGCACCTACTCCTGACTTCTATGGGAGAAGCATCTCAATCCCTGCCATTGGAGCAAACAACATTGAGCTTAAGCCTCAATTAGTTTCTCTGATGCAACAAAATTGCAAGTTTCATGGACTTCCATTGGAAGATCCTCATCAATTCTTAGCTGAATTCTTGCAAATTTGTGACACTATCAAGACCAATGGAGTTGATCCCGAGGTCTACAAGCTTATGCTTTTTCCCTTTGCTGTAAGAGACAGAGCTAGAACATGGTTGGATTCACAACCTAAAGAAAGCCTGAACTCTTGGGAAAAGCTAGTCAATGCCTTCCTGGCAAAGTTCTTTCCACCTCAAAAATTGAGCAAGCTTAGAGTGGAAGTCCAAACCTTCAGACAGAAGGAAGGTGAATCCATCTATGAAGCTTGGGAAAAATACAAGCAACTGATCAGAAGGTGTCCTTCTGACATGCTTTCAAAATGGAGCATCATAGGTATTTTCTATTATGGTCTATCTGAACTGTCCAAGATGTCATTGGACAGCTCTGCTGGAGGATCTCTTCATCTGAAGAAGACGCCTGCAGAAGCTCAGGAACTTATTGAAATGGTTGCAAATAACCAATTCATGTACACTTCTGAAAGGAATCCTGTGAATAATGGGACAAATCAGAAGAAAGGAGTTCTTGAGATTGATACTCTGAATGCCATATTGGCTCAAAACAAAATATTGACTCAGCAAGTCAATATGATTTCTCAGAGTCTGTCTGGAATGCAAGCAGCCACAGGCAGTACCAAAGAAGCTTCATCTGAAGAAGAAGCTTATGATCCTGAGAACCCAGCAATGGAAGAGGTGAATTACATGGGAGAACCCTATAGAAACACCTATAATCCTTCATGGAGAAATCATCCAAACCTCTCATGGAAGGATCAACAGAGGCCTCAACAAGGCTTCAACAACAATAATGGTGGAAGAAATAGGTTTAGCAATAGCAAGCCTTTTCCATCATCTTCTTAGCAACAGACAGAGAATTCTAAGCAGAGCCATTCTGACTTAGCAACCATAGTCTCTGATCTAATTAAAACCACTCAAAGTTTCATGACTGAAACAAGGTCCTCCATTAGAAATTTGGAGGCACAAGTGGGTCAGCTGAGCAAGAAAGTTACTGAACTCCCTCCTAGTACTCTTCCAAGCAATACAGAAAAAAATCCAAAAGGAGAGTGCAAGGCCATCAACATACCCCACACGTCGAACCTGGAGAGGAGGAAGAGGCAGTGATCTCCACTGAGGAAGACCTCAATGGACGTCCACTGGTCTCCAAGGAGTTCCCTAATGAGGAACCATGGGAATCTGAGGCTCACACTGAGACCATAGAGATTCCATTGAATTTACTTTTACCATTCATGAGCTCTGATGAGTATTCTTCCTCTGAAGAGGATGAAGATGTTACTGAAGAACAAGTTGCTAAGTACCTTGGAGCAATCATGAAGCTAAATGCCAAGCTATTTGGTAATGAGACTTGGGAGGATGAACCCCCCTTGCTCACCAAAGAACTAGATGATTTGACTAGGCAGAAATTACCTCTGAAGAGACAAGATCCTGGAAAGTTCTCAATACTTTGTACCATAGGCACCATGACCTTTGAGAAGGCTCTGTGTGATCTAGGGTCAAGCATAAACCTCATGCCTCTCTTTTAATGGAGAAGTTAGGGATCCTTGAGGTACAAGCTGCAAGAATCTCACTAGAGATGGCAGACAATTCAAGGAAACAGGCTTATGGACTTATAGAGGATGTCTTGGTAAAGGTTGAAGACAACTACATCCCTGCTGATTTCATAATCCTAGACACTGGGAAGTGTATGGATGAATCCATCATCCTTGGCAGACCCTTCCTAGCCACAGCAAGAGCTGTGATTGATGTTGACAAAGGAGAATTGGTCCTTCAAGTGAATGAGGACTCCCTTGTGTTTAAAGCTCAAGGATCTCCCTCTGTAACCATGGAGAGGAAGCATGAAAAGCTTCTCTCAATGCAGAGTCAAACAAAATTCCCACATTCAAACTCTAAGTTTGGTGTTGGGAAGCCACAACCAAGCTCTAAGTTTGGTGTTGAGAGGCCATTATCATGCTCTGAGTATCTGTGAGGCTCCATAAGAGCCCACTGTCAAGCTATTGACATTAAAGAAGCGCTTGTTAGAAGGCAACCCAATTTTACTTATCTATGTTAAATTTCTATTTTCCATTGTTATTTTATGTTTTCTGTAGGTTGATGATCATGTGAAGTCACAAAAATAATTGAAAAAGCAAAAACAAACTAAAAAACAGAATGAAAAATAGCACACCCTGGAGGAGAAGCCTACTGGCGTTTAAACGCCAGTAAGGGCAGCAGAATGGGCGTTAAACGCCTAGTTTGGTACCATTCTGGGCGTTTAACGCCAGAAATGGGCACCAGACTGGCATTTAACGCCAGAAAAGGGCAAGAAGCTGGCGTTAAACGCCAGAAATGGGCAGCAACCTGGCGTTTAACACCAGGATTGGCAGCAAAGGGCGTTTTGCACGCCTAATTGATGCAGGGATGAGAAATCCTTGACACCTCAGGATCTGTGGACCCCACAGGATCCCCACCAACCTCAACTCACTCTCTCTCTTCTTCACACCTTTTCATAATACTCTTCCCCAAAAAACCTTCACCAATCCACATCCATCCATCATAAACCCCACCTACCTCACTATTCAAATTCAAACCACTTTCCCTTCCAATCCCACCCATACATGGCCGAACCCAAACCCTCCCTCCACTCCTATATAAACCCATCTTCACTCTTTCATTTTCCCACATCTTCAACACTACTTCACCCCCTTGGCCGAAACACTACCCCCATCCATCTCTTCTATTTCTTCTCCCTCTACTCTCTTTATTCTTCTTTTGCTCGAGGACGAGCAAACCTTCTAAGTTTGGTGTGGTAAAAGCGTTGCTTTTTATTTTTCCATAACCATTTATGGCACCTAAGGCCGGAGAAACCTCTAGAAAGAGAAAAGAGAAGGCAAAAGCTTCCATCTTCGAGTCATGGGAGATGGAAGGATTCATCTCAAAGGTCCATCAAGACCACTTCTATGAAGTTGTGGACAAGAAGAAATTGATCCCCGAGGTCCCTTTCAAGCTCAAAAAGGGTGAATATCCGGAGATCCGACATGAGATTCGAAGAAGAAGTTGAGAAGTTCTCACCAACCCCATTCAACAAGTCGGAATCTTAATGGTTCAAGAGTTCTATGCCAATGCATGGATCACCAAGAACCATGATCAAAGTGTGAACTCGGACCCAAAGAATTGGCTTACAATGGTTCGGGGGAAATACTTAGATTTCAGTCCGAAAAATGTAAGGTTAGCATTCAACTTGCAAATGATGCAAGGAGATGCACACCCCTACACTAGAAGGGTCAACTTTGATCAAAGGTTAGACCAAGTCCTCATAGACATTTGTGAAGAGGGCACTCAATGGAAGAGAGATTCAAGAAGAAAGCCGGTTCAACTAAGAAGGCATGACCTCAAGCCCGTGGCTAGGGGATGGTTGGAGTTCATCCAACGCTTAATCATTCCCACTAGCAACCGGTCTAAAGTTACTATAGACCGGGCTATCATGATCCATAGCATTATGATTGGAGAGGAAGGAAAAGTTCATGAGGTTATATCCCTAGAACTCTACAAGGTGGCGGACAAGTCCTCTACTTTGTCAAAGTTAGCCTTCCCTCATCTTATTTGTCACCTTTGCAATTCAGCTGGAATTGACATAGAGGAAGACATCCTCATTAATGAGGACAAGTCCATCACTAAGAAAATGATGGAGCAAACAAGATATCCCACTCATGGACAAGAGCATGAGGAAATTCCTCATCATGAAATCCCTGAGATACCTCAAGGGATGCATTTTCCTCCACAAAATTATTGGGAGCAAATCAACACCTCCCTAGGAGAATTAAGTTCCAATATAGGACAACTAAGGGTGGAGCACCAAGAGCATTCCATCCTCCTCCATGAAATTAGAGAAGACCAAAGAGTTATGAGAGAGGAGCAACAAAGGCAAGGAAGAGATATTGAGGAACTCAAGCGCTCCATAAGATCTTCAAGAGGAAGAACAAGCCGCCATCATTAAGGTGGACCCGTTCTTTAATTTCCTTGTTCTTTATTTTCTATTTTTTCGAATTTTTATGCTTTATGTTTATTTATGTTTGTGTCTTTATTACATGATCACTAGTGTCTAAGTGTCTATGCCTTAAAGCTATGAAAATGAATCCATCACCTTTCTTAAATGGAAAATGTTTTTAATTGAAAAAGAAAAAGAAATACATGAATTTCGAATTTTAAAACAGTTTAGTTATTTTGATGTGGTGGCAATACTTTTATTTTTCTGAATAAATGCTTGAACAGTGCATTTTTTTGAAATTTTTGTTTAAAAATGTTAAAATTGTTGGCTCTTGAAAGAATGATGGAAAAGAAAAAAGTTATTGATAATCTGAAAAATCATAAAAATGATTCTTGAAGCAAGAAAAAGCAGTGAAAAGCTTGCAGAAAAAAAAAAGAGAGAGAAAGAAAGAAAAAGAAAAAGCAAGCAGAAAAAGCCAATAGCCCTTTAAACCAAAAGGCAAGGGTAAAATAAAAAAGGATCCAAGGCTTTGAGCATCAGTGGATAGGAGGGCCCACAGGAATAAAATCATGGCCTAAGTGGCTAAACCAAGCTGTCCCTAACCATGTGCTTGTGGCGTGAAGGTGTCAAGTGAAAACTTGAGAATGAGCGGTTAAAGTCGTGGTCCAAAGCAAAAAGAGTGTGCTTAAGAGCTCTGGACACCTCTAATTGGGGACTCTAGCAAAGCTGAGTCAAAATCTGAAAAGGTTCACCCAGTTATGTGTTTGTGGCATTTATGTATCCAGTGGTAATACTGGAAAACAAAATGCTTAGCATCACGGCCAAGACTCATAAAGTAATTGTGTTCAAGAATCAACATACTGAACTAGGAGAATCAATAACACTATCTGAATTCTGAGTTCCTATAGATGCCAATCATTCTGAACTTCAAAGGATAAAGTGAGATGCCAAAACTGTTCAGAAGCAAAAAGCTAATAGCCCCGCTCATCAAATTAAGACTGATCTTCATAGATATTTTTGGAATTCATTGTATATTCTATTCTTTTTATCCTATTTGATTTTCAGTTGCTTGGAAACAAGCAACAATTTAAGTTTGGTGTTGTGATGAGCGGATAATGTATATGCTTTTTGGCAGTATTTTTAGTATGTTTTTAGTATATTTTAGTTAGTTTTTATTATGCTTTTATTAGTTTTTAAATAAAAACCACATTTCTGGACTTTACTATGAGTTTGTGTGTTTTTCTGTGATTTCAGGTATTTTCTGACTGAAATTGAGGGACCTGAGCAAAAATCTGATTCAGAGGCTGAAAAAGAACTGCAGATGTTGTTGGATTCTGACTTCCCTGCACTCAAAGTAGATTTTTTGGAGCCACAGTAGCCCAATTGGCGCACTCTTAAATGCGTTGTAAAGTAGACATCCTGGGCTTTCCAGAAATATATAATAGTCCATACTTTGCTCAAGATTTGATGGCCCAAACCGGGGTTCAAAGTCAGCATAGAAATTCTAGCATCAAAACACCAGAACTGGCATAAAAGCTGGAGTTAAAAGCCCAAACTGGCACAAAAGCTGGCGTTTAACTCCAAGAAAAGTCTCTACATGTGAAAGCTTCAATACTCAGCCTAAGCACACACCAAGTGGGCCCGGAAGTGGATTTCTGCATCATTTACTCATTTCTGTATACCCTAGGTTACTAGTTCTCTATAAATAGGACCTTTTGCTATTGTATTTAAAGACTTTTGATCTTTGATTAGCCTTATGCTATCTTAGACCTTTGGGAGGCTGGCCATTCGGCCATGCCTAGACCTTGTTCTTATGTATTTTCAACGGTGGAGTTTCTACACACCATAGATTAAGGTGTGGAGCTCTGCTGTTCTTCATGAATTAATGCCAAGTACTACTGTTTTTCTATTCAATTCACGCCTACATCTTCTCTAAGATATACACTCGTTCTTCAACTTGATGAATGTGATGATCCGTGGCACTCATCATCATTCTCACCTATGAACACGTGCCTGACAACCACCTCTGTTCTACTTGTAATAGCTTGAATGTGTATCTTTTGGGTTTCTAATCTAAGATTAGAACCTTCGTGGTATAGGCTAGAATTATTGGTAGCCATTCCTGAGGTCCGGAAAGTCTAAACCTTATCTGTGGTATTCCGAGTAGGATCTGGGAAGGGATGACTGTGACGAGCTTCAAACTCGCGAGTGTTGGGCGTGTGACAGACGCAAAAGGATCAATGGATCCTATTCCAACATCATCGAGAATCGACAGATGATTAGTCGTGCGGTGACAGCGCATTTGGAACATTTTTACTGAGAGGACAGGAAGTAGCCATTGACAACGGTGATGCCCAACATAAAGCTTTCCATGGAAAGGAGTATGAATGATTGGAAGAAGGCAATAGGAAAGCAGAGGTTCAGAAGGAACAAAGCATCTTCAAACGCTTATCTGAAATTCCTACCAATGAATTACATAAGTATCTCTATCTTATTTTATGTTTTATTCATATTTTAATTATCAATTCTCCATAACCATTTGAATCTGCCTGACTGAGATTTACAAGATGACCATAGCTTGCTTCAAGCCGACAGTCTCCATGGGATCGACCCTTACTCACGTAAGGTTTATTACTTGGACGACCCAGTGCACTTGCTGGTTAGTTGTTGATGAGCGGATAATTTATACGCTTTTTGGCATTTTTTTACATAGTTTTTAGTATGATTTAGTTAGTTTTTAGTATATTTTTATTAGTTTTTAATAAAAGATCACATTTCTGGACTTTACTATAAGTTTGTATGTTTTTTTGTGATTTCAGGTATTTTCTGGCTGAAATTGAGGGACTTGAGCAAAAATCATATTCAGAGGCTGAAGAAGGACTGCAGATGCTGCTGGATTCTGACCTCCCTGCACTCAATGTGGATTTTCTGGAGCTACAGAACTCTAAATGGCGCGCTCTTAATTGCGTTGGAATATAGACATCCAGGACATTTCAGCAATATATAATAGTCCATACTTTGCCCGAGTTTAGACAATGCAAACTGGCATTCAATGCCAGTTCCATGTTGCATTCTGGAGTTAAACGCCAGAAACAGGTTGCAAAGTGGAGTTAAACGCCAGAAACAGGTTACAAACTGGCGTTCAACTCCAAGAGAAGCCTCTACACGTGTAAAGCTCAATGCTCAGCCCAAGCACACACCAAGTGGGCCCCAGAAGTGGATTTCTGCATTATTTACTCATTTCTGTAAACCCTAGTAACTAGTTTAGTATAAATAGGACTTTTTACTATTATATTTTCATCTGGGGATCTTCGGATCTATCTTTGATCAGTTTTATGCTATCTTAGACCTTTATGGGGGGCTGGCCACTCGGCCATGCCTGGACCTTGTTCTTATGTATTTTCAACGGTAGAGTTTCTACACACCATAGATTAAGGTGTGGAGCTCTGTTGTTCCTCATGAATTAATACAAAGTACTATTATTTTTCTATTCAATTCAAGCTTATTCTGATTCTAAGATATTCATTCGCACTTCAATATGAATGTGATGATCATGACTGTCATCATCATTCCCAACCTATGAACGCGTGCCTGACAACCACTTCCGTTCTACCTTAGATTGAATGAATATCTCTGGGATTCCTTAATCAGAGTCTTCGTGGTATAAGTTAGAATCCATGGATGGCCATTCTTGAGATCCGGAAAGTCTAAACCTTGTCTGTGGTATTCCGAGTAGGATCTGGGAAGGGATGGCTGCGACGAGCTTCAAACTCGCGAGTGTTGGGCGTAGTGACAGACGCAAAAGGATCAATGGATCCTATTCCAGTATGATCGAGAACCGACAGATGATTAGCCATGCAGTGACAGCGCATTGGACCATTTTCACTGAGAGGACAGGATGTAGCCATTGACAACGGTGACGCCTAACAAAAAGCTTGCCATAGAAAGGAGTATGAATGATTGGATGAAGACAATAGGAAAGCAGAGGTTCAGGAGGAACAAGCATCTTCATACGCTTATCTGAAACTCTCACCAATGAATTACATAAGTATCTCTATCTTTAATTTACATTTTATTTATATTTTAATTATATTTTAATTATATTTTAATTATCAAATATCCATAACCATATTAATCTGCCTGACTGAGATTTGCAAGATGACCATAGCTTGCTTCAAGCCGACAATCTCCGTGGGATCGACCCTTACTCACGTAAGGTTTATTACTTGGACGACCCAGTGCACTTGCTGGTTAGTTGTGCGAAGTTGTGACAAAGAACTAAGACTATAAACGTGCGTATTAAGTTTTTAGCGCCGTTACCAAGGAATGAACCGTCACGATTTCTGCACACCAAGTTTTTGGCGCCGTTGCCGGGGATTGTTCGAGTTTGGACTACTGATGGTTCATCTTGTTGCTCAGATTAGGTAATTTTATTTTAATTTTAAGCTTTTTATTTCTTATTTTCGAAAATAATTCAAAAAAAATATTTTTTTCTTCTTTTTCATTCTTCCCAAAATAGTTTTCGGAAAAAAAATAAAATAAAATACAAAAAAAAAATTTAAATCATAAAATCAAAAATATTTTAGTGTTTCTTGTTTGAGTCTTGTGACATGTTTTAAGTTTGGTGTCAATTGCATGTTTCCATGTTTCTTGCATTTTTCGAAAATTCATCATGTGTTCTTCATGATCTTCAAGTTGTTCTTGATGAATTTCCTTGTTTAATCTTTGTATTTTCATGTTTTGCATCTTTTCTTATTTTTCATATGCATTTTCAATTTGTTAGTGTCTAAAGTTTGAAAATTTCTAAGTTTGGTGTCTTGCTTGTTTTTCTTTTCTAAAAAATTTTCAAAAATAAGTTCTTGGTGTTCATCTTGACATTCAAAGTGTTCTTGGTGTTAATCTTGACATTCATAGTGTTCTTGCATGCATTGTGTGTTTTGATTCATAATTTTTATGTCTTGTGTCTTTTTTGTGTTTTTCTCTCTCATCATTAAAAATTCAAAAATCAAAAAAATATCTTTCCCTTATTTCACTCATAATTTTCGAAAATTTGAGTTGACTTTTTCAAAACTTTTTAAAATTTAGTTGTTTCTTATGAGTCAAATCAAATTTTCAATTTAAAAATTCTATCTTTTTCAAATCTTTTTCAAAAATCAAATCTTTTTCATTTTTCTTTTATGATTTTCGAAAATTTCAAATTGATTTTCAAAATCTTTTTCTTATTTTTATTTCATATTTTCAAAATTAATGCTAACAATTAATGTGATTGATTCAAAACTTTTAAGTTTGTTACTTGCCTAGTAAGAAAGGTTCAATCTTTAAACTCTAGAATCATATCTTTTTAGTTTCTTGTTAGTCAAGTAATCAACTTTGATTTCAAAAATCAAATTTTTTTAAATTTCTTTTTCAAATCTTTTTCAAATTAAATGTCAATCACATCTTTTTCAAAATCAATTTCAAAATCTTTTCTAACTTCTTATCTTTTTAAAAAAAATTTCAAATCTTTTTCAATTAACCACTTAACTTTTTTGTTTGATCCTTATCTTTTTCAAAACTACCTAACTAACTCTCTCTCTCTAATTTTCGAAAATCCCTTCCCTCTTGTTCAAAATTTCTTTTTAATTAACTATTTGTTTTAAATTTTAATTTGATTTAATTTTATTTTTCTTTTTAAATTTTTGAATTTTATTTTAAATTCAATTTAAAAACAAAATTACTTTTATTTTAATTTATTTAATTTTCGAATTCTATCATCTCTCATCCCCTTCTGTTTATTTATTCATCTACTAACACCCCTCTTTCACCCAAGAATTCGAACTCATTCCTCTCCCTTGTGTTTGGATTCTTATCTTTTCCTTCCTCCATTATTCTCTTCTTATACTCACATAAGGAATCTCTATACTGTGACAAAGAGAATTTCTCTTCTTTTCTGTTTTCTTCTTTTTCATATGAGTAGGAACAAGGATAAGAACATTCTTGTTGAAGCTGACCCTGAACCTGAAAGGACTCTGAAGAGGAAGCTAAGGGAAGCTAAAGCACAACTCTCTGGAGAAAATCTGACAGAAATTTTCGAAAAAGAAGGAGACATGGCCGAAAATAATAACAATGCAAGGAAGATGCTTGGTGACTTTACTGCACCTAATTCCAATTTACATGGAAGAAGCATCTCAATCCCTGCCATTGGAGTAAACAATTTTGAGCTGAAACCTCAATTAGTTTCTCTGATGCAATAGAATTGCAAGTTTTATGGACTTCCATCCGAAGATCCCTTTCAATTCTTAACTAAATTCTTGCAGATCTGTGATACTGTTAAGACCAATGGGGTTGATCCTGAGGTCTACAGGCTTATGCTTTTCCCATTTGCTGTAAGAGACAGAGCTAGAATATGGTTGGACTCTCAACCTAAAGACAGCCTGAACTCTTGGGATAAGCTGGTCACGGCTTTCTTAGCCAAGTTCTTTCCTCCTCAAAAGCTTAGCAAGCTTAGAGTGGATGTTCAAACCTTCAGACAGAAGGAAGGTGAATCCCTCTATGAAGCTTGGGAGAGATACAAGGAACTGACCAAAAAGTGTCCTTCTGACATGCTTTCAGAATGGACCATCCTGGATATATTC
Organism: Arachis hypogaea; assembly: GCF_003086295.3. NCBI lineage: Eukaryota > Viridiplantae > Streptophyta > Magnoliopsida > Fabales > Fabaceae > Arachis > Arachis hypogaea. The sequence goes on from NC_092046.1 coordinate 55,137,183, forward strand.
TATGATGGTCTGTCTGAATTATCAAAGATGTCATTGGACCATTCTGCAGGTGGTCCATTCACCTAAAGAAAATGCCTGCAGAAGCTCAAGAACTCATTGACATGGTTGCAAATAACCAGTTCATGTACACTTCTGAAAGGAATCCTGTGAGTAATGGGACGCCTCAGAGGAAGGGAGTTCTTGAAATTGATACTCTGAATGCCATATTGGCTCAGAATAAAATATTGACTCAGCAAGTCAATATGATCTCTCAGAGTCTGAATTGATTGAAGGAATCATCCAACAGTACTAAAGAGGCATCTTCTAAAGATGAAGCTTATGATCCTGAGAACCCTGCAATAGCAGAGGTGAATTACATGGGTGAACCCTATGGAAACACCTATAATCCCTCATGGAGAAATCATCCAAATTTCTCATGGAAGGATCAACAAAAGCCTCAACAAGGCTTTAAAAATGGTGGAAGAAACAGGTTTAGCAATAGCAAGCCTTTTCCATCATCCACTCAGCAACAGACAGAGAATTCTGAGCAGAATCCATCTAGCTTAGCAAATATAGTCTCTGATCTATCTAAGGCCACTGTAAGTTTCATGAATGAAACAAGGTCCTCCATTAGAAATTTGGAGGCACAAGTGGGCCAGCTGAGTAAAAGAGTCACTGAAACTCCTCCTAGTACTCTCCCAAGCAATACAGAAGAAAATCCAAAAGAGAGAGTGCAAGGCCATTGATTTAACCATCATGGCCGAACATACAAGGGAGGAGGAGGACGCGAATCCTAGTGAGGAAGACCTCCTGGGACATCTAGTGACCAATAAGGAGTTCCCCTTTGAGGAACCAAAGGAATCTGAGGCTCAATTAGAAACCATAGAGATTCCATTGAACCTCCTTCTGCCCTTCATGAGCTCTGATGAGTATTCTTCCTCTAAAGAGGATGAAGAAATTACTGAAGAGCAAGTTGCTAAGTACCTTGGTGCAATCATGAAGCTGAATGCTAAATTATTTGGTAATAAGACTTGGGAAGATGAACCTCCCTTGCTCACCAATGAACTGAATGCATTGGATAGGCAGAAATTACCTCAAAAGAAACAGGATCCTGGAAAATTCTTAATACCCTGTACCATAGGCATCATGACCTTTGAGAAGGCTCTATGTGACCTGGGGTCAGGAATAAACTTAATGCCACTCTCTGTAATGGAGAAACTTGGGATCTTTGAGGTGCAAGCTGCCAGAATCTCATTAGAGATGGCAGACAACTCAAGAAAATAGGCTTATGGACAAGTAGAGGACGTGTTAGTAAAGGTTGAAGGCCTTTACATCCCTGCTGATTTCATAATCCTAGACACTGGGAAGGAAGAGGATGAATCCATCATCCTTGGAAGACCCTTCCTAGCCACAGCAAGAGCTGTGATTGATGTGGACAGAGGAGAACTAGTCCTTCAACTAAATGAGGACAACCTTGTGTTTAAAACTCAAGGATCTCCTTCTGTAACCATGGAGAGAAAGCATGAAAAGCTTCTCTCACTGTAGAGTCAACCAAAGCCCCCACAATCAAACTCTAAGTTTGGTGTTGGGAGACCACAACCAAACTCTAAGTTTGGTGTTGAACCCCCACAGTCAAACTCTAAGTTTGGTGTTGGGAGGTCCCAACAATGCTCTGAACATCTGTGAGGCTCCATGAGAGCTCACTGTCAAGCTATTGACGTTAAAGAAGCGCTTGTTGGGAGGCAACCCAATGTTATTTAATTATATCTATTTATTTTCCTTGTGTTATTTCGTGTTTTATTAGGTTGATGATCATGTGGAGTCACAAAAACTACTGAAAAATCAAAAAATAGAATGAAAAATAGCATTAAAAATAGCACACCCTGGAGGAGAGCAGTCTGGCGTTTAAATGCCAGAAACAAGTATCTGTCTGGCGTTTAACGCTAGAAACAAGCATTTGCCTGGCGTTAAACTCCAGAAACAGGCTACATTTAGGCGTTTAACGCCAGCAACAAGCAGCAATCTGGCGTTAAACACCAGGATTGCACAGCATGGGCATTTTACACGCCTAATTGGAGCAGGGATGTTAAGTCCTTGACCCCACAGGATCCCCACATTTTCTTCTCTCCTCTTCACACCTTTTCATAACTCTCTTCCCCAAATACCCTTCACCAATCACCTCAATCACTCCTTCCCATCACCTCTTCACCACTCACATCCATCCTCTCTTCCCCATAAACCCCACCTACCTTCAAAATTCAAACTATTTTTCCTCCCAAATCCAACCCTAATGGCCGAACCCTAAATCCCATCCCACCCCTATATAAACCCCTCATTCCTTCTTCATTTTCACACAACTCAACCCTTTCTTCTTCCCTTGGCCGAATACACACCTCTCCCCTCTCTCCTCCATTCTTTTTCTTCTTCTCCTTCTTTCTTTCTTCTTTTGCTCGGGAACGAGCAAACATTTTAATTTTGGTGTGGTAAAAGTATAGCTTTTTATTTTTCCATAACCATTTATGGCACCTAAGGCCAGAGAAACCTCTAGAAAGAGGAAAAGGGAGGCAATTTCTTCCACTTCTGAGTCATGGGAGATGGAGAGATTCATCTCAAAGGTCCATCAAGACCACTTCTATGAAGTTGTGGCTAAGAAGAAAGTGATCCCTGAGGTTCCTTTCAAGCTCAAAAAGAATGAGTATCCGGAGATCCGACATGAGATCCGAAGAAGAGGTTGGGAAGTTCTCACCAACCCCATTCAACAAGTCGGGATCTTAATGGTCCAAGAGTTCTATGCAAACGCATGGATCACTAGGAACCATGATCAAAGTGTGAACCCAAATCCAAAGCATTGGCTCACCATGGTTCGGGGGAAATACTTAGACTTCAGTCCGGAAAATGTAACGCTAGCGTTCAACTTGCCAATGATGGAAGAGAACGCACGTCCCTACACAAGAAGGGTCAACTTTGATCAAAGGTTGGACCAAGTTCTCATAGACATATGTGAGGAAGGAGCTCAATGGAAAATTGACTCAAGAGGCAAGCCAGTTCAATTAAGAAGGCATGACCTCAAACCAGTGGCTAGGGGATGGCTAGAGTTCATTCAATGCTCAATCATTCCTACTAGTAACCGGTCTAAAGTTACTATAGACCGAGCCATCATGATCCATAGTATCATGATTGGAGAGGAGGTGGAAGTTCATGAGATTATACCTCAAGAACTTTACAAGGTGGCTGACAAGTCCTCCACTTGGGCAAGGTTAGCCTTTCCTCACCTCATATGCCACCTCTGCAATTCGGCTAGAATTGACATAAAGGGAGACATCCTCATTGAAGAGGATAAGCCCATCACAAAGAAAAGGATGGAGCAAATAAGAGATCATCGACCTCAACAAGAGCATGAGGAAATTCCCCACCATGAAATCCCTGAGATGCCTCAAGGGATGCACTTTCCTCCACAAAACTATTGGGAGCAAATCAACACCTCCCTAGGAGAATTAAGTTCCAACATGGGACAACTAAGGGTGGAGCACCAAGAGCACTCCATCATCCTCCATAAGATTAGAGAAGATCAAAGAGTTATGAGGGAGGAGCAACAAAGACAAGGAAGAGACATAGAGGAGCTCAAAAGCACCATTGGTTCTTCAAGAAGAGGAAGACGCCACCCTCACTAAGGTGGACCCGTTCCTTAATCTCCTTGTTCTTATTTTCCTATTTTTCATTTATTATGCTTTATGTTTATGTTTGTGTCTTATTACATGATCATTAGTATTTAAGTGTCCATGTATTAAAGCTATAAATATCGTATGAATCCATCACCTCTCTTAAAGGAAAAATGTTCTAAAAACAAAAGAACAAGAAGTACAGGGTTTCGAATTCATCCTTGAAACTAGTTTAATTATTTTGATGTGGTGACAATACTTTTTGTTTTTTGAATGAATGCTTAAACAGTGCATATGTCTTTTGAAATTGTTGTTTATGAATGTTAAAGATGTTGGCTCTTGAAAGAATGATGAAAAAGGAGACATGTTATTTGATAATCTGAAAAATCATAAAAGTGATTCTTGAAGCAAGAAAAAGCAGTGAATACAAAAGCTTGCAGAAAAAAAAAAGAGAAAAAAAAGAAAATAGCGAAAAAAATAGAAAAAGAAAAAGCAAGCAAAAAAAGCCAAAAGCTCTTTAAACCAAAAGGCAAGAGCAAAAAGCCAATAGCCCTTAAAACCAAAAGGCAAGGGTAATAAAAAGGATCCAAGGCTTTTAGCATCAGTGGATAGGAGGGCCTAAAGGAATAAAATCCTGGCCTAAGCGGCTAAACCAAGCTGTCCCTAACCATGTGCTTGTAGCGTGAAGGTGTCAAGTGAAAACTTGAGACTGAGCGGTTAAAGTCAAGGTCCAAAGCAAAAATAAGAATGTGCTTAAGAACCCTGGACACCTCTAATTGGGGACTTTAGCAAAGCTGAGTCACAATCTGAAAAGGTTCACCCAGTTATGTGTTTGTGGCATTTATGTATCCGGTGGTAATACTGGAAAACAAAGTGCTTAGGGCCACGGCCAAGACTCATAAAGTAGCTGTGTTCAAGAATCAACATACTGAACTAGGAGAATCAATAACACTATCTGAATTCTAAGTTCCTATAGATGCCAATCATTCTGAACTTCAATGGATAAAGTGAGATGCCAAAACTATTCAAGATGCAAAAAGCTACTAGTCCTGCTCATCTGATTGGAGCTAAGTTTCATTGATATTTTGGAATTTATAGTATATTCTCTTCTTTTTATCCTATTTGATTTTCAGTTGTTTGGGGACAAGCAACAATTTAAGTTTGATGTTGTGATGAGCGGATAATTTATACGCTTTTTGGCATTGTTTTTACATAGTTTTTAGTATGATTTAGTTAGTTTTTAGTATATTTTTATTAGTTTTTAATAAAAAATCATATTTCTGGACTTTACTATGAGTTTGTGTGTTTTTCTGTGATTTCAGGTATTTTCTGGCTGAAATTGAGGGACTTGAGCAAAAATCATATTCAGAGGCTGAAGAAGGACTACAGATGCTGCTGGATTCTGACCTCCCTGCACTCAAAGTGGATTTTCTGGAGCTATAGAACACCAAATGGCGCGCTCTTAATTGCTTTGGAAAGTAGACATCCAGGGCTTTCCAGCAATATATAATAGTCCATACTTTGCCCGCGTTTAGATGATGCAAACTGGCGTTCAACGCCAGTTCCATGTTGCATTCTGAAGTTAAACGCCAGAAATAGGTTGCAAAGTGGAGTTAAACGTCAGAAACAGGTTACAAACTGGCGTTCACCTCCAAGAGAAGCCTCTACACGTGTAAAGCTCAATGCTCAGTCCAAGCACACACCAAGTGGGCCCCAGAAGTAGATTTCTGCATCATTTACTCATTTCTGTAAACCCTAGTAACTAGTTTAGTATAAATAGGACTTTTTACTATTGTATTTTCATCTGGGGATCTTCGGATCTATCTTTGATTAGTTTTATGTTATCTTAGACCTTTATGGGGGCTGGCCACTCGGCCATGCCTAGACCTTGTTCTTATGTATTTTCAACGGTAGAGTTTCTACACACCATAGATTAAGGTGTGGAGCTCTGTTGTTCCTCATGAATTAATACAAAGTACTATTGTTTTTTTATTCCATTCAACCTTATTCCGATTCTAAGATATTCATTCGCACTTCAATATGAATGTGATGATCGTAACTGTCATTATCATTCCCAACATATGAACGCGTGCCTGACAACCACTTCCGTTCTACCTTAGATTGAATGAATATCTCTAGGATTCCTTAATCAGAGTCTTCGTGGTATAAGTTAGAATCCATGGACGGCCATTCTTGAGATCCGTAAAGTCTAAACCTTGTCTGTGGTATTCGGAGTAGGATCTGAGAAGGGATGGTTGCAACGAGCTTCAAACTCGCGAGTGCTGGGCGTAGTGACAGACGCAAAAGGATCAATGGATCCTATTCCAGTATGATCGAGAACCGACAGATGATTAGCCCATACAGTGACAGCGCATTGGACCATTTTCACTGAGAGGACAGGATGTAGCCATTGACAACGGTGATGCCTAACAAACAGCTTGCCATAGAAAGGAGTATGAATGATTGGATGAAGACAATAGGAAAGCAAAGGTTCAGGAGGAACAAGCATCTTCATACGCTTATCTGAAACTCTCACCAATGAATTACATAGGTATCTCTATCTTTAATTTACGTTTTATTTATATTTTAATTATATTTTAATTATCAAATATCCATAACCATATGAATCTGCCTGACTGAGATTTGCAAGATGACCATAGCTTGCTTCAAGCCGACAATCTCCGTGGGATCGACCCTTACTCACGTAAGGTTTATTACTTGGACGACCCAGTGCACTTGCTGGTTAGTTGTGCGAAGTTGTGACAAAGAACTAAGATTATGAACGTGCATATTAAGTTTTTAGCACCGTTACCAAGGAATGAACCGTCACGATTTCTGCGCACCAGTTGTGCGGAGTTGTGACAAAGAGTTGAGATTACAATTGTGCATACCAAGATGTTGGCGCCATTGATGATCACAATTTCGTGCACCAAAGGTCACCTCTTCCAACAGGGTCTGCACCATTGAATCCAATGCAGGAAGCTAGTGAAGCCACTGCATCATGGTTGGCAGGCTTCCTCAACTTTGTGCCCACCGCAGGATTCAAAGCCCCAAGAAAGAAGTGATTAATGTCCATAGGATTAGGATATCAGTCTGAAAATTTGTGTTGTTTTGTGAAATAATTATGACAATGTTCTATTTATTTTTGGTTTGTTCATTGATGAGCGGATATTTTATACACTTTTCAGCACTATTTTCCTTATGTTTTTTGTTATGTTTTGTTAAGTTTTAGTAAGTTTTAGTGTTAAATTTACTTTTTGGATGCTACTTTGAGTTTTTGTGGTTTTCTTATGATTTTAGGTGATTTTTGGGTGATTCTAGCAATTTCTGGAAAAGTCTGATTCAAAGGCTGAGAAAGGACTGCAGATGTTGTCGGATTCTGACCTCCGTGCACTCAAACGAGCATTTCTGAAGCTACAGAGGTCCAAATGGAGCGTTCTCAATAGCGTTAGAAAGCTAACATCCATGGATTTCCACCAATATATAATAGTCCATACTTTGCTCTGGAAATGATGGTCCAAAGTGGGCGTTGAACGCCTACCTTACCCCTTGTCTAGAGTTGAACGCCCCAAAGGGAGCAAATCGAGTTGGACGGCTCAAAAGGAGCAAGCTCAGCGTCCAACGCCCCAAGGGGAGCCTAAGCACATGGAATCACTCAAATCTCAGCCCAAACACTCACAAAGTAGACCCCAGAAGTTGATTTTTGCATTAAGAGTCTAGTCTGTCTTATTTCTGTAATCTTTAGTTATTAGATTAGTATTTAAAGAAGAAATTCATTATCTTCTAAAGAGACTCTTAGCACATTCGAACTTTTGATATGATTTTCTGTAAGCTATGAGCAACTAAACCTCCTAAGTTAGGGTTAGGAGCTTTGCTGATTCTCATGGATTAATAATATTACTGTTTCTATTTCAATATGTCTAATTCTATTCTCTTATGTATTCTCGTTCTTCATCTTATGAATTGAGAATGAACCATGACAATCATCCTTATTCTACATGGGTTTCGTGCGAGTCCTGACCCGGATAGCATAGAGCTAAGGCTAGAGAATACATTGCGGATTCCAAGAGAGTGCCTGGGTTAGCTTTGGATACGTGACGTGAAATCCCGTTAACCGTGGGTTGGTGAGGTCTCTGTGGCACTAAGGCTAGAGTAAGAAAAGCAGCATTCTCTGATCTAGAAGATCCGACCTTGTCTGTGGCGTTTTGAGTAGGATCGCTAAAGGGAGTGGATTGCTTAGAGCTTCATCTTTTGCTATAATGAGAAGCCATGGGTGACTTGATGAGAGGACATAAGTCACTCGCCTGGTAAATTGCTATAGTAGAGGAGATTAACTTGATGAGAGGACATGAGTTAATCACTTACGGCTGCCATTGAATGAATCAAGCGTTATTGAAGTAGACAATAAGAAAAGTTAATCCAGAAAGATAAAGCATCTCCGAAGCCTTAACTGACTTCCGATCACTGGTTTCACCTCAATCTCGTATTCGTTTATTTACTATCTTGTTTATGAGTTTTTTACAACAACCAATTTCTCTAATTGCCTGACTGAGATCCGCAAGATTGCCATTACTCGCTCAATCCGACAATCTCTGTGGGATTCGACCCTCACTCACCTGAGGTATTACTTGGATGACTCGGTATACTTGTCGGTCGATCTGTGCGAAAAGTTCCGAGCCAATTTCTCGCACCATTCATGGTGATTTATAGACTTCTTTGCAACTATGTTATGGTAATTAGGTTACCGAAAAATAGCTAAAACAATGCTAAGTTTCTTTTTTATTGTTATTGTCATCACTGCATTATTGCAGAACTTTAGATGAACTAATGTTATTTTGGATCAGTTATGAATGATATTTTATGTTAGCTATTGTTATTGTTGCTTATCCATTTGATAATTGTGTCTTTAATTACATTTACAAAAACAAAACCACACAAACAAGCTACGAAAGAGCACAATCATTTCATAAATCAAAACCCACCTTATATCAATTACAATGTTTATAAAATGGATTACCTTAGCATCATGATTTTGCATTGCAGGACTGATTCTATTCAAACCTTTAACACCAACATTAACACAAACACAAATACTATGAAAAATACTAAACCAAGCACTTGGATCATCACTTTTACATTTTTTACATTTGCTTCCAGTTTACCCACCTTCCATGCAATGTTCATCTTCATCTCACCATTCTCATTTTCTTTATCAAATTTCATCAGCACCTCATCTTGTACAGAATCTGCCCAGACAAATAACCCGCACTAATTCTTTCTACTAGTCTGCAAATATACATCAAGTTTAACAAACATCTACCTCAAATCAATAATATTTAAAATTTCAAAAAGTTAACGTACTCACATTATAATTTGGACATCCGAAGAACGGCTTATAGGATGCGTCTTTATCCCTGACCACCTAAGGACCGGCCGACACCCACATCCGCACCACTCCGGAACTAGTCCATGCTTGCTTCGCACATTGTTCCTTGTCCACTTTTCCGTTGTAGAGGAGCGATTCGACCTTCCTGAAACGTGATTGTCACTCATGGGCGCAATAGCAATAGCAAGAAGAGGAAGAAGAAGAGAAAGAAGAAGAAGAACTATGTTTAGGGTTTATGATTGGTGTCAAGGACGGCATTGAAAAATTTTGGAACGTATTCCACATTAGCTAGCCATTTCAGACGTCCTACGTAAAAGTGGGTGCTCCAGATCAGTGCTCCGCCTGCTAACTCATGCCGGAATTAGATAAAAAGACCTATATGTAGCCCGGAGCTCAAGCTGAAAGATATATTTAGTGCAATTGAAAACTGAAAGATAACATTAGTGCACAGACCTAATATGAAGGATCACTTTAGGAATTTACTCCCTTTTTGTCATAGGAAACTAGGGCGGAGGCCCACAAAAAGCTGTTATTTTTAGAAAATATTTTTGTCCAACAACCACGACGACCCGACCCGTGAAGATCCTTCAGCTCCAACAATAATCGCAACGAAGCAGCGCGCTTTCTTTCTCCCAAATAAAACTGCACCGATGAGAACCGCTGTTCTCTTCCTCACCGCTTTCCTTCTGATCGCAGCAACGCCCTCTCCCTCCCAATCCCTCTCCTTCGCTCCCTTCTTCCGCTTCCAGCGCCTTCTCTCCCTCTCCAGGTCCCTACTCCACAGTGTCGCCGACCTCCGCGCCAATCGCGGCGACGTCTCCGGAGCTCAACGTGTCCGGGCACTATCTCAGAAGCTTGATGGAGGGCTGGGCCTTGGATTCTGGAGGATGGCGTTGGGTGCCGCATGGGACTACGCGTGGAATTGGAGGAGCCTGCCCCTCGCGCCCGCGGAATTATATGGCGCTGTTTCGGACTTGAACGAGTTGATGACGGGACTCAGTGAGTTGACTCGCTTGGAGTCGGCCGCCGAAAGGTCTGCCTGGGTTGCCCGAAATTACCAAAATGTATTCACTGTCTCTAAATCTCTCTCCGCCAAGCTGCTTAAAGCGTTTAGCGAATCGGTATGAAACGTCGTCATTTCTTTGATTTATCTAATTTGATTCCGTTAATTTTGTATTAAGCTGTATTTGAGTGACATAAAGGTTATCATTGTTGCAGGGTGTGTTGAGAGAAGTGGTGGAGACGGTGCAAAAAGAGGTGGTGGAAGGTGGATTAATAAGAGATTGTCTTGAATTGGGTAGCAAGGATTTTAGTTCTTTGATTCAGCTTCTCAAGGATTCGCTCTTGCAATTCTTTCCTCTTTCTGATCGAAATCCTGAGCTATAGCTACTAAGCATCTAGACCTTTGATCACTTTTTTAGCATTGATTTGTTAATCCACTATATAGTTACTTAACATTTTGGTGCTTTTGGGATGATTTAATTTAATTGGAGCTGTGTTAAATTCAATTTTCTAACTTCGCTTCCTGTAGGTTTTCCTCTTAGAAAACAAGTCTACTGTTAATTGGTACAAAGCTTGTTTGAGAGAAATATAATATTATTCATTTCGTGTTATCTTGTACAAAAAATGTTATCATATTCCGTCTACATCAACTTAATGAAGTTCTATTATATGTAAAGCTGCTTCTATTCAACAATGTAATCATCTTCCCTTCTTTTGATTTAGTTTTGAACTTTTGATTGAGTTTTGGACACTTTTAATGCGTTAGCGACTAAACCATTAATGTATGACGAGCAAATATTCCCCCGAAAAAAATAATATATTATATATAGTAGGAACTCCAAAAATTACACAAATGTACAAAAAATAGCCTATTTCTAATGAAAGAAAAAATTTTCAACAAAAGCCTATAAATTACACAATAACCAGTCATGATCCTCAAAGTTGAAGACTGAGGTAAATACATATGTTCCTATTCTCCCAAATCTAAAACGTCTTAACAAAAAAAGTTCTTAAATTTTGAATACAAGGGCAAGGTCAAAATTTCAGTGTATCGCATTATGGGAAGGTGAAAAAAGTTGAACAAAAGCATACTCGTCTTTGTAAGTCAAACCTGCCTCGCAAGAAGCTTCACATGCATACACCACAATTGAAGCCCAGTCCAAAGAGTCCGCTTCATTGTCTACCCCGAAGTAATATAGCAGCTGTGGTAAAATCTGGCACCACCAACAATAACAGCTTATTAACTAAAACTCTAAAAGTAACATCGATACCTCAAAAAAGAAATAGTATAATGTAGTAGAACGATGAAGAACCTCTCGAGCAAAAAATCTCACATAACTACCTACCTGAAATTCATGACACCTTGGTCCACCACAGTAACTGCATTTAGGGATATCAGCATTGGATGGCCGACCACTCGAAACAGGCCATATTGGCTTCGCATTTGTATCCCTATAGTACCTGCATTTACCATAAGTTTGTATCGGTCAATTGAATGGAAATATATCTTGAAATCAGTTCAATCAATTTGGTTATTTTGAATTTGTTTATCCATTAGGCAAGAAAATCTGACTATGGAACATTGTTAGCAAATAACTACCATCGTAAGGACGCTAAAAGAAGTTCTTCAATTTGGTTAAAGCACTCTAAATAGCTTAATAATAATAATCACCTCAACACTTGTTCAGGGGCCTTGGCAATGCGTTCTTGGAAGTAAACCCAACACTTTTTGTCATCATCACCCTGTTTGTAAATAATATCATTAGCAAATAATATGCTTAAACAATAAGCAACATCACTTCAGTGATGAAAACAACTACCGATAATACCTGAAAACTATCCATAAGTGAATTCATTGTGTCATCAATCTTGTTCTTCGAGATCAAGGAATTAGATAAGGCATTATCCTCAGGAATGTCTGTGTTATATTCACTTTCATGTTCAATGATGATTTCAAATTCAGGCCACACATTCTTGCTTCCAACTGTATGGTAAGATATCGGATGTAATGAACATTATGCTAGGAAGCCTTAAATTTTAGATTAACCTATGTGACTCTTGACTTATACAAGTCTTAAACAACTGTGACCTTTATGAGAATCCAATGAAGTGGCTCCACTTTTATTGGATTCACCAATAGCTGAAGAAACTTTCATCTGCTGGCAAGCAATTTTATGACCTGAGCGCCAACTCATTACCTGCAAATTGAAAGTGGAAAGGAATTTTATAGGATAAAATTTGTGGAAAGAAGACTAAATGAAACATTTAAACAATTCGGCTACCTGGTGTTTCTCAGAGCAGTACTGCACTTGTCTGCAACTACTGCAGAGTTTATCTCCTTTCCATGTTCCACACCAATTGCAAAAAGCAGCTAAAAGAAAAAAAGATTCCCATCTTTTAATAAGATGTGCCTAATCAATAGAAGTACTAATACACCGATCTTAATATGAAAGCAGGTCATATATTAGTCATATATACAAAGCAAAAATAATAGTAGAAATAATGCACAGTATAGCAACAATAAAAATACAATGTACGAGCAGCTTGTTCAGGGTATCAAATTAAGTTTGAGATTGAAATGTAGCAAAAGCATAGTGCCACAAAACCAAAAAGATGGATTGCATGTACTCATGAACTCTATAACTTGTGCAATAACTCTAGAATGCTACTCCTCATAAGGAAATAATCACCAGTTAAAAAAAATTCATAAATCAACGGATACAACTAAGAAAACTAGCAATTGAATAACAGAACAGAAACCACACTCACACAGAAGCAGAGACCATCTGATAATCATCAATACCATTTTCCCAAGATACAAAATCACACAAACTTGTAAAAATGAATCAAATTGCAATAGCATATACATTTATATATGTGTATGATACCCAACAAATAACCCAAAATAAAATGATGATAAACTGACCTCCACTGCCAGAAGGTTTGTAATTCCCATCATTCTTAGGGGGTTCACTCGAGTAAAAAGGATTAAAGCGAGGTAACTGACAACGGAAAACCTTCACACTTCAATAAATCATTACAGAATCAGAATTCGGCCAAAGGAATCAAACAAAAATGAAAACAAAACTTTCTTTCTTGTCAGACATTACCAACCTTCTAGATGGCTTCTCTGGATCGCGTTGCCACTGTTCATGCTGATCCCTGAGAAGACATTTCATCGAACGGCACATGAAAACAAACAGCATCCGGTGAAATGCACTTTCCTTCTTAGTAGGTGCATAAACCTATCATTTCAAGGATTCCACTAATCCCTTAGCTGGGTAGAAGAAAAATGATATATCCTCCTAATTGGTGTAGCTAATAATTCTCCTAACTTGAAATTTCGCTCACATCTTTGAATGAATATCGTGTAAATTACAAACCATGCCATTATTAGGAAGGTATAGCAACAGTGATGGATACAATGATACCTGAACCAGGAATTGTAAAGGCTCGCCACAAATGTCACAAATTGATGACCTCCCTGATGGTATATCCACAGGATCAAGCCAAGCCTACAACAATATTCACAGTTCACAAAGAACACACCAACATAAAAAATTGAAACTTTCCTTGTTTTTATATAACAGCCAGGTTTTACTTTCATTCAATAAGAGGCACAAACACAGAAGCATAGTGGGAGTACCGGTACTCCACCAGCTTTGCTCGGGAAAAATTGGCGCTCAAGAGACCATTCATTTTTGGGCTTCTCAACGAACCCAAGAGTGACAGCTTCTTCTTCTTCTTCGTCATCGTCGTCATCATCTTCGTATTCGTCTAGAACAATGTCTTCATCAACAGCATTATCATCATCATTGTCATCGTCAATTCGAACGGCCTTGAGCTTCTCAGCATGCTCTCCAATGGCGTCAACATCCATGGTAATCTGCTTGAGAACGATGGTAATCTGAATATCAAACCAATCATGCTATCGAATGACTGAACAGGAATTCACCGGATAATAAAAATTCTAAATAATCAACTTTGAGCCTCAAATCTAAGTTTAACAATCAATCATACCAAAATTTATAAAATTAGGGTAATTACTACTTTTGATAATAAAAAAGTAACAAGGTCCAGAGTAAAAAAGTAAGGAAGCATATTAGAAGATGCCCATACCAGAGGAGACAGAGGTAGAGCAGAAGCACAAGCACAAGCTCAAGCACGAGGGAGGAGGAAGCGGCAGAGGCGAGCCGAAGAAAACTTTGCCAAGTTCGAGGGGGCTATGCAGTAAACTTTGTTTTTTTTGGGTATTATTAGGTTTTGAGAACCGAACCGGTCATCGAACCGTTCTGATTACTAGTTTATTGGTTTATTAGTTCAACTGATTCAACCATAATTCAATCAAAAAAATTGTTTTATAATAAAATAATAAATAAAATATAAATAAATACATTAAAATATAATTATAGTCTAATATAAATTTTAAAATATCACCCAAATTAAAAGTACTACATATTCCATAATGTTATATTCTCATTCAAATACAAACTCAAAAATCAAATAAAAAAAAAAAAGTGTCATATAAACTACAAAGAAGATAAGTGTCATATAAACTACAAAGAATATTAAATATCATATAATATATCTCAAGGGACATTAGTGTATATATTTACAAATAAAACAAAATTGTATGTAACCCACAGCAACAATAATCAGATGGGGTAAAAATCAAGTACTAAATATTAAATTGAAAATTTAATAGCAATGAAATTTGTTATAGAATTTCATGAGACTATAGGGGACATGGGCTGCAGTATATTCTTGGCATCTATAGTTGACTACAGAAGAAATTTATTTTAGTAATAAAGATATCAATAAAATGAATCAGCTTAATTGGTGAAAGGGAGCTAAATTGGTGAAATGTAATCTGGAATAATGTTCACTGTATATATTTGGGGAGACCGAATTGAAAAATACAGTTATTCCAGATCCCAAGCGAGTCAATTATGGTTCACAAGGTAGTAGGATTGTAATAACTGAATCAGTTGATGGTACTTTGCGCACTGCAAGCATAATGTCCAATAGTGAATACCCAAAGCTTAAGTACTCTATCTCTCTTGAAATTGTTCATACAAAGTTGTGTTTAAATAAGGAAAAATAATCCACTCAAATAAAACTTGAAAGGACTCGATCCAATTATGAGGAATACATAGAGGAAAATGATAGGCCAGTGACAAAGCTATTTTAGTTTAAACTAGGCCTCTTTATATCTTCCAAACCAGCAAATAAGCATAGTTCCATTAACAGAGAATATGTCCACCTCATGAAATAATTTTGCGGCGTACAAAGCAGACAATGGTCTCTGCTCAGCGGTTGAGAACAATAGTATTGCCACAGGCCAATGCCAGTCCAACCTTCCAAGCAAACATGAGAAGAGGGAAATTCCAAGGAATGATCTGACCAGCAACACCGATCGATTCATACAATGTTTGCACATGATATTGCCCATCAGCAATGTTTTCAATATTTGCAATGTTTTCAATAACAATATTGTAGGCTTACAACAACCCATTAATCTCAACACAGATAATTAGACACAGTGGTACACAATAAAAAAAAATTAACAGCAGCAAGGTTAGAATCAAGAATATCATAATCAAATCACAGATTAACTGATTAACTAACAATTAAAAGCACAATTACAGTTACAAAAATAAAAAATACCTTCAAGGGAAGGGCTGCGCGATGGAACAGAGCTGACGCCGCTGAAGGGACTGGAACGCGGTGAAAGAGAGCTGGCGCGGCGGGACAGTGGCTACGCGATGGAGGCTTCGACGTTCGAACGGTGGCTGCGGGATGGAGGGAAGGAAGTTTGTGACGTTTGCTACATAATGGAGGGGAAGTGAGGGAGCAGGCGGTGGCTGTTCGAAGTTGGAAGGTTGCGACGGTGGTTGTTCGAAGTTAGAAGTGGCGACGGCGATGGTAGCAAGTTGTGGCTGGACGGAAGTGACACTACAAGAAAAAAGGCCTATGGCCACGCTTTTTTTGCCACGCTTTAAAAGCATGGCCAAAAGTGGTCAATGGCCACGCTTTTTGTGAGGGTGGCGATTGAATATAGATTCAGCCACGTTTTTTTCCGCCACGCTTCAAAAGCGTGGCGAAAAGGGTCAATGGCCACGCTTTTGTAAGGCTGGCAGTTGAATAGAGATACGGCCACGTTTTTTTGCCACACTTCAAAAGCGTGGCCATAGACAAAAACAGGGACGTTTTGAAAGAGTGGCAGGGTTTCACTACAGTAACGTTTATAAAGCGTGGCCATATCCTGGTGCTCTTTTACCACGCTTTTAAAGCATGGCCATATCCTGATGCTCTTTTGGCACGCTTTAAAAGCGTGGCCAAAAGGTTTTAAAAAAAACCTAATAACCCGCCCCAAACCCAATAACCCCTCATCCAGACTCTCTCACTCTCAACTCTTACACCGTCACTCTCATCGATTTATGGCAATCTCCCCTCGCTGCGCCATTTTGAGGATTTGAGGAGAAGAGCTCAGATCCCCGCCCTCGCTGTGCCATTTTGATGTCATCGCCATTCCTTTCCTGCTTTCGGCCATCCCACACCTGCCGTAATTGTCCTCCACCACCGGCGCCACCAGGCCCCTCCAACCCCAACCTGACCACGTACCTGTACCACACCGACACGGGCCTCGTGACTCTAACATGGTCACGCTCTATCTTAGGCCGTTCCCTCCACGTCCACGTCCACAACCACAACCCCTTCGATTCCCCTCCTCCTTATAAAGCCCTTTATATTCTGGAAGAAGCACGGATCCAAAATCCTCTCTTCCACCACGCGAGTCTTCTGGAACCTCTCCAAAGCCAAGTTCTCTTCCTCCTTCTCCCCCGAACCCCACTCCTCCTTCTACCTCGCTCTCGTCGTCCACAACCGCATCGTTCTCCTCCTCGGCAATTCCCCCAAAGACGCCTACTCCAAGTCCAAGGCTCTCTACGCTAACAACCCCCACTCCCTACTCCTCAAGAAGGAACATGTCTTTGCCGACACCGTTTACTCCACCACCGCCATTTTCGGCGGAAAGACCCGCCGTATTCAAATCGACTGTGGCTCCTCCAGGGATAACGACTCTGCCTCCTCCAAGCTCTCTTTCTCCGTCGACAGCGACAGGATGCTGCAGATAAAGCGCCTCAAGTGGAAGTTCAGGGGGAATGAGAGAGTTGAAAGCACGGAGGGAGCGCCGGAGCTTCTCCCGAAAGAGAAGGATTCAGAAGGCGGCGAAGGTGAAAACGAACAAGGACAACAAGGAAAAGCGTCAGAGGGAGAAGAACGAGCTAGCGAATCGCCTTGCGAAACTGAGTCATAGCGCGGCGTGATGAAGAGTTCAGATAAACCTCCGATGGGGTCGAATTCAAGAACCCTAGCTGCTGAATCACCTGTTGTGAACAATCGGAGTGATGGTACGGTTTGGTTTCAATGAGTATTTGCATATTTTTTAATCTTCAAAAATCTAAATGAGTGATTTCTTTGTGGTGAAATGGTCCGGTTGGGGAGCCTGCTATGCCGAATATGGATGTCAAAGCTGAAAGTAAGGTTAGAGCATTTCCATGATAACTTGTTACTATTTTTATTATGTTTCTTAAATCGAGATTTTAAGTATTGTTTTGCTGTGATCGTTTTAAATTTTGTGGGAATCTCACTCTTTGTGTTCATCTGCTTGAAGTTGTAAATTGTACTTGTACATATGTGATACGTGAGAAGGGCTGGTTTTGGTTATGGTTAGAATTTTCTGAGCTGCCTGATTTAGGGTTGTTCTTATCTTTCTTAATGTTGAGTGTATAGTCTGAGCTACCTGGTTTAAGGCTGGCTGGTTTCGTTTATTGTGTTGTTTTGGTTTTGTTTATTGTAAATATGGACTTTGTAATCAGACACAAATACAAGAAGCCAGAAAGATCTTTAGTCTTTTTGAGATATTTATTATATTAAAATATATTTTGCTTCAAATTTATGCTATTATATTATTGGTACTAGACAAGGACTTGAAATCTTTGACCTAATGCTAGTGCTTATTGTAAGGCAGAGAGTGGTTGGCACAAGGAAAATGAAATCCTTGATGACAGTTAGGTCCAGCAAAGTAGAAAGAAAGGGCCAGCTACCTCGCATCTCGATGGATTGAATTGGGAGGTGTTTGTTGTCAATGAGTCGGATGTCAATGCCTTTTGGCTACCTGGTGGTGAGATTGTTGTATACACCGGATTATTAGAGCATTTTAAAAGTGATGCTGAGATTGCCACTATAATTAGACGTGAGGTATAATTGTGCTTTGTTTAACTAATTGTTTTTTCGGTTTAAGATTTGTAGGAGGTTCTTGGTTTATTAATTCTTCTGAAAGATATCTATGCTTATTTGTCTGTTTTTTCTTCTTAATTAGGTTGGTCATGCTTTGGCCCGACACACCGCTGAATATATGACAAAGAACTTATGGTTTGCTATCCTGCAGTTTATTCTTTATCGATTTGTCAAATTTTAAAATGATCTCTCAGGTTATTTACATACCTTTTTCAAGCTAGTTTATTGACTTAGTCTCTGAGGTAGAGTAACTAAACAAAAAACTTAAATGATCAAATATAGTGTGAGGAATAATTTCCAACTCTATCTGACTTGTTCAACAGCAAATTTGTGAAAGTAATCTCCTACTTACTCGTTTCGTTTTAGCTTGCTCCTCGTGCACGGCAGTCACTACTCACTCACCAACCAAATAATGTTTCTCTATTTAAACATTTCATAACTAAGCTGAATTGTTTAGGAAGGAAGATGGCGGGCAAGCAAAGTGTTTCCTCTGACCCCCTGAGCTGGGGCCTAGCAGCGGATTCACTCCAGGGCAGCCACTTTCATGAGGTCAAACGCATGGTGGCGGAGTACCGAAAAACTATTGTTATGCTCATTACTCAATGGACTATGTCTCTGCAAATTCCTGTTGCTAAATAAATGGTTCATGTTATTGAGTTCAAGAAGAAAGAGTAGCAATTAACTAGTAAAAGGCATAACTAACCTTGATAGAGGGTTTATTTATAGTGGCAGAGCAAATTTTAGTTTTATATCCATGCCCCTCAACAGTTTGTAAATACTTATTTTTATTTATAAATTGAGGGGGCAAAGCAATTGACCTTTTTGTTTCAAGTCGAACAGCTCTCATTTTATTAGTTAGTTTCAAGATGTACTGCAGTTTCTATGTTTTAATACTATTTTAAACATGGATGGTGAGCATATTCTCAATTGCTCGTTTTCGTGAAATTAATTCCATGCTAACAAGGATGCTGAATACATAATATGCTGTAGAATGAGAACAAATACTCTTGACGTGTTCAAAAGTTTGCTGATAAATTTTACAATTACTCTAATTATTTATCTGTTTCTTTTACATTACTCTTGGATATATTATATTTGTTTGTCCTTGGTTTTATTCAATTTCTGCTGCTGAAGGAAGTTACCACCAGTATTAAATCAGGGGAAAATTAGCTTTTTGTTTAGTTTATTAAGTAATGTTAGTACCAGAGATACATTGATCCACAGATGTTGTTAATTATTCAACTCAATTTTTCAAAGGTTTTTATGAAGTATACTAGGATTGTATCATAACATTATGCTGTAGTTTTTTGCAGATTTGTGTTTTCAGTAAATAATCAATCGAAGATTGTAAGCAAGTGCTTGTATAGGAAGTAACAAGCATAAGCATTTTCCATAATTTATGTTATAGGAATAGCTTATTGATTTTCCATAATTTTGGGGAAACTAGAAACAACCTGTGCTGCTTTGCTCCTATGTTCTTTCCGTACTTCTTTCGCGCTGGTTTATGATTGGTCAGTCTTCTCTGCTCCAAAGGTCACTGATTCTACTGGTATGTTGTGAACGTAAAGATTTTCCCTCAAATTGTTACCTTGTTGCTGAATTAAATATCAGATTGGTAGGTAGATCCACTGAAATGACCCAAAATGAATAAGTTCTTTTCAGCTGGAAGGCAAAATTCTAATTTAAGTCCTGACAAACAAATTTTTAATTTGTTTTTACTATTTTATTTTTGGTAGAATTTGTGTGTGTATTAATTGTATAGAGTTAGTGTAGTTTGTGTTTTTGAACAATTTAGTGTAGTTAGTGTACTTATTGCCCCCTTTTTCGCTTAGCTATTATCTTGGAGTTTAATTCTTGCTTGAAATTGCACGATCATGCGTACATTCTAGCAGAAGAGATGCTGAATCCAATCCTTTGGACTATCTGTAACTCTATCTTCATGCTCAATATTAGATAGAATGCATAGCTAAATTTATCTGGATTTTCTTTATTCATTTGTTCCATTTTCTACTTTTTATGATATCTGCGTTAATTTACTGTTCCCATTTTTCTTCTTCTAGATTCCAGAACTGTGATGGCAATTCTTGGTAATGGTCTCCTCTAATTATCACTCTTTTTTTTATCCCCCTCTCTTGTCATCACTATATCCATCTATTATGATGGCCTATAATTTATGTTATTGTACCCTGGTAAATCTTAACTCTTCATGTTTCTAGCTGCTACCACGAGCAACTTAGTGTTTTTTTATCCCCTGTTGTATTTATTTTTATTCATTAGGGTTCATTGATTTTGGGGGGGGGGGGTAACAGTTTTGACTTTTGAGCACTTCTTATTTACTATTTTAAGGTGACTCCTGAAGATGTTCAAAAACTTAATCTCCCTCCAGAATCAGTGAACAAAACTCCATCTGGGGAAACATTTGTTAAATCAAATTTGCAGAAGGTCTGTTGCTTTTAGTTTGGTATTTTGAGCATAGTTTAGTTTCGTGTTATTGTACTTTTAGATTTGCATTTACCAATCAGTGAGCATAGTTTAGTTTCTGTTGCTTTATTGTTCTTGATATTTTGCTGCAGGCTAGTATTGGAATGGATAACTTGAACACTTAATGCACAAAGTGGAGCAATTTTAGGTTGATTCTGATCTTTTACTAAGTATTTAGGCTGATGAGCATGTCTATTAGTGTAATTTGATATATTATGAGCAGTTCTAACTTGTATTGTTTCTGTATTTTTCTTCGGTTTTTAGTTTTGAAATTTAAACTCAGATTTATTTTGTATTTGAATATTAGTTTTTTTAATGTATAAAACAATTATAGTAAATTATATATGTCACTAATTATTGTTTGATATGTCTTGTAATAAAAATTGCATACTATATTTGTAGGTTTGGTAATAAAAAAGGATTGAAAATTTATATTGTGTAGCAATGAAGATCAAGTAAGGAAAAGATTTTTTTTTTTAAATTTAACAAGGCTTTCGCCACGCTTTTAAAGCGTGGCTATATATCTTACTATGGCCACGCTTTAAAAGCGTGGCCGTATCTCTTCCTATCGTCACGCTTTAAAAGCGTGGCCATACCTCCCCTTTTGCCACGCTTTAAAAGCATGGCCATATCTCATCTACTGCCACACTTGTAAAAGTGTGGCCATATCTGCCCTATGGCCACGCTTTAACAGCGTGGCCATATCTCTACCTATCGCCACGCTTTAAAAGCGTGGCCATACCTCCCACCTACAGCCACGCTTTTAAAAGTGCCAATTTGTAAAAAAACGTGGCAAAAGACTGAAAAAAGCATGGCGGTAGATCAAAAAGCGTGGCGAAAAGCTATCGCCACGCTTTTTTCAGCTTTTCGCCATGCTTTAAAAGCATGGCAATAGACGTGTTTTCTTGTAGTGTGAGGGAGGAGCAGGAGCTCAGAGGAGCTCTGGACAGTGGCTAAGTGTGAGAGAGGCAGAGGCGCGTTTTGGTTAGCGTTGGAGTTAGGGTTCGGGTTCGGGGTTCCCCTTCAAAGCCAAACAACGGCGTTTCTGCAAAATTCAAAAATCGGCCCGATCACGGTTTGGTTCGACCGACCGGTTTCCAACCGGTTCAACAGTTCAAAAGCGGTTTTTAAAATTTGCTGTTTTGGTATCTGATTGATTTGTTTTTTATATTGATTCATGGTTCAATCGGTTTGATTGGCCGGTTTGAACCGATTTACAGAACCTTATTAACAGTAAACATCCTATATTATAGGAAGATTTTCAAGTGTACCGTCATACTGGTATATCAGTAATTTTTAACCGTTGATCTTAATTATATATATTATATATATTTTTTATAATTAAGATCAATGGTTAAAAATCACTGAAACACCGGTACGACGGCACGCTTGAAAAGTTTCGTATATTATATGGTATGTTGCTGAAAACCCAAGTCTCGCGAAGCCAAGGGCTAAAGCCCACTCAAATTATAATTAGGTTCCAAAAAAAATTAGGATCTTGTACATCTCACGGAAGATTTAAACTTTATGTACTTACTTAAAAGAACCAATAAATTCATCACTCAAT
Organism: Arachis hypogaea; assembly: GCF_003086295.3. Classification (NCBI taxonomy): domain Eukaryota; kingdom Viridiplantae; phylum Streptophyta; class Magnoliopsida; order Fabales; family Fabaceae; genus Arachis; species Arachis hypogaea. Next base: position 55,159,558 of record NC_092046.1, read on the forward strand.
TAATTTAAATTAATTAAATCATTAAATTACTAGTTTAACTTATTTCACTTAAATACTCAATTGTTCAAAGATTAGAATTTGCAGTTGAAACTTGGCTCAAATAGAAATCTGTAATACGCACTCAAATTCAAACCTTAGTGAATGTACTAAATATTAAAAAAGAATCTTTTAAGAGTTAATACTCAAATTCATCCCTGAAAGATACCCCAATCTCCATATTAGTCTCCGAAAGAAAAAGTTAATCAAAAGAGTCCCCAAAAGATACATGACTGAATCAGGTTCGTCCTTCCGTCAATTCGCTTGATAACATGGCTAACGTCTGCTCACGTGGGACGTTAACTGTCACGCTGGCAGAGAAGAAAAACGATGCCGTTTTGAGTGAATGTCCTGATAGACATGATTCGGCGTCGTTTTATGGGCAGAGTGGATTCAAAACGTTGCAGACTGTCACCCCATTCCATAACAAGTATCTCCATGTTTGGCTCCAAAATGTTTCGTCTCCCTCAAGCCATGCCCTAACCCCTTCACCTTGCATTCGAACGTCGCCATCCACGTTTCTCATTGTTGGTTGACGATCAAAGTAGAGTAGGTGTTGTTACTAAGAACAGAGGTCGTCGACTCTGTTAGCAACATTGATTGTGGAAGAAGCAATCGTGACGGTTAGAGGTAAGCATTAAAGTTTTTTCCTTTTTTTGAAGTTAGTTTGTAACCTGATGACTTAGGGGTGGCGTTCTGTATGTCTCTGTCTGATTACGGGTAGGGGTTTGAGGAGGCTAAGGGTTTGTGTGACTATTGTTGAAGTGTCAGAATGCATTACTTTGACTACCGTTGTGATGATATTGAGTTATGGGTCTTTCATTTTAATAAGGGTTACTTTTTGTTGTTGCATGTTTGTTTTGGGGTAAGGGTTTGTTATGTTATGATTGAGAATAGCCAGTGGCAATCTGTGTGGGCTAAGGATGTTTTCTTTTTTCTGATTGTAGATGGAAGGTCCTCCGATGACCTTTGTGTTTCACCATGGTGGATTGTTTAAGAAGAATGTGGAAGGATATGGTATATGAACCCGATAATACAGAGGTGTTGATGGGGGTTGAAGGAGACACGCTTGACGTCTTCTTTGTAAGGGGTTATTATAGGGAGTTGGGTTACATTGAAGCTGAAAACTGTTGGTGGAAAGATCCTGGAGTTCCCCTTTCATCAGGGTTGAGAAGCTTAGTCACAGACGCAGACTTGGTTGCCATGTGCAAGGATTACAGGAGAAACCACAATCTAATCAATATCTACCTGGAGAATTGTATTTCTCAGCCTTGTATAGTAGACCACATTGAGGAGGAAGTAGTGAATGTGGAAGCAGAAAGGTTAAAACAGAGGAAGTATTTGGAAGCTAAGAAGTGCAGTTCCCAACCTGTGAAGAAACCCACAACAATGGATCCTGAGTCCAACAAGCAAACCTCTCACCCCAACAGAACAACCTCACAGCCTAAGTCACAGCCCAATCCAACAATGAAGCCCATATCTAAGTCCAACCAACCAAAGGTAAAGCCCATGTCTCAGCCCAATAAACCAGCCCATCAGCCCAAAAAGACAACAGCTCAGCCCATGAAGCATGTTCCTCAGGCCAAGAAGACCAGTTATCAGGACAAATCAGTTCTACCTCAATCAAATTCATCATCAGAGGCAGCCAATAACTCACAAGGGCCAAAGGATAAACAAAGTAGCAGTGGCTACAGAGTCACAAGATCTGGAAGACAAGTGAAGGAAGCTCCCCTCCAGGAAGATGATACTGACTCTCATGATTCTTATGAGAGTACTGAAAATGAACTGTATAGGCCTCCAAAAGTTGTAGGAGATAACCTCTATAGCAGTGACAGTGACAGTGACTCTGGTAACAGAAAAAGAAGTGGAGAAAGGGACAGCAGGTCTGAAGTAAGAGAGAAGCACAAGCCCCCTAAGAAAAGATTAACTGATAAAGAAATAGAAACTGATGGTAGGGTAGCTTATGTTTTGAAATTTTTGTTACCAGATTTAGATGATAGTGATGGTGCCTCAGATGCTGACTCCTGGCATTCAGAGGATTCTGATAAGGTGTTGGAGTTTGATGAAGAATCACCAGCTGTATACCCTCAGTTCAATGAGAAAACAAAGTTTGGACAGTTGAAATTTGAGGTTAGTATGATATTTAAGTCCAAGTCTGAATTCATGCAAGCAACTAGGGATTATACAATCCAGTGGGGTAGAAATATTTTGTTTTCAAAAAATGACAAGGTTAGAGTTAGGGCTGTCTGTAAGTCTGAAGATTGTCCATGGGTAGTATACTGTGCATGTAATAAACAAGATGGATCTTGGCAAATTAAGACACTAGTAGATAGTCACACTTGTCCAAGAAGGAGGAAAAACAGAGCTACAACCCAAACCTGGACCTTGAGTAAACTAGTACCTAAGCTTAGAAAATACCCTACCATGAAGCATCGAGAGGTTTATGACTGGTTTGTTAGAAAGTGCAACGTCTATCTGAACCTAATCCAGCTCCAGCAGATATAGCTCCATCACCAACACAGACTCCAACAGTAATTGACATTAGCCAGTCTGAAAGCATACCACCAACCCAAGAAACACAACAGGTAATCTGCCATATGTGATTTATTTTAAACATTTGTTATTTCTTTTAAACATATGTCATTTCTTTTATAAGCTAAATCTAAATCTAGATCTATCATTAAATTATGTAGGAACAAGTCACAGCTAGGCCACCCAAGTTAAAGGTCATTAAAAGGAAAGCCAGACTTTAGTCCTCTCCTAAACCTACTGTAGCCGCACCAGTCGCTATCTCTGCTGAGACAATCAAGGGGACTAGTTCAGCCACTGCTAAAAAACTGGCCAACTTTATGACCTTCGTTCCTACTCCAGGCTTCAAGCCCCCAAGAAAGATTGATAAATGACTTTGATTGGTGTTGAAATGTATTCTGGTTGAATTTGTTTTTGTGTGAGGATACTTTATGTTTTTTTGCACCAGGGCAATTGAAGTTCCATTATCTACATTTTAGTTATCTATGTAACTGAAAATTGTACTATGCCCTTTTATTTTGGTCTAGCATACTTTTTAGGTTTGTATCCTCATGTAAAAGCTTATGACTTTGTTGTGGTCTATATCCTCATGTTAAACCTTTTTATTTTGGTCCTTAAGACAATGTGACATCTAGCCTTCTATGACAACTCAATGATTAAGAGTACTTTGACTACTCAATATTTAACAGTACTTTGACTACTGATTATGTCCATTCCTTAGTACATCTTACTATAATAGTGATCCGAATTTGTTTGGAACCTTTGAATTGGATTGTGTTGTCTTCATCTTAAAAAACCAAATGCAACATCTATTCTCACTCAAGAGATTCATCTCATTACACCATGACATATCAACAGAATTTGTTTTACTTGGAACGAGATAACAAACTACAAACGATCACATTAACCACAACTATCACAAACAGGAAAACTATTAACATTTTCAATGCTTTTACTTCAGCTTCCAAGCTGTTCAGTCTCCATGCCACCTTCATACTCATCATCCTCAACCCACTTAAAGTAATTGCAGTGACTGCCTTTCTGCAAATTCAAAAATCAGAAAATAAAAAATTAAATAAAACTCCAAAACACAAAACAACATGAAAAACCCTTAACTTCTTACACAACACTCACCCGGTACCTTGGACATGCACGGAATAGTCTATCTGGGTTCTCTGCTGTCCCAGATTTTCTTATCGCAGCCTTCAACCCACAGAAACATGATTCCTCATGGGTTTTCCTCTTGGTTCGCATTGAGGCGCTGGAACCATTACTGCCGTTCGAGAAGAACGACACACCACTACCACGGCCTCCATTTCCTGCCTCCATCGTCACCCCAAACTAGCAATTTCAACACTAACCCAGGCATATGGCCCTCTGATTGCTGAAGGCGACGTATTTATCGTCGAATTTAGGATTAGGTTTCAAACAATTAGGGACTGATTTGAACTGTTTTGCCAAACTTATCTTGTCAGCAATAGGTTATGACACATTGGCCTCTTCCACGTTGGAAGCTAACAACACACGTCAGCAGACATTAGCCAGGTCACCAAGGGAGTTGACGGAAGGACAAACGTGATTAACTTGAGTAACTTTTGGGGACTCTTTTGATTAACTTTATCTTTCGGGGACTAATATGGAGATCGAGGTATCTTTCAGGGAAGAATTTGATATTTAACTCAATCTTTTAAGTATTGCGGCGGAGAGCAAAAAGGAGGAAGAATGATGAAGAGGGAGTTATGGAAGGGAAGAAAGAGCTTACCATTATCATTATGTCATTACTAAGTTACTACTTCTAATTAAGTGTTGTGGCTGCTGGAGAGAAAACAAATAGAAAATGATATTTTTTTTGTTTAGTTATTAAAGAAAATAAAAAGAAAAATTTTTTTTGTGTGGTTTCAATTAAAAAAAAATTTCCATCACAAGTAAGAAAAAAAAATGTTATATTTTTGTATTTTTAATACTATCCTTAATTATATTATTATTAAATATTAATAATTATTAACATTAATTTAGTTTTAATATATTATTATAATAGAAATTTATATTTAAACATTATATGTATTATATAAATAATTTAAATCAAATATATAAAATTATAATATTTTATAATATTTATAAAATATAATAAAACATGAATAAATAAAAATATTTATATTCTATTTTATAATAAAGGTATTAATGTAATTTTATGTTATTATAATTTTTTTTATTTTTTTTATCCAAACAAAAAAAATTTATTTTTTATTTATTTTCTATTCATTCAAATAACACACCAATAACTCTACTTTTATTTTTATTTTTTTTTCATTTTCTTTTCTACATCCAAACAAAGTATAAGTGAGTGCATCTAGAAATTAGAATTACTGGATTAGTAGTATTTTGGTGTTTGGGCCATGTGTTTGGCCCATGAAGTAAATTTCTGATCCTTCTATCTCATAAAGCTTTTTTATTGTAATCCAAAAGAAAAATCAACCAAAATATTATAAACTGATTGCAAGAAGATTTTTTTGTTGTTTTTTTTTCATTTGTTTGTCATAAATCCTACCTATTTCTAAGATTTTAATATAATATATTCAATTTAAACTAAATATATATATTAAAAGTTAAAGAACATAAAATACACTTTTATTCAAATAAAAGTTTAAAAAATTAAGATATAACTAAATTGATAAATATTTTAGTGTAATTATTCTTTAACATTATATAACATATAATATATAATATGGTGAATTATATATATACAAATAAACTTTGATTTTTGATATTAGCTATTTCTTTATGTATTTAACTTATGTGTTTACCTTTACATGTAATTATGAGATTTTGGTTGATTTTGTACTTTTAATTTGTATATTTTTTAAATTTATATTAAAATCTATTATATTTTTATTTATAATTTTATATATTATTTTATTATAATTAAATTTTTAATTATGAGTGGTTTAATAATCGATTCAATTTTTCAAAACTTTGATTATCACTGACCTCCAAATAAAACTATTGCAAAATTATTAATCCAATGAAAAAATCAAAAAGTGCTAAACAACACCACAAGAAAGACCCTTTTATTGAATCCTCATCATTTGATTATCAAGTTAGGAGAAAAATATTTTAGTGTTAATAAAAATATGTTGTGCTCTATTATCTATTTATCTTTCTCAGTTGCTCGAGAAAAGGAAAAAGAACATAGAGAACAATAAATTAAATTAATTAATTTTAGAGTTTATCTGGATATTATTAAATTGTTAAAAGATATTTTTTAATAAAATTATTTTTTATTTTTTAATATATTTGATAATTTTTAATAATTAAAATAAAAATACTAAAAATATATTTTTTTAAAAATTATAATCTACATCTTTTTTTAAAAAAATATTTACTTAAACAAATCATGTTTACATAATAAATAAATAAACAAATATTTTTATATAGTTGTACCATATATAATTGATAAAATTAAAAGATCTTTTTATATAAAATATCTAAACATAAATTACTTTTGTAGGATCATCGCCATTTGAGGTACGGATTTAGTTTTCAAATAACCATTATATAATGTTATGTGCAACTTTAAGCTAGATGACTTAAGGATATTTGTTAAATTATTGTTGATAACAGTTTAGTGTAAAATCTTATCATGAATGATGAATTTGAATGGTAATGGTCAGAGGCCTTTAATGTTTGATTATCCTATGGTCTATCTCTTCTTCTAATTTAGTTAACTGTTAATTTTTTGGTCACTTCATTTTAATTAGAGATTTAAGTTTAATTCTAGTTTATATACCACAAAAATCCTAATCACTTAAATATAATAGGATTATATGTTATGTATCCTGTTAAGTCCAGATAATTAGTGATTTAGGAGAAATTATTTTCAAACTGTTGTTCAAGTAAATTATTTTTCTAAGATTTAGCAAGAACACAATTAGAATAAGGATTATTCTTTCGATCTACCCAAATCCTTAAGATGAAGAACGAAAACAAATTCTTGAAATTAAAATCAATACATTAATTAAAATAGAAGAGTAATAGTATTAATCCATAGAATAAACAGAGCTCCTAATCTTAACAGTGGAGGTTTAATTGCTCATGGTTTAGAGAAAAAACTAGGGTTTCAAAGTGTAAACGGTAGAATGAGGTGCGTAAGAGAGAAGAGAGTTCGAAGGGATGAATCTTTTGCTTTTTATATCAAATTCTAATAAATGTAAAATATATTTTCTAAAACTAAATAATATATTTTCCTATAGTAAATAATAGGGTTAACTACGATTTTGGTCCCTAACGTATAGGCAAAAAATTTATTTCGTCCCCAGCCTTTTTTCGCTACAAAATGGTCTCGAAGGTTTCAGTTTGTTTTAAAATCGTTCTTTTTACCAAATTTTATATTTTTATACCATTTTACCCCTAACTAAAAAAATAAAAAAATTTAAAAAAAAGGAAAGAAAACACGTAAAGGGGAAAGGAGGAAGGGAAAACACGAAAGAAGAAGAGGGGGGACGGGTTTCGGGAAGAAGAGGGGGAAGGGAAGGGGAAAGGTCCTCGCCGCCGCCGCCGATGCTCCTTGTCGTTTGGTCCTCATCGCCTCTGCTGGATCTCACCGCCAGATCTCACCGCTGCTCCTCTTCCTGGCTCGATGTTGACGCCAGCAGATCCGCGAGCGTGGATGTCGTGCGCTCGCCGTTTTTGCTCCTCCTCTTCGCTCGGCCGCTAGTCGTCGCTGCTCCTCACCGGTTTCTGGTTTCTTCTGGTTCTGCTGCTTTTGCTTTTGATTATCAATTCTTCTGGTTTCTATTCTTTTGTTGTTGTTCTTCTAATTCAATTATTGATCGTTTTTTCTGAGTTCTAAGTTATGGATTTTTGTTTTTCTGAGTTTTGGATTCTGAGTTTTGATAATGATGATGATTTTCTGAGTTTTGGGTTCTTGCTTTTTTTTGTTGTTGTTCTTCTGCTTCTAGCTGCTTTTGTTATTGTTGTTCTTGTGAGTTCAGATGATGATTTTCTGAGTTCAGATGATGATGTTGATTTTTTGAGTTTTGAGTTCATTGGTGTTACTTCTGTTCTACTTTAGCTTCTAGTTCATCTTCTGCTTTTGGTTGATTTGGGAAAGAAGGGGGAAGGATATTTTCGTCCGAAGCACGATTTTAAAATAAACTGAAACCTTCGGGACCATTTTGTAGCGAAAAAAGGCCGGGGACAAAATAAATTTTTGGCCTCTACGTTAGGGACCAAAATCGTACTTAACCCTAAATAATATAAAGTTTTAATAAAAAAGTCTTTGAAGATCTTCGTTGCTGGCTCGTGGAGACGTGGGGACCACTTTCATTGCTAAAGGCGCCACTATGCCTGCTTGTGTTCCTTGCTTTTTTCTTCATCTTGGCGCCAAACTTGGCACAGGACTGCGCCAAGTTTGACGCCACCAAGGCAGCATGAATGGGAGCTTTTTCTTGATCTTGGCACCAAACTTGGATATCCCAAATTTGGTGCCACCATGCCAGCGTGAGTGGGGAGCTTGTGAGGATCATGGAGCCAAACTTGGAGATTGCCAAGTTTGGCGCCACCTCCTGGAGTTGCAGTGGCTCCATTTCTTCCTTCTAAACTCTATCAAATTCGTTCGAATGCGACCTGAAATAAACCAAATTACGTACGACTCAAAGTAGCATGCATAGTGGCTTAAAATTACTTAAATCTTTATTAAATTTAACAAATTTGAATGCAAATTCACTAGAAAAAGATAGGAAAGATGCTCATACATCATGCATGTGTTGTGTGGCCAACAGGAATGTCGTCAAGTTAACACGATCTCCTCTTTATCCTGAAACTGCTGGTCAACTTGAAATTTAGATACAGTTCCTGTATTCTGTGTATCTCTGGCCCTGAAACCAACAGGTACTGTAACGACTCACAATTTTAAAAATATAAATATAAATAAGTTATAATTCATTTCATAAATTGAAATTTTTTATTTTAGAAATTATTTTATTATAAGTAATTAACTTAATTTTATAACTATTTGAGTTCAATTAAATTTAGATTTTTATATATTTTTTTATTATGATAAAATATTTTACATAATTAAAATATTAATTTTATTAATTTATAAATAATAAAAATTATATATATATATATATATTTTAATTTAAATAATTGATATTTTTAATTTAAAAACAAAGTTTAGTTAATAATATTATTATTGAGTTCGATATTCGCCGATATGAGTAAATATCAGTACTTCTCAGTGAACGTAACTTTACTAATGCTTCATCGTATATCTTTTATTGTTATGTTGTTAATGTCATTTATATTAGTAATCCATATATATTATTACTTGTGTTTTAATATATCCAGTTTTCATAATTATTCGTTTAAAATATTTAAAACTTGAATCGCTGATTTGATTCAGCAGCTTGAAACTGCGACACCCAACCCCCTTAATGACACATAGCCCACTATTTCACTATATAATTATCACCACTAGCCCTTAATTTCCCTTTTTCGTCACTGAAAGAAAGAAAAGAATAGAGAGAGAACGTGAGTTTCCATGAACCTGAAAGATTCTGAGCTTGATTTCTTGAGATCTGTAACTTCAATAAAAAATTTAATCCGATAAAAGTGTTTATATCTTTTTTCTCTTCATGTTAACGTTACTTTTGTTCGGTAGAAGTTAATGGTGACATAGCTTCCCTTCTCCTTGAGTTTGGCTAATTGGAGTTTTAGGAGGCACAAACAATTTTTGACGTTTTTTTCTTCAACCGCTCGAAGTTTTCTGTTGTTTTGATTTCGTACGGAGGTAGGATTTGGTAATTTTATAATAATTAAATGTGAATTTTATAAGTGAATGTTGGTTTGATTGATTATTGTTGAGTTTGATTGAGTTTTATGTTAAATTATTATTGTTGTTTATAAATTGTGGTTCGACCATGAAGAACAGCCCAGTTGGGGTTATTTTGATAATTTTGGAGCTGTTGTGAATAAGAATTATTGATTAAAATTGATGAGGTTTGATGGCCGAGGGATTAAATGAAAAGCGGTGAAAAATCGGTAATAGTAAAGCTTAAAAGACGGACTTAAAATTCAAGTTGAAAACTTTAAGAATTTTGGAAATGAGATTCAGTCCTTTGATAAAGTTATAATTAGGGAATTAAGATTTATATTTGAGATTGAAATAGTAATTTAGTAAAAATTGAAGTTAGCTTTGTAATTATATATATTTTTGATGTATTTTGGGTAATAATTAAGAAGTTCAGGGGTAAAATGGCTATTTTATAAAAGAGTTATTTTGGTAATTATATTATATGTAAGAACATTTTAATAAACTATAAAATATATTGGGGTAAAAGTATAAATATTTTAGAAAGGTCAAAGATGCAGAATAATTTATAAGAGCTTAATAATAAAGCTTAAATTAGTAAGTTTTGAATAATGAGAATATTTAAAGTTCAAGTTAATAAGGTTTGTGTAATAAAAAAAATTACTATTATTGTTATTAATTAATTAAGATTATTATCAATGTATTTTTGAAATATATTATATATTAATATTTTATTTAAAAGATATTATTTTATTTATGATATACTAAAAGGGTAAACAGAAAACTGTCCTAAAAGTTTTAGAAAGACAAATCTAAATTAAAAATCTTTGATTTGTTTTCATAAGACACTTAGGAAAATGCGAGGGAATAATGCGAAAATAATTTATATTATGAAATAATAGGAAAGAAAAGAAGAATAAAGAAAAGAAAAAGGAAAGAAAAATATTAAAGAAACTTCTGCCACAGGAGAGTAGAGAGCAAAGATTAAAAGAATTTAAAAGAATCCCTGCCATAGGAGTGCAGAGCACAGAAAAGAAAAGGAAGAAAGAAAGAACGAAAAGAAAAGGAGATAACCAGAGATATTGTTTGGCATTGAGAACGAGTTGAGATGATTATGTACCTGCTGAAAATGAGCAGAGATATGGTGGTGAGTCCACTGAGATTTGCTTCCAGAGATACATCGGCCAATCCAAAGGATGGTCGCACCTATAAGACAGATGTTGCTTACAGAGGTTATGTTTGCATATATCGACTCAAGCGAGTCGCACCTATAAGGCTGAGATTGCTTACAGAGGTTATGTTTGTATATATCAGTTCAAACGAGTCACACTTGTAAGAATGAGGTTGCTTACAGAAGTTATGGTACTGAAAACCAAGCCTATATTAATTCTATGTGAATGTATACTTTTGTGAGTAAGTGATTGAAAATAAAGTCTCCTCTCATCTTCTTAATCAGAGACGGATGCATGTATATGAGTGTAGGGGCAATCGCCCCCACTACGATTTGAAATTTTTTTTGAGTAGTATATAATAATAATATTTATTTGTCCCCGCTAAATTATTAAATTTGACCCCACAATAATTTTTTACTCAATTTTCGGTACTTCATAGTCAATTTAAAAATTTCATATTAGGTCATTAGAATAATCAATTCTCAATTTAAATGAAATTTGTGTTTTTTCTTAGAAATCAACTCAAAAGAGTGTTATTTATCTTTTTTTTATATTAGTTTTAATTTTTTTCTATAACTACATTAATTGAAAGAACTTTTTTAACTATGAATCTCAATAAGAATTGACTTCTAATTGTATAAGAAATAAATTTTTAAATAAGTATTTACTTATATATATGTAAAAGAAATACTACACATCCAAGTCTTATTATGAACTAAGTCTAACCAAGTTAAACAATAAAACTTAAAATAATATTAGTCATAACTGATTTTTGTTGTCTTAGACAAATTTGATTAGATTTGGTTAACAAAAAAATATGAATATGTAGCATTATCCTATATAAAAAGACAGATATTTATAAGGGTAAAGTATATTTTTTGTCCTCAAAATTTGGCAAAAGTTTTAAAAATACCCGTAAGTTTTAAATCGATCTTAATTTTTTTGAAAAATTAGCCGTCAGGGGTATATTTGATACAAATAAAAAATTTTTGGGACAAAATTGAAACAAAATAAAACTTAGAGATATTTTTAAAATTTTTGTCAAACTTTAAGGACAAAAAATATACTTTATCCTAATTATAAATGATTATTTTAGTGTTTTAATTTGTAAAATTAGATATTATAAAAACTAATAATGTTATATTTACATCGAAAAGAACTACCTGTGTATATATATTGAAATAAAAATACACATTAAAAATAAATTAAACAATGCATATATTTATAGACGAATACATAATGATTAATAAATAATTTGATAACTAATTTTTATGTACACGTAATATTTTTATTATAAAAATTATTATATATATATATATATATATATATATATATATATTTTTTTTTTTTTTTTTTTGCCCCCACTATCAAAATTTTCTAGATCCGTCACTGTTCTTAGTTAAAGTTTCGGTTCGTATTCGCGAAAACTCAATATTAAATAAAGATAGTATATAATAAAAAGGTTTAGAGGTAAGAAAGGCTTGAGCTTTTGGTATGATCATGAGGTGCTAAAAGTTAGAGTGATACAGATACTCCCGAATTTTCCTGCTGTACCATAGCTTCTAAGTCTAAAGTTAAAAAGTGCGGGGGTACTGATGAGTTCCTGAGCTAGATACTCTGCCACCCACAACTAGAGTGGTCTTTGCTATGTCATCATCACTATCATCAGCTATCGTGGTGGGCTCCACATCATCATCATCATGGAGTGCATCCTCCACCCCATCCGGTATTCCACCTTCTCCGAAAATCAGAACCATAATAGGAGCCCCGGCCGTCGCAATCGCAACCTCCCCCAAGGGTCCAGTCTCATCAATTCCAGCGTCACCATTGCGGTTCTGATTAGCTGCAAAGGATAGAGATACAACTAAAATCGAGATTCTATAAAATAACTTTTTCACCCGTTTCATGCCATGCAGCCCCAGTCTCTTGAGTATAGTATTCTAAAATTTAGTGAAACTTGTCAAAAGTTTGAGGAAAACACTCAACAGGTCCTAATCAGTAAATTTAATTCCTGATCGCGTTTTTTTCTTAATCGACCCTCTATAATGTACTAGAACTAAAAAACTCTCATCATTATCCATTGTGAATCCCACTATGGTAAAAATTTCACGTTCAACTCCTATTTATATACGTCAGGTATATACTAAATCGAATTAACTCCTTTCGATATATATATATATATAGTAGAATTCATGTTAAATCGAAGTTAATAGAGTCGATTTACCATTAGCCAGTATTAGGTATAAATTGAATTCAATGAATTCGATTTACTAAGGGGGCTAAATTGAAGCTTTTTAATTCGATTTAGTAGTGTGCATATAAATCGATATCTATTGATCCGATTTACTAATATTTGTTCTAAATTTAAGTTTAAACACGAAATAAAGTAATTCAAATTTTATAGATTCGATTTACTATTAACAAGTCTAATTTAAATTCATTGGATTGGATTTACATAGAATTATGAAACGAGCATTTAAATAATATTTTTATATTTGAAAAATAAAGATAATTTTAAACTTGTTTTGGTTTATAGGGGTGAATTAGTCTAAAAAAAGAGCTTTAATTTTAACTAATTTACTATTTTTTTAAAAAAGAAAAAACACTGTACGTGTATAAATTAAATTGGATTAATTTAATTATACTTAAATTGAATTTATCTAATTTAATTTACATAAATTTATTTAAGACTAAGTATATTAAGATTCTAATGAAAATATTTGCATAATATTTATTTCCAATCAATTTAGTAACATAAATGGCCTCTTTTTACTGTAGGGGTGTGATACTTTTTTTCATTGGATTCTCATGTGTGAATTGTGAAAGGAGGAGCTAGAAATTATGAATTACTGACTGGGGTCCCCCCTTCCACAAGTGACTAGACAGCAGACACTAGGCAGTCACTGAGTGTGATGAGTGAGAATCTCTCATGGAAGCATATATTAGTATCGGCTGACGCAATCGCATCGAGAATCCACAATCCACAATCCGCATTACAATACAATGACCAACCGCCGAATTTGCAGGCTCTCTCTACGACCTGCCCCATGAACCCAACATGTTATCACATTAATTAAATCCTTAATCTAAATATATTAATACAATAATTTCAAATATCCTAAATCTAGTGTTCCCCCATCAAGGACCACTACACTCTACACAAACCAAATCAAATCGGATCGAATTCATTTATAGCCATATTATAAGATGTCACCTACACTTCTTCACCAAAATTTCATCTACACTTGAAGTTGCATCACAAAATTCCAGGCCATGTCGCAATAAAACAAAAGCATATATTTTGGAAAATGAAAAGACCAAAAAAAAAAAAGAATATTAGTATTAATAAAAAGCTGCAGTATGTCTCCCCTTTGTTCCCAGCTCGCAAGAGTAATGAATGGTTCCTTCCGCTTCACGACGCGCATTGAAATTTTCCTTTTTAAGAAATAAATAAATAAATAATGAGGCATTTAAAAATTAGAAGCCTTATTAGTAGTGATTAGTCAAATCCAGTCGCTACTGCTTAGTCAGCGTAAAATGAAACACTGGTGCGGAGATCATAACCCGCGTTATTAACTCGCTCCAACAACTCGCTGACACACAGCATAGAGATTGATAAATAGAGAAAGAGAGAGTTTATGTTATGAGTATGATTATGAAGATGAACACGGTGGTGACTATGATGGAGGTGGAAGAAGAAGAAGAAGAAGAAGAAGAAGAAGAAATAGAACATGTGTTTATAGCTCACGAAATAGACCTGGATTACGAGTTCGACGCGCCTCGCTTCTTCGATTTCACGCGCCCAGAAACTCCCGCCGAAGCTCAACGAGCTGAGCTTTGGTTCCAAAATGCTCCAACCTACCCTCAATCTCGTGCGTTTTCTTCCCCTTCTTATACATATTTTAATCATTTTTATTTTTATTTTTCAAAGTATATAATTTCGTTTCCTGAATGTTCATTCGCAAGCAGCATTGTGCGAAAACGACTTGCTTCAAAGGCGCGACCTTTTTATTTTCCCCCTTTTTTCTTTGCTTTATTTCAAAGCCTTTGTTTTATTCACAAAATTGTGCTTTTATTTTTGAAAATCTGGTTCAGCTTTCGTGGCGAAGCTAGTGGTGAGAGAGGGGTTCGTCTTGGAAGATGCTAGCGACTCTCTAAAATCGAAGATTCTGGAATTTGCGACCAATGTAGATGATGAGAAATCTAGTGTTGCTTCGGCGATGGAATTTTCGCTTACGGTTGTTGACGACAATGATAATGGTATGCGTCAAGGTCGTTTCGTTTGGTTTTCGTTTCTCTTTCGTAGTGTTATTATCATGGCTATGGTGCATTGAAACGACGTTGAACTCAAGTTGCTAAGTAAAATCTAAATATTTCTATATGCTCAAAATTCTTATCAGGTTCGAAAGCACATGGTGGCATTCTGCATAGTGATGCTACGAATCATCCACTTGAATTACCTACAGGTAATAAATTAATAATCGGTGATTTGATATTTCTCTGATATTTGTAACTGACTTGTCAAATTTCCAGAATATGCTGATTAGTTTCACGATTCAAGACTAGGATTTTTGCATCACCTATTTTCGTTCTTCAAAGTCAATTTATAATCTGAAGTTCACATAATATCGTTATGCAATGGATTGAGGTTTTTTTTCTTTTCCACCATGTTTAGTTCACATAGCAAAAATGGATCAAATGATTCCCGATTAAAAGTATAATTTTAACCAGAATTTCATGAAGAATATTGGTGGTTGGGACCATACTTTTAAGCACTTAATCGTAGAGGCTATGGTAAGAAGTTAAGAAACATAATTACCAAGAAAGAGGTTAAGCTGTTTGGCTTAAGCACTTTATAACTTTCTTCTAATCTTTAGCAGTAGCACAGCACCATATGTTGTTACATTGCTTTTGTTATTTATAATATTATGCATTTGGAATTATCTGAACTCGTTTATTCCCTTTTACTTGACATGTATTTGTGCCTCTTTATAGGACATACATTTTCCAGTAAGACAATGAGCGATTCTGTGAAATCCAAGGTTAAATCTGCTGTGCCTAAAAGATCAACTTTAATGAAACCTACAGCTTGTCAGTTGGCCAAGCAAAACCGTTCCCCACAAAATGTTGGTTCGAGGTAATATTTGGATTACCTATACTTTTTCATAGTTAAATTGAAAAGAAAAAAATTGGGTTCCATCCTAAGATAACATGCCACTGCATTCTCCCACAGGATCTCTTTATTCTCAGCAGGGTGCATTATGTCAAAATGCTACCTAAGTTGGATGGATATGTTATTGTTTATGAAGTCACTTTTTAGATAAGTAGGGCAATAGGAGTATTACATTTGTTCCTTAGCTTTTGCTCGTTGCTGTATGGCCGTAACTATATGATATGATATGTAATTCATGGATTTGAAATGAACCACGTATCATTATGTTTACAACTCTTATGTTGTCAGATTTCAAAAGCTGCTAACTGCGGATGGAAGAAATTTATCTACCTCTTCTGGAGCAGAAAGTCAAGCTGCCAAGAGGCAAAAATTAGAGGGTGGTCTCTTGTGCAAGGTCAGAAAATTGTTTTATTCTTCATGCACTGATTTTCTAATATGCGAAGAAGATGCTGTTCTCTTTGTTTGCTAGAAGCTCTTAGATAAATTTTGTTCATTTTCTTGAGTTAGATATGGTGTAATCTTATGTAAACTTTTCTTAGCATGGTGTTGCTTTTGTATGCTTTGGAAATGCTTTTGGGCTTTATGTGAGAGCTTAGTCAATATTTTCATGGGTAATGATATAATCCATTGTAATGTAACATGGAACATAGATGGGGCTTAACAATTTATTGACATAATTTATTTTAGACGACTTGGTAATGGTTACTATATCTTCTCTATGGTAGGTTAATGATGTGAAGCAGCATACCAGTTTTGTCCACAAGGCACCTAAGAGGGTATGAATTATAAAGCTGATGGCTCAAAAACTTCACTCTCTCAATTGTTTTTATATGACAGCATGATACTCATATTTTAATATTTTATATAAAATATATTATTGACTATTTTTTCTTGCAATAAATCTATTGATGAGTGGAAATTTGTTAAATAAGTAATTGTTAAGGGAATATCCACTGTTTAACTTAACTGAAAAAAGGGAATAGCAAAATCATTTTTAATCCTTCAACAAAGGAATCTTTTTTAGTTTGAGGGGTGGAAAGAAGTTCACACGATGGAACTGTCTACATTACATTTGTATGTTGTGGCAGGCTGTAACAGTTGAACACAACCTTTCTTGTTCCAAGTTAAAGCTCACCGTTCCTAGAGAACCTGATCTTAAAACAGCACATAGAGCACAAAGGATAAGGTCTGTTGTTGACAACTTGACATGTAGTGTTCAAAATTTTGATAAAGATAAATTTTCTTCCTGAGATATTAGACTTAAAGAAATACTTGTGCTTTGCAGATCCAAACATGCTGTTGAGGCAGAGAAGGTGATAGTGGCTGCCCCCAGATTCAAAGCACGACCATTAAATAAAAAAGTTGGTGCTTGCTATAGATATTATTGCTTTCGGTTAATTTTGGTTCACTGTTTCCACTTTCTCCTCTAATTATGTTTGTAATCTAGATTCTTGATGCTCCAATATTGCCACTTCCCAAACGGAGCACTCCACGACTGCCAGAATTTCAAGTAAGTCCAAGTTTTGATATTTTCTTTCTCAATTTGCATTCAAATTTTCCACCATTTGTTTCATCATCATGGAGGAATATATTTTTAACTAACAATTAATCTGGAAATCAAGTTTTTTATGCATTATTTATATCGAAACTTGGGTTTAATGTTTACTTTACAGGAATTTCACCTGAAAACTTGTGAGAGGGCCATGCAACACAGTTATGCTACTTCATCATCTTCACCTCACTGCAATGATTCTGATAAGGTGAATATAGTTCATACAATTTTAAGTTGTAACATTTTCGTATTTCTTATTTTTGTCACATTGTGATTGATGTTCAATGTTTTACATTTCATGTAGTCTATAGGAGAAAAGCTGGTTATGAATAATTCGGGTTTTCTTGTATATTCTTGCTGTTACAAGGTAGATAGATATGTTTGATCTTTGAGAAACCAACGTATCTGCCTATCTGGTTGCAGGGTTTGGACAGACATGCTGCTGTTACTACTCTAGAAAATAGAATCAGACACTTTAGAAGGTAATGAATGCCTTGATCAAATGATAAATGTCCATTGTAACTTGACAATGCATGAGACAATGGTACTAACTACAAATTACTGTCTCTTTACATAGGCCTACAGCCATGGGTACACCAAAGTATGATGGATTAGATTTTACTCATAATTTGAAAGCTCGGCCTCCTAACAAGAAGGTATGAGCATGATAAACTTTTGGCAAGATACATGGAAAGCTTTTGTTACCGGGAAGGAAACTATGAACTTGGGCATATGGGTTATCTATATCTATATCCTTTTGGTGTCCAACTTCTGAGTTTCCTAAAACAAGTTAAAATATCTCTGAATGCAGATACCTTTGAATAAAGGAGATAATATTTGTCATTTCCAGAACAGCAAGAAGGAAACTACAGTGCCAATGGTGAGCCATGCAGTTTCATTGGTTTTGTGTCCCCTAATGTTTCCCCTGCCTTGCCCAGTAGAATTTTTTTTCTTAATATCCCATCTATATTCAATTCTATGCAGGAATTTAATGTTTACACTGACAAGGGGGTTCAGTGTAGTCCGCCAATTGAACTCTTTAACAAGGTGAGTTCATAGTTTTTTGTGCAGACAGCCCTCGTTTCTTCTTTGCTGCAATTTAATTATTTTTCAGTTACCTATTGCTCGTATAAAATTTTCACTGCAATCATTTTGGTTACTCAAATACTCTATATATTGAATTCAATGCCCACAATTCTCAATAATTCTCATTTATTTAAATGTCAGCTGTCCCTGACATCTGAAGCCCAGCCAAATAATGGGTCTCAATTGAAGTTGCCTCAGCACTCTGGGATGTGCAGAAAGGTTTCCCATCTATAACTTGAATTGTGTGTGATGATGACCTTGGATTATTTTTCATAGCATCGAGTGAATAAATTGATTTTTTTGAGCTAGAATTCAAAAGAAAATATATTGAATTATTTTAATCCTGAGCAAGAGGTAATAATGGTGATACTGATAGTGTAGCAGTGTCTGAAAGCACATGGCTTCTTTTTTTGAGCGTTTGCTTTTCGTATCTGTTTCTTCTTTTTCTATTTTTATTTCTTTTCCTTTTCTTTTTTTTATTAATGAATATTTGTATTGATAATTACTCATCATGTATCTAACATAATGATGTAGGAAAAACGTTATATGTTTGGGACGAAGCCAATCCATAATAGAAATGGTGGTTGCATCAGTGAAGCTGGTACACTATTGAGTGGAAGGAGGTATGCATTATTGACTTCACTATCCATGTCCTATACTAGTTTTCATTTTTTCCCGTCAAAAGAACTAAAAAAGAAAAAAGAAAAGTTGTTTCATTGATTAAGAACCCAAAGTAAAAATAATTATTGTTCATATGTTGGAGTTTTCTAAGTGGAGAAAACCTCAGTGTGGTAACTCTTCTACCTGAAATGATTCAGGAGCTTGGGAATTCGGTGACACTAAATGACGAGGCAATATGCACAACCAGATTTTGTTATGGGCATATTTGAAATTTTGCTCCTAACATGAAGCTCAATGGTACATACAGGCTTAACAACTTAGTTGATAGATCCATTACCATAAACAGAATTTTAGGAGATTAATGTTAGAACTTAGAACAGAAATTAGCGTATTTATATATATAACTTGTAAGTTGTATCCTCTGCAACTGCCCACTGGATCTGTGGATCATATTCAAAAAAATAAAAAGGTTAAGGAAGTGTTGTATAGGCATTAAGCAATAAGCATATTCCTTTTTGTGGTAGTCTATGAAGCACTTGTACGGTTGTACCTACATGGTTATTATAGTATAAAATTAGCGTAAATCAAAAGTATTACAAGACAGAAGTACTAATAACATAAATTCTAATAAAAATATTAAAAATACCAATTTTTTTCCACGTTGAGTAATACCTCAATTAATTCTTTTAAGATTTTTGTGGCGGACTAATCAGACGGAAACAAAATATACTTGGAAGAACCAGTTGATATGTAGCTGCTACTACTATTGCTAACACCAAAATTAAACCACTAATGTTGATCTTGCTCATATTGCACTGCTTCCATCACAAAGTTCACTCAATTAGCTTTAGAGTTCACATACATTCTTTTGCAAAATGCAAGCAGAAACAATAAATATATGGAGATTGATTAAGCAAAAGTTCAGCCAAAAAATTGTGTTCTGGTTTAATATAGTAGAATTTTTATGTTCAAATGTTAACATTCTCATTATATATGCAATGCAGTCTGTAACTTAAATCATCACATCTGTAACTTAAATCATCACATCTGAGTGACTATGCAACACACATCTGAGTATGACTATGCAACACATGTCCTCTTTTTTAGACTGTTGTTATGCACTCCACCCAAAATTGAAAAGAAGAGTTTTTGATTTGTGAATCAACTTCTTTAGCATTGTCATTGTACTAGAAGTTTCTGGTACGAGTTGTGATATGGATCGGGGACTTGCAAATTGAGGTGGTTGTCGGATTATCTGGCTGGAACAATGGGAGGTAATACCTGCAAAGACATTCCGACGCTCAAGTCATAATGGATCTGAAAGGTATAACGTGTGTAGAATGAATGAGGTATCTGAGGGGGTTTTGGCTCCTTTTTATTATAGTTAGTGGTAGTTATCTCATCTTATCTTATCTGGCTAAGATAAGGGAGGTATTCGAATTCAAATGTTTGTTAGAGATTGGAAAGATTGGAAGGCCGATTTGAGCTGTCATCATCTTATCTTATCTGGTTAAGATAAGAGAGGTATTTGAATTCGAATGTTAGGTTTGGATATTGGAAGTTATTGATCCGTCTTTGGGTCGTGAGGATAACCCAATCTTGAGATTGCCAAGTTCGGTGACCGTTTCGAGGAAAGACTCGGAGATCGGATCCGGAACAGTTGCCTCCAGAGCATGAGAGCATGCTTGCTTGGTCTCAATGCTGAGTTGTTGGGGAGCCCGATTCACTGTAGATCGGGAGACTGTGAGGGGTTTGGAAAGGACGTAACGTCAATTGGCGGGATGTTGGTGAGTTTCGCTTTCCTTGGAAAGTCATTAGTTTAGACCTTAACGCCGCTTTTGTTGACGAGTTTAGTTTTCTATTATCGGAATGCCGTGAAGGGCCTGGAAAGGGCGTGACGTCATCCTGCGCCGATTGGCAGGATGTTGGTGAGTTCGGCTTTCCGCGAGTTGGAAGACCGTCAGCTCATGCTTGCTATGTGTGGCCTTTTGGGCCGTTATTGTGAACTTATTTTAGGCATCTTGGTGGGTCGATTTCAATACTTTGCTTATTTAGTTTATTTGGATATCCGTTTTGTTGGCATCGGAGGTGATTGGTTGCTGGGGGTAGTCGTTTAACTTATTTGGATATCCGCCTTGTTGGATTTGTGGGTGATCGATCCTCAGGTTACCATTTTTTGTTATTTGGATATATGTTTGTTCATTTGGATATCCATTCTACTGGCCTCGGGGTGATCGATCTCCGGGCCGCCATTTATTTGGATATCCGTTCTGTTGTTCTCGAGGTGATCGATTCTCGGGCCACTGGGTTTTATTATTTGGATATCCATTTGTTATTTGGATATTCATTTTGTTGGCCTCGGGGTAATCAATCCTCGGGTAGCCGTTTATTTATTTGGATATCCATTTTGTTGGCTTTGGGATGATCGATCCCCGGGTCACCGCTTTTTGTTATTTGGATATCCGTTTTGTTATTCGGATATCCGTTTCATTGGCCTCAGGGTGATCGATCCCCGGGTAGCCTTTTATTTATTTGGATATCCATTTTGTTGGCATCAGGGTGATTGATTTCCAAGTAGTCGTTTGGATTTTCGTTTACTTATTTGGATATCCGTTTTGTTATTTGGATATCCGTTTTGTTGGTCTCGAGATAAACATTCCTTGGATAGCCGTTTACTTATTTGGATATCCGTTTTTTATTTGGATATCCATTTCGTTAGCCTCGAGGTGATCGATCCCCACTCTTTGTTATTTGGATATCCATTTCGTTGGCCTCGGAGTGATCGATCCCCGGGTAACCGTTTACTTATTTGGATATCCGTTTTTATTTTTGGATATCTATTTCGTTGGCCTCGGAGTGATCGATCCCCGGGTAACCGTTTACTTATTTGAATATCCGTTTTGATTTTTGGATATCCGTTTTGTTGGCCTCGGGGTGATCGATCCCCGGGTCGTCGCTTTTTGTTATTTGGATATCCATTTCGTTGGCCTCGGAGTGATCGATCCCCGGGTAACTGTTTACTTATTTAGATATCCGTTTTGATTTTTGGATATCCGTTTTGTTGGCCTCGCGGTGATCAATCCCCAGGTCGCCGCTTTTTATTATTTGGATATCCGTTTTGTTATTTGGATATTTGTTTCATTGGCCTCGGGGTGGTCGATGCCTGGGTAGCCATTTACTTATTTAGATATCTGTTTTGTTATTTGGATATCCGTTTATTTGGCCTCAGAGTGATCCAACCCCGGGTCGTTATTTGGATATTCGTTTTGTTATTTGGATATCCGTTTCGTTGGCCTTGGGGCGATCGATCCCCAGGTAGCCGTTATTTATTTGGATATCCTTTTTGTTGGCTTCGGGGTGATTGATTCCTGGGTAGTCGTTTACTTATTTGGATATCCGTTTTGTTGGTCTCGGGGTGATCGATCCCCAGGTAGCCATTTATTTATTTGGATATCCGTTTCGTTATTTGGATATATCCGTTTTGTTGGCCTCGGGGTGATCGATCCCCAGGTAGCCATTTACTTATTTTGATATCTGTTTTATAGGCCTCGGGGTGATCGATCTCCGGGGATTTCCGCATTTAATTCGTGCCATCGGACGGGACAATGCTTTTGAAAAAAATGAATTTCATTTGAGATTTGGGCCTCGTAAAACCTCCCGATGTGGGTAGGAAAGAGTTCCTGGTAAGAAAATATACGATTAAACAACCTAAGCAATAAATGAAAGTGAAAAAGATAAAAAATAAAGCATAAAGAGATAGTCTTAAACGACCTCGATCTTGTTGCTTTGGAAGGATGTTTCTACGTATAGTAGCACCGTAAGTTGGTGGCATTCTAGGATCTCGGGAGCTCGGTCCCGTCTAGTCTTTCGAGGATGTAGGCTCCTTTTCCGATTATCGTCTTGATTCGGTAGGAACCCTCCCAGTTGGGCGTGAGCTTCCCTTCTCCGGGAATGGGGGACCGATGTCGTTTCGTCGTAAGATGAGGTCTCCTGGTTTGAAGTTTCTTCGTATCGTGCTGTGATTGTACCTTAGGCTTATTCTCTGTTTTAGGGCTAGATCCCACGGGTGTGCTATGCTCCTGACCTCGTCTGCGAGGTCCCGCTCTGCTTCTTCGTCGTTTTCTTCCCAGTTTCTGCGCAGGCTGGGGTCTTGGCGTGCATCGAGGTTGGCGAGGAAGATGCCTGCTGCGTCTCGGGATCTCTTGCGGAGAGCCAAGCTGGTGTTGTTGCACTCTACTACGAATTTCCGATCCCCGTGTATCGTTCTGATGATGCCGTTATCGGCCTGGAATTTCATGATTAGGAACTTGGTGAAGATGACGGCGGATAGGTCGTTGATCGTCTTTCTTCCGAGGATGTTGTTGTAGGCAGTGGAGTCCTTGAGGACCACAAACTTGGAGAGGATGGTCTTCTGTTGGTGATAAGAAAAAATTAGAACGAAGGATAGAGGGATAAGAAAAAGACAAAGAAAAGACGCAACAGAAACATAAAAGGATAGATAAATAGGTTTTTTCCTATTAGACCTCTAAGAAACCTGTTCTTAGCAGCCTAGGTTGTAACTCCCTAATTATCCTAAGTCTTACCTCATGCCGTAAAGCAAATGTTAATCAAAGGTTACGATAATTCTAAGGCTTATACATAAGTATATATAGAAGGAATAATAATTCTAGATGCCCAATGAAGGAGTAAGCTCAAAAACAGAGTTTCAAAGCGCAAACATTCACACGAAGCTACAAACTTAAGGCGCAAGGTAAAGATACAAGATAACAAGATATAAGTATATAAGAGAGTATAAAAATCATAAGGAACTAGCCTCATACCCCGGAGTTTAGGTCGACTATTCAATATACAGACATATAGTGTTTTGAAGGTTAAAACAGCATATACAAAATATCTTTCTCAAAGTAGGCCTCTAAGGCAAAGTAAATACAAAAGCGAGAGAACTACTCAAAATTCAAAAGACTCAAATGAAATAAAGATCCTCCGCTCTGTCACCATCAAGTAACTTACCGAGGTGGGTTACGATCTGAATCGGAAAAACAACAACAAAGTATGACATGAGAATCGAAGGTTCTCAATATGGTAAAAGAACCCATTAATGTAAGATGTAAGACCCTGGGACGCCAGAGGCAATCCTAGAGCTTCATACCAAACAGATATCCAAGCTTATCAAAATAAAAATAACTTAAACCATAAATAATAAATAGGGTTATCTAAACTTAGGGGATTTCTAACTAGTACTAATCACACCGCTGTATCCCACAGCTTTCACCAACCTAACCTCCATGCGGTTCTATCGCCACCGCCTACCAAGCTTCCTCAATCCCAGAAGAAAACACAAGTAATATAGACAAGTAAAGCACAAGTAAAGTACATTTACAACAATTAGAACAATTAGCAAGTAAACATGTACTTCATTTAGGCATAACAGAAATTAAGAAAAGCAAACAAACAAGTAGAAGATGCATATGATAAATGCCTTTCCTATTGGCTCGTGATATCACTTGTCGGTCTATAAATGCCAACCCAACACATCCTTTCGGATGTAGCCTTTTCTGCCACGCCAGAGATATAGTGCCCTGCACACTCATGCAGCAGAGAATCTGCTATGTCAGAGATATATTGTCTTGCACACTCATGCAGCAGGGAGTCTTCCACGCCAGGAATATAGGCCTCACACACTTCATGCAGCAGAGAAGGAGACAACAACAACTACTCATGCAACAGAGAAATATGCTACGCCAAGAATATAGGCCCCGCACACTCTCATATAATCCAATAATTTCATCATTCCTTTCCAAGTTCTCAACTCATCATAACCATCACCGGTTTTCAACTTCTCAAAAATCTCTTCAACCATACACTTCACAACTCAACACTCACCACTCAAGCTAGAAAATTACACAAACCTTCCAAAACCTATGTCACCGGCTCTAAACTCATAACTAAGAATACTCTTTTTATTCCTTTATCATTTTCCCCTTAATTCAAGACCCTAAAACTGACAAAAAGGTTTTAAACAAGTGTTATAGAAGTTTGCAACCTTGCTGGGAAGGTAAAACGGTTAAAACAAGGTTTTCATTGAAAAATAGGGAAGTGTGCGTATGCATAGGGTTGTGCGTACGCACGTCCAGAAGAGTTTTCCTAACTTGTGCGCGCACACGATGTTGTGCGTACGCACAACTTGCAAGATTCATAGGGTGTGTGTGCGCACCAGAATGTGCATATGCACGTTTTCAAAGTTGCACAGGGTGAGCGTGTGCACAAGACTGTGCATATGCACAAGTCCAAATATAGCCACTGGTAAGAGCACGCGCACAGCAGTGTGCGTGCGCACACAAACCAGAAATCACAAATTCTACAAAATCACAGAATTCAGATTTTTGACACCAACTTCCAACGATCATATCTTTTTCTACAAATTTTCAATTTCTACGAAATCTATACCGTTTTAAAGCTTTAAAATTTAATCAATTTAAAAAACTGTAGCTCAAAATATGATCCGCCAAAGTTGGCCTAAAACCCATTTTTACCAAAAACACTAAAAACTCAAACTTCACAAAAACTCTCAATTTAAACCAATTCAATCACATTTCAACCATACCAAAACAACCCAAAAATTCATACCAACACTTCTTCAACCATTTTCTCAATCACACAACCTTCTAAACCATTCAACAATTCTAAATCCAACCTAATTCACACATTACCACTCACCATTCCCATCAATCATCAATGTTACATATTTCCAAATTTCCATCCAAATAGACACATTATCATCAATTTATCATCATCAATACTCATAATCATTATCAATTATAATTACACCAACATTCATCATATTATCATCAAAGTCATACTTTCCCACATAAAACTCATTCAACCTTCATCATCATTATCATCGATCATAATATTCACATACAATTAATCATACACCCACATCATTCAATCCTATCTTAATGGCCACTAGCTTAAGTATCCAGAAATATTACATATTACATAGAAAAAACTGAAACCATACCTTGGTCAATTATCCTCCACGCACAAAACCACTAAAAAGCCAAGACAACTCCAAAAAGCACCAAAGCTTAAACGAACAACACATATATCACCAAAATCAAAACCTAGAAACCACAATCACTACAAGGGTATATGAGGAACTTTACCTTGTCTAAAGGGGATTGGGTCAAAGCCCAACAATTACTCGGTACTAGAGTTCACTTAAAGAACCAAAATCACAAAATCTACTCAAATACTATATCCAAAAATGTGAAATCTGTTAGGGATGAAAGGAAGAGTATGCAATTCGAGTTCTTACCTACTTTGTTTAGCTAGAATTGAAGAGCTCAATGAGAGCTTTGTGTGGCCACAAACAGCTCGTCAATCCGAGCTCCGAATCAAAAGTAATGGAGCTTTGAAGGGGGAGATGAATACACTACAAGGATTTTGCTCATTTGTGGAGTTTTTTTTCCTGTTTGTGGGGGTTTCAAACCTCCACAAAAAGAATCGTGGCAGTTTCGAAAACCCCCAAAATTGGAGGTGCCACGCAAGGTTCGAAAAACCGGACTGGTCATCAAACCGCTCTAGTTACTGGTTTACTGGTCCAACCGGTCTAACCGGTGGTTCAACCGAAACAACCGTTTTAAAATAAAATAATAAATAAATTATAAATAAACATCTTAAAATATAATTATAGTATAATATAAATATTAAAATAATTTTTAAATTTAAAAAACTACATTAAATGTCATCAATCAAATTCTTATAATCTTATTAATATACAAACTCAAGTTAAATAGTATAAAGAAATATCAAATATTAAATGTCAACATAAAGATTTATCAATCATCAAAACCTCAAGATGTTCTTATGAGTTTCTTTTTTTCCTGAGAAAGACAAGGTTTCCCCTTGTCCAAGGCACCAGCGACCAGTATTCACCTCAGACAATTCTGGAACATGAGTAAGCTCTTCACCTCTATGATATCTATCATTAGTCTTTGGAATTCTGAATCTAAATTTAACTTTTGGTTTAACTTGTGTAGCCGAATAATTTGGCTGGGGGATTTAAATTATCGGGCAACCCTTTCTTATCGTGCGGCGAAAGCTCTTGTTGAGATACATAACTGGAAGGACTTGTTAGATAATGACCAAGTATGTTGCTTTCTTTTTCCCTTTTGCTCCTTTCTCAAATCTTAGCTTACTCACCATTTGATATCTTTTGCTTTCAGCTGCGAATAGAGCAGAGGCAAGGTCGAGTAAGGGAAAATATACTTCCCTCCCATATACAAGTATTCAAACAACTCAGGCAGGTATGCAGGAGATGGAAGACATTCAAAACAAAAGAGAACTCCAGCATGGTAGTGTTCTTAGTTCTTACCACCATCACCTGTATCAATCAGATAAGTGGTTAATGAAAATACAAAACAATCAAAATAATGCATGCTTTTTTTCTCAAGGTGTGATAGAATCTTATGGCATAGGAGAGGCATTCACCAATTATCTTATGTTCATGGGGAGTTATGATTCTCTGATCATAGACCTGTGTATAGCATATTCTTAGCAGAAGTTGATCAAAGAAGCTCTAGTGGCCAAAACATTTCAGCAAAACCAGTTTTCAGCATTCTAAAACCAGCAAAACCAGCAACTACAAAACACTAAAATCTGCCTACACCATTAAGCATTTAGCACATTATGAAACATTCCAAAACACTAATTCTTCACCCAGCAAAACTAGCAACTACAAAACAAAGCCATTAGCAAATTTGAACAAAAAAATTAGGAGCCATCAGCAACTAGTAAACCATAGTAACAAACTAACAGAGCCATCAGTAAACTAATAGAGCAATCGAGCCATTGAGCAATTAAAAAACAGTCACACTAAAACAGAGTAACAAAATAACAGAGGGAACGAGCCATCAGTAAAGAAGAAGAAGACCGAAGAAGAAGACCAAAAATTAAAAACAGTCGCACTAAAATGGAACAAAAATTGAAGAAGAAGACCGAAGAAGAAGACCAAAGAACAACAATTTCAGAACTTCAAAGTTCAAACCAAGAAGAAGACTGAATAATCAGTGAAGATGAAAATGAGAAGTCACTAACCTGGATTCCGTGCCGAGAAGCATGCAAAGATGAAGACGACGTGCCGCGCTACTGGGTTCCAGACACGGGGGAGAGGAAGAAGCAGCGGCGCTGACGACTTGGGGACGGCGGCAGCGCTCTGGACCTGGGAACGGCGGCAGCGATGAAGGGCTAGGGTTTCCCTTGGCAGCGATGAAGGACGATTCACGAATGATTGCGGAAGAAGGGGGGTTTGGCTCACGAAGACTTGGGCTTGCTTTAGTTTTTTTATTTTTAAATCAACAAAATGACGTCACTTTATCCGAACCGGTCGGTTACCGGTCCGGTCCAACTGGCTGGTTCTCGACCGGTTCGACGGTTTTTTAGCGGTTTTTCTTTTAGCGGTTTTAGAGGGAGGATCGGACCGCTTACATCATCGGTTCCCAGTTGAACCGGTTTGACCGGCTGATCCGGTCCGGTTTTCAGAATCTTGGTGCCACGAGCTCCTCTGTGGCAGTTTTTCACAACCCCACAATTCCATTCAGTGGCAGTTTTCTATCCCTTTTGTGGGGGTTCTGTGCTAGCGTTTTGTGACAATTTTTGATTAATTATTGTGGCGGTTTAAAACCCCATAAAAAGAATTTTTAATTAAAAAAAAATCACATTCATGTGGGGTTTCAACCTCCACAAATATGTCAATATTATTCTTAAACAATTAATCTGAATACTAGAATTATATTATTATACTACTGATCAATTATCATTTAAAAGAAATCTCTAAATAAGACACATTAAAAATTAAAAAAAAAAAATTAAAATATTACATTTTTGAACAAAATTTAACACAAGAATACTTTGAAATATAAAACAAGACACTTGGATATAAAGAGTATATAAATATATTAAGAAGTGTAATAATATTCGGTTTGCTTGATGGAGAATATCAATAGACAATAACAAATCAATATACATGTCAGCTATAAAACTGCATACAAATATGTAATTAGCGAAAAGAATAATAAATCAATAGACATGTAATTATCCAAAAGAATAATAAATCAATACAAATATGTAATTAGCGAAAAGAATATCAATAGACAATAATAAATTAATATCCATCGGTGTTTGAAAGGAACAGAAGCAAATTCTTCTAAGGGGATACAAGCAATTAGCGAAAATGTAGGGACCTTAATTGGTGTTTGAAAATTTAAAACTTTAAAAAGAAAGTTGGGCATATACCCACTTGATGGGAAGTTTTGAAAGTCATCTAGCTGTTGGAATTAATTTCTTTTTAGTTTTTAAATTCTGATATGATAGGATAGGATTTGTTACTTAACAAAGGATATGACAAGATTCTGTTTGAGAGTAGTTTAGACATAGAAGAGTTCATCTCTATTTTTTCTTCTCTTGCTATATAGTTTGTATTTTGCTTCTTTTAAATGATAAGAGTGAAAACTTTCTACAATGAAAATTATTTTGCATAACCATTATATCTATAGTTTCCATACTTTTTGCTGGAATTACTTGGTATTGTGGCCCCTATTAGGGTAAAGAACTTTAACAGCAATAGTTGTATGATACAAACTGCACTTGTACACCTTTCCAAATGATCCCATTCCAATTTTCAAATCTTCAGAGAATGATGAGGTAGTGGACACTATTTCATCCCAAGCAAACTTTCGATACGACGGCGCGGAACCAGTAATAGCATCCTCCAGCTTTTCTTTATCTTTAGCTGCACGGATAGCCTTCAACTCTGCTTCTTTTCTTTCTGCAGCTTCTCTTTTAGCACACTCTTTCAAATATTTTGCTTCTTTTGCTGCAGCTTCATATTTCTCTCTTTCTTGTCTTGCCAATTCTTTGGCCATTTCCTCCTTAGCAAGAATCTCCTTCAGTTTCATGGATTCTTCTGATCGCCTCTTGCTGAGATCATTCAACTGTTCAGAAGAAAGAATTTGATTTCAAGAAAGAACTGGAGCCATGAGAGGGTATGGGGTTCCATAAACAAGCTAATAGATATTACCTTTCATGATGCATTTATGCTTTCGCTTTGAGCTACTGCATGCATTCCTTGGGCTTGTCTTAGTTCAATTCTCAACTTTTCCAGCTCAAGGCTAACATTTTCCTGATAAATGACCACAAAAAAATTCAGTTGCAAAAGGATTTTGCTGAAGCAACAACTAGAAAAGTATAGTATTCTCATGCAGCATAAGGGCCTTGAGCTAGGCAACCCACTCTAACAAACTAGGCAACTCACATTTTTTAGACTATAACCTTTTACTTTCTATATATATATATATATATATATGGCAATGCATTTTGTTTTTGTTAAAAAAAAAAAAAAGGAAACCAACTTTTAGTTAGCCTGTAAGACTCAAAACCTTTGAAAAAGGGCTATCGTTAGCTAATTTTAAATTCAGTGTTTCTATAGTTTTAATTTCAGAAATTTCTTTATTAAAGAAAATTAAAGTAAGTTTTGATTTATTGAATTTGAGATAAGTTATGATTATTATCCAATTTGATAATTATTGGATTATTTTCTATAATTATATTAAAGTTGGTAGTTGTGAAATAATAAGGATTTTTATATGATTCGGATTAAATAATTAATATTTTAAATATTAATACTGTTATTTTGGAAAATAAAGGGTTTAATTATATTATTTCTAATTATTTTGATTTGGGCATTTTATGGAAAATAATTTGTAAGATTGATGAGCAAATAGTATTTTTCTATATACAATTAGTGCTGGATTTAATTTGGGTTTCAATTACTACATTATTCCCAATTTCATCTGAAATTACTAAAATGCCCCTAACCCTAATTTTTGAAAATGAAACCCTAACCCTGGAAACCCTAACCCGACTCGGTTTTCCCCAACTGCTGCAGCCCCTCTCTTCTAACAGCAGCAGCAACACTTCCCCTTTCCTCAAACCAATACACTCAGCAGCAGCAGCAGATCTTTCCCTTTTCCAACAGAACGCAACACACATGGCTTCCCATTTCATGAAAGAAAGAAATTGAGGCAGAGAGGGAGAGGGAGACTGAGTTGCGGCTGAGGAGAGGCGGAAGGAAGTTCACCGCGTTGCCATCGCCTCGCTGCCGCGCCAATGCGTCCTACGTCGCCGCCGTTGCTAGCCGAAGGGAGAAGAAGGATCTGTTCGCGCTGTCACCACGCGGTTGCTGAGCCGTGCCGTTGCCGCCATTGCCGTCCTGTCCCTGGAGCCTGAGCCGCACCTCTATCACCGAATCAGAGGAGCTCATCCTTGCTGAGTCGTCACCATCTTGCCTCTGCCGGCGAGCACGAAGAGAGAGGGAGAGCGCGACAAAGGAGACCATCGTCGCCTGGGTCGCCGTCGTCGGGACTCCTTGCCGTTGCCAGTCCTGCTTGTTCTGTCGCTGGGAAACTCATCGCTGTTGGGGTCTCACCGCCGTCGTTCCAGTTGTGGCTGGTGTCTGAAAAGAACTGAAAATTGATGGTTTAGAAGTTATAATAAATACTCGTTGTAAGTATAGTTACTAAACCAAGCAATCAACCTTTCTTACAAACGTTTTGGTTGTCACAAGTAACAAACCCCATTTTAAAATTGATAACCGAGTATTTAAACCTCGGATCGTCTTCTCAAGGAACTGCAGGGAAGTATGTTCTTATTATTGGTTATGAAGATTGTAAATTGGGGTTTTGAAGGTAGGGAGCAAGTAAATTAAATTGCAATTAAAATAAATAAAAGACTGTAAAGTGAATAAATGACCGTAAAACATACTTTTGGCAAGGTTTGAGAAATTGGAAGTCCTGTCCTAGTTATCCTTATCAATGATGATAAAAATTGAATCTTAATTCCACTTAGTTAACCTTTGCTAGAGCAAGGGAAGGTCAAGTGACTAATTAGTTAGATCCTCAAATCCTAGTTAATTCCTAAGGAAAGATTTGGATTATTGAAGTTCAATTCAATTAGCAAAGATAACGATTATCAATCATGTTGAGTTTGATAACTCCAGAGTTACTGATTTCTTAACCAAGACCAAAAGGAGAAAAATAAATCTACTGGAATAAAAATGTCTTCAGATTAGGAATAACAATAACATAAATAAAAGAGAGCAATTGTAAACTGAAATACCTCAAATAACATTAATTCAAAAGAGTAACCTGTAACATAGAAGAATTCATAAATAAAATTGAGAAAATAATAAAAGGAATATTGAACCTGGTAAAAAGAGATAATCCTGAAAGCGAATAAAATCCTAATCTAAATCCTAATCCTAAAGAGAGAGAGGAGAGAATCTCCCTCTCAAAACTAAATCTAAATCATGAGAAGTGAATTATGAGAGCCTGATTATGAATGGATGCATTCCCCCACTTTATAGCCTCTAATCTGTGTGTTCTGGGCTGAAAAATGGGTCAAAAGCAGCCCAGAAATTGCTCCCTGTGATTTCTGTTACGTTCAGGTCGCGGGCAAGTGACGCGGAGGCGTCGTCCGCGCGGACAAGTTCGTAGATGCGATGCGGGCGCGTCATTCACGCGTTCGCGTCGCCTAACTTCGGAGCAGCTATGGCAAATTATATATCAGATCGAAGCCCCGGACGTTAGCTTTCCAACGCAACTGAATCCGCGTCGTTTGGATTTCTGTAGCTAAAGTTATAGCCGTTTGAGTGCGAAGAGGTCTGGCTGTACAACTTAACAGTTTCTCCAACTTCTTGTATTCCTTCCACTTTTGCATGCTTCCTTTCTATCCTCTGAGCCATTCCTACCCTGTAATCTCTGAAATCACTTAACACACATATCAAGGCATCTAATGGTGATAAGAGAAGATTAATATTAGCAATATAAAGGCCAAAGAAGCATGTTTTCAATCATAGCACAAAATCAGGAAGGAAGACATAAAGCATGTGATTAGTATGAATAAATAGGTAAAGAGTTGATAAAAACCACTCAATTGAGCACAAGATAAACCATGAAATAGTGGTTTATCAGTGTCACGCCGGAGAGCCATCATCGCGGGTTGGAGCTGATTCTTTTGCTGTCGTTTCATCGTTGCTGCGGCTGAGTTGCGGCCGTTGGATCTGACCGGAGAGGAAGGTGGTGACGATGGTGGATGTTGGTGCTGGGTTAGCGCGGCCACTGCTGCTGGCCGTTCCAAGCTGCTTCGCCGTCTCTGCCACCGGAGAATGCAGCTTAGTCGCCGGAAAACTCTGCCGGTAAGGGCTTTAATTGAGGTTTTTGCCTTTTTGGATTTCGAGAAGGTTTTAATGCTGCGTGGTTTTTATAGTTGATCCATCGGAGCTTCTGGCCACCGCCGGAGCTGTTGTCGGGCCTGTTTGAAATCACAGCTGCTTCGTTTCGCTAGTTCAATAAGTATTTATATTTCGAAAAGCCTCGCGTTAGTATTCCGTTGTGTTCGGTTAATGAATATGAGTATTGATAACGTGGGGTCGAGTCCTGATTATTGTATGTTGCGATTAGTGTTGCTATGGTTATTGCGAACGTGACTGGGAGCTAAGGTTTTGGTTGCCGTCAGTTCGGGTTGAGGCGGAAAGGACTCTGTGAGACGTTTGGGTTATGGAATTGCGTTGAGATAGGGGCGCTTTCCAAAAACTATATTTTATATATTGGAATTATTACATATGGATACTGATGTGAGTGAATGTGTATTTGGTGATTGTATCGGCCTTATGTATGGCTTGATTTGCCTTGGTTGGTTATGAACGTCTGTTGGTTTTGTTGTGTGGTTTTGTGGAACGAAATGCTTTTCAAGTTGATTCTTTTAAAGTTTTGAGATCGAGTTTAACCCGTTGAGAATTGATTTGAGTTAATTTTATTGAGAATGTGAAAAATAGAATCCACTCTTGAATTCAGCCTGGCTTGCTTTAAATGATCTGATTTGATAAATGATTGTTGCTGAACCGTTTCTTTAAAGCTTTGGAAATGAGTTAATTCGGTTGATATTGGTGTGATTTTGAAACGGTTTCCTTGAGATATGCCAATGAGGCGACTGTTGGATTTAGCTTGATTTTGAATTGATTTTGGATTCTGGACTGTTGAAAAGGATTGTGGAACAATTTAGTTGGGACCCGAACCGGGTGGCAAAGTCCAAGTTTTAGGGGAGATGCTGCCAAAATTTCTATAACATCTGAGTCTTTATTGAAATGTTGTTTGGAAAAATGATGAGTTAAAGACTTCTACTATTTTATTTGAATTATCAAGAAAAAGATGTTTCATGCTTTTGAAATGAATTACTAAAGAGGAAATTGTGATTTAGTCTTGCTTCTTAAGAAAGGCATTGTATCTCTTTCAGGAGAAAGTTATTTAGATGAAACTTATGTTTTAAAGCTGTTTTAAATGTGACAAGGGCTATGCCTTTGAATTTGACTTGAGGGTTTCAATTAGAGGAGTTTCAATGACCTTGAAAGAACCTGAATGTCTGTTGACAAGTTTCATTTTGAAATGTGTGGAACAAGGTTTTAAGTACTCTTTAAATTCTGAATTCTTGCAAGACTAAAACAATTTTGAACAGTTGAAATGTTCTAGAAATTATCATGAGGGTTGAAGTCGGTTTCGCCTAAGTAAAGGAAACGGCTTTGAAAGAAGTAAATGATTACGTGACTTGGTTTGGCTTAGACCCTATTTTATTACTCAAATCGGAAAGCCAAGGTTTTAATGATTTTAAATGAATTTGGCAAAATGAGTTATGTTATTCTCCCCTAAAGACTTGAGACTCTGCCGAGAAACTTTTGTTATAAATTCCATTGTTGGATGGATGATTTTGAATATTTCAAAATAAATCTTTAACTTGCCATGATTATGGAAGTTTTGGAAAGAGGATGCCGAGAGTGGCATTGTTTTCAAAGGGGAATTTACCTTGAGTAAAAGTGGCTTATGAGCCTGAGATAATTTGAGAAATGAGATGTTTAAAGCCAAGGCTGAAAAGAGTTGAAACTTGATTTCAAAGTGAAATGATTTGAGAAAAAGTGATTTATGGATTAAATGCCGATTTTATGAATTTGATGATGTTGAATGGTGGAAGTGCTGTTTGTTTGTGAGCCGGAATGGCTGTGTATGATTATGAATAATGGCTAGTTCTGGATTGAACCGTGAGCCGGAATGGCTGTGTGTGATATGAATATTGGCTGGTTCTGGATTGAACCGTGAGCCGGATGGCTGAGATGGATGTTGATCCATGGCTGAGAATGAAAGCATATGTGCTGAGATATTGATAATTTGCGATATTGGACTTCCACTATTGGAGATACGAGTTTCCCTGGGAGAAAGCAGTGACTAGCCACCACGTGCTCCAGGTGGAGACTCGAAGCTCTTTTGACCCTATGTCGTCAGGGTTGCCAGGCACTGTGAAATTCCCGAATGAGCTCACCCCCGTGAATATTCACCAGTAAAGGTGATGGATATGGATCATGATTATGATCACAATTATGTTGAGTATAACTCGAGTTGGGGAGACACGACAGAGGGACAGTCCAATGGTTAGCTACCAGGACTTGTCGGGTTGGCTATATAATCGACAGATGATATCATCAGCCACTAGGGACAGGCATGCATCATATGCATCTATGTGACATTGTTTGGATGTGCATATTGTACTTGGTTTGCCTTTGTGATTACTTGTGATTAACTGCTATTTGTTCTACTTGCTGTAACTGTTTGTTTGTGCTTGAACTTCCTATCTGTATTTGCGACTGGGACTCTGTTGGATTGTGGTGATTGATTGATGGTTGGATTGTTTGGGCCTAGGGCCGTGGTTGAAATGAGATGGACCGATAGTTAGTTTCGGTTTTGTGTTTCTGCTTTGGAATAAAATATGAAAGGCTATTTTGGTTCTGCATAGATAAACCATTTTGAAAGGCTTTTGAGTTTTTGAGAATTGAATGGTTTTTCTTTCAGAAAATATTTTTAGACTTTATTTTTATTGTAAACCGTTGTTTTTGAAAAGGAGGCATAAGACGGTTATTAATCACTAGTACGGTTTATCTTCACGTATCCTATTACAGTAATTCCCAAAAACTCTCTACTGAGAACCCTTTCGAGGATGATGTTCTCACCCCCTACATTTTT
The DNA here is from genome assembly GCF_003086295.3 of Arachis hypogaea. Taxonomy (NCBI): domain Eukaryota; kingdom Viridiplantae; phylum Streptophyta; class Magnoliopsida; order Fabales; family Fabaceae; genus Arachis; species Arachis hypogaea. The sequence continues at coordinate 55,195,661 of NC_092046.1, forward strand.
TCCCCTTTCAGGATATGGGCGCAAAAGTCACCAAGAGTTATTTAGTTGTTGTTGAGATGCTCTGTACTGTTTTAGTTATGGTTTATTGTACCCTCGCCTTTATCTTGATATATTCTGAAAGAGGGATAGGGACTGTATTGGATAATGCTTGTAATATTATCTATGTATATAAGTGTATATATGTATGTAATCTTTATGAATTTTTGTAAGATGTATGGTATTTATGGATGTACGTTATCGAACGAAAGTATTTTTGGGAGCGGTATTACGGTTTAAAGTTTTAAACAGGCTCATAAATTAGTATTAAATAGTATAAGTGTCATCGTAATGTCCGAGATACCAGAGTCGCGCAGCCGGAAGCATGAGCTTTGGTAGTTAGGGTGTTACATAGCCAACTTTGTTTTAGGATTTATAATTTAGGGTCTAGAGCTAAGGGTTTATGATAAGATAAATAAACAAAATTTCAAGAAGTTGGATGATATTGACTACACATATCCTCTTTAAATCCCTCAATAAGATATGTATTTATTGATATTCACACACAGTAATATATTGCTCAGTAATAAGATTACTTACCACATCAAAATGAATGCAAAATCGATCTGATAATGACTCTACAGCACCAAATGCCCAACAAGAATCACAATGACCCTAAATAATCAGCATAAGGATTATCTAAGTACCTCTTGAACCTTGATATTGTTTAGGGTTAAAATGTAGAAAAGAAAAGGAAAAATTACCTGATCTTCAATGCAGAAATTGATTCACCAATCCATATTATTATGATATGAGGAAAAAAAAAGATTCAGCACCTCCTTTCAAACAAACTATTTGATTAATAAATTAAACTTAACAATGGAGAAGGAGCAAGCAAATGACCTAGAATTCTTCCAATGGTACTACACTGAGACCATTGAGTCCTTGCATCAAACTCCTTTGGCAATTTCAATGATTTTGGATGAGTCACAATGGGTGCACTTATCAGTTCCTTCTTAAGAGTTGGTTTAACACTAAGCAGGCGCTTAAATTCTCCAACCTGCACATCAAGCACAATATAGATTCTACAAATGATAAAATTATAAAAAAATTACCATATTTTCAACAAGATGTGGGACCTTTTTTTCAATTAGCAGTGCAATAAAATAGGATCTGATTCAGTGACATGAAGATGATATTTTGTCCTAGCAGTAATATTTTAGTCTTAGAATTCCCTCCCACGTCTATTAAAATGTTAACAAAAGAAAAATGTACAGCAAGCAAATAATCAAATAGATAACTCTACAGCATAAAGTAAGGATATTAAAAATTGTGTAACCTTCTTAAGTCTTTCTTCCAGATTATATCCAATTTGGGATTAGATCGAACCCTAGGCCCTTCCACATTCACTTGGTTTGCTTTCTTTGGTTATCTCTTGTACTCAAACCAGTCAATTCCTATAATACAGAATGTGTCATATACAATTCACATAATTAAAACCACAAAATTTAAGTCCCGTACTAAACAAGAACAAATTCTCACCGTAATGACTTGGAATGATATGAGAATTAGTTCCATGAGATCTGATAGCTTCAAATGCACTTTCAATCGAAGCTTCCAGAGACTCCATCTTGCTCACCTTCCAGATCTCCTCAGCCAGTGCCACTGAGTCTGCAAAGAAATCGCACTCTGAGTGCTTCAAGCTAGCGGAGCAAAATCAGAACCAGCAAAAGAAGCTGTCGTGGAAGACAACGCAGAAACGGAATATCTAAGCATTACCTCAACGATTTGAATGGAATCATCCCTAAAATACTATCTCGAGAGGCGAGAGCTCCATGAATTGAGAGGCTCCACGATCACCTCGTCTTCCATTCATAACTCCAGCAGGTGACGCGTTGACGGAGGAGACTTGGCGGCAACGGCGGCAAGGAGATGAATGGCGGTGGTGATGGAATCCAGATTTTAGGGTTTCAGACTCTGATCTCCCTCGTTCTCTCTCTCTCGAATAACTTCAATTTTTTTATTTTTGGTATGGGCTTGGTAAATATTTGTTTGGGTTGGGTTTTTTATAATTAATTGGGTTGAAAACAAACAGTGAGAGTTTTTGTTAATTATTTAAAATGGTTACAAATAAAATAGATTGTGGAGGTTCTAATAACTCTCACTAAAAAACTTCCACAAACAAATAAAAATTTTGTAGTGATAGTGACATCCTTCTCCTCTCTTCTCCCTATTCGAGTTCTCTCTCTCTCTCTTTCTCTCTCTCTCTGTGTGCTGAAATGAGCTTCTTAGGCTCATTTATGGCTTTATATAAGTTGAGCTTGGCCCAACTTGAGTTCGGTCCAACCGTGTAGCATTTTTGGTTCGTTTGGCCCAACTTTGGGCCAAACCTTTAGGATAAGTGACCGGTTTGCTAGATCTTCTCCCAACTGCAAATTGGGATCTTTTTGTACTGTCTTCTAGATCTTCCTAATTCAATCCAGCATATACGAGCAGCATCAGAAAAATTGGCTTGTACCAATCGAACCTTCTTTTCCTCTGAAAGGATGCAATTTGTAAAAATCGACTCTACCTTTCTTTCCCATCTGAAATAAGCTTCAGGATCATTCCTCCCTTTAAATACAGGGATTTGCAATCGAGAACCTTTTTTGCATATGAGATTCCTTCATCATCACTATCGTAATACTCAATCATTTTTTGTGACTCTTTTTTTTTTCTTGGTTTTTATGGATTCTAAAGTGAATTTGCAGAAATTAAAGAGAAAAAAAAAACAAAGAGACTAAACAAAACCCATTAAACGTGTAGATAAATAAGAATTTACTTACGACCTGGCTCTGATACCAGATGATAAGAAAAAATTAGAATGAAGGATAGAGGGATAAGAAAGAGACGAAGAAAAGACGCAACAGAAACTTAAAAGGATAGATAAATGGGTTTTTTCTACTAGACCTCAAAGAAACTTGTTCTTAGCAACCTAGGTCACCGGAAGGGTTTTTCCTACTAGACCTTCAAAGAACCTGTCCTTGACAACCTAGATCAGGGAATAAAAATTGAATCACTCAATTTTCTCCATGCAATCAGCGAAGCAAATCAGTCATCTCACTTAATCACACTAAAAAAATGCGCATAAAGCACTAAAAAAATTTTATTCATTAAAGTTGTGTAAATGTCTCACCAAAGGTGTTTAAATAGACCCCTAATAAATTAGCTAAAAGATAAGATAAGATAAGACAACTAATTTAAATCGTATTTGATCTTATTGGATTAGATCAAATTTGATTTAAATTTTAAAATCCTAAAGATATGATAACTAATTTAAATAAGATTTGATCTTATTAGATTACATTAGATTAGATTTAAACTTAAAATCCCTAAAAATACTACTAAGCAAATAAGAAGTAAATCAAATCTTCTAACAAACTCTAACAGCAAAACAAATTAAAAATAAATGACTAAAAATTCAAAAATTAATAAAAATTATGCCTCCCATTGAATTTGGAAAGTTTTATTGGGATTCTTGTTGTCCTGCCTTAGTCCAATGGGCCTTATGAATTGTTGCCCTTTCAGCACCACTGTTTTTGAGACGGACTCTTGGTTTTCTTGATGTCCAAGACTAGCATGGCACAATTCTTCTAGTATTCAGATCTTTGAACATGACGAGATTACCATTCTGTCCTTTAGCTCTGAAATGACAAAAATGCCCTCCTGAGCACAGGTGGCTTCCGGTTCCAATGGTTAGTGGTAACACTATGGAACCATCTAGTATGAGGAAGTTGTCTTTGAGTCTAGTGACCCCGTTGCGGTGGGTTTATAGATTTTCCTTTTGGAGATCCAGTTTGTTGAAGGCTCCTCTAAAGAGGACGTTAGAATCAGCTCCGGTGTTGACCAGTATTCTTTTCACAAGTCCGGTTCCAAATTTTACCAAGATGCCGAATAGGGCGTCTTCTGCCGAGGTGCCTGATGAGCGGATATTTTATACGCTTTTTGGTGGTATTTTCATGTAATTTTTAGTATGTTTTAGTTACTTTTTATTATATTTTTATTAGTTTTTATGCAAAAATCACATTTCTGGACTTTACTATGAGTTTGTGTGTTTTTTTGTAATTTCAGGTATTTTCTGGCTGAAATTGAGGGACCTGAGCAAAAATCTGATTCAGAGGCTGAAAACGGACTGCAGATGCTGTTGGATTCTGACCTCTCTGCACTCGAAATGAATTTTCTGGAGTTACAGAAGCCCAATTGGTGCGCTCTCAATTGCATTAGAAAGTAGACATCTTGGGCTTTCCAACAATATATAATAGTCCATAATTGGCTCGAGATTTGGTAGCACAAACTGGCGTTTAAACGCCAGCTCCTTACCCTTTTCTTGCGTTAAATGCCAGAACTGGCATAAAAATTGGAGTTAAACGCCCAAACTGGCACAAAAGCTGGAGTTCAACGCCAGGAATAGCCTATGCATGTGAAAGCTTCAATGCTCAGCCCAAACACACATCAAGTGGGCCCCGGAAGTGGATTTCTGCACTATCAATCTTAGCTTACTCATTTTTTGTAAACCTAGGTCACTAGTCGAGTATAAAAACCACTTTTAGAGATTCATTTTGTACCTCATGACATTTTTACATCTAAATTTTGTATCTTCTACGGCATGAGTCTCTAAACTCCATGGTTGGGGGTGAGGAGCTCTGCTGTGTCTTGATGGATTAATGCAATTACTACTGTTTTCTATTTAATCACGCTTGTTTCTATTCTAAGATATTCACTCGCACTTCAACATGATGAATATGATGATCCGTGACACTCATCACCATTCTCAACCTATGAACGCGTGCCTGACAACCACTTCCGTTCTACCTGAGATTGAGTGTATATCTCTTGGGTTCTCGGTTCACTAGTTTAATTGCATCTCCTGACAACAGAGCATTCGAATCCGTGAGACCAGAGTCTTCGTGGTATAAGCTAGAATCAATTGGCAGCATTCTTGAGATCCGGAAAGTCTAAACCTTGTCTGTGGTATTCCGAGTAGGATCTGGGATGGGATGACTGTGACGAGCTTCAAACTCAATGGATCCTATTCCAACACTAGTGAGAACCGACAGATGATTAGCCCTACAAAACCCATAGCTGGACCATTTTCATTGAGAGGACGGATGGTAGCCATTGACAACGATGATCCACCAACATACAGCTTGCCATGGAAGGAGCCTTGCGTGCGCAAAGAAGAAGACAGTAGGAAAGTAGAGATTCAGAAGACAGAGCATCTCCAAAACCTCAACCTGTTCTCTATTACTGCATAACAAGTATTATTTAATCCATGTTCTTTTACTCATTCCAATTAAAACTAAGAATCATTACTAATATCCTGACTAAGAGTTACAAGATAACCATAGCTTGCTGATGAGCGGATAATTTGTACGCTTTTTGGCATTGTTTTTAGTATGTTTTTAGTAGGATCTAGTTACTTTTAGGGATGTTTTCATTAGTTTTTATGTTAAATTTACATTTCTGGACTTTACTATGAGTTTGTGTATTTTTCTGTGATTTCAGGTATTTTCTGGCTGAAATTGAGGGACTTGAGCAAAAATCAGATTCAGAGGTTGAAGAAGGACTGCTGATGCTGTTGGATTCTGACCTCCCTGCACTCAAAGTGGATTTTCTGGAGCTACAGAACTCCAAATGGCGCGCTTCCAATTGCGTTGGAAGGTAGACATCCAGAGCTTTTCAAAAATGTATAATAGTGCATACTTTGTCCGAGTTTAGATGACGTAAAAGGGCGTTGAACGCCAGTTCTACGCTGCTGTCTGGAGTTAAACGCCAGAAACAAGTCACAAACCAGAGTTGAACGCCAGAAATACGTTACAACCTGGCGTTCAACTCCAAGAAGGACCTCTACACGTGCAACACTCAAGCTCAGCCCAAGCACACACCAAGTGGGCCCTGGAAGTGGATTTATGCATCAATTACTTACTTTTGTAAACCCTAGTAGCTAGTTTATTATAAATAGAACTTTTTACTATTGTAATTAGACATCCTGGAATGTATTTTGATCCTGTGATCAAGTCTTAGTTACTCCGGTTCCCCTCTGGGACCGAGACCAATGAACTCCATTATCACTTATGTATTTTCAATGGTAGAGTTTCTACACTCCATAGATTAAGGTGTGGAGCTCTGCTGTTCCTCAAAGATTAATGCAAAGTACTACTATTTTCTATTCAATTCATCTTATTTCGCTTCTAAGATATTCTTTCGTACTTCAACCTAAATGTGATGAACGTGACAATCATCATCATTCCCTATGAATGTGTGCCTGACAACCACTTCCGTTCTACCTTAGATTGAATGAGTGTCTCTTAGATCTCTTAATCGGAATCTTCGTGGTGTAAGCTAGAATGATGGCGGCATTCAAGAGAATCCGGAAAGTCTAAACCTTGTCTGTGGTATTCCGAGTAGGATTCAATTATTGAATGACTGTGACGAGCTTCAAACTCGCGATTGCTGGGCGTAGTGACAGACGCAAAAGGAGGGTGAATCCTATTCCAGCATGATTGGGAACCTCAGATGATTAGCCGTGCCGTGACAGGGCATTTTGGATCATTTTCACAAGAGGAGGGGATGTAGCCACTGACAACGGTGATGTCCTTGCACAAAGCCAGCCATAGAAAGGAGTAAGACTGATTGGATGAAGATAGCAGGAAAGCGGAGGTTCAGAGGAACGATTGCATCTCCATACGCTTATCTGAAATTCTCACCAATGATTTACATAAGTATATCTATCCTTCTTTTATTACTACATTTCGAAAACTACATAACTATTTTATATCCGCCTGACTGAGATTTACAAGGTGACCATAGCTTGCTTCATACTAACAATCTCCGTGGGATTCGACCCTTACTCACGTAAGGTATTACTTGGACGACCCAGTGCACTTGCTGGTTAGTTATGCGAAGTTGTGAAGATATGTTTAGACCATGGTTTTGTGCATCCGTTTTTGGTACCATTGCCAGGGAATCAATTTCGAATAATAATTCACAACCTGAGTAACAATTTCGCATACCAAGTTTTTGGCGCCGTTGCCGGGGATTGTTCGAGTTTGGACAACTGACGGTTCATCTTGTTGCTCAGATTAGGTAATTTTCTTTTTGTTTTATTTTCAAAAATTTTTCAAAAATATTTCAAAAATTTTTCTTTTGTTTTTGAAAAAAAATAATAAAAATAATGTTTTCAAAAATAAATTATTCTATGGCTTCAAAACTTTCAAGAATGAATTCTAGAGTTTCATGGTAACATGTTGAATCCTATCTGGCTGAAAAGCCATACCCAAACTCCTTTGGGATTGGTCTTCAACTAATCACCTCAATGGATGTAATTCCATTCTAAAGCTTGACTGGCTATTAAGCCATGTCTAACCCTCAGATTGGAGCTTTAGACTAAAGAGTACAAGATTCCTGGAATTCATATTAAAGATTTTGGAATCCTTATTTTTCCTTTTTCAAATGATTTTCGAAATTTTTAAAAGAAAATACAAAAAAAAAATTCATAAAATTATAAAAATCAAAAATATATTTTGTGTCTCTTGTTTGAGTCTTGAGTCATGTTATAAGTTTGGTGTCAATTGCATGTTCATCTTGCATTTTTCGAAAAATTCATGCATTCATAGTGATCTTCATGATCTTCAAGTTGTTCTTGGTAAGTCTTCTTGTTTGATCTTTGCATTTGCATGTTTTGTGTCTTTTCTTCTTTTTCATATGCATTCTTGAAATCTTAGTGTCTAAGCATTAAATATTTCTAAGTTTGGTGTCTTGCATGTTTTCTTTGCATTAAAAATTTTCAAAAATATGTTCTTGATGTTCATCATGACATTCAAAGTGTTCTTGGTGTTCATCTTGACATTCATAGCATTCTTGCATGCATTCATTGTTTTGATCCATAACTTTCATGCATTGCATCATTTTTCTTGTTTTTCTCTCTCATCATAAAAATTCAAAAAAATCAAAAAAATATCTTTCCCTTTTTCTCTCTTAAAATTTTGAAAATTAGATTTGACTTTTTCAAAAATTTTTAAAATCTAGTTGTTTTTATGAGTCAAATCAAATTTTCAATTTAAAAATCTTATCTTTTTCAAAATCTTTTTCAAAAATCTTTTTCTTAATTTTACATCATATTTTCGAAAATAACATCATCAATTAATGTTTTGATTCAAAAATTTCAAGTTTGTTACTTACTTGTTAAGAAAGATTCAAACTTTAAGTTCTAGAATCATATTTTATGATTTCTTGTGAATCAAGTCATTAATTGTGATTTTAAAAATCAAATCTTTTTTTAAAAACTAATTTCAATCACATGTTTTCAAAAATATCTTCTTATCTTACCTTTTTCAAAAATTTGATTTCAAAATATCATTTCTAACTTCCTAACTTCTTATCTTTTCAAATTTGTTTCAACTAACTAATTAACTTTTTGTTTGTTTCTTATCTTTTTCAAAACCACCTAACTAACTCTCTCTCTCTCTCTCTAATTTTCGAAAATATCTCCCTCTTTTTCAAAATTTCTTTTTAATTAAACTAATTATTTTATTTTTTATTTGAATTTTTGAAAAACTATTAACCTTTTTCAAAAACTATTTTCGAAAATCACTAACTCTCTTTCAAAAATTATTTTCGAAAATCCTCTCACTCTCTCATCTTATTCTATTTATTTATTCATCTACTGACATATCTTCCTCACATCACTCACCAAATTCGAACCCCCTCTTCTATCTGTGTTCGAATTTTTTTTATTCTTCTTTTTCTACTAACAATAAGGAACCTCTTTACTGTGACATAGAGGATTCCTCTTCTTTTTTTTTCTCTTCTCTTTCTTATGAGCAGGGACAAAGAAAAAAGCATTCTTGTTGAAGCTGATCCAGAACCTGAAAGGACTCTAAAGAGAAACTAAGAGAAGTTAAATTACAACAATCCAGAGACAACCTTATTGAAAATTTTGAACAAGTAAAGGAGATGGCAGCCGAACCCAACAACAATAATGCAAGGAGGATGCTTGGTGACTTTACTGCACCTAAGTCCAATTTACATGGAAGAAGCATCTCCATTCCTGCCATTGGAGCAAACAACTTTGAGCTGAAACCTCAGCTAGTTTCTCTGATGCAGCAGAACTGCAAGTTTCATGGACTTCTATCCGAAGACCCTTTTCAGTTCTTAACTGAATTCTTGCAGATCTGTGATACTGTTAAGACTAATGGAGTAGATCCTGAAGTCTACAGGCTCATGCTTTTCCCTTTTGCTGTAAGAGACAGAGCTAGAATATGGTTGGACTCTCAACCCAAAGACAGCCTGAACTCTTGGGATAAGCTGGTCACGGCTTTCTTAGCCAAGTTCTTTCCTCCTCAAAAGCTGAGCAAGCTCAGAGTGGATGTTCAAACCTTCAGACAGAAAGAAGGTGAATCCCTCTATGAAGCTTGGGAAAGATACAAACAGCTGACCAAAAAGTGTCCTTCTGACATGCTTTCAGAATGGACCATCCTGGATATATTCTATGATGGTTTATCTGAGCTATCAAAGATGTCATTGGATACTTCTGCAGGTGGATCCATTCACCTAAAGAAAACGCCTGCAAAAGCTCAAGAACTCATTGACATGGTTGCTAATAACCAGTTCATGTACACTTCTGAGAGGAATCCTGTGAGTAATGAGACGCCTCAGAAGAAGGGAGTTCTTGAAGTTGATACTCTGAATGCCATATTGGCTCAGAATAAAATATTGACTCAGCAAGTCAATATGATTTCTCAAAGTCTGAATAGAATGCAAGCTGCATCCAACAGTACTCAAGAGGCTTCTTATGAAGAAGAAGCTTATGATCCTGAGAACCCTGCAATAGCAGAGGTAAATTACATGGGTGAACCATATGGAAACACCTATAATCCATCATGGAGAAATCATCCAAATCTCTCATGGAAGGATCAAAGGCCTCAATAAGGCTTTAATAATGGTGGAAGAAACAGGTTTAACAATAATAAACCTTTTCCATCATCCACTCAGCAACAGACAGAGAACTCTGAACAAAATACCTCTAATTTAGCAAACTTAGTCTCTGATCTATCCAAGGCCACTGTAAGTTTCATGAATGAAACAAGGTCTTCCATTAGAAATTTGGAAGCACAAGTGGGCCAGCTGAGTAAAAGGATCACTGAAATCCCTCCTAGAACTCTCCCAAGCAATACAGAAGAGAATCCAAAAGGAGAGTGCAAGGCCATTGACATAAGCACCATGGCCGAACCTGTAAGGGAAGGAGAGGACGTGAATCCCAAGGAGAAAGACCTCCTGGGATGTCCAGTGATCAATAAGGAGCTTCCCTCTGAGGAACCAAAGGACTCTGAGGCTCATCTAGAGACCATAGAGATTCCATTGAACCTCCTTATGCCATTCACGAGCTCTGATAAGTATTCCTCTTCTGAAGAGAATGAGGATGTTACTGAAGAGCAAGCTGCCAAGTTCCTTGGTGCAATCATGAAGCTGAATGCCAAATTATTTGGTATTGAGACTTGGGAAGATGAACCTCCCTTGTTCACCAATGAATTAAGTGATCTGAATCAACTAACATTGCCTCAGAAGAGACAGGATCCTGGAAAGTTCATAATACCTTGTACCATAGGCACCATGATCTTTAAGGCTCTGTGTGACCTTGGTTCAGGGATAAACCTCATGCCCCTCTCTGTAATAGAGAAACTGGGAATCTATGGGGTACAAGCTGCTAAAATCTCATTAGAGATGGCAGACAATTCAAGAAAACAGGCTTATGGACAAGTAGAGGACGTGTTAGTAAAGGTTGAAGGCCTTTACATCCCTGCTGATTTCATAGTCCTGGATACTGGAAAGGAAGAGGATGAATCCATCATCCTAGGAAGACCTTTCCTAGCCACAACAAGAGCTGTGATTGATGTGGACAGAGGAGAATTGATCCTTCAATTAAATAAGGACAACCTTGTGTTTACAACTCAAGGATCTCTCTCTGCATCCATGGAGAGGAAGCAGAAAAAGCTTCTCTCAAAGCAGAGTCAACCAAAGCCCCCACAGTCAAACTCTAAGTTTGGTGTTGGGAGGCCACAACCAAACTCTAAGTTTGGTGTCAAACCCCCATATTCAAACTCTAAGTTTGGTGTTGGGAGGTCTCAACAAAGCTCTGCACATCTGTGAGGCTCCATGAGAGCCCACTGTCAAGCTATTGACATTAAAGAAGCGCTTGTTGGGAGGCAACCCAATGTTTATTTATCTAATTTTATTTTTGTTTTTCATGTTTTCTTAGGTTCATGATCATGTGGAGTCACAAAATAAATATAAAATTTGAAAACAAAATCAAAAACAGCAGAAGAAAAATCACACTCTGGAGGAAGACCTTACTGGCGTTTAAACGCCAGTAAGAAGCATGTTTTGGGCGTTCAACGCCAGAACAGAGCATGGTTCTGGCGCTGAACGCCAGAAATGCACCCTGGAGGAGAGCTGGCGCTGAACGCCCAGAACAAGCACCAACCTGGCGCTGAACGCCCAGAGTTGTGTGCAAGGGCATTTTACATGCCTAATTTGGTGCAAGGTTGTAAATCCTTGAACACCTCAGGATCTGTGGACCCCATAGGATCACCTCAGGATCTGTGGACCCCACAGGATCCTCACCTACCTCCACTCACTTCTTCTCACCCCTCTTTCACACAATCCAATAAACACTCTTCCCCAAAACCCTTCACCAATCACCTCAATCTCTCTTCCCCATCACCTCTTCACCACTCACATCCATCCACTCTTCCCCATAAACCTACCTCATAAACTCCACCTACCTTCAAAATTCAAAATCAATTTCCCATCCAAACCCACCCTAAATGGCTGAACCTTAACCCCCCCTCCCTTCCCTATATAAAGCCTTCCATTCTTCCTCATTTTCACACAACACAACCCTCTCTTCTCTTCTTGGCCGAAACACACCTCCCCCCTCTTCTCCATCTTTTCTTCTTCTTCTTCTTCTTCATCTTTTCTTTCTTCTCTGCTCGAGGGCGAGCAAAATTCTAAGTTTGGTGTGGTAAAAGCATAAGCTTTTTGTTTTTCCATTACCATTGATGGCACCTAAGACCAGAGAATCCTCTAGAAAAGGGAAAGGGAAGACAAAAGCTTCCACCTCCGAGTCATGGGAGATGGAAAGGTTCATCTCTAAAGCCCATCAAGACCACTTCTATGATGTTGTGGCCAAGAAGAAGGTGATCCCCGAGGTCCCTTTCAAACTCAAAAGAAATGAGTATCCGGAGATCCGACATGAAATTCAAAGAAGAGGTTGGGAAGTTCTAACAAACCCCATCCAACAAGTCGGCATCCTAATGGTTCAAGAGTTCTATGCTAATGCATGGATCACTAGGAACCATGATCAAAGTAAGAACCCGAACCCAAAGAATTATCTCACCATGGTTCGGGGGAAATACTTAGATTTTAGTCCGGAAAATGTGAGGTTGGCGTTCAACTTGCCAAACATGGAAGAGAACGCACGCCCCTACATAAGGAGAGTCAACTTTGATCAAAGGTTGGACCAAGTCCTCATGGACATATGTGTAGAAGGGGCTCAATGGAAGATTGACTCAAAAGGCAAACCGGTTCAACTAAGAAGACTGGACCTTAAGCCTGTAGCTAGAGGATGGTTGGAGTTTATTCAATGCTCAATCATTCCCACTAGCAACCGGTCTGAAGTTACTATAGACCGGGCCATCATGATTGGAGAAGAGGTGGAAGTTCATGAGATTATACCTCAAGAACTCTACAAAGTGGCTGACAAGTCCTCCACTATGGCAAGGTTAGCCTTTCCTCACCTCATCTGCCACCTATGCAATTCGGCTGGGATTGACATAGAGGGAGATATCCTCATTAAAGAGGACAAGCCCATCACTAAGAAAAAGATGGAGCAAGCAAGAGAGCCCATTCATGGAGCTCAAGAGGCGCATGAAGCTCATCACCATGAGATCCCGGAGATGCCTCAAATGCATTTTCCTCCACAAAACTATTGGGAGCAAATCAACACCTCCCTAGGAGAACTAAGCTCCAACATGGGACAATTAAGGGTGGAACATCAAGAGCACTCCATCATCCTTTATGAAATTAGAGAAGATCAAAAAGCAATGAGGGAGGAGCAACAAAGACAAGGAAGAGACATAGAAGAGCTCAAGGACATCATTGGTTCCTCAAGAAGGAAACGCCACCATCACTAAGGTGGATTCATTCCTTGTTCTTATTTCTTCTGTTTTTCGTTTTTTATGTTATGTGCTTATCTATGTTTGTGTCTTCATTACATGATCATTAGTAGTTAGTAACTTTGTCTTAAAGTTATGAATGTCCTATGAATCCATCACCTCTCTTAAATAAAAACTGTTTTAATTCAAAAGAACAAGAAGTACATGAGTCTCGAATTTATCCTTGAACTTAGTTTAATTATATTGATGTGGTGACAATGCTTATTGTTTTCTGAATGTATGCTTGAACAGTGCATATGTCTTTTGAAGTTGTTGTTTAAGAACGTTAAATATGTTGGCTCTTGAAAGAATGATGACTAGGATCCCAAGGGCTTTGAGCATCAGTGGATAGGAGGGCCTAAAGGAATAAAATCCTGGTTTAAGCGGCTAAACCAAGCTGTCCCTAACCATGTGCTTGTGGCGTGTAGGTGTCAAGTGAAAACTTGAGACTGAGCGGTTAAAGTCAAGGTCCAAAGCAAAAAAAGAGCATGCTTAAGAACCCTGGACACCTCTAATTGGGGACTTTAGCAAAGCTGAGTCACAATCTGAAAAGGTTCACCCAATTATGTGTCTGTGGCATTTATGTATCCGGTGGTAATACTGGAAAACAAAGTGCTTAGGGCCACGGCCAAGACTCATAAAACAAGTTGTGTTCAAGAATCATCATACTGAACTAGGAGAGTCAATAACACTATCTGAACTCTGAGTTCCTATAGATGCCAATCATTCTGAACCTCAATGGATAAAGTGAGATGCCAAAACTATTCAAGAGGCAAAAAGCTATAAGTCCCGCTCATATGATTGAAACTATGTTTCATTGATAGTTTGAAATTTATAGTATATTCTCTTCTTTTTATCCTATTTGATTTTCAGTTGCTTGGGGACAAGCAACAATTTAAGTTTGGTGTTGTGATGAGCGGATAATTTGTACGCTTTTTGGCATTGTTTTTAGTAAGATCTAGTTACTTTTAGGGATGTTTTCATTAGTTTTTATGTTAAATTTACATTTCTGGACTTTACTATGAGTTTTTGTATTTTTCTGTGATTTCAGGTATTTTCTGGCTGAAATTGAGGGACTTGAGCAAAAATCAGATTCAGAGGTTGAAGAAGGACTGCTGATGCTGTTGGATTCTGACCTCCCTGCACTCAAAGTGGATTTTCTGGAGCTACACAACTCAAAATGGCGCGCTTCCAATTGCGTTGGAAAGTAGACATCCAGGGCTTTTCAGCAATGTATAATAGTTTATACTTTGGCCGAGTTTAGACGACGCAAAAGGGCGTTGAACACCAGTTCTACGCTGCTGTCTGGAGTTAAACGCCAGAAACAAGTCACAAACCAGAGTTGAACGCCAGAAATACGTTACAACCTGGCGTTCAACTCCAAGAAGGACCTCTACACGTGCAACACTCAAGTTCAGCCCAAGCACACACCAAGTGGGCCCCGGAAGTGGATTTATGCATCAATTACTTACTTCTGTAAACCCTAGTAGCTAGTTTATTATAAATAGAACTTTTTACTATTGTAATTAGACATCCTGGAATGTATTTTGATCCTGTGATCAAGTCTTGGTTACTCCGGTTCCCCTCTGGGACCGAGACCAATGAACTCCATTATCACTTATGTATTTTCAACGGTAGAGTTTCTACACTCCATAGATTAAGGTGTGGAGCTCTGCTGTTCCTCAAAGATTAATGCAAAGTACTACTGTTTTCTATTCAATTCATCTTATTTCGCTTCTAAGATATTCATTCGTACTTCAACCTGAATGTGATGAACGTGACAATCATCATCATTCCCTATGAACGTGTGCCTGACAACCACTTCCGTTCTACCTTAGATTGAATGAGTGTCTCTTAGATCTCTTAATCGGAATCTTCGTGGTGTAAGCTAGAATGATGGCGGCATTCAAGAGAATCCGGAAAGTCTAAACCTTGTCTGTGGTATTCCGAGTAGGATTCAATGATTGAATGACTGTGACGAGCTTCAAACTCGCGATTGCTGGGCGTAGTGACAGACGCAAAAGGAGGGTGAATCCTATTCCAGCATGATCGGGAACCTCAGATGATTAGCCGTGCCGTGACAGGGAATCTTGGACCATTTTCACAAGAGGAGGGGATGTAGCCACTGACAACGGTGATGCCCTTGCACAAAGCCAGCCATAGAAAGGAGTAAGACTGATTGGATGAAGATAGCAGGAAAGCGGAGGTTCAGAGGAACGATTGCATCTCCATACGCTTATCTGAAATTCTCACCAATGATTTACATAAGTATATCTATCCTTCTTTTATTACTACATTTCGAAAACTACATAACTATTTTATATCCGCCTGATTGAGATTTACAAGGTAACCATAGCTTGCTTCATACCAACAATCTCCGTGGGATTCGACCCTTACTCACGTAAGGTATTACTTGGATGACCCAGTGCACTTGCTGGTTAGTTATGCGAAGTTGTGAAGATATGTTTAGACCATGATTTTGTGCATCCGTTTTTGGTACCATTGCCAGGGAATCAATTTCGAATAATAATTCACAACCTGAGTAACAATTTCTCATACCACTTGCTTCAAGCCGACAAAAGTGTGATTGTAATTTCGTGCACCAAGTTTTTGGCGCCGTTGTCGGGGATTGTTCGAGTTTGGACAACTGACGGTTTATTTTGTTGCTTAGATTAGGAAAATTTTTTTCTTTTGGGTTTAGAGTCTTCCGTTTGAGTTTAGTTGTATATCTTAAGTTTGGTGTCAATTGCATAAGTTTATTTTTCTTTCATTTTTTCGAATTATTAGTATTTAAAGTACAAAAATTTTTAAGTTTGGTGTCCTTTGTGTTTTTGTTTTCTTAAAAATTTTTCAAAATTTGCTTTTGGTGTTCATCTTGATATTCAAAGTTTTCCTGATTGTTTTCTTTGTGTTGATCTAAAAATTTTAAGTTTGGTGTCATTTTATTATTTTTCTCTTTCCTCATTAAATTCAAAAATATCTTTCATATTTATTTAATTGGGATTTCGAAAATTTCATTTAAAAATTCAGATTTTTATTTTAAAATTTTTATTCTATCTTATCTTAGTTTTAAAATTTCAAAAATTCAAAAATCCGTTTCAAAAATCATATCCAAAGTTTTTCAGATTTTCTTAATTAGTCAATTATTTTAGTTTTTGAAACTTTTATTTTATTTTTATTTTCGAATTACGTTATTTTATTTTTCTTTATTTATTTATTCGGTTGTTTTTAATTAAATAAAAAAATAATTTATTTGTAATTCATATCAATTCCCTTTTCTCCATCAAGGACCTAAGTGGAAATGAACAGTCCAGAAGGACTCTGGGGTCATATGCTAACCCCATTACCGCTGCATACGGGAGTAGTATCTGTATACCTCCCATCAAAGCAAGCAGTTTTGAGCTAAATCCTCAGCTCATTGTCATGGTGCAGCAAATTTGCCAGTATTCCAGTCTTTCACAGGAAGAACCTACTGAGTTTTTGGCACAGTTCTTGCAAATTGCTGATACAGTACGTGACAAGGAAGTAGATCAGGATGTCTACAGATCATTACTGTTTCCATTTGCTGTAAAAGATCAAGCTAAGAGGTGGTTAAAATAACCAACCCACAGCAAGCATAAGAACATGGAAACAGTTATCAGACAAATTCCTGAATCAATATTTCCCTCCAAAAAGGATGACATAGCTAAGGCTGGACATCCAAGGCTTTAAACAAGAGGATGATGAATCCCTTTATAATGCCTGGGAGAGGTACAGAGGGATGCTAAGGAAATGCCCCTCTGAAATATTTTCAGAGTGGGTGCAGTTAGACATCTTCTACTACGGGCTTACAGAAAAAGCTCAGATGTCTCTAGACTACTCAGCTGGTGGATCTATACACATGAGAAAGATAATTTAAGAGGCTCAGGAGCTCATTGATACCGTTGCTAGAAATCAACATCTGTACTCAAGCAGTGAATCCTCCATGAAAGAAGAGGCTAGGGCAATATCCACTGATCATAGTCCTCAAGAACAAATTGTTGAACTTAATCAGCAATTGCTTCTTATGACAAAACAGTTAGCAAAATTTAAAGAGATGCTCCAAGACACTAAAAATGCTAACAAGAATATGGAAGCACAATCTAAACAGATAATAGAAGAATGCCAAGCTGTTCAACTAAGGAGTGGGAAGACATTGAATAATTCAGCTCAAGGTAGCAGAAAGCCAAGAAAGGAACAACTGACTGAGGATGACCAAACCACTGCTCAAAATCCCTCTGAGGACAGTAAGAGCCCAGAGAGAAATACTTCTGGCGTTCAAATGCCAGAAAAGGGTGAAAAATTGGCGTCAAACGCCTAGTGGATGCCCACTACTGGCGTTCAAACGCCAGAAAGGGGTGAAAAACTGGCGTTAAATGCCCATTCCATGCCCAGTTCTGGCGTTCAAACGCCAGAAAAGGGTAGAAAATTGGCGTTAAATGCCCATCCAACCCCTAATCCTGGCGTTCAAACGCCAATGAGGGATCAGACACCTGCAAGTGCTGATTGTAACCCTCCTAAGAAGGCTTCTCTAACCACCTCTGTAGGAAATAAACCTGTAGCAACTAAGGTTGAGGAATACAAAGCCAAGATGCCTTATCCTCAGAAACTCCGCCAAGTGGAATAGGATAAATAATTTGCCCGCATTGCATACTATCTCAGGACTCTTGAAATAAAGATCCCGTTTGCAGAGGCACTTGAGCAAATACCCTCTTATGCTAAGTTCATGAAAGAGATCTTAAGTCATAAGAAGGATTGGAGAGAAACTGAAAAAGTTTTCCTCATTGAAGAATGTAGTGCAGTCATTCTGAAAAGCTTACCAGAGAAGCTTAAAGATCCCGAAAGCTTTATGATACCATGCACATTAGAGGGTGCTTATACAAAGACAGCTCTATGTGACCTTGGAGCAAGTATCAACCTAATACCTGCATCCACTATCAGGAAGCTTGGCTTGACTGAAGAAGTCAAACCAACCCGAATATTCCTCCAACTTGCTGATGGCTCCATTAAATATCCATCAGGCATAATTGAGGACATGATTGTCAAGGTTGGGCCATTTACCTTTTCCACTGACTTTGTAGTGCTGGAAATGGAGGAGCACAATAGTGCAACTCTCATTCTAAGAAGACCCTTCCTAGTAACTGGACGAACTCTCATTGATGTACAAAAAGGAGAAGTGACCCTGAGAGTCAATGAGGATGAGTTCAAGTTAAATGCTGTCAAAGCTATGCAGCATCCAGACACATCAAATGACTGCATGAGCGTTGATATTATTGACTCCTTGATGGAAGAAATCAATATGACTGAGAGTCTTGAATCAGAGCTAGAGGACATCTTTAAAGATGTTCAGCCTGATCTGGAGGAACCAGAAAAAATAGAAGAACCTCTGAAAACTCCTCAGGAAGAGGAGAGGCCTCCTAAACCCGAGCTCAAACCACTACCACCATCCCTGAAATATGCGTTTCTGGGAGAGGATGACACTTTTTCTGTGATCATAAGCTCTGCCTTAGAACCACAGGAAGAGAAAGCTCTACTTCAGGTGCTAAGGACATACAAGACAGCTCTTGGGTGGTCCATAAGTGACCTTAAGGGTATTAGCCCAGCCAGATGCATGCACAAGATCCTATTGGAGGATAACGCTAAGCCAGTGGTTCAACCACAGAGGCGGTTAAATCCGGCCATGAAAGAAATGGTGCAGAAAGAGGTCACTAAATTACTAGAGGCTAGGATTATTTATCCTATCTCTGATAGCCCCTGGGTGAGCCCTGTCTAAGTCGTCCCAAAGAAGAGAGGTATGACAGTGATTCATAATGAAAAAAATGAACTGGTTCCTACAAGAATAGTTACAGGGTGGCGTATGTGTATTGACTACAAAAGGCTCAATACAGCCACCAGAAAGGATCATTTTCCTTTACCATTCATAGACCAGATGCTAGAAAGACTAGCAGGTCATGAATACTACTGCTTTTTGGATGGCTATTCAGGTACAACCAAATTGCAGTAGATCTTCAAGACCAAGAGAAAATAGCATTCACATGTCCATATGGAGTATTTGCCTATAGAAGGATGCCGTTTGGTCTGTGCAATGCACCTGCAATCTTTCAGAGATGAATGCTCTCCATCTTCTCTGATATGGTGGAGAAATTTCTAGAAGTCTTCATGAATGACTTCTTAGTATTTGGAGATTCATTCAACTCCTGTCTTGATCATCTAGCACTTGTTCTGAAAAGGTGCCAAGAGACTAACCTAGTTTTAAACTGGGAAAAATGTCACTTTATGGTGACTGAAGGAATTGTCCTCGGGCATAAAATTTCGAACAAAGGAATAGAGGTGGATCAAGCTAAGGTAGAGGTAATTAAAAAATTACCACCACCCACCAATGTTAAGGCAATCAGAAGCTTTCTGGGACATGCAGGATTCTACAGGAGGTTTATAAAGGATTTTTCAAAAATCACAAAATCTCTGAGTAATCTGCTAGCTGCTGATACACCATTTGTCTTTGACACAGAGTGTTTGCAGGCCTTCGAAACTCTGAAGGCTAAGCTGGTCACATCACCTGTCATTTATGCACCAGACTGGACATTACCATTCGAGTTAATGTGTGATGCTAGTGATCATGCTATTGGTGCAGTATTAGGACAAAGGCATAACAAGCTTCTGTACGTCATACACTATGCCAGCCATGTTCTAAATGACGCAAGAAGAAATACACAACCATAGAAAAAGAGCTGCTTGCAGTGGTTTATGCCATTGACAAGTTTAGATTCTATTTAGTGGGATCAAAAGTGATTGTGTACACTGACCATGCTGCTCTTAAATATCTACTCACAAAGCAGGATTCAAAACCCAGGCTCATAAGATGGGTGTTGCTTCTGCAAGAGTTTGATATAGAAATAAGAGACAGAAAAGGGACAGAGAACCAGGTAGCTGATCACCTATCCTGGATAGAACCAGTAGCAGGGGCGTCCCTCCCTCCTACTGAGATCTCTGAGACCTTTCCGGATGAGCAACTCTTTGCCATTCAGAAAGTACCATGGTTTGTAGACATTGCAAACTATAAAGCTGTGAGATTCATACCCAAGGAGTACAGCAGACAGCAAACGAAAAAATTAATTTCTGATGCAAAGTACTATTTGTGGGATGAGCCATATCTATTTAAGAGATATGCAGACGGAGTAATTCGTAGATGTGTACCTAGAGAAGAGGCGCAGAAGATCCTATGGCACTGCCATGGATCACAATATGGAGGACATTTCAGAGGTGAGCGAACAACCACTAAGGTCTTCCAATGTGGCTTCTACTGACCTACTCTCTATAGAGATTCCCGAGAGTTTGTGCGTAACTGTGACAATTGCTAGAGAGCTGGTAACCTGCCTCACGGTTATGCCATGCCTCAACAAGAGATCTTAGAGATTGAGTTATTTGATGTATGGGGTATTGACTTTATGGGGCCTTTCCCACCATCATACTCAAACACTTACATTCTGGTGGCAGTAGACTATGTATCCAAGTGGGTAGAGGCAATTGCAACACCCACTAATGATAATAGGACAGTACTAAAGTTCCTCCAGAAGTATATCTTTAGCAGATTTGGTGTCCCCAGAATACTAATCAATGATGGAGGAACTCATTTCTGCAATAAACAGCTTGACTCTGCTCTGATTCGATATGGAATTAACCACAAAGTGGCAACTCCATATCATCCACAGACAAATGGGCAGGCTGAAGTCTCAAATAGAGAACTAAAACGAATCCTGGAATGGACTGTAACTACCTGTAGAAAAGATTGGGCAAGGAGTCTGGATGATGCTCTATGGGCATACAGAACTGCAAAACTCCTATAGGGACCTCTCCATACCAGCTTGTGTATGGAAAAGCCTGTCACCTGCCAGTAGAACTGGAACACAAGGCCTACTGGGCAACCAGATTCCTAAACCTTGATGCCAAGTTAGCTGGAGAGAAAAGATTACTCCAGTTGAATGAGCTAGAGGAATTCAGACTCAATGCTTTCGAAAATACAAAAATTTACAAAGAGAAAGCAAAAAGGTGGCATGACAAAAAACTGTCATCCAGAGTCTTTGAGCCAGGATAGAAGGTTCTGCTATTCAACTCTAGGCTCAGATTGTTCCCTGGGAAATTAAAATCCCGGTGGAGGGGGCCATATGTGATCACAAGTGTGTCACCATATGGATATGTAGAGCTTCAGGATGCTGACTCTGACAAAAAGTTCATTGTTAATGGACAGAGAGTCAAACATTATCTTGAAAGCAATGTTGAGCAAGACTGCTCAAAACTGAGATTAGACTAAAGCTCACTAAAGGTCCAGCTAAAGACAATAAAGGAGCGCTTACTGGGAGGCAACCCAGCCATTAGCAAAGTTTATTTGTTATTTAAATAATAATTATAGGAGTTTGATATAAATTATCTTCAAGTTTAATTATCAATTGCGGGAGTTCACAGAGTTACAGAAGGATTCAGAGCATAAAGCAGAGAAAAGGAGCTCACTGGCACGAAAATGCCAGTAAAGGGTATTTTGGGCGTTAAACGCCAGAATGGGTACCATTCTGGGCGTTAAACGCCAGAATGGGTACCATTCTGGGCGTTTAACGCCAGAGTTGCAGCATCCTGGGCGTTTAGAAAAATACCCAGTGATAAAAGATTTCTGGCGTTTAACGCCAGCCAGGGTACCTGGCTGGGCGTTAAACGCCCACAATGGCCAACACATGGGCGTTAAACGCCAGAATGGATACCATTCTGGGCGTTTAACGCCAGAAAAGACAGGGGGAGAAGATTTCGTTTCCACTTAAAATTTTTTCAAACTTTCGTATTTTAATTCATAATTTTCTGCATAAACATGTTACAAATTTTCATCACTCACATTCAATTTTCAAAAATTCAATAATCTTCTAAATCCCTTTTCAATTTTCTTTCAAAACCTTTCCAAATCTTTGTCAAAAACTCAATTATCTTCTCAATTTCTTTCCAAATCTTTTCCAACTTATCATATCTTCTTCTAATTCTTAGATGCATCAACAAATTTTCAGATTTAACTTCTTTATATCTTTTTCATATCTTTTGAATTTTAAAATCTCATCTTTTTCATATCATGATTCATTTTTTTACCAATCATAACTTTCTATCATATTTTTTTCAAAATTTTCGAAACCCCACCCCTCCACTCTTAAATACACATTTGGCCATCCCCATCTCTCCACCATTCGAACTTGACTCTCCTCCTATTCTTCTCCTTTTCTTTCTCTTGCTTGAGGACAAGCAAACCTCTAAGTTTGGTGTATTTTTCTGTGATCACTGAGCTAAGACTCATTAAGATCATGACTCCTAAGGGAAAATAAACCACTTCAAGAGGCAAGAAAGAGAATACTCCAAAGCCACTTTGGAATCAAGAGAGGTTCTTAACCAAAGAACATGCAGACCATTACCACAAAATAATGGGTCTGAGGTTAGTGATCCCGGAAGTTAAATTCGATCAGAAAGAAGACGAATATCTGGAGATCCAAGGGCAGATTCAAAACAGAGGCTGGGAAATTCTAGCTAATCCTGAGATAAAGGTGGGAAGAAACATGGTTCAGGAATTTTACTCAAATCTGTGGCTGACAGATAAGCAGAGAATGACTGGAACCGCCTTCCATACCTTTCGAACTATGGTCAGAGGGAGGATTATTTACTTTCACCTTGACAAAATAAGAGAGGTCTTCAAGCTACCTCAACTGCAAGATGATCCAGAATCCTTTAATAGGAGAATGGTGAGAGTAGATAAAGGGTTGGACCAAGTTCTAGAGGACATATGCCTCCCTGGAACTAAGTGGATAACCAACACAAAAGGTGTTCCAAACCAATTCAAGAGAGGAGATCTCAAACCAATCGCTGAGGTCACTGTCAAAAGAGCAGTGATGATTCATCTATGATGATCTCAAACCAATTCAAAATAGCATGCTCTACAAACTGCTTAAGGAGCAAGAAAAGCAATGGCATGAGCTACAGGAGCTGAAGCGCCAGAGGCTCTCCCTTGAGGGACCAGACACCCCACAGATTGAAGGAGCATCCATCTCCCAAAATAAAGGTTGTTGAGTCCTAATCTTAACTCTGTGATAACTTTTATTATTAGAAACCTATCTTATGAGTATTAGTAATTAGGGTCTTTATCTTTAATTTTATTTTTATCTCCAAGTAAGCTATAATTTATTTTTCTTTTCATTATTAAACATGAATAAAATAGTAGATTCTTTGAGTAAAGATGCAATTGTTTTGAGTTTTTAAGAGAAGAATTCAAAATTATTTATTTGTGGTGGCAATACTTTTTATTTTCTGAATGAATGCTTAAACAGTGCATATTTTTTATAGTGAAGTTTATGAATGTTAAAATTATTGGCTCTTGAAAAATTATGAAAAAAGAGAATTGTTATTGATAATCTAAAAAATCATGAAATTGATTCTTGAAGCAAGAAAAAGCAGTGAAGAACAAAGCTTGCAGAAAAAAATAAAAAAATAAAAAAATATATAAAAGAAAAAGAAAAAGCAAGCAGAAAAAGCCAATAGCCCTTTAAACCAAAAGGCAAGGGTAAAAAGGATCCAAGGCTTTGAGCATTAATGGATAGGAGGGCCTAAAGGCATAAAATCCTGGCCTAAGCGGCTGAATCAAGCTGTCCCTAACCATGTGCTTGTGGCATGCAGGTTCAAGTGAAAAGCTTGAGACTGAGTGGTTAAAGTCGTTACTGGAAAACAAGATGCTTAGGGTCACAGCCAAGACTCATAAAGTAGCTGTGTTCAAGAATCAACATATTAAACTAGGAGAATTAATAACACTATCTGAATTCTGAGTTTCTATAGATGCCAATCATTCTAAACTTCAAAGGATAAAGTGAGATGCCAAAACTGTTCAGAAGCAAAAAGTTACTAGCCCCGCTCATCTGATTAAAATTTGAGCTTCACTTAAAACACTGGGATTCGATTGCAACTTGATCCTCTTTTTATCCTATTTTATTTGTCTAGTTTCTTGAGAACAAGCAACAGTTTAAGTTTGGTGTTGTGATGAGCGGATATTTTATACGCTTTTTGGTGGTATTTTCATGTAGTTTTTAGTATGTTTTAGTTACTTTTTATTATATTTTTATTAGTTTTTATGCAAAAATTACATTTCTGGACTTTACTATGAGTTTGTGTATTTTTTTGTAATTTCAGGTATTTTCTGGCTGAAATTGAGGGACCTGAGCAAAAATCTAATTCAGAGGCTAAAAACAGACTGCAGATGCTGTTGGATTCTGACCTCCCTGCACTCGAAATAGATTTTATGGAGCTACAGAAGCCCAATTGGTGCGCTCTCAATTGCGTTGGAAAGTAGACATCTTGGGCTTTCCAGAAATATATAATAGTCCATACTTGGCCTGAGATTTGGTAGCGCAAACTGGCGTTTCAACGCCAGCTCCTTACCCTTTTCTGGCGTTAAACGCCAGAACTGGCATAAAAGTTGGAGTTAAACGCCCAAAATGGCACAAAAGCTGGAGTTCAATGCCAGGAATAGCCTATGCACGTGAAAGCTTCAGTGCTCAGCCCAAACACACATCAAGTGGGCCCCGGAAGTGGATTTCTGCACTATCAATCTTAGCTTACTCATTTTTTGTAAACCTAGGTCACTAGTTGAGTATAAAAACCACTTTTAGAGATTCATTTTGTACCTCATGACATTTTTACATCTAAATTTTGTATCTTCTACGGCATGAGTCTCTAAACTCCATGGTTGGGGGTGAGGAGCTCTGCTGTGTCTTGATGGATTAATGCAATTACTACTGTTTTCTATTTAATCACGCTTGTTTCTATTCTAAGATATTCACTCGCACTTCAACATGATGAATGTGATGATCCGTGACACTCATCACCATTCTCAACCTATGAACGCGTACCTGACAACCACTTCCGTTCTACCTTAGATTGAGTGTATATCTCTTGGGTTCCTGGTTCACGAGTTTGATTGCATCTCCTGACAACAGAGCATTCGAATCCGTGAGACCAGAGTCTTCGTGGTATAAGCTAGAATCAATTGGCAGCATTCTTGAGATCCGAAAAGTCTAAACCTTATCTGTGGTATTCCGAGTAGGATCTGGGATGGGATGACTATGACGAGCTTCAAACTCATGACTGTTGGGTGTAGTGACAAATGCAAAAGGATCAATGGATCCTATTCCAACACTAGTGAGAACCAATAGATGATTAGCCCTACGAAACCCGTAGCTGGACCATTTCACTGAGAGGACGAATGGTAGCCATTGACAACGGTGATCCACCAACATACAGCTTGCCATGGAAGGAGCCTTGCATGCGTGAAAAAGAAGACAGTAGGAAAGCAGAGATAAAGAAGACAAAGCATCTCCAAAACTTCAACATGTTCTCCACTACTGCATAACAAGTATTATTTAATCCATGTTCTTTTACTCATTCCAATTAAAACTAAGAATCATTACTGATATCCTGACTAAGAGTTACAAGATAACCATAGCTTGCTTCAAGCCGACAATCTCCGTGGGATCGACCCTTACTCACGTAAGGTATTACTTGGATGACACAATGCACTTGCTGGTTAGTTGTGCGAAATTACAAAAGTGTGATTGTAATTTCATGCACCAAGTTTTTGGCGCCGTTGTCGGGGATTGTTCGAGTTTGGACAACTGACGGTTTATTTTGTTGCTTAGATTAGGAAAATTTTTTTCTTTTGGGTTTAGAGTCTTCCGTTTGAGTTTAGTTTTATATCTTAAGTTTGGTGTCAATTGCATAATTTTATTTTTCTTTCATTTTTTCGAATTATTAGTATTTAAAGTACAAAAATTTTTAAGTTTGGTGTCCTTTGTGTTTTTGTTTTCTTAAAAATTTTTCAAAAGTTGCTTTTGGTGTTCATCTTGATATTCAAAGTTTTCCTGATTGTTTTCTTTGTGTTGATCTAAAAATTTTTAGTTTGGTGTCATTTTATTGTTTTTCTCTTTCCTCATTAAATTCAAAAATATCTTTCATATTTATTTAATTGAGATTTCGAAAATTTCATTTAAAAATTCAGATTTTTATTTTAAAATTTTTATTCTATCTTATCTTAGTTTTGAAATTTCAAAAATTCAAAAATCCGTTTCAAAAATCATATCCAAAGTTTTTCAGATTTTCTTAATTAGTCAAATATTTTAGTTTTTGAAACTTTTATTTTATTTTTATTTTTCAATTACGTTATTTTATTTTTCTTTATTTATTTATTCGGTTGTTTTTAATTAAATAAAAAAATAATTTATTTGCAATTCATATCAATTCCCTTTTCTCCATCATAGACCTAAGTGAAAATGAACAGTCCAGAAGGACTCTGGGGTCATATGCTAACCCCATTACCGCTGCATACGGGAGTAGTATCTGTATAGCTCCCATCAAAGCAAGCAGTTTTGAGCTAAATCCTCAGCTCATTGTCATGGTGCAGCAAATTTGCCAGTATTTCGGTCTTCCACAGGAAGAACCTACTGAGTTTCTGGCACAGTTCTTACAAATTGCTGACACAGTACGTGACAAGGAAGTAGATCAGGATGTCTACAGATCATTACTGTTTCCATTTGCTGTAAAAGATCAAGCTAAGAGGTGGTTAAATAACCAACCCACAGCAAGCATAAGAACATGGAAACAGTTATCAGACAAATTCCTGAATCAATATTTCCCTCCAAAAAGGATGACATAGCTAAGGCTGGACATCCAAGGCTTTAAACAAAAGGATGATGAATCTCTTTATAACGCCTGAGAGAGGTACAAAGGGATGCTAAGGAAATGCCCCTCATGTTGGTGGGTTTGTTAAAACCTTTAGGGAGTTTGGCCTTCAGGATTTTCTCGATGAATGGGGTAGCTCCCATTATTACATGCTCATTTCTTGTTCGCTTGGCCTCCCAACGGTGCCTTCGATCATCCTCGTTGCGTCGGTGCTCTGGATCTCTGGATTCGCTCCGGTCGCATCGTTTCCCTAGTCGTTCTTCGGGTGACCATTCGTGTCTGGCCTCTCGATGCGACCAGGTTCTAGAGGCTGCTTGGCTTACATGTTTGGGAAGGTATCGTTCCTTGGAAGTAACTTGGCCCTCAAGTTTTTGCACTCTAAAGCATAGCTCTTGGATTATCTGGATTGCTTTCTCTCCTAGGCCGTCGGGCACTCCGGCTTCAATGGGGGACCATTTGTCCTCCTTTGGTTGCTGCCGAACCAGGGTCAGTTGGAAGTGCCCGATGCTTGTTATCTTCCCATGGGTGGGAGGAATGCTATCCTAGGGTTCGGGTGTTGGGCTTCGTGGGTTTGTGGAAGAGCTTGAAGAGTTCAGGAGAAAAGGTGACCACAATGGGCATGGAGCTAAAGTAGACGGAGAAGATGGGGTCATGGCGCTTGGAGAGACAGATGAGGGAGTGGTGGATGAGAGGGTCCAAGAGGTGGAGGCGTCCCACTAAGGGAGGCGGAGCTTTGGATTTCCCCGTTGGAGTAGGACGAAGGTACATAAAGAGTGTTATCACTAAGAAGGTGATTGCAAGTTGAAGAAACATTGTTCATTTTTCCTCTCAATTACAAGCAAGAAATCAAGTGAGTGAGTTTGAGAGTTACTCCTCGAAGTTCTCCATCATGCCGCCACGACTTGGTAGCCCCCACAGACGGTGCCAATGTATTAAAAGTCTCTGGTACGGGTTATGATATGAATTGGGGACTTATGAGTCGAGGCGGTCACGGAATTTTCTGGCTGGAGCAATGGGGGGTGGTACCTGCAAAGACATTCTGACGCTCAAGTCAGAATGGATCTGAGAGGTATAAAGTGTGTAGAATGAATGATGTACCTGAGAGAGCCTTTGACTCCCTTTATATAGCTAATGGTAATTATCTCATCTTATCTTATCTGGCCAAGATAAAAGAGATATTTGAATTTGAATGTTGGGTTAGAATATTAGAAGTTATTGATCCGTTTTGGGTCGTAAAGATGACCTAATTTTGAGACAAGTTCGGTGACAGTTCCAAGAAAAAACCGAAAGATCAGATCCGAAACAGCCGTCAAAGTTGATCATAAACCAAACAAATACAAAGTCGCAACAAAAGAACCTAAAACTTTCAACAACCAAAGCAAATCAAAACAATATACATGAATAACAACTAAAATCTATGACCCTTTCCTTTGTTATTGCATTCCTTGACCTCTCTCCAGATGATACGCCACCCATTTTTCATGTTGCTTCCATTTGGTTTGGCCTTCCAATAATCTATATCACCCCATTTTCATGATATATATCATCACCTTCGATCCCTTAAACATTTTCTTCTTGACACCATGTTTTTCAATAAATATAGCGTAAGAATCCGATTTTCGTAATATAATATTTTTGGATTTTCTACGACTAAAATTTGTAAAATTTGTACGTTCACCTTATTTTAACGAGGCGGCGCATATCAAAAGAAAAAGAAAATAAAAAAAGTTTGTTAATTAAATATTATTTTTTATATAAGACGAAAGAGAAATTCTTAATAATAACATTTAATCACCGAGTCTAAATTTATTTGGTAAAAAAATATTACAGGTCTTCTTTGATTCGTTTAATTTTATCAAAATATTTTAGAGATATTTTAAAATTGAAATAATATATCATTTTAATATTATTCATACTGATATAATTATCTATTTTATTTGATACAATAAAAATAAATGATCAAATAATTATTATTTTTAATAATTATTCTCTAAAATTAAATTCAAGCCACATTTTTTTCACTTTTACATTCATTTTCTTTTTCTATTCTTTATCCGCTATGAGTTAATCCACCACATGATATATTTACTCGGAGATATGTATGATTATATATAAAAATAAAAGGAAATAAAACTCAAACTTTATCCAATCTCCTCTCAGCTCCCATGGATCTCTTTCTTTCAGTTTTCTCCACATGTTAAAAATTTTTACTTAATAATAAAGTAAGAAAAATAAAAGAGATAATGCCAAAGAAAAAAATGGTAAAAGAAAATTAAAGTATGGATTGATTTGTAAAAATATTTTTTGGTTTAGTTTTCTGTTTTTATTTTTAAAAATTGATTTTTATTTTTAATTGTTTATATTTTAAAAAATATGATTAGTTTGTGAAAAAAGATTTATTTTTAAATATCGAAAATAATAAAAATATATTTGATTAGTTTATTTTTAAAATATATTTTTAATATTTTAAAATTACAAACTTATATTTTTATTAAATGTACGATTTTAGTTATTTATTTTTTTATTAAATTAACAATTAATTTTTATACGGTATCAATATGAAATAAATTATTATCTTATTATACTATTTTAAAAGAAAATTGGTATCTCTTTTATATATATAGTTGGTTTTATATTTTCTATAACACCATATAACAATAAAAATATCACTTAAAACAAAAAATTATAACCAAAATTAATTTTACACCAAATGAATCAATTAATTAATATCAAAATTTATTGATGTAAATATTTTTTAACAAATAATTTATTAATAAAAGAATAAATAAATAAATATCAAAGTTAAAAAATTTTAAAACAAAAAACTAATTTCTTGTCAATATTTTTAAGTTTTTATGTATTCTTTTATTGATACTTTCATAATTGATTGTCGATTTGAAAATTTATTTTCTTAAAAAAATTATTTATTTAAATAAGATGGTCTTGTCTCTAAAAAATAAATATAAAAAATAAAAGAATGTAACAAATATATATTAATTCAGAGAGTAAGTACTTAATATTAAATAAAATAAAAACTAAATAAAATAAAAAACTCAATAAATACATATTTTAATTTTAATTAGAGCTTTATTTTTTCTTTAATTATCTTGGCTATAAAATTCAAAAATATAAAAATCAAGTTTAAAATAAAAAATCAAAAGGGTCAAATAAAATAAAAAATAAAAAATATTTTTTTTCAAGAGTTGTGTGTATAAATTGGAGGTAAATAATGAATATTTCACAACAAAATATACACAGAAAGAAGAAAAAGACCAGCAAAAAAACTAGCGTGGAAGTTTACTGCGTGAATGTAGTGTGAGAAAAAAAATATATAAAAACAAAAGGAGAGATTCGAACTTTTGTCTTAAAACCAAAAATACCGTGTTTTGGTTTGAAAATATTTTCAAAAATACTAACAAAAGACTGAAAATATGAAAATATGAAAATAATATTTTTAATTTTGTTCTATTTTTTGAAAATATTTTTGTTAAAAATATTTTTAAAATATTTAATCAATCATATTTCATGTCTTATTTTTATTTTCATCAAGAATAAAAATAAAAACTCTCAATCCAATCAGTCCCTAATATTTTTATTTTTTTTTAAAAAGAACATTTTTTTCTCTTTTTTTATCATTATCATCTTATTTTCTATCATAAAAACACCTTATCACTTAAAAAAATAAAAGAAAAAAAGAGAGTTGAAGAAAAGAAAAAATAACGTTGCACAAATCTTATTTCCTATCATAAAAATACCTTATCACTTAAAAAAAATAAAAGGGAAAAAGAGGGCTAATTAAACAAAAGAAAAACCAACGTTGCATAAATATTTATTAATATCATTATCCCTTTCTTTTATTTAGACATAAACACTTATATGAGTTAAAAAAAAGGTAAATATTTTATTTAATTTTTGATTTTTTTTAGGGACAAAGTGCACTTTAATTATCCCAAAATTTCAATTAGACTACATTCATCTATAAAATTGTACAAATCAATTCATGTTCTTAGTTGATAAATGGTGGCCTATTTGACATATCCAATGAGGTGCCAAGTGTCAATACCAATTTGTTAAAGGAAGTAAAAATTTTCTGGCAAAAAAATAAAAAATAAAAAATAAAAAACTCTCATCTTCTTCTCTTCTCCTCTTCTTCCCCTTTGCCAAAACTTGAAAAGTGGCGAGTTTCATTGACCCATTTCCACCAGTATTGCCATTACCATGGTTCGCTTGATTTTCTAACGCTTCGGATGTCGCCTGCATAGCCGCAGCTATATTTTTCAGGGTGGCCATGAAGTTCACAGGGTCGTTTCCTGCCGTTTCAGGGTTCGCATTTCCTAGTCTACCTCTTCCTTGCCTGTGACCACGTTTACGAGTCGCCATATGGTTCCTCTTCACACCAAGCAAGTGATATCAAGGTAATCAGTCTCAATATCTTAAGTCTAGTGCTTCAAAGTTCTAAATGCATGCTCATGAAGTTTATGCTATGTATATCGGTCAGATATCCTAAATAGCACATAAACACGACTCAGAGTATGCTCAGAAGTATAGTCAGTCCATCCCTCAAGCTTTATAGGAACGAACTGCTCTGATACCATAATGTAATACCCTACCAGATAGAGTCTTATGCTTAGGTCATAAAATAGAGGTGGCCAGGTATTAAGACCTCTAAAATAATATATATATATATATATATATATATATATATATATATATATATATATATATATATATATATTTGAAAGAATATAATATTCGAGGAGTTTTAAAAGAAAGTTAACTCAAATTGTGAAAATTAAAAGCACAACACTCAAAAGTAACGTTTACCTTCGTATGAAGAAAGAATATATATCATTAAAGATGACTGGAGAACAAATACATACATACATATAATCCCAAAAATATCAAAGTACTCAAAAGAAACCTAGTTCTCCATCAATAACCTCTCTGAGGTACAACATCAAAATATAACATGGGAGAAGTCTATACATACATATATATATCTCCGCTGCGACAGGAACTCCAGACGCTTAACGAGGTGCCTCTCGACCTGCATTTGAAAAATACAAATATTCGTATGGAATTAGAACTGGAGATTTTCAGGATGGTAGCAGTGCCAACATACATAATATATAAGGTCTCGGAAAAGACAGAGGTAATCCTAGAACTTTGATACCCAGATTAAAAGCTTAAAGATTAAACTGGAAACCATAAACAGGGTAATCGTCGAAGGCTCTTAGTTCTAGCTTAATCACTGACTTAATTCCAATTTATTCCCTTAATATCTCGACTTCTCCCAATTCTCTAAAACTCTGGTAGAACTGTCCTCGTCACTCCTCCACCAGACGAAGGGCATCTCAGCTACACAAACAAACAAAGCAGGCAAAGAAAACATAAGTAGGATATAGTTATAACATGTAGTAGCAGGTAACATAATAATCACAAAGGCAAACCCAAGTAAAGCATAGCAAACAAAACAAACATATGCAGATGATGTATGTTTGCCCTATGGTTGATGAGTCTCATCTGTCAGTTATAAAGCCAAACCCGACATGTCCGGTAGCTAACCCTGGATAGAACACCACAACACGGGATAGGTATTACTCGTCCACCCATGCCGGCATTTCACTGAAATCAGGGTAGGCATTACTCGTCCATCCAAGCAGGTGCCACATCCTTAATCCGGATAGGGATTACTCATCTATGCACAGGCCAGGACTCAAATAGGAATTACTCTTCCATTCCCATATAGGAATTGCTCGTCTACCCTTGACATTACACGTCAGATAGGAATTACTCGTCTATACTCACAAACATAGCTCGGATAGGAATTACTCGTCCACCCTTGCAGTCATAACTCGACATCTCAAAATAATCCATAATTAAACTCAATTTTCATCATTAATCATATCTCAATATCTCAATCTCATAATCATAGCTTGGATAGGAATTATTCGTCCATCTTCACAATCATAACTTATCATTATCACTTCAATCATTATCAATATCGCCTTCGTTTATAATAATCTCAACACTCTGTGCTTCCTCCCTCGATCTACATTAAATCATTCATTAATCATACCATTTG
The DNA here is from genome assembly GCF_003086295.3 of Arachis hypogaea. Taxonomy (NCBI): domain Eukaryota; kingdom Viridiplantae; phylum Streptophyta; class Magnoliopsida; order Fabales; family Fabaceae; genus Arachis; species Arachis hypogaea. The sequence goes on from NC_092046.1 coordinate 55,228,736, forward strand.
TAATCAATGCAGTCATCATTCCTCGTATTCTCACTCACTTCTTACCTTACGTCACCAACTCTTTCTTAATTCAATTAACACTTAGCAAGGCTCTTCCAAATATTTTCTCCATTTATTTCATAGGTTTACCTTCACTCTAAGGCTTAAGGCTCGCTAACAGACTTTAAACAGATGTACAAGTGGTTTGGAAAGCTAGAGGGTTGGTTAAAGCAGGGGTCCGCATCCATATGGCCGCATACACGACTTGGAAAAATTTTTCATCCCGTGTACGCATTACTCTGCCACGTACTGATGGGTGAAAAAATGCCGGTTAAGAATTTCTAAAAATTATATTTTCTAAACTGCGTTGTGAGTACAGTCTTAACCGACGAAATTTTCACTATCAATTTAAAAGATATCACAATTAAGAATAATAACTGGGAGTAGAATTCTCAGGTCATTTTCCAAAGAGTTGACACAGAGGTGTAAATTATTGATCAGGAATTTTTTGAGAAATTTTTAGAATTGGAAATGGAAAAATAAATGGCGATCAATTAAAGCAACAAATAATAACAAGAGATATTAAATATTTGAAATAAAAGGCCTTGACAAGGAGAAGATTAATTGGAATTTCTATCCTTGTTGTCTTTCCCAAGTGTAATTGTAAAAGTTATTGCTTCCACTCAGTTATCCTCTTGCAGTTACAAAGGAAGGTCAAGTGGGTAGCACTAACTCTGATTCACAAGTCCTAACCACTTCACCGAGAGGGATTAGAGTTAGTGAAAATTGAGTTAGCCAACAATTTCTAATTACAAATTAACACTTGAGTATTCCAACTCAAGGGTTTCTAATTAATCAACTCCCAAGCCAAGTTGAGAGCTTTAAATCAATAACATGAATGCGATTTTCAACAACATGAAATAAGAATAAATAGATGACATGGTGATTAAAATAAATTAATAAAATTAAAATTGGTAATGATAATTAATTAAAAGAAATTAAACAAGCGATGGAATTAAATATAAAGGTAGTTCATTGATTAATAAATTCAAAATTAACAATATCCAAATATGACAACAAGCAATTAAATGGAGAACAAAAAAGTAGAGTCATAGAAAGGCAAACTATAATGAAGAAGACTTCAATCGAAGGTAGTAGCTCTCTCAATATCCAATCCAAAGCATAAAACTAAGAAATCTAAGAACCCTAGGAGAAGTAGTGTTTCTCTCTAGAATTCCCAAAACTAAACAAAAACTAAACTGAAAGTAAAAGTGAAGTGTGTCTTGAGTCTCAGCTAACTCCTGCCTCTAGTCTGTGTTTTTGGACTTGAAACTGGGTCCAAAATCAGCCCAAAATCGTCTCCTGCGAGTTTTGATTAGTGCAGCACGTCGCTCTGTCACGCGTACGCGTTGGTCATGCGTACGCATCGCTAGTCTTTTGCGCTTGTCACGCGTACGCGTCAGTCACGCGTATGCGTCACTGTAAAATGCTCCAAGTCACGTGCACACGTCATCCATGCATGCGCGTCATTCCTCGCTGCTCAGCTCCTTAGTTTCTTGTGTTCCTTCCACTTTAAGATGCTTCCTCTTCATCCTTCAAGCCATTCATGCCCTGTAAACCTGAAAACACTTCACAAACACATTCCGGCATCGAATGGTATAAAGGGGAATTAAAAATTGATAATTTAAAGGCTTAGGAAGCAAGTTTTTAATGATAGAACAAAATTAGGAAGGATTTGTAAAACCATGCAGTTTGTATGAATAAGTGTGGGAATAATTAGTAAAATTCACTCAATTTAGCATAAGATAAACCATAAAATAGTGGTTTATCAATCTCCCCACACTTAAACATTAGCATGTCCTCATGCTAAGCTCAAGGAGACCAAAAAAATGAAGGGGAAAATGAGACTTATGCAATGCAACCTATCCATGTAAATGCAACTATATGCTAAAAATGCTTTTTTCCTTACTTGGTTTAAAGTAAACAAATTTTCCAAGACAAACATAAATAAATTCCACTAATTCAAATCACACAATAAGATACAAGTAAACTTGCAAGAAGAGAGCTCATGAAAGTCGGGAACACAGAAAAGAGCACCAAACCCTCACTAGAAGTGTATATGCACTCTAATCGCTCAAGTGTTTGGGGTTAGTCCACTCGAATCTCCTCTAGTCATGCTTTCTAAAATTTTATTCTTCATCTAACCAATCAACAAATATTTAGTGTAGACATGCAAATATCATGAGGGCTTTTCAAGGTTGTAATAGGGTTAAGATAGGGGTGAGGATATATGTATGGCCAAGTGAGCTATCATTTGAATCTTTGACTAACTTGAATTCTCACCTAACACATGCACACTCTCTATACAATTCTAAAATCAAGCTTAGCCACCCAAAATCTCACTTTTGTATATTTTCACACACTCATGTATCAATTCTAGTTCCATCACATATGCATTGATCTTTTTATTGAACTTAACATTGGGGTGATTTTATCCCCTTATTCATTTATTTCTTCTCTTTTTTTTCTTTTTATTTTTTTCTATATATATGAAAGCATAGTAAATCAATGCATATGGTTTTTTTATAATTTCACACGAGTAAGCACCTAAATTTTCAATATTTGTCAATAAAAACAAAACACATTCTCATTAACTAAGGTTCCCACATTTTTCCACACTTAGTTGACACACACTATCTTAAGCTAACCAAAGATTCAAATAGGGTAATTAATTATTTTTTTGCTTAAGGCTAGTGATGTAGTAATATAAAGAACGAAAGGGGGTTAAAAGGCTCAAAGTGGCAAATAAAGGCAAATGACATGGTATGCTATTTGGGATAAGTGAGCTATAATCAAATGATGGCCTCAATCACATAAATGCATGAATATACACTAAATAATGGACATATAGAATGGAACAAACCAAAGATTGCAATCATAGAGAAGAAAACACACAAGAATAAAAATTATGGTTAAATAATGTAACCATATAATTAAGCTCAAAATCTCACAGGTTGTGTGTTCTTAGCTCAAAAACCATGTTCTAAATTAAAATCTTCAAACAAGTTTAACAAAAATTTTAATTTAAACTAGTGAAATGCTATAAAATAGTGTCTTGGAAAAGGATTTATTACTTCAACCAAGTAGTACATACATGCAAGCAACTACTATCATACAATCTATCCTATCTAACAAAAGAAAAATAGAATATTGGTGTTGAGAGAGAGACAGATGTTACCTTCGGAAGTCAGTGACTGACCTCCCAACACTTAAGGCTTGGCATGGTCCTCCGTGCCATCAGTAATGAGCAAAGTGGGGTTGGGAGAATCACTTGCACTGTCTGGCTTGTCAAGGCTCCCCATGCTGGCATGTGAAGTGGAGTCTGGGGTATCAGTCTCTTCCAGAGGTGGGTAAAAACTAACAATGAGCTCCTTAAGGTAAGTGTATCGGCGCTTATTGCGGTGCTCTATTTGCTCCATCCACTAGTCTTGCGAGTCTAACCTCTGAAGGATCTGAAGTAACAACTAATTGGTGGATGGTACATAAGGTGTGGATGATGATGGAGCAGAAGATGAAGGAGTGTCTAAGGACGGGCCTACATACCGGCTCGCAGAAGGTGCTGGAGGTTTGATATACTTTCCATTCGGGACAAACTGATCATCCCTAGGGATTATGGCCTTCGTATCCCCAGCCCGATAGGAGACTCTCGCCACAGAGACCAAATCTATAACCAACGCGGGAAAAGGTAGGTTGCCCGTGATCTGCACGTGTCCATAGCCTGCCGGATGAGTCGGGGCAAGTTGAGAACAACCATGTCAGCAGTGAAAGTAGACTCATGAGTGCTCGAAAAGATATAGTGGGGTATAATCTGTGCTCACACGTGAGCCTCCAAGGTGAGTGCTTGTGCGGAGATGCTCTTGGGTCGAGCCCGGTATTGTCCATAGATCCAATGACTGTCAGGTTGTGCTATGACTCCAAGGACGCTGTCCTAGTCAAACTGGTATGTCTGGCGCTTAAGTTGGGCCTCTTGATAGGCATCCAACCCCTCTGGGCTAAGTGGAGATCTAGTACTCTCTAAATGGCACCTTCGGAGACAGGGACTTGCTTTTAGCGAACATAGACAGACTGCAAGGTCGGCAAGTGAAAGTTGGAGTAGAATTAAACTACCCAAGAGAGATTGGCCTCCCGCGGCTGCCTTCTTAAGAATCCCCACTGTCTCCTTTCAATGCGAGGCTCCACAAAGTCAACGAAATGTTTGGAAGGATGAGTAGGTGCTCATTATTGTAGTTTCTCTCTGCTAAAACGGGGAACATCTGCTCACAGTAACGGTTAGTGAATCGTGCAGAATCCCGTGCAGGAAATGCCTTCTCCACTTCATCAACTTTGATGGTCCTCTTCACCCGCTTAGTAGGTGGCTTGACGCTTGTAGATGGTTGCGCCTTAGCCGGTGCTCTTTTAGTTCCTTTCCTTACCGGTTTCTTGTCAGAAGCCTTCTCTTTTCCTCTCTTGGTGGCCATCCTAAAGAAGGAAGAAAGAGAAATAATGTATATATATATATATATAGCTAAAAACCGGGAGGAAGAAAGTCCAAGTGATAATAAATTTCAAAGAAAAAGATAATAGCTTAAATACATGGTAGATACAACATGCAAGTAAGACATCAATTAAGATCATGAAGGCATATCATAACAACTAGATGCAAGAGGGTTAAAAGCATGCAAGTAACAAGTATGAGAAGCATAGCTCAAGCATCAAGATCAACAATAATTATCACATGTAACAAAATAATGAGTACTTGTATTTTGACAATTAATGACTAATATACTCAATACACATGGATTGCAAGGATTGTGAAAAAGAGGCATTAAAGTGTAAGAATAAAATAGAAAAGAAATCAAAATGCCATGAGAGTTTTTTTCACAAACACTTGATTTGTAATTTAAAAATAGGAATTAAGGTAATCAATCTAAGTGAATATGAGACCCAAAATAAAATGTCAATTGTCAAAGCACTTCTCATAATATCCACAAGCTAAAATATAGCAAAATAAACACCCAAATAAAGCTCCAACACCAACATAAAAATTCAAGATAAAAGAATGAAAAAAAAATTATGAATAAGTAAGCTAATATAAAATTAAAAATAAATAATATAATCAAATGCAATAAATAAAAGAGGAATGAAAGAGTAGAAGAGAGGAAGAAAAGAAACCTTAAGAAGAAGATGAAAATAGGGAGATGAATAGAAGTAAGAATGAGAGAAGAGTGAGAAGGGAAGAATAAAAGAAAAAGAAAATTGTAGCTGCCGGAGTTGGTGGTCTCCGGTGGTAGTCCGCCGGTGGTGGTGAGAGAAGGGAAGAAGAAAGAAGGAAGAAGTAGAAAGAATGAAGAATAATTAGGATTAGAGAAAGAAGAGAGGAATGCAGGAAAAGAAATATGGGCGGTGCGCTGAGTAAGTGACGCGGCGCTTGTGACGCACACGCCTCCCACACGCGTACGCATGGGTGGGCAAAAGTTCAGGGGACGTGTAAGCGTCAGTCACGTGTACGCGTGACCACTGGCCATGCTAGACGCATGGTTCCAGCCCCATGGCCGCACAACTCTCTGTTCAAATCTCCAAATTATGCCAATTTCTATCCACGCGTACGCGTCGCTGATGCTCACACATGGATTGGCAAAGTTAGCAGGGGACGCGTACGCGTGGGGCACGCGTAGCGTGGGGTGGCTTGTGCGCCAGGCACCCCTCCAGCGCGTTGACAAACCCCAATTTGACGGTTTATCTTGTATTGAATTTAGGGGATTTTATCGCCTTTTACCCACATTTATTCAATGAAATAGCATGGTTTTGTATATTCTCCTTTAATTGTGCTTAAATGTGAAAACATGCTTTTTAGGACTCAAAATAGCTAAATTTAATTCACCTTGATTCTATTAGATGCCTTGATATGTTTGTTAAGTGATTTAAGGTTTAGGAGGCAAAGATTGGATCAAGGGAATGAAGAAAGAAAGCATGAAAAGTTGGAGAACTCATGAAGAAATGGAAGAACCGGAAAGCTGTCAAGCCGACCTCTTCGCACTTAATCGGCCATAACTTGAGCTACAGAGGTCCAAATGATGCGGTTCCAGTTGGGTTGGAAAGCTAACATCCGGGGCTTCGAAACGATATAAGATTTGCTATGGTTGAACCACGTATGGTGGCGCGCACGCGCAAAGTACGCGCACGCGCCGTTGCTGCCACCTAGTTCACTTAAAGCAAAACGTGGCCAACGAATTCTAAAGCCTTGTGGGCCCAATCCAACTCATTTCTGATGCTATTTAACCCAAGGAGTGAAGAGGAAAACATATGTTAGTTACCATTAGTTTAGTTTTAGCTTAGTTTAGTAGTGAGAGTTAGTTTCTAGAGAGAGAAGCTCTCACTTCTCTCTAGAATTAGGATTAGGTTTAGTTCAATAATCTTAGATCTAGATTTTAATTCATGCTTTCATCTCCTTCTATCTCTCAATTCTTTGTTGCTACATTCATCTTCTTCTATTCTTTTATTGTAATTTCCTTTATGTTGTTCTTATATTTTGTTGTAGATCTAGTATTGTTCCTTCTACTTTCTTCCAATTCAATAAGAGGTAATTCATAATAATTGTTCTTCTTTGCTTTTCTATTATTGATCTCTTGCCTTTGTAGTTGTAGATTCCTTTAATTCTTGCAATTAATAATGTTTACTTCTATTGCACTCTATGTGTTTGTTGAAATGCATCTTTTAGTTTTAGTGTAGATTTTGTTCCTCTTGGCCTAGGTAGAGTAATTAGTGACACTTGAGTTATCTAATTCCTTTGTTGATTGATAATTGGAGAGATTGCTAATTGGTTTGGAGTGCACTAAAGCTAGTCTTTCCTTGGGAGTTGGCTAGGACTTGTGGCTCAAGTCAATTCATCCACTTGACTTTCCTTTAATTAGTAAGGGTTAACTAAGTGGTAGCAATGAACAATTCTCATCACAATTGAGAAGGATAACTAGGATAGGACTTCTAGTTCTCACACCTTACCAAGAGCCTTTTATAGTTGTTAGTTTATTTTCATTGCCATTTACTTTTCATGCTTCTTATCCAAAACCCCAAAATAACTCATAACCAATAACAAGATACTTTATTGTAATTCCTAGGGAGAACGACCCGAGGTTTGAATACTTCGGTTTATAAATTTTAGGGGTTTGTTTTAGTGACAAACAACTTTTTGTATGAAAGGATTAGTGATTGGTTTAGAAACTATACTTGCAACGAGAATTCATTTGTGAATTCTAAACCATCAAAACTCAATTCATCAAAATGGCGCCGTTGCCGGGGAATTGCAATGGTGTTATGTTATTGGTTATTGTATATATGTGAATATTGTGAATATGTTTGCCTTTTGCTTCTTTGTTAGTTCTTACTAGTTTTTAGGATTTAATTTTCTTGCTTCTTATTTGATTTTATTTTTTATTTTCTCTTGCTATCATGAATTCTCACTTTGGCTATGAGTGTGATTACAACTATGTTGTAGGTAATGGGGGCTACAATGAAGATGTGTATCAAGAATGGGATAACCAAAGGTGGGAAGAGCCACATGCACATGATCAATCTTCATGGCAACAACATCCACCAATACACTATGAAGAAGAGCCATTCTTTGATGCATACCAATCCAATGGCTATGGTGACTCACCTTGTGATTTTCAAGAACCACCACCATATGCCTATGATCCATACCCTCAACATAACTCTCAACCATACTCACAAGCCCCTTCTTCCCAACCATCTTCATATGACCCTAATCCATATCCATCCTACCAACAACCATATGAGCAATATGAACCACATATAGAGCCACCACCATTCCAACATCAATATTTTCAAGAGCCACCTCCTCCACATTATTACCAAGATGAACCACCTCCAATATATGAAAATTTTCAACCACAAGATGAATACTACCTTCCACCACAACCTCCCATGGAAGAATACTCATGTCCTTCAATCCAAGAGCCACATGATCCCTATCATATTATCCAAGCGGAACAAGAGTCAAGGGATCGTCTCAAGGAAGCATTGGATCAATTTCAAGCAACCATGGAGTGTGTTGTGCAACAAGTAGAAAGAGTGGAAAACATAGAACCACCACAACTCTACCAAGAAGAACCACCTTCCTACTATGAACCCTCCCCCCAATTTAATGAACCCTTCCACCCACCCCAATCTCTAAGGGATGAAACCCTTGGTGTTCTCGTTCAAGGGCAAGAAGAGATGAAAAGGGATGTGCAAAATTTCATGGCCGCCTTGGATGCGGTAACAAATCAATTAGCATCCCAATGCTTGAACTCTCAAGGAAATCCCATGGCTACATGTGGGGAATCAAATGAAGAGCATAACATAAAAGAGAGATTGGTGGAGAATGAGGGAAGTTGCTTTGTATTGGAACAATTGGAGGAAGCTATGATTATTGAAGAAAGGGAAGAATTGGTTGAGGACTTAGGAGATGCGGAGCCTCCATGAGAATCTAGAATTGAAGAAAACCCCTCCAAGATGATTGAAATTGATGCTAGGAAGGAAAGTGCACACCTTCCAAGACATATTCCATATGAAGACTTGGATGGGATAGAGCAAGAAGTGAGTTCCCTTGGTGATGAAGATCAAGCATCAAACCTTAGTGGTGAAGAATCCTTTGAGCATGAAGAACCTTCTCCCAACAAGATGGAAAGCAATGTGGAGGTAAATTTTTCTTACCCTCCCATTTATGACTTGAGTAGGAGAAAAGGTTTATATAAAATTGTTGAACAAAGGATTATCATTGAGAAGTCTTGTAAAGAGGTGGAAATCCTTAGAAAAAGGAGGATGGGAATTGAATACGCTTTATCAAAACTCTTGGAGTTGTCTTTGCCTAGGTTGCCATCTACTCCTTCATTTGAGTGGGTGAAATTTATTTCTATTAGCTTTATTATCCCACTTGAATATGGTTTGCTTGAAACGGATGGCCAACTTAGGGAGCTTTGTGGGATGAAGCGTAAACGAAAAAGGTTTTGTGGTTGGCGTTGCAAATCAAGGCTCATTATGGTTGATGCATCAAACATGAGATATAAAGGTTGGAGTAGTGCTCAGATAGATGGGTCTAGGAGGATTGTTGGCCACTATATAGAGAATTCACTTTGCTCACCACCCACATGGATTAATGATAATCAACTTGGAGATGGGTGTGAAGACAAAATATGGGATCCGGGAACACATGAGGATCAACATTGGGAGTCCATGGTTTGTGAAGAACTCCATCAAAGCTTGGAGATATTAATCTTGAATGATGGAGCTTATTGGAGATTCAAGCATTGGTGGATGTTCAAGGATAGCTTCAAGCACAAGCCACCTTGAGAGGAGCTCCCCATAAGTCCAACTTAAGGACAATAAACAAAAGTGCTAGGTGGGAGACAACCCACCATGGTAAAATCCTTTCATTTTCTCTTTTGTATATATTGGTAGAATTAGCTTAATTTCATGTTTTGTTTAGTTAGTTGAGTATGTTTGGTAGTTTAAGTATGTTAAATAAGGTTTTATGGTGTTTTGGTAGCTGTTTGGAGGTTTGGAATGCTTGGATTGGTGCAAAAACATAGAAAAAATTTTGAAAAACAGAGCACCATCCACGCGTACGCGTACATGGCGCGTACGCGCACTTACAGCATTTTCGACCATCCACGCGCGCGCGCCATGCGTGCGTACGCGTGGATTGAGAAGTTCCAACCTCCATACATTTTCCAGAGAGTTGTGCCTGCGCCGCGCCAACGTTGTGCCTCTGGCACAAACCTATTTGCGCGCTCGCGCACATGACGCGTACGCGTCACTCTCGAAATAAGCCATCCGCGCGCGCGCGGCATGCGCGCGTACGCGCGGCATGCGCGCGTACGCGCGGATTTCCTTCCTTCACCACATTTCTTTTCTTCTCCTCTTTCTATTTCTTTCCTTCTCCTTTCTCCTACCCCTCATCCAACACTTCCAAACACCATGGATAACCATTTATTTTAGTTCGTTAATTAGTTAGTTGGTTAGTTAATTAGTTAGTTTTAGTTTAGCTTTCATTTTTATTTTCTCTCTTTTCATTATACGTGTTGGATTATTGACTTTGTTTACTATACATTGCTATATCCCTTATTGCCTAAATGCTATTTTAGCATGAATGTTTTTAGATAATCTTTGTTGGATTCTATGATTGAGGTTATATTTTGTTACTTGGTTTTGAGTTCTTCATGCTTACCTTTTGAAAAATACCAAGTGATGAGAATTGTCTTCGAGCTTATAACTCTTTTGAATTGCATGTTGTAGCTAGCCACCATGTGATTTGAACCGTATTCTTTGATTAGGCAATCTCTTGATGGATGATGTTGAGCATTTACCTTAATGCATTGTATTTCATGATTATATCCATCCATATGTTTGACTTGAATGCTTTCATGCTTCTCTAATGCTTGTCTTACCTTACAAGCTTACTTAAAGCATCTCAAGCACACTAGAATGAGTACAGTGCATGCTTCTTTTGTGACATAGCTCTTTATACTAATGTGTGTTCTAAACCGCACAATTTAGAATTCACACACTTATTTGTCATTCATGTCACACTAATTCACTCACTCATTTCTAGTGATCTACCTCATTCCAACAATGTATGCTTCTTTGCTTTCATATCTTCTCATCTTATGGTGTTATATTTTTATTTTTCATGAACAATGCACCACAAGCACACATGGAAGCGGAAGAAAGAACATGCAGCAATCTGGAGATTCGCCGTACCCCCTTGCTCATCTTTGAGTGCACCGAGGACGGTGCAAACTTTTAAGTGTGGGGAGGTCGTCCAACCGGTCGGCGATTTTGGGTGACAAATTTCTAACTCCAATACTCTTGCATTTCATTCTAGGATTTTAGGATTTTTACTTGCATTTTCTTATTTTTGCATAGGCATACACAATAAGCTTAGTCAAAATAATGAGAATTTTTCAAGATTTCTATCTATAGGGCATGTCAATTGATTTGAGTGAAAACTTTTCATAGAACTTGCTTGAATTATATATATTATGGATCATGTTTTGAGCTAAGAACACAATCTTGTGAGACTTGAGCCTAATGATGTGGTTACATCTTATAACCACTTATTTTTCCTTCTTGTGTGCATTATTCCCTTTCTATGATTGTAATCTTTGATTTGTTTGATTCTTTATGTCCATTATTTTGTGTATTCATGCATTTATGTGATTGAGGCCATCATTTCATTTAGCTCACTTACCCAAATAGCCTACCTTTTATCTTCCATTGTTAGCCAAATTTGAGCCTACGATTAACCCACTTGTTCTTAATTTAGCACATTACAAGCCTTAAAGCGAAAAACAATAAATGTCCTTATTTGGATCTTTGATTAGCTTAGGCTAGAGTGTGTGTATCATTCAAGTATGGGAACCTTGGGACATTGGGAGAATAAAAGGGTAGTTTTGTAATTTTTTGTTGTAAATATTGGGAATTGGGTACATGCTCATGTATTGATTAAATGTATAGACCTTATGCATTGATGTTCTTGTATGTAGTTTGAAAGAAAAAATGAGAAAGACAAAAGAAAAAGAAAAAAATATATGGAAAAGAAAAGAAAAAAAATAGAAAAAGAAAGAAAAAGAAAAAGAAAAAGAAATAAAAAGGGGACAAAATGCCCCAAAGCAAAGTGAAGCTCAATAAAGATCAATGCATATGAGTTGTAATAAAAAAAAGAGAAAATGCATGAATATGTTTAAAAAAAAAAAGTAAAAAATGGGTAGTTAGGTTAGTTTTGAAGTTGTATAAGATGTCATAGGTTAGGTGGGAAGTTTAAGCTTATCAAAGATTCAAATTTCAAGCTCACTTGACCAAATATGCATCCTACCTTGACCCTAGCCCCATTACAACCAATGAAAAGACCTCATGATACTTGTATGCATGCATGAAGTAAATGTTGATTGTTAGAAGAAAAACAAATCTTGGAAAGCATGAAATAGAGGAGAATTGAGTGAATCAACCCTAAACACTTGAGCGAATAGAGTGCAAACACATCCGGTGAGGGTTTGATGCTCAATTACATATTTTCACCTATGATCATAATTTTCATGCAAGTTTGTAAAAATATTTAATAACTCAATTCAATTGTGGATTAGACTTGCTAGTCCTTAGCCCTTGTGCATATATGTTTCTTGGGAATTGATTTATTTTGACCAAGCACTTGCATTCATTTAGATAGTTGCATATAGGTAGATTGCATTTAGTTAGTTTCCATTGAATAAATGCCATACCCTTACTTCATTCTTGGTTTAAGCATGAGGACATGCTTGGTTTAAGTGTGGGGAGGTTGACAAACCCCTATTTGACGGTTTATCTTGTATTGAATTTAGGGGATTTTATCACCTTTTACCCACATTTATTCAATGAAATAGCATGGTTTTGTATATTCTCCTTTAATTGTGCTTAAATGTGAAAACATGCTTTTTAGGACTCAAAATAGCTAAATTTAATTCACCTTGATTCTATTAGATTCCTTGATATGTTTGTTAAGTGATTTAAGGTTTAGGAAGCAAAGATTGGATCAAGGGAATGAAGAAAGAAAGCATGAAAAGTTGGAGAACTCATGAAGAAATGGAAGAACCGGAAAGCTGTCAAGCCGACCTCTTCGCACTTAATCGGCCATAACTTGAGCTACAGAGGTCCAAATGATGCGGTTCCAGTTGGGTTGGAAAGCTAACATCCGGGGCTTCGAAACGATATAAGATTTGCTATGGTTGAACCACGTATGGTGGCGCGCACGCGCAAAGTACGCGCACGCGCCGTTGCTGCCACCTAGTTCACTTAAAGCAAAACGTGGCCAACGAATTCTAAAGCCTTGTGGGCCCAATCCAACTCATTTCTGATGCTATTTAACCCAAGGAGTGAAGAGGGAAACATATGTTAGTTACCATTAGTTTAGTTTTAGCTTAGTTTAGTAGTGAGAGTTAGTTTCTAGAGAGAGAAGCTCTCACTTCTCTCTAGAATTAGGATTAGGTTTAGTTCAATAATCTTAGATCTAGATTTTAATTCATGCTTTCATCTCCTTCTATCTCTCAATTCTTTGTTGCTACATTCATCTTCTTCTATTCTTTTATTGTAATTTCCTTTATGTTGTTCTTATATTTTGTTGTAGATCTAGTATTGTTCCTTCTACTTTCTTCCAATTCAATAAGAGGTAATTCATAATAATTGTTCTTCTTTGCTTTTCTATTGTTGATCTCTTGCCTTTGTAGTTGTAGATTCCTTTAATTCTTGCAATTAATAATGTTTACTTCTATTGCACTCTATGTGTTTGTTGAAATGCATCTTTTAGTTTTGGTGTAGATTTTGTTCCTCTTGGCCTAGGTAGAGTAATTAGTGACACTTGAGTTATCTAATTCCTTTGTTGATTGATAATTGGAGAGATTGCTAATTGGTTTGGAGTGCACTAAAGCTAGTCTTTCCTTGGGAGTTGGCTAGGACTTGTGGCTCAAGTCAATTCATCCACTTGACTTTCCTTTAATTAGTAAGGGTTAACTAAGTGGTAGCAATGAACAATTCTCATCACAATTGAGAAGGATAACTAGGATAGGACTTCTAGTTCTCACACCTTACCAAGAGCCTTTTATAGTTGTTAGTTTATTTTCATTGCCATTTACTTTTCATGCTTCTTATCCAAAACCCCAAAATAACTCATAACCAATAACAAGATACTTTATTGTAATTCCTAGGGAGAACGACCCGAGGTTTGAATACTTCGGTTTATAAATTTTAGGGGTTTGTTTTAGTGACAAACAACTTTTTGTATGAAAGGATTAGTGATTGGTTTAGAAACTATACTTGCAACGAGAATTCATTTGTGAATTCTAAACCATCAAAACTCAATTCATCACGCGTCTCCAGCGTAACTCTTTGTTCATTTTTTCAATGTTGCGCACTTACACATGACACGTGCGCATCATAGACGCTTGCGCGTCATAAGCTTTTTTTTTTTATATAATAATGCAAAACAAAGGTAACTATGCAGAACTGGAAATTAACACTGATATAAATAAAATAGAATTAATAAAAAGGGAAGATCATACCATGGTGGGTTGCCTCCCACCTAGCACTTTTCTTTAACATCCTTAAGTTGGATGGTCCACAAGCTCAGTCTTCTTCCTTTGCTGGATCTGCTAAGAGGAAGATTTTTAGCTCCTTATTGTTCTTTATCTTCTCATCATGATATAGCTTCAAGCGGTGGCCATTCACTTTGAAGAAGGTGGGGATTGAAGGGTGACTCAGGTGGAAGACTCCATATGGCTCTGCCTTTTCCACTCTATAGGGTCCTTCCCACCTTGATCTCAACTTGCCTGGCATGAGTCTCAACCTTGAGTTATAGAGGAGGACTAAGTTCCCAGCTCAAAACTCTCTTCTCTTGATGTTCTTGTCATGCACAGCCTTCACCCTCTCTTTATAGAGCCTTGAGTTCTCATACGCTTCTAGTCAAAGGCACTCCAATTCTTGTAGTTGCAGCTTTCTTTCAATGCCGGCTCCCCCCAATCCTAAGTTGCATTCCTTCACCGCCCAGTAGCTTTGTGCTCCACCTCCACTGGAAGGTGACAATCCTTTCCGTAAACTAGGCAGAATAAACTTATTCTGATGGGTGTCTTATAAGCTGTCCAATAAGCCCAAAGCGCATCTGCAAGTTTAGTACTCCAATCTCTCCTATGAGGGTTGACAATCTTCTCCAATATGAGCTTTATCTCTCTGTTAGACACCTCGGCTTGGCCATTCGTTTGGGGATGGTAAGCCGTCGCCACCTTGTGAATAATGCCATATTTCTTTAGCAGACCTGTCATTCTCCTATTACAGAAATGAGAGCCTTGATCACTCACGATTGCTCGTGGTGATCCAAAGCAACAAATAATATTATTTCGAACAAAAGAAACAACAATGTTAGCATCATCAGTACAGGTAGGAATTGCTTTCACCCATTTAGAAATATAATCAACAGCTAACAAAATGTATAAGAAACCATTAGAGTTTGGAAATGGACCCATGAAGTTAATACCCCAAATATAAAAAATTTCACAAAACAACATAAGTTGTTGGGGCATCTCATCCCTCTTGGATATATTTCCAAACCGGGGGCAAGATTCACAAAAAATAGTAGCATCCTTAAAGAGTGTGGGCCACCAAAATTCGAAGTCTAAAATTTTTTTAGCAGTTCTTTGAGGACCAAAATGTCCACCACTCTCAGAAGAGTGACAAGCCTCCAAAATTGACTAGAATTCTGATTGTGGCACACATCTTCTAATTATTTGGTCAGCGCCACATATCCACAAATATGGATCACCCCATATGTAATATTTGGACTCGCTTTTAAGCTTGTCCTTTTGATGCTTAGAGAAATTAGGAGGAAAGGTACGACTAACCAAATAATTAGCTATACGTTCATACCAAGGAACCACCTTAGATATTGTTTGCAAGCTATCAAGTGGAAAAGCATCATTGATAGGAGTAGGGTCACTTTTAATATGTTCAAGGCGACTCACGTACATGGAGGCTCTGGACAGAGGCCACCGGCCGCGTAAATGAGTGTCCGTGTATGCGAACTTAGCAGCAGAGGCAAAAAGCTGCTAAGTCCAAAATTCCCTCTTTTGCTCACCTAACTTCGGACGCATATAATTTTTTTGTTTTAAAATATTTTTCATCCATTTTTTGAACGGCATAAATTTTATGGACCCAATTTTCATTTAAAATAAGTTTGGCTAAAATTGAGGGTCCAGAAGTCGAGTTATGTCTCGTCGAAGTTGGTCAAAAATCATGTTTTTCATCAAAATTACCAATTCTCAATTTAACCAAAACCTCAACACATATCACATTATTTCTCGGCTAACACAACCCCAATGCTCACAACCATCATACACATCAATATATAACTCTCATTGATACTTCTAAGAATTATCAGATATTATCATCATAATTCATCGCACATTCTCTTCAACTTTATCATTCAACACAATCATCATCAATCATTCATGCATAATTCACTTATCATCATCAATTTGTCACACATTCCCATCAACCTCATTACTCAACACAATCACCTTTAATAACTCATCAAACATTTCAACAATTCACTCAACAAACTTTAACACAAGTCACTAATCCACAACCACACATATCAATAATTATCAACCTCAAAATCACCAAGCCTCATAAATACCACAAATATCAATCATCAACAACATCAACAATCTAATCCTATCTTATTATCAGCTAACCTAAGTTTTCACAAAACATTATATGTTATCTATGAGAAATCGAAACCATAGTTTGGCCGATTTTTCTTAAAGCCCGGAATGTCACAATTATCACTGTTTCTTAATAGTCCAAGGCTCCAAGACCTCACCAAATAGATTTTTTAGCCCCCAAAGCCAACTTCAAGTCTCCAATACCACCAATTTGTTTTAAAAAATACACAATTCAATCTAATTTCACAAAATAACACTAAAATTACCACAAGGTTCACTAATTAGATAACTTGACAAGGATGAAATATTTCTCACCTTATCAACGGAAGTTTGGGACAAGACCCAGTATGTCCACAAAGTTAATTTGATCCTAAACACCGAGATTACATAAAATCTCAACACTAAAGCTCAATAATTTCGAAAATAAAGAGTGAACAGTTGGGAAAGAAAATGAAGCTTACCAAAAAATTTGTTATATGGGTTTTGTAGAGAATTCTGAGACGAATGCGTGGCCGCTGACGGCTCGTCAATCGAAACTCCAGATCAAAAGATATGTGAGATTGAAGGTGAGGTTAGGATTTTGAGTTCTTGTCCCTTCCCTTTCATGGAGTTCAGTGTGTTTTTGTTTTGAGAAGAGGAAGAAAAGCTGAGCTCTCCTCTTTAAATGAGAATTGGTTGGGCCTTGGGCCATTATGGGTCT
The DNA here is from genome assembly GCF_003086295.3 of Arachis hypogaea. Classification (NCBI taxonomy): domain Eukaryota; kingdom Viridiplantae; phylum Streptophyta; class Magnoliopsida; order Fabales; family Fabaceae; genus Arachis; species Arachis hypogaea. The sequence continues at coordinate 55,245,695 of NC_092046.1, forward strand.
GGTTCGTTCGATTTGATCTGTTCGGCTCAATTTTAGACCAAATTTTTTAAAATTAGTGTCAAAATTTATATTTTAATTTTTTATCTTATTAAACTATAAAATTTAAGTTTCTAATTTCTTTAAATAATAAATTTATTAGCTAATTATTTATTAATTTTGCGGATTTTACAACATTCATTACTTGAAACTATATTACACCATTGAAAACTAACACATGTTGCATATATAAAATACTACTATCTCTCTTTGAAAAATCATGTTGGCATAATACACTTTGTAGTTCTATAAACGATTGCAAAAACAATAAAAGATGCTGGACTCGCACAAATAAATTTTATACTCTCCTTTATATATGGTATAATCTGACCAATCAAAATATAATAACAGACACACATTAGCTTCAATTACTTCTTAAAAAAACTTCTTAACTCTAATACTCTCACATTCTAAAATTTTATGAGAAATCGAACATAAAAGTAAAAGAAAGTCAATGAATACGTGATTTGCTTTTGCGATGTTAACTTATTTATATAAAAATAAAAAAGTAATTTTTCAATTATTTTCTTTAAAAAATAGTAAAATTTTGTTTGAAATAATATTTAATTATTAATATTTCGCATGAAATAAAAAATTGACTCGGTCAATTCAATCTGATAAAAAAAGTTTTTTTGCATTATACGAATATTTAAAAATATCATATCATCTCTCTTCAATCGTATTTTTTATTTAAAAAAAAAACAAAATTCCTTCCCACTAGTGACATGAATTTTTAAAATTAAAAAATACCTTCTCGCTAATAGCGAGATACACTTTCAAATTCAAAATAGAAAACTAAAAAAAAATATTTTCGCTTGATGTGAGATGTTTTTCAATAATTTAAAAACAAATTAAGAAAAACTACTAAATGCGAGAAGGATGACTCCACCACTCCTGATCTAACACTCTATGTTCCCCAAAAATAACATAAAAAAATATTTCCATAATCAAATTTTTTGACCTCAAATGAAACTCTTTTTTTTTCTATATTGTAAACAATTTGGTGATATGCATTAATATTTTATGGTTATTGTGTTTTACTCTGCTATAGTTTTGACTCAATTTTTTTAAAAGGCGCAGAACGTGATGACGTTTGGCGGATGAATAATAAGTTTTATGTAAATAAAAATAAAATGGTGTCGACATTTTGTATTAAAATTTTTTTTAAATTTTTTTATATATATAAAACATCAGTTATGTTTTGTATAATTATTATTTGAGTAAACTACCATTTCTACCCACAAAAGTTAAAAATGCTGACATATCTACTCATAGAAAAAGGAAATTACCATTTGTACCTATGAATAGGGGTGTGCATGGCCCGGCCCGGCCCGATCCCGAACACTTTAAGGGCTAATTTGGTGTGATTTCATCGGGTCTAGGGCCGGGTAAGGGTTTCAAAGATAGACCCGGTCATTATTTCGGGTCGGGTCGGGCCATAGCTCGGGTTACCCGAAATCGGCCCGGTGGCCCGATCACCATACACAATAAATATTTTGTATTATTAGTGATGGATGATGGCTATTATTATGTAGAATTTAAGTATTGTAAACTTTAATATTTTGTGTTATTAGTCATTATATATAAGACTATAAGTTAATATTTTATATTTAAAATGCATAAGACTTTAGACTAATGCATAATATTGTGTTATTTGTATTTATTTAAATATTTGGTGTTATTAGGCAATATTAGTATTGATTATGGTTATGCTTTAATTTTAGAGAAGAGTTGGTTCTTGTTATATTTTTCTAAGTGAATTTTACCATGTCAAATAATGGTTGGAGTCTTGCAAATTTGGATATTTTTACATGCTAACTTACAAGAAGGTATCAAGGTAATATAATGTTAACGGCCCAATTTTCACCCGGTTTTCACCCGGTATAGTTGTGGCCCGAAAGGATATAGGTTTCATCGGGTCTAGGGTCGGGTTCGGGTCTCATAAATGGGCCCGGTACATATTTCGGGCCGGGTCTGGGTCACATCAAACCCGGTTTCACCCGACCCATGCACACCCCTACCTATGAAATATGAATTTTGCACAATAAAATTATCCAAACACTAAAAAATTACCTAAAATTCCTAAATTACCCTCATCTTCACTACCACACCACCCCTTTCACCCAATCACCTTTCTAACCCTAACCATCTTCACCCAACCACCTTTCTAATCCTAACCCTCTTCATCCAGTCACCACCCCCCTTTCCCTTTCTAATCTCAAATTCCACCACCACCCCTTTCACCCGGTCACTTTTCTAACCCTAACCCTCTTCACCTAGCCACCACTTTCTTTCCCTCCAAAATTCACACACGGAGACATTACACACACACTCCCACCCAAGGAAGAAGAAGAGAATAGGAGGGGAGGGAGACCGCACTGGCAACGTGGGGACTCGCTGTCGCTATCGGCTCATCGCCGCCGTTGTTGAGGGAGCCCGAAGAGTAGATGCGAGTCAGAACCAAGGAAGGGGGAGGTGTCGCCGCCGTCGCGCCCTGCTGCTACCGGCTCCGTCGCGTCTGTCGCCGCCATTGATTGAGTCCGTTGTTGGTCTGGAAGGAAGAGAGCGCACAAGAGATCGGAGAAGGAGGAGAGGGCGACGGCGCCGGTGAGTGTCACTGCCACCGTCGTCGTCGACGCTGTTCAGTAAGGGAGGAAGAACCGTTTTTTCTCTTTACTTTTTCTATTGTTGTTGTTGTTGTTTTATGTGAAGAAGATGATGATGGAGGTATAGTGGTGGTGGTGGTGGTGGTGATGGTAGTGATAAAGGAAATGAGATAGTGGTGCCTTTGAACTCAGAGTTTGGCTCAGGCGAGGGCGAGATAGGAAAGGAGAGAAGGAGAGGTGGATGATGCGGATGATGATAAGAGTAATTTGGGGATTTTATGTGATTTTTTAGTGTTTGGATAATTTTGTTATATAAAACTCATGTTTTATGGGTACAAATGGTAATTTTTTTTTTCTATAGGTAGATATCGTTTTCAATTTTTGTGGATAGAAATGATAGTTTACTCTTATTATTTCTTTAATTGACAACAAAAAAAGATAGTGACATTTTATGGAATTCATCAGAAACTCTCGCAATAACGTTAAATACTATTTTTTAGCCATTTTTGTGGGTTACACCAATTAGGTTCCAATATTAAAAAAAATATTCATCAAACAGTTCATCAATTTTTTTTTTTTAATTCTACCCTTAATTTTTAGGTGATTGCTATAATATCTAAACGTGTTTATCTAATTTTTTAAAAAGGGTTAAAATTAATATTCCATCATTACCATCACTACCGCCCCCAACCACCACCCACTGCCGCTCCGATCCCTTCACTACCATCCATTATGGCTACCACCTCGAGCACCACCTCCCCCCCACCCCCCCCCAAAAAAAACCATCCCTTACACTGCAGAGCTCCCCACCCACTGCCAATTATACCAAGAACAATAATAATCAATCAAACAGATTTCAAAATCAGATTGAACAATAGAAATAGCGTTATTTTGGAACGAAAAGGAGTTTTTTTGCGTCGAGAAACGCCGACGTTGCGCCGTAACCCTCCGCCACTGTTGCTTGATCCGGAACCTGTAAGCCCTGTCGGAACAGTCTCCGCCTCATCCTCGCCTTCTTCCTTTACTTTGAATTAGGAACCAAGTTTCATTTTCATTGGAGTTGCCTTATGCCTTCCAAAATAAAAATAGGAGAAAAGATAACAAATGAACAGAGACGGTAAATTGTTGGTATCAGTCATCAATTGTGCTTTCTCATCAATATTATTATATTTCTAAAACTGGTTTAAGAGACATTGATAAGCAATTCTAGCATATATACTAGATAAGAAATGGCCGGCAAAATATCCGAGCCAATCAGTATATGTATATTTTTCTACATTGGGAAATAGTTTAAATGATATAGCTTTCTAGAGCACAATTTCCTCTAAAGCAAAGAAATTTGTGATTAATTCGACATAATTGTGTGGCAATAGAAATAATCATTCTTGAGCTGCATCCTTGTTCTCAGTAACTGAATTGTTGTTTATGGTAAGAGCTTTCTTTGTCCAACGCTTTATGTCATAGGCCTTCTTCAAAGGCTTCTTCTCCCTGCCTTGCCTCTTCTTATAAGTTATTGCAATGGCAAGGTCATTAGGGAACAAGGTGTGCCAAACGAATGCATGGAGAAGTGTGGATACAAAAAGAACAGACACCATTGTTGATGACATAAATGATAGTCCAAGAGCAAGTCCCTTGCTTATGAAGCAAGGTACCTGTTCTGCATATTTTATGGTTGCCACTGAAGCTGTTGTCATTGGAAATGTATAAGACCACCACGCCACTGAAAATCTGTCCATTGTTAAAGACGGGCATATGAGTAATTTCATATTGAAAATAGTATCGATATTACTCATTTTTTGTGCTTTCGTTTGAACTTTTATCATTTTATGAACAGTGAACGTTAGACTTTGTTTTATAATAATAAAGTGATGAATCTTAATTGATACATCAAAAATAAATTATACCAATACTTTATTATTAGATGAGTTACAAGTTTACAGTATTTTATGATAATTTTAACTTACATGGTCAATTCTATCATATATTTCAAGTGGTAGTCCTAGAAAATCATTGAAATAGAAGTCAAAATAACTTAAAAATTGTTCTTTAATCATCTTATTGATTTAAATTTTCAAAATAGAAAACTCAAAGACTATGATGGTCATAACTTAGGTTTCCCCATTCTAAAATGCTTCTTTGATATTCACCTTACTTGATCACTTTGAAAAGCGTTGGAAGATAGAGCTGTACTACAACATTCTTATGATATTACCCCAAATTGATATCCTTAACCTGAATAATTTATGATACTTGAAATAATTAGAAGGATTCTTCTTAGAAAAACTACCTATGATGATTGACACTCAGTTATATAGACTCTTGAAGTGCCATGCCACGCTACACATAAGTTTTAGAACATTGACAAGAATGGAATATACCTGAAACCAGTGAAGAAATTGATCCGCACAACAAGTGAAACATAGAGAAACAATGCAATGAAATAGCAAGTCCTTGATAAGCCATCAAATTCACCATATACATTCTCCCAAGCAAGGCTAGCGGCCGAAGGAGCTGCGATAAACATGGAGTAGACAGGGTGGAGCTCCTTGGGCAGCGCCTCGCTGGTCGGCAGCCTCTGATAAAGCGTCACAAACACCACCAGGTAATGTGCAAACCCGACGGCCCACAGGAACTTGGCTGGCTCATTCCAACCAACCTTGGATGCCAAGATTGCTCCGACGAAGTTTCCAACCACAGAAAGGTGTGATGATGGGTTTGCAACTTTGCAAAGACGCCTTTTCCCGCCAGAGAGCCACTGTCCATAGATTTTGAGCTCAAGAAGAAAGTAAGGACCCATGAAGGTGCACCATATAGCAGGGTGGAGTGTGCCTTGTGGGGCTAGCTTAGGGGGCACCCCTATGGCGAGGAACATGCATACGACCCATGGAGCGAAGAAGAAGTTGACTCTGACTGGGTGGAAGTACTCTCTTTTCACTGCTTCAAAGTAGAATATGCATTTCAGAATGTATGTGAAGGTAACTGCTGTTAACACTGCCACTGCCAAGAGCCACAGGCCAAAGTTGATGGCTGGGGTTATATGTAGGAACTTGGTGGCTGGCGAGGTTGCGAGGGCCCGCCAGAGCACCACTTGGCTGCTTAGGCCAAGACAGATACCGTAGCATCCGATCGGAAACCGGAGGAGGAAGGGCCATTTCTCGTCTTTGGGGAGAAGAATGTCCTCTGAATCCTGTCACACAGTAATTAGAATTGGGAAAAGAAGTCAAAAAAATATCACTATAAAACAAATGATCCCTTTTAAAATGACGGAAGGATGAACCTGTTGGACGGAATTAATTTGGAAAAGTCTAGGGGGCAGTAACTTTGTTAAATTTTGGCCAGTATGTAATCAGCAAAGAAAAGTAAGCTATTGAATGAAATCTTACACTAATCTCACACCATTAAAATCATCTTGATAGTTATTTGATGGCTACAAATCACAAAAATTGCTGACTCCTAACATTTCTCAATTAATTTTGTGGACTTTTAGTGAAAAAAATTCTATTATTATATCTGACCTTGACTTGATCCAACTCAGGTCCTCTAAGAGCATCAAAATATCTACCAGCAGGAACACTTTCATTCACAGAATCTTGATTCCCACTGAACCCATTACTCTTCTGAGATTCCAATTGATGATGATGATCCTTTTCTTTATTCCTTGTTGGTAACAAAGAATTCTGCTTGCTGAGTGTTGACTTAGTCTTGAATATGCTGAAGTCCCTCTTCCTCGCTTCCAATCCATGGATCCCATTGGCACCACCCAAACTAGTTCCACTTCTTGTTAGAGTAGCCTTCCTCTCGTATTCTTTTGCTTTCTTCTCGCTGTTCAGCACCGAAAACCCCGTCTCCAGCGAGACTTGCCGGTTAAAACTCCGGTGATGGGGTTTCCTTGATTCTTTAGCCTTGTTGCTCATCAGCTGCTGCTTCTTCTCAGCTTTCTCCTCTGTTTTTATCATCCTCTCTTCGTCGCCTTCTTCTTCTTCCGGCAAGACTTCATCAATGTCCACAAAATGGTTTTGCTGTGAGCCTAGAGCTATTGGTTTCTTCTCCATTCTTTTGCGGTGTGGTAATACATGCACATAGCAAAAACAAGCTCAATTGGAATCATATACCAACGTTGGGTGGTTTGGTTTTTATACAAGTGGTATCGTGAAAGAAATTATTGTATATTCTTAAAACATTTAATGCAAAATAAAAAAATGTTCATAATCACTCATTTTAATTTTATTTAGTCATTTTGTTATTTAACTTCTATTCTTATCATTGGCAACAGAAATAAGTCATCATAAATATTTTTAATTTGTACTTTAATTGTATTTTAAAAGCATGCAAACATTTTTTTTCCGCTACATGTCACGAGAAGTTAGCAAAAGGAAATATAATGCCTTTTCTATTTTGTGGATGCCTTTTGTGTTAGGGATAGGAAATAGAAGCCACTGCTTTGAGAGGGGGGAAAAATAAAAAGTGGGCATGGGAAGGGGAATCCCGTGAGTGAAAATTTGAACGTTTTTGTTTTGTGGCTTTGGATTATTGATAGTTATAAGCATATGGTTAATAAGACTTTAGGCTATGAGCTACTTGGAGAGTGGTTTTCATGGGGAAGATGAGTTGTCAAATTAAATGAACACGGGGATCACTCTCACAGTTAAAATTTAAATTAAAGGAAGTAGAAATCCCGAGTTGATTGAACACGAGTGGCACCAAATTTCAGTTTGGTTTGATAACTTTCCCGAATTTCGTTGTCTAACTTTCACACAGGAGTCATCACGCATTCATGGTTTAACTAGTCTTGTTCAATTGAAACCAAGACTTCATATCAGATCAAATTATAAGTGGTTCACTCATTTTAGAAACTTCGTGTATACGATATACATTTCCCCCCAAAATTCTAAAGACCAGACCAGACCAGACCAACATATATCAAACATTTGATATTGTGTCAATTTTTGACTCCATATTGAAAAAGCAAAAATGATTGGCCATTAAGCATGTGACTCGTTTATAGTACAAGACCAGAATATACGCTAACCGGACGGAACAAGAAATGGGATAGAGAGTTGGGATAATAACTTGGGTGTTAAGCAAATTAATTTTTATATGGCTGGAGGATATGTGAAATAGAATGAAATAGAAGGTGTATAAGGATTAAGGAATGCTAGAGGACATGACAGAATTATTGTTCTTAATTGAGTTACTCATTAATATTTAAAAATATAGGATAAAAATATATTGTTGGATTACTAAGCTAAAAAAATTTATTAATTTTAACTTTTTTGGACATAGTCTTTTTGTTTTTTAATTGAAAGTTATTTTAGATGTGAGAAAAAGTTGTCTGCTTTTGTCATTTTTTAATGATTCTTTTACAACCAATTTTAGGATTTTGCTACTGGATAAAAGAAAATTTTTTTCAACAGATGTAGAAACCATGTGTCGAACAATGGCATAGATAGTGAAAATAACATACCAATGCATGATAGAATAGCAGCGTCAGTATGGGACCCACATATTTTTTACTTTATGTCTAGTAATATTTGTTAAATACTTAAATTTATTAGTAACTACAATTAAAAAGAAAATTTATATATGCATAAAAATACAAAAAAACTTTTAGAAAATTTACAAAATTTTAAATAAATTCCACTATTTTATTTATTGCTAATAAAAAGCTACAAATAATAATTAATAATTTTTCTATCCCTGCTAATGATAACTGTTACGTTGGGTAATCGGAGATTAATGGGCTGGACTCGTTAGGTTGGCCCAATCGTCTAAGGATGGAAGCCTCCGAGTAGGTTTGTGCTCTAGGGCCTCCGTCCGACTTGTGTGTGAGAGAATGGGGGGTGGTACCTACAAAGACACTTCAATGCCTAAGTCAGCAAGGGGTTAAGCAGGTTTAGAATGTATTGAGACTTAGTGATACCTGAGGGGTGTCAGTGTATTTATAGTGGTGAACCAATAACCACTGTTGATGTTAATCCACCTTTTGAGGGGGATAACCGTCCCTTTATTTTAAGAAAGTTGGGATATGGCTCCTGGAAGTGGGCTGAGAGATTCTAGAGGCAGTTATCTATTTGAATAAGAGTTATCTGCCAACTAATCCTCGTCCCCGACTTCTTTAGAGCAAATCGTGGTAAAAACCGACTTCTTTGAGGCAAGATCGGTGTAGAGTGAAGGTCAATCCTTTGGATTGAGCCTCTCCTTTGGATCTGGGCCTTAGTGTTGGGCCAGGGTATGAATAGTGCCCCTACTCGAGTCCAATCTCTTTTAAGAGTTAGGTTCAAGTATTTTAGCTCGGGTTTGTAACCGACCTGATGAGGAACCGACGTGATGTTCAGGAGCCGACGTGATTTAAATTTTTCAACCGTCGCGTCTCTACGGGGTTTTGAGCATTTATACGCGGGGAATAGTTACATTGGTAACGGTGCACCTCTTAAATGGTTACGTCGTTTTACCTTTGTGCCCTGACGCATTTATAAATACTTTTCCCCCTCTTCCCTTATTTTGTTTCTGAAAACTTTCTCACTCACACACTCTGTTCTGGAGAAAGCTTCGTTTTTCTTTGGTCAACCGCTGTTCGTTCCCATTGCTTCAGAAGTAAACGTCAGTTCTTCCCTTCTCCTCTTTTACAAATGCTTTTATTTGCATGTTTTTGTTTGGAGGAGTATTGACCGTAGTTCTAGCGATTCTCCTGGTTTTGAAAAACTTGCCTCAGACCCTCCAAGACCCTATTTTGATTCTTTTTATTTTTCTTTGTAGGATTCATCACCCCTTTTAAAAAAGATGTCTACCTTAGAGTCTCTTTCATTATGGGTTGATTGCACTGTTCTAGGGGAGAGCCCTCTGGTAGATACCGATTATCTTACTGATTTGCGCACTCATCACAGAATCTGTGTCCTTGATGAGGACGAGCCAAAATACGAATTGGTTTCCCCGGGTCTGAAAGACCGGGTTTGTTTTGGGAGAGCGTCCGATGCAGGCCCTCATTTTTTCTTTATGTATGAAAGTCTGTTCACCCGTTTGGGTGCTTTTCTTCCTTTTTTCGACTTCGAGATAGCCGTTTTATCTCATTGTCGTGTCGCTCCTACCCAACTTCACCCCAACTCTTGGGGTTTTCTGAAGATTTATCAATTCATCAGCCATGCACTAGATTTTCTGACCTCTTTGAAGATTTTCTTTTTCTTCTTTCACATGACCAAGCCCTTCAGTGGGCAAAATAACAAGCAATAGTGGGTGTCTTTTCGGGCTATACAAGGCCAGAGAGTTTTTACTCTTTTTGATGAATCCTTTCATGATTTTAAAGACTTCTTTTTTAAAGTTCGAGCTGTAGAGGGTCACCACCCCTTTTTCCTGGATCAAAATTTATCTCCTCGCTTTTCCCTGTACTGGTTGGAGGCCTCTCCAGTGGAAAAATATAATTTGGATGCCCTGGATGAAGTGGAGGCGGCCATTGTGGGGTTTTTCCGAGAAGTGTGGGGGAGAGCCTCATATCTTGATACGAAAAAGTTTCTTCAAGGGTCTCCGACTTTTGTGCAGGCCCAGATAGGTAGCTTTACGTTTTTTGTTCGTTTTATTACTGTTTTCCGACCTGATTAACATCCGAGTTGTTTGTTCCAACTTGTATACTGATTCTTTTATTTCCTAATAGTTTTTTGTAGAAATGGCGAAGAAGAATTCTAGAGAGTCCTACCAGAGAGTTCAGGAGGCCAAATCGAGGTCTCGTGTGAGGGTTGGTGCTGCCAGGGCTGTTGGCCCTCTTCCTCCTCCTCCCCCTCCCCCTTCTCCTCACAACTTGGGGACCCCCTCCCAGCCTATTGTTATATCCTCTTCAGCCTCTTCTCTTCCATCCCCTCCACCCCGATCTTCCCCTGAGCCAGAGAAAAAGAAGCGCAAGACTTTAGAGTCTAGCTCTTCTTTTGAGGGTGAGGCCAAGTCTAATGCGCCTCGGTTTGTTCGGAATCATATCTATCCTCATACTCGTATAAGTATAGATGACGCTTCCGTCCAAAACCACCTTAATGTTCTGGTTCAGGGGAGTGTCAGGGCAGCGGGGGTGTGTACCAAACTTCTGGATATTTTTGAAAAGACCCCCCCAGCTCTTTGGGTTCATCCCTGAAGGTTGAGAAGCTAGAGGGGGGATTTTCTTATATCAAGAAGAGGAGAAACAGTTGAAGGTGGAGGTCGCCGAGTTGAAGGAGGAGAGGGATCGCCTCTGGGAGAGGGAGAAGAAGTTGCTGGGCCAGTGTGTCATGGCGGAGGGCCTGAAGGAGAAGGCAGAGTAGAGTTATATGAGTTTGTTTGAGGACCACGTGGACCTGAAGAAAGAGTTAACGAGATGCCGGGATGTTTATTTAGATCTGGAGGACTCCATTGCTGAGGGAGCTGAGGAGGCATGGAGGATTTTTAAGGAACAGGTCGGGGTTATTGTTCCAGACCTGGATCTTTCTCCTCTGGATCCTGATAAGATCGTGGTTAATGGGGCCATTTTTTCTCATCCCCGACCTATTTCCAAATCCGAGCTGAAGACTCGGAGGCAGAGGATAGTAGAATCCCCCCGACCAGAAGATGCCCCGAGTTCTTCAAAGGCTCCTGGGAAGGGTCCCGATCAACTTGCTCCATCTTCCATTTGTGCTGCTCCGACTTCTCTCCCTAGTCCTGATGGTGCTCCGACTACTCTCCCTGGCTCTGGTGGTGATGGCCCTGCTCTCGGTGGTGGTGACCTTCCTTCTTCTAACTAAATTTTTATGGCTATATGGGGGCTCGGCCTGTGGATCCCCCATTTTTTAAACAATTTTTCTTTTATGTTCTTGTGGTAGTATTTGCTGACAATTGTTCGACCTTTTATGGCCATAAACAAAATATTAAAAATACCCTTTTTTGGATAAGGGTTTAGGATATCTTTCTTGTGTGTTGTGCGCATGCTTTTTCTGTTTAGGTTTCGAAAAACCTTTTTGACCTTTCCTTTGAAAACACCTTTTTCCTTGGCTAGCTGTCCTTTGTCTAAGTTTTTCTTAAATTTTTCTCAAGGTCTTGGGACAGCCTCTGCCTTTGCATTTTGATGGGTTTTCTTATCTCTTTTTCTGGTATTCCTGGTACTCAATTTTTCTCTATTGAGTTTCTATAACTTAGGTTATTTTTGCGATGCATTTTGTTTCTTCTCGGGATTTCCGACTTATAGGTCGATTAATTTCTGAGTTCTTATATGACCTACTTTTATAACCTCTTTACACCGACTTTTACCTCGTCGTTTTATCCTAACGACCATCTAGGTCGGTTCATGGGATTTTCACGTTTTGTCGAGCTTAAGTCGGCGCGTTTCGTGGAGTAATAATCGTAAGAGGGAATTGCATAAAGAGATATTTGAAAGGGAAAGATCTTTATTTATTTGCAAAGGTACTTTGTTGCTACTAAGGATTTTTGACAATTTTTGTAGCCCCTTAGCCCCCACTTTGATGCCTCGTTAAAAACTCCCCTTCAGGAAAAACTGGTGCACAAAATTGTGATCTCAACGACGCCAAAAAATTAGTACGCACGATTGTAATCTCAACTCCTTTTCACAACTTCGCACAACTAACCAGCAAGTGCACTGGGTCGTCCAAGTAATAAACCTTACGTGAGTAAGGGTCGATCCTACGGAGATTGTCGGCTTGAAGCAAGCTATGGTCATCTTGTAAATCTCAGTCAGGCGAATTCAAATGGTTATGGGATTTTAATAATTAAAATATAATTAAAACAGAAAATAAGATAGAGATACTTATATAATTCATTGGTGAGAATTTCAGATAAGCGTATGGAGATGCTTTGCTTCTTCTGAATCTCTGCTTTTCTACTGCCTTCATTCAATAATTCATACTCCTTTCTATGGCAAGCTGTATGTTGGAGGATCACCGTTGTCAATGGCTACCATCCGCCCTCTCAGTGAAAATGTTCCAAATGCGCTGTCACCACACGACTAATCATCTGTCGGTTCTCACTCATGTTGGAATAGGATCCATTGATCTTTTTGCGTCTGTCACTACGCCCAACACTCGCGAGTTTGAAGGTCGTCACAGTCATCCCATCCCAGATCCTACTCGAAATACCACAGACAAGGTTTAGACTTTCCGGATCTCAAGAATGATACCAATTGATTCTAGCTTATACCACGAAGACTCCGATCTTTCGGAATGGAGGCTAAGAAATATGCATTCAAGCTTGTTTTCATGTAGAACGGAAGTGGTTGTCAGGCATGCGTTCATAGGTGAGAATGGTGATGAGTGTCAAATAATCATCACATTCATCATGTTCTTGTGTGCGAATGAATATCTTAGAATAAGAATAAGCTTGAATTAACTAGAAAGACAATAGTACTTTGCATTAATTCATGAGGAACAGTAGAGCTCCACACCTTAATCTATGAGGTGTAGAAATTCCACCGTTGAAAATACATAAGTGATGAAGGTCCAGGCATGACCGAATGGCCAGCCCCCAAGTCTAAGGGAAAACATTCCAAAGATGTTCAAAGATATAAAATAAATCACTAAAAGTAGTTTTTATACTAAACTAGTAACCTAGGGTTACAGAAAATAAGTAAATGATGCAGAAATCTACTTCCGGGCCCACTTGGTGTGTGCTTGGGCTGAGCATTGAAGCTTTCATGTGTAGTGACTCTTCTTGGAGTTAAACACCAGCTTTGGTGCCAGTTTGGGCGTTTAACTCCAGCTTGTAACTCAGTTCTGGCGTTTAATGCCAGAATAGGGTAGGAAGTTGGTGTTTAAACGCCAGTTTGCGTTGTCAAAACTTGGGCAAAGTATGGATTATTATATATTGCTGGAAATCCCAGGATATCTACTTTCCAACGCAATTAAGAGCGCGCCAATTGGGCTTCTGTAGCTCGAGAAAATCCATTTCGAGTGCAGGGAGGTCAGAATCCAACAGCATCTGCAGTCCTTTTTCAGCCTCTGAATCAGATTTTTGCTCAAGTCCCTCAATTTCAGCCAGAAAATACCTGAAATCACAGAAAAACACACAAACTCATAGTAAAGTCCAGAAATGTGAATTTTGCATAAAAACTAATAAAAATATACTAAAAAGTAGCTAGATCCTACTAAAAACTAACTAAAAACAACGCCAAAAAGCGTATAAATTATCCGCTCATCACAACACCAAACTTAAATTGTTGCTTGTCCCCAAGCAACTGAAAATCAAATAGGATAAAAAGAAGAGAATATACTATAAATTCCAAAATATCAATGAAACTTAGCTCCAATTAGATGGCGGGACTAGTAGCTTTTTGCCTCTGAACAGTTTTGGCATCTCACTTTATCCTTTGAAGTTCAGAATGATTGGCATCTATAGGAACTCAGAATTTAGATAGTGTTAATGATTCTCCTAGTTTAGTATGTTGATTCTTGAACATAGCTACTTTATGAGTCTTGGCCGTGGCCCTAAGCACTTTGTTTTCCCGTATTACCACCAGATACATAAATGCCACAGACACATAACTGGGTGAACCTTTTCAGAGCTCTTAAGCACACTCTTTTTACTTTGAATCACGACTTTAACCGCTCAGTCTCAAGCTTTTCACTTGACACCTTCACGCCACAAGCACATGGTTAGGGACAGCTTGGTTTAGCCGCTTAGGCCAGGATTTTATTCCTTTGGGCCCTCCTATCCATTAATGCTCAAAGCCTTGGATCCTTTTTACCCTTGCCTTTTAGTTTAAAGGGTTACTGGCTTTTTGCTCTTGCCTTTTGGTTTAAAGAGCTCTTGGCTTTTTCTGTTTGCTTTTTCTTTTTCTTTCTTTTTTTTTCTTTTATTTTCGCCTTTTTTTTTGTAAGCCTTGTTTTTCACTGCTTTTTCTTGCTTCAAAAATTAATTTTATGATTTTTTAGATTATTAAATAACATTTCTCCTGTTTCATCATTCTTTCAAGAGTCAACAATTTTAACATTCATAAACAACAAATTCAAAAAAATGTACTGCTCAAGCATTCATTCAGAAAATAAAAGGTATTACCACCACATCAAAATAATTAAGCTAACTTCAAGATAGAATTCGAAATCATGCATTTCTAGTTCTTTTGAAATTAAAAACATTTTTCATTTAAGAAGGGTGATGGATTCATAGGACATTCATAGCTTTAAGGCATAGACACTACACACTAATGATCATGTAATAAAGACACAAACATAAACAAAACATAAAGCATATAATTCGAAAAGCAGAAAAATAAGAACAAGGAAATTAAAGAACGGGTCCACCTTAGTGATGGCGGCTTGTTCTTCCTCTTGAAGATCTTATGGAGTGCTTGAGCTCCTCAATGTCTCTTCCTTGCCTTTGTTGCTCCTCCCTCATGGCTCCTTTGGTCTTCTCTAATTTCATGGAGGAGGATGAAATGCTCTTGGTGCTCCACCCTTAGTTGTCCCATGTTGGAACTTAATTCTCCTAGGGAGGTGTTGATTTGCTTCCAACAGTTTTGTGGAGGAAAGTGCATCCCTTGAGGCATCTTAGGGATTTCATGATGAGGAATTTTCTCATGCTCTTGTTGAGGTCCATGAGTGGGCTCTCTTGTTTGCTCCATCCTTTTCTTAGTGATGGGCTTTTGAGATGAATCTCTCCATCTCCCATGACTTGAAGGTGGAAGCAATTGCCTTCCCTTTCTCTTTCTAGATGTTTCTCCGGCCTTAGGTGCCATAAATGGTTATGAAAAAACAAAAAGCAATGCTTTTACCACACCAAACTTAAGATGTTTGCTCGTCCTCGAGCAAAGAAGAAAGAATGAAGGAGAAAAAAGAAGAAAATTGAGGAGATGGATAGAGAGGGTGAATTCGGCCAAGGGGGTATATATAGGAGTGGGGGGAGGGTTATGTTCGTGTATTTGGGGTTGGGTTTGGGAGGAAAAAAGAGTTTTGAATTTGAAGGTAGGTGGTGTTTTGGGAAAAGTGAATGAGGTGATTGTTGAAGGGTATTTGGGAAGAGATATGGAGGTGATTGGTGAAGGATATTTGGGGAAGAGTGTTATGAAAAAGTGTGAAGAAGAGAGAGTGAGTTGAGGTTGGTGGGGATCCTGTGGGATCCACAGATCCTGAGGGGTCAAGGACTTAGCATCCCTGCTCCATTTAGGCGTGCAAAACGCCCTTAGTGTGCAATTCTGGCATTAAACGCCAGATTCCTGCTTGTTTCTGGCATTTAACGCTAGCTTTTCTCCCCTTCTTGGCGTTTAACGCCAACTTGATGCTTTATTCTGGCGTTAAACGCCAGTCTGGTGCCTGTTTCTGGTGTTAAACGCCCAAAAAGGTGCCAGACGGCGTTTATCGCCCATTCTGCTACTCTTACTGGCGTTTAAACGCCAGTAAGCTCTTCCTCCAGGGTGAGCTATTTTTAATGCTGTTTTTCATTCTGTTTTTGATTTTTCAGTTGTTTTTGTGACTTCACATGATCATCAACCTAAAGAAAACATCAAATGATAATGGAAATTAAATAGATATAATTAAATAACATTGGGTTGCCTCCCAATAAGTGCTTCTTTAATGTCAATAGCTTGACAGTGAGCTCTCATGGAGCCTCACAGATAATCAGAGCAGGGTTGGGGCCTCTCAACACCAAACTTAGAGTTTGGTTGTGGCCTCCCAACACCAAACTTAGAGTTTAGTTGTGGCCTCCCAACACCAAACTTAGAGTTTGAATGTGGGAGTTTTGTTTGACTCTGTATTGAGAGAAGCTTTTCATGCTTCCTCTCCATGGTTACAGAAGGAGAACCTTGAGTCTTGAATACAAGGTAGTTGATGAGCGGATAATTTATACGCTTTTTTGCATTATTTTTAGTATGTTTTCAGTGTAATTTAGTTAGTTTTTATTATATTTTTATTAGTTTTTAAATAAAAATCACATTTCTGGACTTTACTATGAGTTTGTGTGTTTTTCTATAATTTCAGGTATTTTCTGGCTGAAATTGAGGGAGTTGAGCAAAAATCTGATTCAGGCTGAAAAAGGACTGCTGATGCTATTGGATTCTGACCTCCCTGCACTCAAAGTGGATTTTATGGAGCTACAGAACTCCAAATGGCGCGCTCTCAATTGCGTTGGAAAGTAGACATCCAGGGCTTTCCAGCAATATATAATAGTTCATACTTTGTGATGACAAGTCACCCTAGCCTATTTTAACTAATCTTTTTCTTTTGTTTTCATTAGAATTATGCACTTTCTTGAGCTACAAGCAAGCTAATTAAGTAGATTTTCATGTTTCCCTTGATTGAACCAACCATATACGAATTTATGCCATTTCATGAGGTTTTATGCTATATTTGTTGCATATTATGAAAGAATGAATATCTCATGATTTTGAGCATAGCTTTGATGAGTTAGGTTGATTAATGATAGGTGAAGAAAGCTTGGAGAAAGGTTGAAGCAAAGAGGAATGGCTAGGAGTGAAGAGAGGACAATGGAATAAGTGAAATTGAACCAGGAAGCAAGAAGTTAGCCCCAACGTTAGCCCCCTAACTTGGAGGCTAACGTTGGAACTTGAATTTTCCTCCCTGGCCATCCCACGTTTGCGCCAACGTTAGCCCCCTAACTTGGAGGCTAACGTTGGCACATGAATTCCTCCCTGGCCATCCAACGTTTGCGCCAACGTTAGCCCCCTAACTTGGAGGCCAAGAGAAATTTCTTCCCTGGGCACCAACGTTTGCGCCAACGTTAGACCCCTAACTTGGGGGCTAACGTTGGCACATGAACATTCAAGGAAGAGGCAAAAGTTAGCCCCAACGTTAGCCCCCTAACTTGGAGGCTAACGTTGGAACTTGAGAGTTTCTCCCCTGGGCACCAACGTTTGCGCCAACGTTAGCCCCTAACTTGGAGGCTAACGTTGGCACATAAATTACAAAGGGGGAAGGGCCAACGTTTGCGCCAACGTTAGCCCCCTAACTTGGAGGCTAACGTTGGCGCCACTAGCACAAAGCAAGGCCAACGTTAGGGTCAAAGTTAGACCCCTAACGTTGGCACCAACGTCCATACCAGAAGAATTTTGCTTGCTGCTATGAAAAGTTGGAGCCAAAGTTAGACCCCTAACTTTGGCTCAAACTTTAGGTCCAACTTTGGCTAACCTCAAACCCGGTTCAATTGGTTCACTTTGGTTCTTCTTCAAACTCCAAGAGCAATCAACCAAGGCCTCTTTCAACCCAATTCCACCAAGAACAAAGGCCCAACTCAAGGCTTGAAGATCATTTTTGAAAGTGTATAAATAGGATAGAATTCAAGTTATTAAAGGAGCTTTCCTTTTAGAATTTTCATAATAGTTTTCGGAGAGCTTTTGAACTTGAGTGAACTTTAATTTCTTGCTTTCATTGCTTTCAATTTCATTTTACATTTGTCTTGGATCTTGGATTGGAGAATTGAAGAAATTCTGTTTCAATCTCAATCTTGGATCTCTCTGTTTCTTTACTGTTAATTGAATTTCATTTCCGGTTCATTGTTCTTCATCTCTTTTCTTTGCAATTTACAATTTCCTTGCAATTGTTCTTGTTGGATCTAGGAAGGCATTGAGATCTAGACTTGGTTTTCTAGTCTCTGGGTCCTGAGATCTGAATTTCTCATTTCACTTCTCTGTTTATTGCTTTCTTATGTTCATTTACTTTTCTGCTTCATATCCGGTTAAATCCCAATTCCCTTTTACTCTTCTGTTTGATGCAATTTAATTTTTCCTTGTTTAATTTCTGCAAATCCACATCCCAATCCCCTTTACATTTCAAGCAATTTACATTCCTTGCGCTTTAAGATTTCGCAATTTACATTTCTTGCACTCTAAGCTTCCGCCATTTAATTTCTTGTTCTTTACGTTTCAGCAATTTAATTCTTGTTCTCTTTACTTCAATGCAATTTAATTCCGCAAGTCACAAAACCATCAACCAAATCTTGATTCGCTTGACTAAATCAACCACTAAACTAAAATTGCTCAATCCTTCAATCCCTGTGGGATCGACCTCACTCCCGTGAGTTATTATTACTTGATGCGACCCGGTGCACTTGCCGGTTAGTTTTGGGTATTTTGGGAGAAATTTATTTTTCCTACAAAATATCTCATCAAGTTTTTGGCGCCGTTGCCGGGGATTGATTAGATTGATAATGATTAAGTGAGGTGGTGGTCTAGATCAAGCACTTTTTCTTTATTTTTCTCTAATTTTGACTAACCCACTAACTGTTTGAATTTTTGCTTAAGCTAACTGGAACTTCATTCTAGCAATAGATTGAAGTGCCACTGATTCTGTGCGTTTCTTATGTTCTGCTTGTATGTCAGGTACAGGGAGATCCATTCCTGTTTTATCTGAAACTGACCAGAGAACTCTCCGAAGGCTAAGAAGAGAAGCAAGAGAAAAAAATGTTGCTGGAGAGGAAGAATCAGATGAAGAATATCATGAATTGGAGGAACACTCAACAGATCCAACAAATCCACCAGTGAGAATGGCCAACAACAATGGTCAACCCCAGAGGAGAGTCTTGGCTTCATATACACTTGCTAATCCAAGGCATTGTGGGAGTAGCATCCTTAACCCAAATGTCGATGCAAATAACTTTGAATTGAAGCCCCAACTCATCACCTTGGTGCAGAACAACTGTTCCTATGGAGGAGGCCCCTTGGAAGATCCAAACCAGCACCTATCCACCTTCCTGAGGATATGTAACACAGTGAAGACCAATGGTGTGCATCCTGACAGTTACAAATTGCTGCTATTTCCATTTTCCCTCAAAGACAAAGCCACTCAATGGTTGGAGTCATTTCCAAGAGATAGCATCAACAACTGGGATGATCTAGTAACCAAGTTTCTTGCCAAGTTTTACCCACCTCAAAGAGTTATTAGATTGAAGACTGAAGTACAAACATTCACACAAATGGATGCTGAACCCTTGTATGAGGCATGGGAACGATATAAAGCTCTAATCAGGAAGTGCCCTTCTGAGATGTTTAATGAATGGGATAAACTCCAAAATTTCTATGAAGGACTGACAATGAAAGCTCAAGAGGCACTTGACTATTCAGCAGGAGGCTCAATGCAACTCATGAAGACAGCTGAAGAAGCTCAGAACCTCATTGATATGGTGGCTAACAACCAATATTTCTTTGGCCATCAGAGACAACACCAACCATCACTAAGGAAAGGAGTGTTAGAAATGGAAGGGGTTGACACCCTCCTAGCTCAAAACAAGATAATGCAGCAGCAGATTCAAGAACAATTTGAGCAGATGGCTAAAAAGATTGATAGTTTACAAGTTGCAGCAGTGAATACAAGCCAACCATCAACCACATGGGGACAAAATGAAGAAAACCAAGAAAATCAGCAGCAGGAACAACCTCAATATGTGCACAACCAAGGCTCATGCCAAAATGAGGTTTATGGTGACACCTACAATCCATCCTGGAAGAACCATCCAAATCTCAGATGGGGAGATAACCACACCCACAGCCAACAACCGTGGCAGAAAAACTCAAACCAAAACAACTCAAGAAACACAACTTACTCAAACCACGACCAGCAAAACGCTAATAATAATCAATACAAGAAACCACAGAATACATATCAACCACCCCACCACAATCCACAAACTCATCAAAATAGCATTTCCGTACCAACATCTAACCCCCAAAACTACCACACTACTCCTACAAATAACTTCCAGCAACCACATTCCACCCCCATCATACCACCAATAGACCATCATGAAAGTAGAATTTCAAGTCTTGAGGCAGCCATACAAGCAATTGCTCAGTCCACTCAGAGCTTGGTCAAAATGCAAGAGAGAAATGAAGCTACCATGAAGAACCTTGAACGACAAGTGGGACAATTAGCCAAACAAGCTGAACGGCCAACCAATGTTCTCCCAAGTGATACAATCTCCAATCCAAAGGACAAAGGAAAAGCTACAAAGTGGGAGGAGTGCAAAGCAATCATAGTAGGAAGTGAAAAGACTAAGGAGAAGGAAGCCATCAATCAAGAAGAACACAACAGAGAAGTTCCACAAGAAGAGACAGAAGAGAGAAGTGAAGAGGAGAGAAAGACCAAGAATGCAAAAAGCTCAAAGAAAGATGATCCTGGGAGTTTTTACATACCTTGCACCATAGGAAACATAACAATTGAGAAGTCATTTTGTGACCTCGGTGCAGGTATAAACTTGATGCCTTTGTCTCTAATGAGGAAACTTCAAATTTCTGAGCTGAAGTCCACACGAATAGTTCTCCAAATGGCTGACAAATCCATTAAGCAAGCACTGGGAGTTGTGGAGAATGTGTTGGTAAAAGTGGGAAAATTCTTTCTCCCAGTTGATTTTGTCATCCTAGATATGGAGGAGGATCCTAACACCCCCATCATCCTAGGGAGGCCTTTTCTTGCTACGGGCAGAGCACTGATAGATGTTGAAAAAGGGGAATTGTTGCTGAGAGTACATGACGAGCACCTAGCATTCCATGTTTTTAAAACCCCACATGAGCCCACTCAAGAAGAAGAGTGTATGGAGGATAAGGTCAGAGATCAAAGTTTGAAGGAGGTAGTCAATGAGTTAGCTCCAAGACTTCCAAATCCATGCTTAAAAAAAGTAGAGATGGTGCAACAGACCAAAGAAATCAAGGAGGAACTAGATCCAAAACCTCCAGATGAGAAATTCAACATCTCAGATAAGGAACCACCAAGGCAGGGGGTATCTTTTGAGAAAGAAAAGAAGAAGAGGCCAAGAGGGTGGAGAAACAAGAAGATCCCTACTGAAGGCTTTTCACCAAGGGATAAAGTAGTGTTAAACACCCAACCAATGAAGGTGTCCCCACAATCATCCGAATACTACACTGTAAACCGGGTTCTTTCACTTGAACACCTAGAGATCGTCAAAGAGGAGACCGGAAGGAGGTCCACAGTAAGAAGAGAAAAGTTGAGGCACTATGATTTTCAGCCCCCATGATCAAAGAATGAAGGATGTCAAGCTAGTGACATTAAAAGAGCGCTTGTTGGGAGGCAGCCCAACCTGAGGTAGTTTTTTTATATAGCTAGTTCAATAAAAAGGTTAAGTAGATTCACCTGTATTGTAAGAAGCTAAGTTTGGTGTTGCACACCAAAACAATTTAAGGGAGAATGAAGGATTCTAAGTTTGGTGTTCTACCGAAATCTCATTTACAAACACATTCTCACCTTCTGCATAAAGGGTTGCTAGCTCCAAGCAATCAGATGAATCATTTAATCATTGTCTGTTTCTAGTTTTTAGTTTTATTACCTTTAGCAAAGACTTAGGCTTTCACATATGGTTATGCATAAGAAACATGGCAAGAGACTAAGTTTGGTGTTCACACACCAAAGTAAGTTCAAACGCCTACAAGAAAGTCTTGCACACTAACCAGTCATCTAAGGGCTTGAGAAACAAGCAACTTCCATTAACACTGCAGAAAGTCAATCACTCTCTTGGGAGGACTACACACCATTAGCTGAGAGAAAGAAGAAGAAGCCACCAAGAGGTTGTATTGTCACTTAACTCCATTAGCATTGAATTGCTCTAAATTGGAAGTGTGAATATGCCCATTTTAACAGTAACTGTTAGTGTAGTAGTCTGTGCATCATTTATGTTTGTTTCTTTTAAAATTAGTAAACTAGCTTATGTGTGTGCTTGTGTGTTCACTTTCACTTGACAAGAAGCATGTGTTGTCCCCTGCATCTTTCAATTCAATAAAAGAACAGTTTGAATGTGAAGCAAGATATTCTCTGTTAGATAGAAGTGGAATAAAAGTAAATGGTGGTATGTATGTGATTGTATAATGGCTCACTTTTAGTGAATAAAGAGCTAGGATATCTCCTTCTAAGTAAAGAGTGGCCTACTGTCTAGGAATCTCAATTGAATTAAATTCCTTGGTTAGAAAGAAAAACAAAAAGAAGGAAAGAAGAAAAAGATAGCCAAAAAGTGCCAAACAAAAGAAAAACAAAAAGAAACAAAGCTGGACACCAATAGCTTGAACTTTAAAATATATGCCTGTGATGTCTTTGTACTAGGATCTGCTTGGATTAGTAAGCTCTTAGGAGTGCATCAACACTTGGTGACTTGGGTTAACTAACCCGGGATCATCAGCTGAAAGTCCACTATCAAGAGCAACCTAACTACAAGGCATTTAGTAGCCCAAAGAGGTGCTGGGCATCAATGTTTTAAGAAGGAATGTGAGCCAAGTGTCTATGGTGAATAATGTGTCAAGTATAAAGAAAAGAAAATGAACTTGCTACACATGACACTCAAATAAAGCTTATGAACAAAGTAATAGCCAAGGATAAAGGAATAATGAGAAGTCATAGCAGTATGTCACTTGAAGCTTGAAGGAGACTTTCTAGGCCTAGGAGTCAATAAGAAGTGAGTATTTGCATATCCACACAAAACCCCATGAACTATCAATAATACTCTGCTAGCATGAACTTCCTCTTCCATTTCATTCTTTCTTCTCAATAATTCATTTCTTACTTGGGGATAAGCAAGCTTTAAGTTTGGTGTTGTGATGACAAGTCATCCTAGCCTATTTTAACTAGTCTTTTTCTTTTGTTTTCATTAGAATTATTCACTTTCTTGAGCTACAAGCAAGCTAATTGAGTAGATTTTCATGTTTCCCTTGATTGAACCAACCATATACGAATTTATGCCATTTCATGAGGTTTTATGCTATATTTGTTGCATATTATGAAAGAATGAATATCTCATGATTTTGAGCATAGCTTTGATGAGTTTGGTTGATTAATGATAGGTGAAGAAAGCTTGGAGAAAGGTTGAAGCAAAGAGGAATGGCTAGGAGTGAAGAGAGGACAATGGAATAAGTGAAATGGAACCAGGAAGCAAGAAGTTAGCCCCAACGTTAGCCCCCTAACTTGGAGGCTAACGTTGGAACTTGAATTTTCCTCCCTGGCCATCCCACGTTTGCGCCAACGTTAGCCCCCTAACTTGGAGGCTAACGTTGGCACATGAATTCCTCCCTGGCCATCCAACGTTTGCGCAAACGTTAGCCCCCTAACTAGGGGGCTAACGTTAGGCATGAAGATTACTCCCTGGGCTCCCCACGTTTGAGCCAACGTTAGCCCCCTAACTTGGAGGCTAACGTTGGCAAGAGAAATTTCTTCCCTGGGCACCAACGTTTGTGCCAACGTTAGACCCCTAACTTGGGGGCTAACGTTGGCACATGAACATTCAAGGAAGAGGCAAAAGTTAGCCCCAACGTTAGCCCCCTAACTTGGAGGCTAACGTTGGAACTTGAGAGTTTCTCCCCTGGGCACCAACGTTTGCGCCAACGTTAGCCCCCTAACTTGGAGGCTAACGTTGGCACATAAATTACAAAGGGGGAAGGGCCAACGTTTGCGCCAACGTTAGCCCCCTAACTTGGAGGCTAACGTTGGCGCCACTAGCACAAAGCAAGGCCAACGTTAGGGTCAAAATTAGACCCCTAACGTTGGCACCAACATCCATACCAGAAGAATTTTGCTTGCTGCTATGAAAAGTTGGAGCCAAAGTTAGACCCCTAACTTTGGCTCAAACTTTAGGTCCAACTTTGGCTAACCTCAAACCCGGTTCAATTGGTTCACTTTGGTTCTTCTTCAAACTCCAAGAGCAATCAACCAAGGCCTCTTTCAACCCAATTCCACCAAGAACAAAGGCCCAACTCAAGGCTTGAAGATCATTTTTGAAAGTGTATAAATAGGATAGAATTCAAGTTATTAAAGGAGCTTTCCTTTTAGAATTTTCATAATAGTTTTCGGAGAGCTTTTGAACTTGAGTGAACTTTAATTTCTTGCTTTCATTGCTTTCAATTTCATTTTACATTTGTCTTGGATCTTGGATTGGAGAATTGAAGAAATTCTGTTTCAATCTCAATCTTGGATCTCTCTGTTTCTTTACTGTTAATTGAATTTCATTTCCGGTTCATTGTTCTTCATCTCTTTTCTTTGCAATTTACAATTTCCTTGCAATTGTTCTTGTTGGATCTAGGAAGGCATTGAGATCTAGACTTGGTTTTCTAGTCTCTGGGTCCTGAGATCTGAATTTCTCATTTCACTTCTCTGTTTATTGCTTTCTTATGTTCATTTACTTTTCTGCTTCATATCCGGTTAAATCCCAATTCCCTTTTACTCTTCTGTTTGATGCAATTTAATTTTTCCTTGTTTAATTTCTGCAAATCCACATCCCAATCCCCTTTACATTTCAAGCAATTTACATTCCTTGCGCTTTAAGATTTCGCAATTTACATTTCTTGCACTCTAAGCTTCCGCCATTTAATTTCTTGTTCTTTACGTTTCAGCAATTTAATTCTTGTTCTCTTTACTTCAATGCAATTTAATTCCGCAAGTCACAAAACCATCAACCAAATCTTGATTCGCTTGACTAAATCAACCACTAAACTAAAATTGCTCAATCCTTCAATCCCTGTGGGATCGACCTCACTCCCGTGAGTTATTATTACTTGATGCGACCCGGTGCACTTGCCGGTTAGTTTTGGGTATTTTGGGAGAAATTTATTTTTCCTACAAAATATCTCATCAAGTTTTTGGCGCCGTTGCCGGGGATTGATTAGATTGATAATGATTAAGTGAGGTGGTGGTCTAGATCAAGCACTTTTTCTTTATTTTTCTCTAATTTTGACTAACCCACTAACTGTTTGAATTTTTGCTTAAGCTAACTGGAACTTCATTCTAGCAATAGATTGAAGTGCCACTGATTCTGTGCGTTTCTTATGTTCTGCTTGTATGTCAGGTACAGGGAGATCCATTCCTGTTTTATCTGAAACTGACCAGAGAACTCTCCGAAGGCTAAGAAGAGAAGCAAGAGAAAAAAATGTTGCTGGAGAGGAAGAATCAGATGAAGAATATCATGAATTGGAGGAACACTCAACAGATCCAACAAATCCACCAGTGAGAATGGCCAACAACAATGGTCAACCCCAGAGGAGAGTCTTGGCTTCATATACACTTGCTAATCCAAGGCATTGTGGGAGTAGCATCCTTAACCCAAATGTCGATGCAAATAACTTTGAATTGAAGCCCCAACTCATCACCTTGGTGCAGAACAACTGTTCCTATGGAGGAGGCCCCTTGGAAGATCCAAACCAGCACCTATCCACCTTCCTGAGGATATGTAACACAGTGAAGACCAATGGTGTGCATCCTGACAGTTACAAATTGCTGCTATTTCCATTTTCCCTCAAAGACAAAGCCACTCAATGGTTGGAGTCATTTCCAAGAGATAGCATCAACAACTGGGATGATCTAGTAACCAAGTTTCTTGCCAAGTTTTACCCACCTCAAAGAGTTATTAGATTGAAGACTGAAGTACAAACATTCACACAAATGGATGCTGAACCCTTGTATGAGGCATGGGAACGATATAAAGCTCTAATCAGGAAGTGCCCTCCTGAGATGTTTAATGAATGGGATAAACTCCAAAATTTCTATGAAGGACTGACAATGAAAGCTCAAGAGGCACTTGACTATTCAGCAGGAGGCTCAATGCAACTCATGAAGACAGCTGAAGAAGCTCAGAACCTCATTGACATGGTGGCTAACAACCAATATTTCTTTGGCCATCAGAGACAACACCAACCATCACTAAGGAAAGGAGTGTTAGAAATGGAAGGGGTTGACACCCTCCTAGCTCAAAACAAGATAATGCAGCAGCAGATTCAAGAACAATTTGAGCAGATGGCTAAAAAGATTGATAGTTTACAAGTTGCAGTAGTGAATACAAGCCAACCATCAACCACATGGGGACAAAATGAAGAAAACCAAGAAAATCAGCAGCAGGAACAACCTCAATATGTGCACAACCAAGGCTCATGCCAAAATGAGGTTTATGGTGACACCTACAATCCATCCTGGAAGAACCATCCAAATCTCAGATGGGGAGATAACCACACCCACAGCCAACAACCGTGGCAGAAAAACTCAAACCAAAACAACTCAAGAAACACAACTTACTCAAACCACGACCAGCAAAACGCTAATAATAATCAATACAAGAAACCACAGAATACATATCAACCACCCCACCACAATCCACAAACTCATCAAAATAGCATTTCCGCACCAACATCTAACCCCCAAAACTACCACACTACTCCTACAAATAACTTCCAGCAACCACATTCCACCCCCATCATACCACCAATAGACCATCATGAAAGTAGAATTTCAAGTCTTGAGGCAGCCATACAAGCAATTGCTCAGTCCACTCAGAGCTTGGTCAAAATGCAAGAGAGAAATGAAGCTACCATGAAGAACCTTGAACGACAAGTGGGACAATTGGCCAAACAAGCTGAACGGCCAACCAATGTTCTCCCAAGTGATACAATCTCCAATCCAAAGGACAAAGGAAAAGCTACAAAGTGGGAGGAGTGCAAAGCAATCATAGTAGGAAGTGAAAAGACTAAGGAGAAGGAAGCCATCAATCAAGAAGAACACAACAGAGAAGTTCCACAAGAAGAGACAGAAGAGAGAAGTGAAGAGGAGAGAAAGACCAAGAATGCAAAAAGCTCAAAGAAAGATGATCCTGGGAGTTTTTACATACCTTGCACCATAGGAAACATAACAATTGAGAAGTCATTTTGTGACCTCGGTGCAGGTATAAACTTGATGCCTTTGTCTCTAATGAGGAAACTTCAAATTTCTGAGCTGAAGTCCACACGAATAGTATGAAGTAATTTTCGTGCACCAAGTTTTTGGCGCCGTTGCCGGGGATTGTTCGAGTTTGGACAACTGACGGTTTATTTTCTTGCTTAGATTAGGAAAAATTTTTCTTTTTAGTTTAGAGTCTTCTATTATTGTTTTTGGTTGAAATTATTTTTTTAAATCCTTATTTTCTCTTTTTAATTTTTTTGAAATTTTTTTAACTAGTAAGTGATTTTTTCTGTTTGAGTTTAGTGTCATGTTTTAAGTTTGGTGTCAACTGCATATTTTTATTTCCCTTTAAATTTTCGAATTGCATGTTCTTTGTTCTTTCTTAATCTTCAAGTTGTTCTTGTTTATTTTTCTTGTTTGATCTTTAGTTTTTCTTGTTTTGTGATTTTTCTTATTTTTCTTGTGCATTTTCAAATTATTAGCATCTAAAAAAAAGATTTATTTATACCTTGTTAAAACACTTTAAATTTATAGCTCAATTGGCTAGAGCGTGGTGCTTATGTTCTTGGTAATTGGCTATCTTCTTTTTTAAAGAAAACTTCTTCAAAATTAACTTTTCTTTGAATAAATCTTGTGCCAAACTTTAAGTTTGGTGTTTTCTTATTGATTTTTCTTTAGTTTTCGAAAATTTTGTTTTGGTTTTCTAAAAATTTTAAAGTTTGGTGTTCTATCTTCATGTTCTTGTTGTTCTTGTGAGTCTTCAAAGTGTTCTTGAGTCTTCCTTGTGTTTTGATCTTAAAATTTTTAAGTTTGGTGTTCCTTGGTGTTTCCTTCCAAAATTTTCGAAAATAAGGAGCATTAGATCTAAAAATTTTAAGTTTTGTGTCTTTTTATTATTTTTCTCTTTCCTCATTGAATTCAAAAATATCTTTTTCCTTTATTTTAAGTGATTTTTCGAATTTTTCTTTTAAAAATTCAGATTTCATTTTAAAAATTTTATTTTATCTTATCTTAGTTTTAAAATTTCAAAATTCAAATCTTTTTCAAAAAAATCTTATCTTATTTTATTTCAAATTCAAATTTCAAATTTCAACTACCAAAATTCAAAATTCAAAATTTCAAATTTCAAATTTCAAATTTCAAAATTTAATTTTCAAATTTAAAATGTAAATTTCAAAACTTTTTAATTTAAATTCCTTATCTTCTCTTACCTAGCTTATCTTATCCTCTCTAATCTCAAATCCTAAAATCAAATCTTTTTCATATCTTTTCTTTTTTTATTTTATTTTCTTACAAGTATCTTTAATTTTAAGACGTATCTTTTTCAAAACTTCCTAACCAATTTCTCTCTCTTCATTTTTTTCGAAAATCCCCACCCACATCTTTTTCAAATCTTTTTAATTAACTAATTTAGTTTTCAAGTTTCTTTTATTTCTTTTTCTTCAAATTTTCAAAATTTTAGTCAATTCTTCATTAATTTTATTTTATTTTAATTTCGGTTCTAAAAAAAAAGTTTTTTTACAATCCACATCATCTCCCTTTCTCCATCATGGACAAAAGTGAAAATGAACAGTCCAGAAGGACTCTGGGTTCATACGCTAACCCCACTACTGCTTCATATGGGAGTAGTATCGGTATACCCTCCATCGGAGTCAGTAGCTTTGAGTTGAATCCTCAGCTCATTATCATGGTGCAGCAGAGTTGCCAGTATTCTGGTCTTCCACAGGAAGAACCTACAGAGTTTCTGACACAGTTTTTACAAATTACTGACACAGTACATGATAAGAAAGTAGATCAGGATGTCTACAGATTATTACTATTTCCATTTGTTGTAAAAGATCAAGCTAAGAGGTGGTTAAATAACCAACCTAAAGCTAGCATAAGGACATGGAAACAGCTGACAGAAAAATTCTTGAATCAATACTTCCCTCCAAAACAGATGACACAGCTAAGACTGGACATCCAAGGCGTTAAACAAGGAGATTTCCTGGGAGAGATACAGAGAGATGCTAAGAAAATGCCCCTCTGAAATGTTTTCAGAATGGGTGCAGTTAGACATCTTCTATTATGGGCTTACAGAGAAAGCTCAGATTTCTCTAGACCACTCAGCTGGTGGATCTATACATATGAGAAAAACAATTGAAGAAGCTCAAGAGCTCATTGATACAGTTGGCAGAAATCAGCATCTGTACCTAAGCAGTGAATCTTCCATGAAAGAAGAGGCTAAAACAGTAACTGCTGAACTCAGTCCTGCAGAACAAATTACAGAATTCAATCAGCAATTAGACTTTCTAACAAAACAGCTGGCCAAATTCAAGGAGATACTACAAGACACAAGAATGGCTAATCTAAATATGGAAGTACAATTGAAGCAAACAGAACAGCAGTTATCAAAACAAATAACAGAAGAGTGCCAAGCAGTTCAATTAAGAAGTGGAAAAACATTAAATACCTCACTTCAAGGTAGCAGGAAGCCAAGAAATGAACAACCGGATATCCAAAATCTCTCTAAGGACAGTAAGAGCCCAGAGAGGAATAACTCTGGCGTTCAAACGCTAGAAACAGGCAAGGAGTTGGCGTCAAACACCCAATGGAAGCTCAGTTCTGGCGTTCAAACGCTAGGAACAAGTAAGGAGTTGGCGTCCAATGCCACTCCAGCTTCCAACCTTGGCTTTCAAATGCCAGTGAGGGATCAGATACCTGCAAGTGCTGATAATAAATCCCTCAAGAAAACTTCTCAACCTACCTCTGTAGGAAATAAACTTGCAGCAACTAAGGTTGAGGAATACAAAGCCAAGATGCCTTATCCTCAAAAACTCCGCAAAGAGGAGCAGGATAAGCAACTTGCCCGCTTTGCAGACTATCTCAGTACTCTTGAAATAAAGATTCCGTTCGCAGAGGCACTTGAGCAAATACCCTCTTATGCCAAGTTCATGAAAGATATCTTGAGTCATAAGAAGGATTGGAGAGAAACTGAAAGCGTTCTCCTCACTGAAGAATGCAGTGCAGTCATTCTGAAAAGCTTCCCAGAAAAGCTTAAAGATCCCGGGAGCTTTATGATACCATGCATATTAGAGGGTAACTGCACCAAGACAGCTCTATGTGATCTTGGGGCAAGCATCAACCTAATCCCTGCATCCACTATCAAAAAGCTTGGCTTGACTGAAGAGGTCAAACCAACCTGGATCTGTCTTCAACTTGCTGATGGCTCCATTAAATACCCATCAGGCATAATTGAGGACATGATTGTCAAGGTTGGGCCATTTGCCTTCCCTACTGACTTTGTAGTGCTGGAAATGGAGGAGCACAAATGTGCAACTCTCATTCTAGGAAGACCATTCCTAGCAACTAGACGAACCCTCATTGACGTCCAAAAAGGGGAGATAACCCTGAGAGTCAATGAGGATGAGCTTAAGTTGAATGTTGTCAAAGCTATGCAACATCCAGACACATCAGACGACTGCCTGGGCGTTGATATTATTGACTGCCTGGTGGAAGAGGTCAATATGACTGAGAGTCTCGAATCAGAGCTAGAGGACATTTTTAAAGATGTTCAGCCTGATCTGGAGGAACCAGAGGAAATAAAAAAACCTCTGAAAACTCCTCAGGAAGAGGAGAAACCTCCTAAACCTGAGCTCAAACCACTACCACCATCCTTGAAATATGCATTTCTAGGAGAAGGTGACACTTTTCCTGTAATCATAAGCTCTGCTTTAGGGCCACAGGAAGAGAAAGCACTAATTCAGGTGCTAAGGACACACAAGACAGCTCTTGGGTGGTCCATAAGTGATCTTAAGGGCATTAGCCCAGCCAGATGCATGCACAAGATCCTATTGGAGGATGATGCTAAGCCAGTGGTTCAACGACAGAGGCGGCTAAATCCCGCCATGAAGGAGGTGGTGCAGAAAGAGGTCACTAAGTTACTAGAGGCTGGGATTATCTATCCTATTTCTGATAGCCCCTGGGTGAGCCCTGTCCATGTTGTCCCTAAGAAGGGAGGAATGACAGTGGTTCATAATGAAAAGAATGAACTGGTTCCTACAAGAACAGTTACAGGGTGGCGTATGTGTATTGACTACAGAAGGCTCAAAACAGCCACCAGGAAGGATCATTTTCCTTTACCATTCATAGACTAGATGCTAGCGAGACTAGCAGGTCATGAATATTACTGCTTTTTGGATGGCTATTCAGGTTACAACCAAATTGCAGTAGATCCTCAGGACCAAGAGAAAACAACATTCACATGTCCTTTTGGAGTGTTTGCCTACAGAAGGATGCCTTTTGGTCTGTGTAATGCACCTGCAACCTTTCAGAGGTGCATGCTCTCTATCTTCTCTGATATGGTAGAGAAGTTTCTGGAAATCTTCATGGATGACTTTTTAGTATTTGGAGACTCATTCAGCTCCTGCCTTAACCATTTAGCACTTGTTCTGAAAAGATGCCAAGAGACCAACCTAGTTTTAAACTGGGAAAAATGTCACTTTATGGTGACTGAAGGGATTGTCCTTGGGCATAAAATTTCAAACAAGAGAATAGAGGTGGATCAAGCTAAAGTTGAAGTAATTGAAAAATTACCACCACCTGCCAATGTTAAGGCAATCAGAAGCTTTCTGGGGCATGCAGGATTCTATAGGAGGTTTATAAAGGATTTTTCAAAAATTGCAAAACCTCTGAGCAATTTGCTAGCTGCTGACACGCCATTTTAGTTTGACACAAAGTGTCTGCAGGCGTTTGAGACCCTGAAAGCTAAGCTGGTCACATCACCAGTTATTTCTGCACCAGACTGGACATTACCATTGGAACTAATGTGTGATGCCAGTGACCATACCATTGGTGCAGTATTGGGACAGAGGCATAACAAGCTTCTGCATGTCATTTATTATGCTAGCAATGTTTTAAATGATGCCCAAAAAAATTACACAACCACAGAAAAAGAATTACTTGCAGTGGTTTATGCCATTGATAAGTTTAGATCCTACTTAGTAGGATCAAAAGTGATTGTGTACACTGACCTTGCTGCTCTTAAATATCTACTCACAAAGCAGGATTCAAAGCCTAGGCTCATAAGATGGGTGTTGCTTCTGTAAGAGTTTGATATAGAAATAAGAGACAGAAAAGGAACAGAGAATCAAGTAGCTGATCACCTGTCCCGGATAGAACCAGTAGCAAGAGCATCCCTCCCTCCTACTGAGATCTCTGAAACCTTTCCGGATGAGCAATTGTTTGCTATTCAGGAAGCTCTGTGGTTTGCAGACATTGCAAACTATAAGACACAATGTTCTCCTTCTGTAACCATGGAGAGGAAGCATGAAAAGCTTCTCTCACTGCAGAGTCAACCAAAGCCCCCCACAGTCAAACTCTAAGTTTGGTGTTGGGAGGCCACAACCAAACTCTAAGTTTGGTGTTGAACCCCCACATTCAAACTCTAAGTTTGGTGTTGGGAGGTCCCAACCTTGCTCTGATTATCTGTGAGGCTCCATGAGAGCTTACTGTCAAGCTATTGACATTAAAGAAGCGCTTGTTGGGAGGTAACCCAATGTTATTTAATTATATCTATTTATTTTCCATTGCTATTTTATGTTTTCTTTAGGTTGATGATCATGTGAAGTCACAAAAACAAATGGAAAATCAAAAACAGAATGAAAAACAGCATGAAAAATAGCACATCCTGGAGGAAGATCATTCTGGCGTTTAAACGCCAGAAACAAGCATCTGTCTGGCGTTTAACGCCAAAAACAAACACCAAGCTGGCGTTTAACGCCAGAAACGAGCATCAGTCTGGCGTTAAACGCCAGAAACAGGCTACATTTGGGCGTTTAACACCAGAAACAGGCAGCAGTCTGGCGTTAAACGCCAGGATTGCACAGTAAGGGTATTTTGTACGCCTAATTGGAGCAGGGATGCTAAATCCTTGACCCCACTGGATCTGTAGACCCCACAGGATCCCCACCTACCTCACCATT
Organism: Arachis hypogaea; assembly: GCF_003086295.3. Taxonomy (NCBI): domain Eukaryota; kingdom Viridiplantae; phylum Streptophyta; class Magnoliopsida; order Fabales; family Fabaceae; genus Arachis; species Arachis hypogaea. Next base: position 55,278,881 of record NC_092046.1, read on the forward strand.
CAAATTCAAACCATTTCCCTCCCAAACCCTCCCATTCACACACTTCCATCTCCTCCATCTTCTCCACTTCTTTTTTCTTTTGCTCGAGGACGAGCAAACTTTTTAAGTTTGGTGTGGTAAAAGCATTGCTTTTGTTTTTCCATAATTTAGTGGTAGAGCAATTGACTGCAGATCAAAGAGCTATGAGGAAAGAGCAACAAAGGCAAGGAAGAGACATAGAGGAGCTCAAGAGCACCATTGGTTCATTAAGAAGAGGAAGACGCCACCCTCATTAAGGTGGACCCATTCCTTAATCTCCTTGTTCTTATTTTCCTGTTTTTCGTTTACTATGCTTCATGTTTAATTATGTTTGTGTCTTTACTATATGATCACTAGTATCTAAGTGTCTATGTCTTAAAGATATGAATGTCCTATGAATCCATCACCTTTCTTAAATGAAAATTGTTTTCTGAAAAGGAAAAAGAAGTACATAAATTTCGAATTTTAAAATAATTTAATTATTTTGATGTGGTGGCAATACTTTTTGTTTTCCGAATGAATGCTTGAATAGTGCATATGTCTTTTGAATTTGTTGTTTATGAATGTTAAAATTTTTGGCTCTTGAAAGAATGATGAAAAAGGAGAAATGTTATTTGATAATCTGAAAAATCATAAAAATGATTCTTGAAGCAAGAAAAAGCAGTGAAGAACAAAGCTTGCAGAAAAAAAATGCGAAAAAAAAGAGAGAGCAAGAAAGAGAAAAAGCAAGCAGAAAAAGCCAAAAGCTCTTTAAACCAAAAGGCAAGAGCAAAAAGCCAATAGCCTTTAAAACCAAAAGGCAAGGGTAATAAAAAGGATCCAAGGCTATGAGCATCAGTGGATAGGAGGGCCTAAAGGAATAAAATCCCGGCCTTAGCGGCTAAACCAAGCTGTCCCTAACCATGTGCTTGTGGCGTGAAGGTGTCAAGTGAAAACTTGAGACTGAGCGGTTAAAGTCGAGGTCCAAAGCAAAAAATAGAGTGTGCTTAAGAACCCTGGACACCTCTAATTGGGGACTTTAGCAAAGCTGAGTCACAATCTGAAAAGGTTCACCCAGTTATGTGTCTGTGGCATGTATGTATCCGGTGGTAATACTGGAAAACAGAGTGCTTAGGGCCACGGCCAAGACTCATAAAGTAGCAGTGTTCAAGAATCAACATACTGAACTAGGAGAATCAATAACACTATCTGAATTCTAAGTTCCTATAGATACCAATCATTCTGAACTTCAAAGGATAAAGTGAGATGCCAAAACTGTTCAGAAGCAAAAAGCTAATAGCGCCGCTCATCTAATTAAGACTGATCTTCATAGATGTTTTTGGAATTCATTGTATATTCGCTCCTTTTTATCCTACTTTGTTTTTAGTTGCTTTGGGACAAGTAACAATTTAAGTTTGGTGTTGTGATGAGCGGATAATTTATACGCTTTTTGGCATTGTTTTTAGTATGTTTTCAGTGTAATTTAGTTAGTTTTTATTATATTTTTATTAGTTTTTAAATAAAAATCACATTTCTGGACTTTACTATGAGTTTGTGTGTTTTTCTGTAATTTCAGGTATTTTCTGGCTGAAATTGAGGGTGTTGCGCAAAAATCTGATTCAGGCTGAAAAAGGACTGCTGATGCTGTTGGATTCTGACCTCCCTGCACTCAAAGTGGATTTTCTGGAGCTACATAACTCCAAATGGTGCGCTCTCAATTGCGTTGGAAAGTATACATCCAGGGCTTTCCAGCAATATATAATAGTTCATACTTTGCTCAAGGATAAATGACATAAACTGGCGTTCAACGCCAGTTTCTTGTTGCAGTCTGGCGCGAATGCCAGAAACAGGTTACAAATGGAAGTTGAACGCCAGAAACAGGTTACAACCTGGCGTTCAACTCCAGAAACAGCCTAGGCACGTGAGAAGCTTAAGTCTCAGCCCCAGCACACACTAAGTGGGCCCCAGAAGTGGATTTCTGCAACATCTATCATAGTTTAGTCATTTTCTGTAAACCTAGGTTACTAGTTTAGTATTTAAACAACTTTTAGAGGTCTATTTCGGATCTCATGACATTTTAGATCTGAAATTTGTACCTTTTGGAAGCATGATTCTCTAAACCCCATTGTTGGGGGTGAGGAGCTCTGCAGCGTCTCGATGAATTAATGCAAGTATTTCTATTTTCCATTCAAACATGCGTGTTCCTATCTAAGATATTCATTCGTGCTTAATTATAAAGAAGGTGATGATCCGTGACGCTCATCACCTTCCTCAATCCATGAACGTGTTTCTGACAACCACCTCCGTTCTACATCAGATTGAATGAGTATCTCTTAGATTCCTTAATCAGAATCTTTGTGGTATAAGCTAGATTGATGGCGGCATTCATGAGAATCCGAAAAGTCTAAACCTTGTCTGTGGTATTCCGAGTAGGATTCTGGGATTGGATGACTGTGACGAGCTTCAAACTTGCGAGTGTTGGGCGTAGTGACAGACGCAAAAGGATCAATGGATCCTATTCCAGCATGAGTGGGAACCGACAGATGATTAGCCGTGTAGTGACAGTGCACTGGACCCTTTTCACTGAGAGGACGGATGGTAGCCATTGACAATGGTGATCCACCAACACACAGCTTGCCATAGAAGGAACTTTGCACTTTTGCATGCATGAGGGAAGAGGAATACAAGAGAAAAGCTGAAATTCAGAAGACAAAGTATCTCCAAAACCCCAACATATTCTCCATTACTGCATAATAAGTATTTATTTCATACTCTTTTATTTTTTCGTAATTCAAACTGATAATTATAATTGATATCCTGACTAAGAATAACAAAATAATCATAGCTTGCTTCAAGCCAACAATCTCCGTGGGATCGACCCTTACTCACGTAAGGTATTACTTGGACGACCCAGTGCACTTGCTGGTTAGTTGTGCGGAATTACATAGTGTGAAGTAATTTTCGTGCACCAAGTTTTTGGCGCCGTTGCCGGGGATTGTTCGAGTTTGGACAAATGACGGTTTATTTTCTTGCTTAGATTAGGAAAAATTTTTCTTTTTGGTTTAGAGTCTTCTATTATTGTTTTTGGTTGAAATTATTTTTTTAAATCCTTATTTTCTCTTTTTAAATTTTTCGAAATTTTTTTTAACTAGTAAGTGATTTTTTCTGTTTGAGTTTAGTGTCATGTTTTAAGTTTGGTGTCAACTGCATGTTTTTATTTCCCTTTAAATTTTCGAATTGCATGTTCTTTGTTCTTTCTTAATCTTCAAGTTGTTCTTGTTTATTTTTCTTGTTTAATCATTAGTTTTTCTTATTTTGTGATTTTTCTTGTTTTTCTTGTGCATTTTCGAATTATTAGCATCTAAAAAAAAGATTTATTTATACCTTGTTAAAACACTTTAAATTTATAGCTCAATTGGCTAGAGCGTGGTGCTTATGTTCTTGGTAATTGGCTATCTTCTTTTTAAAAAAAAAACTTCTTCAAAATTAACTTTTCTTTGAATAAATCTTGTGCCAAACTTTAAGTTTAGTGTTTTCTTGTTGATTTTTCTTTAGTTTTCGAAAATTTTGTTTTGGTTTTCTAAAAATTTTAAAGTTTGGTGTTCTATCTTCATGTTCTTGTTGTTCTTGTGAGTCTTCAAAGTGTTCTTGAGTCTTCCTTGTGTTTTGATCTTAAAATTTTTAAGTTTGGTGTTCCTTGGTGTTTCCTTCCAAAATTTTCGAAAATAAGGAGCATTAGATCTAAAAATTTTAAGTTTTGTGTCTTTTTATTGTTTTTCTCTTTCCTCATTGAATTCAAAAATATCTTTTTCCTTTATTTTAAGTGATTTTTCGAATTTTTCTTTTAAAAATTCAGATTTCATTTTAAAAATTTTATTTTATCTTATCTTAGTTTTAAAATTTCAAAATTCAAATCTTTTTCAAAAAAATCTTATCTTATTTTATTTCAAATTCAAATTTCAAATTTCAACTACCAAAATTCAAAATTCAAAATTTCAAATTTCAAATTTCAAATTTCAAAATTTATTTTTCAAATTTAAAATGTAAATTTCAAAACTTTTTAATTTAAATTCCTTATCTTCTCTTACCTAGCTTATCTTATCCTCTCTAATCTCAAATCCTAAAATCAAATCTTTTTCATATCTTTTCTTTTTTTTATTTTATTTTCTTACAAGTATCTTTAATTTTAAGACGTATCTTTTTCAAAACTTCCTAACCAATTTCTCTCTCTTCATTTTTTTTTCGAAAATCCTCACCCACATCTTTTTCAAATCTTTTTAATTAATTAATTTAGTTTTCAAGTTTCTTTTATTTCTTTTTCTTCAAATTTTCAAAATTTTAGTCAATTCTTCATTAATTTTATTTTATTTTAATTTCGGTTCTCAAAAAAAAAGTTTTTTTACAATCCACATCATCTCCCTTTCTCCATCATGGACAAAAGTGGAAATGAACAGTCCAAAAAGACTCTGGGTTCATATGCTAACCCCACTACTGCTTCATATGGGAGTAGTATCGGTATACCCTCCATCGGAGTCAGTAGCTTTGAGTTGAATCCTCAGCTCATTATCATGGTGCAGTAGAGTTGCCAGTATTCTGGTCTTCCACAGGAAGAACCTACAGAGTTTCTGACACAGTTTTTATAAATTACTGACACAGTACATGATAAGAAAGTAGATCGGGATGTCTACAGATTATTACTGTTTTCATTTGCTGTAAAAGATCAAGCTAAGAGGTGGTTAAATAACCAACCTAAAGCTAGCATAAGAACATGGAAACAGCTGACAGAAAAATTCTTGAATCAATACTTCCCTCCAAAACGGATGACACAGCTAAGACTGGACATCCAGGGCTTTAAACAAGGAGATTTCCTGGGAGAGATACAGAGAGATGCTAAGAAAATGCCCCTCTGAAATGTTTTCAGAATGGGTGCAGTTAGACATCTTCTATTATGGGCTTACAGAGAAAGCTCAGATTTCTCTAGACCACTCAGTTGGTGGATCTATACATATGAGAAAAACAATTGAAGAAGCTCAAGAGCTCATTGATACAGTTGCCAGAAATCAGCATCTGTACCTAAGCAGTGAATCTTCCATGAAAGAAGAGGCTAAAACAGTAACTGCTGAACTCAATCCTGCAGAACAAATTACAGAATTCAATCAGCAATTAGACTGTCTAACAAAACAGCTGGCCAAATTCAAGGAGATCTACAATACACAAGAATGGCTAATCTGAATATGGAAGTACAGTTGAAGCAAACAGAACAGCAGTTATCAAAACAAATAACAGAAGAGTGTCAAGCAGTTCAATTAAGAAGTGAAAAAATATTAAATACCTTACTTCAAGGTAGCAGGAAGCTAAGAAATGAACAACTGGCTATCCAAAATCCCTCTAAGGACAGTAAGAGCCCAGAGAGGAATAACTCTGGCGTTCAAACGCCAGAAACAGGCAAGGAATTGGCGTCAAACGCCCAATGGAAGCTCAGTTCTGGCGTTCAAACGCCAGGAACAAGTAAGGAGTTGGCGTCCAATGCCACTCCAGCTTCCAACCCTGGCTTTCAAATGCCAGTGAGGGATCAGACACCTGCAAGTGCTGATAATAAATCCCTCAAGAAAACTTCTCAACCTACCTCTGTAGGAAATAAACCTGCAGCAACTAAGGTTGAGGAATACAAAGCCAAGATACCTTATCCTCAAAAACTCTACAAAGAGGAGCAGGATAAGCAATTTGCCCGCTTTGCAGACTATCTCAGTACTCTTGAAATAAAGATTCCGTTTGCAGAGGCACTTGAGCAAATACCCTCTTATGCCAAGTTCATGAAAGATATCTTGAGTCATAAGAAGGATTGGAGAGAAACTGAAAGAGTTCTCCTCACTGAAGAATGCAGTGCAGTCATTCTGAAAAGCTTCCCAGAAAAGCTTAAAGATCCCGGGAGCTTTATGATACCATGCATATTAGAGGGTAACTGCACCAAGACAGCTCTATGTGATCTTGGGGCAAGCATCAACCTAATTCCTGCATCCACTATCAGAAAGCTTGGCTTGACTGAAGAGGTCAAACCAACCCGGATCTGTCTTCAACTTGCTGATGGCTCCATTAAATACCCATCAGGCATAATTGAGGACATGATTGTCAAGGTTGGGCCATTTGTCTTCCCTACTGACTTTGTAGTGATGGAAATGGAGGAGCACAAAAGTGCAACTCTCATTCTAGGAAGACCATTCCTAGCAACTGGACGAACCCTCATTGACGTCCAAAAAGGGGAGATAACCCTGAGAGTCAATGAGGATGAGTTTAAGTTGAATGTTGTCAAAGCTATGCAACATCCAGACACATCAAACGACTGCCTGGGCGTTGATATTATTGACTCCCTGGTGGAAGAGGTCAATATGACTGAGAGTCTCGAATAAGAGCTAGAGGACATTTTTAAAGATGTTCAGCCTGATCTGGAGGAACCAGAGGAAATAAAAAAACCTCTGAAAACTCCTCAGGAAGAGGAGAAACCTCCTAAACCCGAGCTCAAACCACTACCACCATCCTTGAAATATGCATTTCTGGGAGAAGGTGACACTTTTCCTGTAATCATAAGCTCTGCTTTAGGGCCACAGGAAGAGAAAGCACTAATTCAGGTGCTAAGTACACACAAGACAGCTCTTGGGTGGTCCATAAGTGATCTTAAGGGCATTAGCCCAGCCAGATGCATGCACAAGATCCTATTGGAGGATGATGCTAAGCCAGTGGTTCAACGACAGAGGCGGCTAAATCCCGCCATGAAGGAGGTGGTGCAGAAAGAGGTCACTAAGTTACTAGAGGCTGGGATTATCTATCCTATTTCTGATAGCCCCTGGGTGAGCCCTGTCCATGTTGTCCCTAAGAAGGGAGGAATGACAGTGGTTCATAATGAAAAGAATGAACTAGTTCCTACAAGAACAGTTACAGGGTGGCGTATGTGTATTGACTACAGAAGGCTCAATACAGCCACCAGGAAGGATCATTTTCCTTTACCATTCATAGACCAGATGCTAGAGAGACTAGCAGGTCATGAATATTACTGCTTTTTGGATGGCTATTCAGGTTACAACCAAATTGCAGTAGATCCTCAGGACCAAGAGAAAACAACATTCACATGTCCTTCTGGAGTGTTTGCCTACAGAAGGATGCCTTTTGGTCTGTGTAATGCACCTGCAACCTTTCAGAGGTGCATGCTCTCTATCTTCTCTGATATGGTAGAGAAGTTTCTGGAAGTCTTCATGGATGACTTTTCAGTATTTGGAGACTCATTCAGCTCCTGCCTTAACCATTTAGCACTTGTTCTGAAAAGATGCCAAGAGACCAACCTAGTTTTAAACTGGGAAAAATGTCACTTTATGGTGACTGAAGGGATTGTCCTTGGGCATAAAATTTCAAACAAGAGAATAGAGGTGGATCAAGCTAAAGTTGAAGTAATTGAAAAATTACCACCACCTGCCAATGTTAAGGCAATCAGAAGCTTTCTGGGGCATGCAGGATTCTATAGGAGGTTTATAAAGGATTTTTCAAAAATTGCAAAACCTCTGAGCAATTTGCTAGCTGCTGACACGCCATTTTAGTTTGACACAAAGTGTCTGCAGGCGTTTGAGACCCTGAAAGCTAAGCTAGTCACATCACCAGTTATTTCTGAACCAGACTGGACATTACCATTTGAACTAATGTGTGATGCCAGTGACCATACCATTGGTGCAGTATTGGGACAGAGGCATAACAAGCTTCTGCATGTCATTTATTATGCTAGCAGTGTTTTAAATGATGCCCAAAAAAATTACACAACCACAGAAAAAGAATTACTTGCAATGGTTTATGCCATTGATAAGTTTAGATCCTACTTAGTAGGATCAAAAGTGATTGTGTACACTGACCTTGCTGCTCTTAAATATCTACTCACAAAGCAGGATTCAAAGCCCAGGCTCAAAAGATGGGTGTTGCTTCTGTAAGAGTTTGATATTGAAATAAGAGACAGAAAAGGGACAGAGAATCAAGTAGCTGATCACCTGTCCCGGATAGAACCAGTAGCAAGAGCATCCCTCCCTCCTACTGAGATCTCTGAAACCTTTCCGGATGAGTAATTGTTTGCTATTCAGGAAGCTCTGTGGTTTGCAGACATTGCAAACTATAAGACACAATGTCCTCCTTCTGTAACCATGGAGAGGAAGCATGAAAAGCTTCTCTCACTGCAGAGTCAACCAAAGCCCCCCACAGTCAAACTCTAAGTTTGGTGTTGGGAGGCCACAACCAAACTCTAAGTTTGGTGTTGAACCCCCACATTCAAACTCTAAGTTTGGTGTTGGGAGGTCCCAACCTTGCTCTGATTATCTGTGAGGCTCCATGAGAGCTCACTGTCAAGCTATTGACATTAAAGAAGTGCTTGTTGGGAGGCAACCCAATGTTATTTAATTATATCTATTTATTTTCCATTGCTATTTTATGTTTTCTTTATTTTGATGATCATGTGAAGTCACAAAAACAAATGAAAAATCACAAACAGCATGAAAAACAGCACACCCTGGAGGAAGATCATTCTGGCATTTAAACGTCAGAAACAAGCATCTGTCTGGCGTTTAACGCCAGAAACAAGCACCAAGCTGGCGTTTAACGCCAGAAACGAGCATCAGTCTGGCGTTAAACGCCAGAAACAGGCTACATTTGGGCGTTTAACACCAGAAACAGGCAGCAGTCTGGCGTTAAACGCCAGGATTGCACAGTAAGGGTATTTTGTACGCCTAATTGGAGCAGGGATGCTAAATCCTTGACCCCACTGGATCTGTAGACCCCACAGGATCCCCACCTACCTCACCATTCAAATTCAAACCATTTCCCTCCCAAACCCTCCCATTCACACACTTCCATCTCCTCCATCTTCTCCACTTCTTTCTTCTTTTGCTCGAGGACGAGCAAACTTTTTAAGTTTGGTGTGGTAAAAGCATTGCTTTTGTATTTCCATAATTTAGTGGTAGAGCAATTGACTGCAGATCAAAGAGCTATGAGGAAAGAGCAACAAAGGCAAGGAAGAGACATAGAGGAGCTCAAGAGCACCATTGGTTCTTCAAGAAGAGGAAGACGCCACCCTCATTAAGGTGGACCCATTCCTTAATCTCCTTGTTCTTATTTTCCTGTTTTTCATTTACTATGCTTCATGTTTAATTATGTTTGTGTCTTTACTATATGATCACTAGTATCTAAGTGTCTATGTCTTAAAGATATGAATGTCCTATGAATCCATCACCTTTCTTAAATGAAAATTGTTTTCTGAAAAGGAAAAAGAAGTACATGAATTTTGAATTTTAAAATAATTTAATTATTTTGATGTGGTGGCAATACTTTTTATTTTCTGAATGAATGCTTGAACAGTGCATATGTCTTTTGAATTTGTTGTTTATGAATGTTAAAATTGTTGGCTCTTGAAAGAATGATGAAAAAGGAGAAATGTTATTTGATAATCTGAAAAATCATAAAAATGATTCTTGAAGCAAGAAAAAGCAGTGAAGAACAAAGCTTGCAGAAAAAAAATGCGAAAAAAAAGAGAGAGCAAGAAAGAGAAAAAGCAAGCAGAAAAAGCCAATAGCTCTTTAAACCAAAAGGCAAGAGCAAAAAGCCAATAGCCTTTAAAACCAAAAGGCAAGGGTAATAAAAAGGATCCAAGGCTTTGAGCATCAGTGGATAGGAGGGTCTAAAGGAATAAAATCCCGGCCTTAGCGGCTAAACCAAGCTGTCCCTAACCATGTGCTTGTGGCGTGAAGGTGTCAAGTGAAAACTTGAGACTGAGCGGTTAAAGTCGAGGTCCAAAGCAAAAAATAGAGTGTGCTTAAGAACCCTGGACACCTCTAATTGGGGACTTTAGCAAAGCTGAGTCACAATCTGAAAAGGTTCACCCAGTTATGTGTCTGTGGCATGTATGTATCCGGTGGTAATATTGGAAAACAGAGTGCTTAGGGCCACGGCCAAGACTCATAAAGTAGTAGTGTTCAAGAATCAACATACTGGACTAGGAGAATCAATAACACTATCTGAATTCTAAGTTTCTATAGATACCAATCATTCTGAACTTCAAAGGATAAAGTGAGATGCCAAAACTGTTCAGAAGCAAAGAGCTAATAGCGCCGCTCATCTAATTAAGACTGATCTTCATAGATGTTTTTGGAATTCATTGTATATTCGCTCCTTTTTATCCTACTTTGTTTTCAGTGTAATTTAGTTAGTTTTTATTATATTTTTATTAGTTTTTAAATAAAAATCACATTTCTGGACTTTACTATGAGTTTGTGTGTTTTTCTGTAATTTCAGGTATTTTCTGGCTGAAATTGAGGGAGTTGAGCAAAAATCTGATTCAGGCTGAAAAAGGACTGCTGATGCTGTTGGATTATGACCTCCCTGCACTCAAAGTAGATTTTCTGGAGCTACAGAATTCCAAATGGTGCGCTCTCAATTGCGTTGGAAAGTAGACATCCAGGGCTTTCCATCAATATATAATAGTTCATACTTTGCCCAAGGATAAACGACGTAAACTGGCGTTCAACGCCAGTTCCATGTTGCAGTCTGGCGCAAACGCCAGAAACAGGTTACAAATGGGAGTTGAACGCCAGAAATAGGTTACAACCTGGCGTTCAACTCCAGAAACAGCCTAGACACGTGAGAAGCTTAAGTCTCAGCCCCAGCACACACTAAGTGGGCCCCAGAAGTAGATTTCTGCACCATCTATCATAGTTTAGTCATTTTCTGTAAACCTAGGTTACTAGTTTAGTATTTAAACAACTTTTAGAGGTCTATTTCGGATCTCATGATATTTTAGATCTGAAATTTGTACCTTTTGGCAGCATGAGTCTCTAATCCCCATTGTTGGGGGTGAGGAGCTCTGCAGCGTCTCGATGAATTAATGCAAGTATTTCTATTTTCCATTCAAACATGCGTGTTCCTATCTAAGATATTCATTCGCGCTTAATTATAGAGAAGGTGATGATCCGTGACACTCATCACCTTCCTCAATCCATGAACGTGTGTCTGACAACCACCTTCGTTCTACATCAGATTGAATGAGTATCTCTTAGATTCCTTAATCAGAATCTTTGTGGTATAAGCTAGATTGATGGCGGCATTCATGAGATTCCGGAAAGTCTAAACCTTGTCTGTGGTATTCCGAGTAGGATTCTGGGATTGGACGGCTGTGACGAGCTTCAAACTCGTGAGTGTTGGGCGTAGTGACAGACGCAAAAGGATCAATGGATCCTATTCCAGCATGAGTGAGAACCGACAGATGATTAGCCGTGTAGTGACAGTGCACTTGGACCCTTTTCACTGAGAGGACGGATGGTAGCCATTGACAACGGTGATCCACCAACACACAGCTTGCCATGGAAGGAACTTTGCACTTTTGCATGCATGAGGGAAGAGGAATACAAGTGAAAATCTGAAATTCAGAAGACAAAGCATCTCCAAAACTCCAACATATTCTCCATAACTGCATAATAAGTATTTATTTCATACTCTTTTACTTTTTCGTAATTCAAACTGATAATTATAATTGATATCCTGACTAAGAATAATAAAATAATCATAGCTTGCTTCAAGCCAACAATCTCCGTGGGATCGACCCTTACTCACGTAAGGTATTACTTGGACGACCCAGTGCACTTGCTGGTTAGTTGTGCGGAATTACATAGTGTGAAGTAATTTTCGTGCACCAGTAGTCCTCATTCAACTGAAGGACCAACTCTCCTCTGTCAACATCAATCACAGATTTTGCTGTGGCTAGGAAGGGTCTACCAAGGATGATGGATTCATCCTCATCCTTCCTAGTGTCTAGGATTATGAAATCAGCAGGGATGTAAAGGCCTTCAACCTTCACTAGCACATCCTCTACTAGTCCATAAGCCTGTTTCATTGATTTGTTTGCCATCTTAAGTGAGATTCTTGCAGCTTGTACCTCAAAGATTCCCAATTTCTCCATTATAGAGAGTGGCATGAGGTTTATCCCTGACCCCAGGTCACACAGAGCCTTCTCAAAGGTCATAATGCCTATGGTACAAGGTTTGAAGAATTTTCCGGGATCCGGTTTCTTCTGAGGTAATGTCTGCCTCATTAATGCATTCAGTTCATTGGTGAACAAGGGGGTTTATCCTCCCAAGTCTCATTACCAAATAACTTGGCATTCAGCTTCATGATTGCTCCTAGATACTTAGCAACTTGCTCTTCAGTGATGTCTTCATCCTCTTCAGAGGAAGAACATTCATCAGAGCTCATGAATAGCAGAAGGAAGTTCAATGGAATCTCTATGGTCTCTGTATGAGTCTCAGATTCCTTTGGTTCCTCAAAGGGAAACTCATTTCTGTCCAGAGGACGTCCCATGAGGCTTTTCTCACTGGGACTCACGTCCTCCTCACTCTCTCCAGGTTCGGCCATGTTGGTCATGGTTATGGTCTTGCACTCTCTCGGGGTTTTCTTCTGTGTTGCTTGGGAGAGTACTGGGAGGAGTTTCAGTAATCTTCTTACTCAGCTGACCCACCTGTGCCTCCAAATTTCTAATGAAGGACCTTGTTTCATTCATGGAACTTAGTATGGTCTTGGATAGATCAGAGACTATAGTTTCCAGGCCAGAATGGCTCTGTTCAGAATTCTCTGTCTGTTGCTGAGAAGATGATGGAAAAGGCTTGCTATTGCTAAATCTATTTCTTCCACCATTATTCTTGAAGCCTTGTTGAGGCTTCTGTTGATCTTTCCCTGAGAAATTTGGATGATTTTTCCATAAAGGATTATAGGTGTTTCCATAGGGTTCTCCCATGTAATTCACCTCTGCCATTGCAGGGTTCTCAGGATCATAAGCTTCTTCTTCAAAAGATGCTTCTTTAGTACTGTTCGATGCAACTTGCAATCCATTCAGACTCTGAGAAATCATATCAACTTGCTGAGTCAATATTTTGTTTTGAGCCAATATGGCATTCAGAGTATTAATTTCAAGAACTCCCTTCTTTTGAGGCGTCCCATTGTTCACAGGACTCCTCTCAGAGGTGTACATGAACTGGTTATTTACAACCATTTCAATGAGTTCCTGAGCTTCTGCAGGGGTTTTCAGATGAAGAGATCCTCCTGCAGAATGGTCCAATAACATTTTTGACAATTCAGACAGACCATCATAGAATATACATATGATGCTCCATTCTGGAAGCATGTCAGAAGGACACCTTTTGATCAGTTGCTTATATCTTTCCCAAGCTTCATAGAAGGACTCACCTTCTTTCTGTCTGAAGGTTTGGATTTCCACTCTAAGCTTGCTCATCTTTTGAGGTGGAAAGAATTTGTCCAGGAAAGCACTAACCATCTTTTCCCAAGAGTTCAGGCTTTCCTTAGGTTGTGAATCCAACCATGTTCTAGCTCTGTCTCTTACAGCAAAAGGGAAAAGCATAAGTCTGTAGACCTCGGGATCAACTCCATTGGTCTTGACAGTGTCACAGATTTGTAAGAATTCAGCTAAGAACTGATGGGGATCTTCCAATAGAAGTCCATGAAACTTGTGTTGCATTAGAGAAACTAATTGAGGCTTAAGCTCAAAGTTGTTTGCTCCAATGGCAGAAATTGAGATGCTTCTTCCATAGAAGTTAGAAGAGGGTGAAATAAAGTCACCAAGCATCTTCCTTGCATATCCACCATTGTTATTGGGCTCGACCATGTCTTCTTCTTTTTCAAAAAATTCTGTCAGGTCCTCTCCAGAGTGTTGTGCTTTAGCTTCTCTTAGCTTCCTCTTTAGAGTCCTTTCAGGTTCCGGATCAGCTTCAACAAGAATGTTCTTATCCTTGCTCCTGCTCATATGAAAAAGAAGAGGACAAAAAAGAATAGGAATCCTTTATGTCACAGTATAGAGATTCCTTTATCTGAGTGGAAAAATAGAAGAGTAGAATGAAGAAAAGAGAAGATGAAGAATTCGAACACAGAGAGGGAGAGAGGGTTCGAATTATAAGAAGAAGAGAAGTGTTAGTAATTAAATAAATAAATAGAAAGAGATGAGAGAGAGAAGAAATTTGAAAATAATTAAAAAGAAAATAAAAATATTTTTGTTTTTTTATTTTAAATATTAGTTAGAATTCAAAAATTAAGAAGGAAAAATAAAATTAAATTGAAATTTAAAACAATTAGTTAATGAAAAGAAATTTTGAAAAAGAGGTTAGTGATTTTCGAAAATAAGAGATAGAAAAGTAGTTAGGTGGTTTTGAAAAAGATAAGAAATAGTAAAACAAACAAAAAGTTAAGTAGTTAATTGAAAAAGATTTGAAAATCAATTTTAAAAAGATAAGAAGTTAGAAAAGATTTTGAAATTGATTTTGAAAAAGATATGATTAAAATAGAAAAAGATATAATTAAAAATCATTTTGAAAAAGATTTGAATTGGAAATTAAAAAGATTTGATTTTGAAAATTAAAGTTGATTACTTGACTAACAAGAAACTAAACGATATGATTTTTAAAATTTAAAGATTGATCCTTTCTTAATAGACAAGTAACAACTTGAAATTTTTTATTAAAAACATTAAATGTTAGCAAAGTTTTCAAAAATATGAAACAAAATAAGAAAAAGATTTTGAAAATCAATTTTGAAATTTTCGAAAATATAGAAGAAAAATGAAAAAGATTTGATTTTTGAAAAAGTTTTGAAAAAGATAGAATTTTTAAATTGAAAATTTGACTTGACTCATAAGAAACAACTAAATTTTAAAAATTTTTGACTAAGTCAAACCAAATTTTCGAAATTTATGAGTAAGATAAGGGAAAGATATTTTTTTTTATTTTTGAATTTTAATGAAGAAAGAGAAAAATATCTAAGTGACACATAACATAAAAATTATGAATCAAAACAAGAAAAACATGCAGAACACTTTGAATGTCAAGATGAACACCAAGAACACTTTGAAGATCAAGATGAACATCAAGAACATATTTTTGAAAATTTTTAAGAAAAGAAAGATATGCAAGACACCAAACTTAAAAATTTTTATTCTATAGACATTAATAATTCAAAAATGCATATGAAAAACAAGAAAAGACACCAACAAGAGAAATTTAAAGATCAAACAAAAAAAATAATCAAGAACAACTTGAAGATCATGAAAGACACATGCATGAGTTTTCGAAATTTTTTTTTTTAGAAAATTTAAAACATGCAATTGACACCAAACTTAAAATTTGACACTAGACTTAAACAAGAAACACAAAATATTTTTGATTTTATGATTTTATTATTTTTTTGTAATTTTTCGAAAATTAATTGGAAAAAGAAAAATAAGGATTTCAAAATTTTTACTAAGAATTCCAGGAATCATGTAATGTTAGTCTAAAGCTTCAGTCTAAAAAGATTAGACATGGCTAGCCAAGCTTCAGCAGGACATTACATACAACAGCTAAATTGATGAGAAAGACAAAGAAGCTCTTCTAAGGATAAGTGAAACCTTGGTCCAAAAAATTAGACATGGCTTAACAGCCAGCCAGGATTCAACATATCTCATGAAACTCTTGAATTCATTCTTAAATATTCTGAAGAACATAGAGTAATTTATTATATATTTTTTTTTGAAATTTTTCGAAAATGCATAAAAATTAAAAAGCTTAAACATAAAATAAAATTACCTAATCTAAGCAACAAGATGAACTGTCAGTTGTCCAAACTCGAACAATCCCCGGCAATGGCGCCAAAAACTTGGTGCACGAAATTGTGATCTCAACGGCGCCAAAAACTTGGTGCGTACGATTGTAATCTCAACTCCTTTTCACAACTCCGCACAACTAACCAGCAAGTGCACTGGGTCATCCAAGTAATAAACCTTACGTGAGTAAGGGTCGATCCCACAGAGATTGTCGGCTTGAAGCAAGCTATGGTCATCTTGTAAATATCAGTCAGGCGAATTCAAATGGTTATGGGATTTTAATAATTAAAATATAATTAAAACAGAAAATAAGATAGAGATACTTATGTAATTCATTGGTGAGAATTTCAGATAAGCGTATGGAGATGCTTTGCTCCTTCTGAATCTCTGCTTTCCTACTGCCTTCATTCAATCATTCATACTCCTTTCTATGGCAAGCTGTATGTTGGGGGATCACCGTTGTCAATGGCTACCATCCGCCCTCTCAGTGAAAATGGTCCAAATGCGCCGTCACCACACGGCTAATCATCTGTCGGTTCTCACTCATGTTGGAATATGATCCATTGATCCTTTTGCGTCTGTCACTACGCCCAACACTCGCGAGTTTGAAGCTCGTCACAGTTATCCCATCCCAGATCCTATTCGGAATACCACAGACAAGGTTTAGACTTTCCAGATCTCAAGAATGCTACCAATTGATTCTAGCTTATACCACAAAGACTCCGATCTTTCGGAATGGAGGCTAAGAGATATGCATTCAAGCTTGTTTTCATGTAGAATGGAAGCGGTTGTCAGGCACGCGTTCATAGGTGAGAATGGTGATGAGTGTCACATAATCATCACATTCATCATGTTCTTGTGTGCGAATGAATATCTTAGAATAAAAATAAGTTTGAATTAAATAGAAAGACAATAGTACTTTGCATTAATTCATGAGGAACAGCAGAGCTCCACACCTTAATCTATGAGGTGTAGAAACTCCACCGTTGAAAATACATAAGTGATGAAGGTCTAGGCATGGCCGAATGGCCAGCCCCCAAGTCTAAGGAAAAACATTCCAAAGATGTTCAAAGATATAAAATAAATCACTAAAAGTAGTTTTTATACTAAACTAGTAACCTAGGGTTACAGAAAATAAGTAAATGATGCAGAAATCCACTTCTGGGCCCACTTGGTGTGTGCTTGGGCTGAACATTGAAGCTTTCATGTGTAGAGACTCTTCTTGGAGTTAAACACCAGCTTTGGTGCCAGTTTGGGTGTTTAACTCCAGCTTGTAACTCAGTTCTGGCGTTTAACGCCCGAATAGGGCAGGAAGTTGGCGTTTAAACGCAAGTTTGCGTCATCAAAACTCAGGCAAAGCATAGACTATTATATATTTTTGGAAAGCCCAGAATGTCTACTTTTTAACACAATTGAGAGCGCGCCAATTGGGCTTTGGTAGCTCGAGAAAATCCATTTCGAGTGCATGGAGGTCAGAATCCAACAGCATCTGCAGTCCTTTTTCAGCCTCTGAATCAGATTTTTGCTCAAGTCCCTCAATTTCAGCTAGAAAATACCTGAAATCACATAAAAACACACAAACTTATAGTAAAGTTCAGAAATGTGAATTTTGCTTGAAAACTAATAAAAATATACTAAAAAGTAGCTAGATCTTACTAAAAACTAACTAAAAATAATGCCAAAAAGTGTATAAATTATCCGCTCATCAAAAACCCTTTCTTTAGGAAAAAGCCATGAAGTTGGGGAAAATAATACGTCAGGGAGTGGGGTTCAGTTTTAACTATAGTACCTTTTCATATTACAAGCATGTCACGACCTAGGTAGTTCGGTGCCGTTTAAGTCGGTCACCTTATAGTAGCCCTTTCCTAAGACCTCTCTAATTTTATATGGTCCTTTCCAATTAGCTGTGAGCTTGCCTTCCCCAGACTTGTTGACTCCTATGTCGTTTCTGACCAAAACCAGGTCATCTGGGGTGAAGCTTCTTCGAATGACCCTTTTATTGTATCTATTGGCCATCCTTTGTTTCAACGCCGCTTCTCTTATCTGGGCTCGCTCTCAGATTTTGGGGAGGAGCTCAAGTTCTTCTTTGTGCCCCTGTATGTTTCCGACTTCATCGAAGAAGCTTACCCTTGGACTTTGCTCGCTAATTTCCACGGGTATCATGGCTTCTATGCCATAAGAAAGTCGGAAGGGTGTCTCCCCTGTGGCAGACTGGGGCGTTGTCCGATAAGCCCAGAGTACTTGGGGGAGTTCTTCAGTCCAAGCTCCCTTTGCATCTTGTAATCTCTTCTTCAACCCTGCCAGTATGACTTTGTTAGCTGCCTCGGCTTGTCCATTTGCTTGTGGATGTTCCACTGAGGTGAACTGATGCTTGATCTTTATACTGGCTGATAAACCCATATTTTATGATGTATTTTATGCTCAATTTAAGTGATTTATTCAATCCTTCACCCACTTATTCATGTAAATTGCATGGTTTTACTTTCCCTTCCTTATTATGTGATATATGTGAAAAACATGTTTCCTATGCTTTAAAAATATTTATTTTTAATTACCCTTTATTACCATTCGATGTCGTGATTTGTGTGTTAAGTATTTTCAGATCTCCTAAGGCAGGAATGGCTTAGAGGACAGAAAGGAAACATACAAAAATAGAAGGAAAACACAAAAATAGAGTTTTGAAGAAAAGGACAGCGACGCAAACGCATGGACAACGCGGCCGCGTGCCTAGCGCGAAAAGGCATCGATGCGAACGCGTGACTGACGCGGACGCGTGCCTTGAGCAGAACGCAGATGACGCGAACGCGTGACAGACGCCACGCACCAGAATCTGCAGAAAACGCCCCCAGCAATTTCTGAGACCCTTTTTGGCCCAGATCCAAGTCCAAAAAACACAGATTAGAGGTTATGAAGTGGGTGAATACATCCATTCAGAAGGGGAGGTCTTCCATTATTCACTTTTCATAATTTAGATGTAGTTTTTAGAGAGAGAGGTTCTCTCCTTTCTCTCTTAGGTTTTAGGATTAGGATTCCTCTTAAAGGATTTAGGATTTCAACTTCCTCTCAGGTTCAATATTCCTTTTTCTTTATATTTCTCTTTTACTTTCAGATACTTTAATGCTTTTAATTGTTAATTACTTATGTTGCCAAATTGGCTTATGAACCATTCATGTTAGGATTTTCTTTATTTAATATAAATTGAGGTATTTCAGATTTATGATTCTTATTTAGCTTTTTATATTCTTGGCTTTAATTAATTAACTGGAGACTCTTGAGTTGTCAACTCATCGTGATTAATAATTGTTATTTTTGCTAATTGAATTGAATTCTGATAACTCTAGTCCTTTCTTAGGAGTTGGCTAGGACTTGAGGATCAAACTAATTAGTCCACTTGACTTTCCTTTGCTTTAGTAAAGGTTAACTAAGTGGGATTAAAACTCAATTCTCATCACCATCGATAAGGATAACTAGGATAGGACTTCCAAATTTTCATACCTTGCCAAGAATTTTATTAGTTATTAATTTATTAATTCTTGCAATTTATTTCCCTTGTTCAAACCTTTTAAAATCCAAAAACACTGTTTTCCATAACTAATAATAAGAACACCTCCCTGCAGTTCCTTGAGAAGACGACCCGAGGTTTAAATACTCGGTTATCAATTTTATTGGGTTTGCTTAAGTGACAAACAAAACATTTGTACGAAAGGATTTTCTATTGGTTTAGAAGCTGTACTTACAACGCGATTATATTTTTGTAAATTTCTTTACCGATAGAAAATCTGTTCGTCACTGGCTACTAGGTTTCGGAAGGTTGAGTCGGTGAACTGTGTGCCATTATCAGTGGTGATGGAGTGAGGTACTCCATACCTGGTGATAATGTTCTTGTAGAAAAACTTTAGACTTCTCTGAGCGGTGATGGTGGCCAATAGTTCTACTTCTATCCACTTTGTGAAGTAATCCACTCCCACTATTAATTATTTTACTTGTTCCGGCGCTTGGGGGAATGGTCCCAGCAAGTCCAATCCCCATTTTACGAAAGGCCACGGAGAAGTTATACTGATGAGCTCCTCGGGGGGAGCTACGTGGAAGTTTGCATGCATTTGGCATGGCTGGTACTTCACAAAGTCTGTGGCATCCTTTTGCAAGGTCGGCCAGTAGAACCCAGCTCGGATTATCTTTCTGGCTAACGACCTGGTTCCAAGATGATTTCCACAGATTCCATTATAAACCTCCTCTAACATTTCAATTGTCCTTGAGGTCGAAACGCACTTCAACAGTGGTGTTGATAATTCCTCTTTTATAGAGGATATTTTTCACCAGAGTATAATTTTGTGCTTCCCTCCTCATATTAGGGTCTTTGGCCTGATACTCTCCATTTATTTGGGAGGTCACCACTTGAGAGTCGCTGAATATCATTACTTTTGTTGCACCGACTTCCTCCGCCAGCTTTAATCCTGCGATCAAGGCCTCATATTCTGCCTGATTATTGGAAGCTGAGAATTCCAATTTGAGAGAAATCTCTATTTGTGTTCCCCCTTCATTGACCAGTATTATGCCTGCACCGCTTCCCGTCTTATTTGAGGATCCATCTACGTATAGTTCCCATGTAGTGGATTCTTCCTCTTGATCCCCTGCATATTCTGCTATGAAGTCGGTGAGGTATTGGGCTTTAATTGCCGTCCGGGTTTCCTACTTTAGGTTGAACTCGGAGAGCTCTATTGCCCATTGAACCATTCTGCCCGTGATATCCGTCTTTTGGAGGATTTGCTTCATGGGTTGGTTCGTTCGGACTTTTATTGTGTGAGCTTGGAAGTAAGGCCGTAGCTTTCGTGAGGCTATTACTAAAAATTCTCCAGTTTTTGGTACCTTAGTTCAGGGCCTTATAGAACTTTGCTAGTGAAGTACACAGGATGCTGTTCAACCTTATCTTCCCGTATTAGAGCTGATGCTACAACTTTGTCTGCTACGGACAAATATAGAACGAGCTCTTTCCTAACTATAGGTCGGGTCAGTATTGGAGGTTGGCTCAAAAACCTTTTGAACTCTTGGAATGCTTCTTCGCACTCTGGAGTCCATTCGAACTGGCATCCTTTTCTTAGTAGAGAGAACAGTAAAAGGGATCTTAATGCTGATACTGCCAAGAATCTGGAGAGGGCAGCAAGTCGGCTGTTCAATTGTTGAACCTCTCTTAGGCAAGTCGGACTTTTCATTTCTTGGATGTCTTTGCACTTGTCGGGATTCACTTCGATCCCTCTTTGCGTTAGCATAAATCCCAGAAATTCTCCAGCCTCTACCGCGAAGGTGCATTTTGCACGATTTAGCCTCATCCCATGTAACCTTATAGTGTTGAAGACTTGCGAGAGGTCTGTCAAGAGATCGGTCTCCTCCTTGGTTTTTACCAGCATGTCGTCCACGTAGACTTCCATTAAGTTTCCCAGGTGGGGAGCGAATACCTTATTCATCAGCCTTTGGTATGTGGCCCCAGCATTTTTTAATCCAAAAGGCATGACCACATAGCAGTAGTTCGCTCTAGGCGTGATGAATGATGTTTTTTCTTGATCCGACTTGTACATCAGGATTTGATTGTATCCCGAGTAAGCATCCATAAATGACAAGTATTGATACCCTGAGCTGGAGTCTACTAGAGTATTAATACTTGGAATTGGATATGGGTCTTTAGGACACGCCTTACTCAGGTCAGTATAATCGACGCACATCCTCCACTTGCCGTTTTATTTTTTGACTAGTACTACATTTGCTAGCCATGCCGGATACTTGACCTCCCTAATAAAGCCGGCCTCTAAGAGGGCTTGTACTTGCTCCTCCACCACTTGAGCCTGTTCTGGTCCGAGCTTACGCCTGCGTTGCTGTACAGGTCGCGATCCAGGATATATCGAGAGCCTATGGGACATGAGCTCGGGGTCTATCCCTAGCATGTCGGAGGCTTTTCAGGCAAAGAGGTCGAAATTGTCTCGTAAGAGCTTTGTCAGCCTCTGCTTTAGGTTTTCCTCTAGGCTGGCTCCTATGTTGGTGTTTTTTCCTTCCTCCTCTCCGACCTGAACTTCTTCGGTTTTTTCCCCCGGTTGCGGCCGCAGCTCTTCTTTGGCTCTTGCCCCGTCGAGCTCTATGGTGTGGACTTCCTTGCTCTTTCCTCTCAGGTTAAGGTTTTCGTTGTAGCATTTCCTTGCCAATTTCTGGTCTCCACATACCGTTGCTATCCCCGCAAGTGTTGAAAATTTCATGCAAAGGTGAGGGGTAGACACCACCGCTCCGAGCCGATTTAGGGTAGTCCTACCGATCAAGGCATTATATGCTGACCCCACGTCGACGACTATAAAGTCTATTCTCAGAGTTTTGGAATTTTCCCCCTTCCCAAAAGTCATGTAGAGGGGTATGAACCCTAGTGGTTTTATTGGCGTGTCGTCTAACCCATATAGGGTATCAGGGTAAGCTTTTAACTCATTTTCATCCAACCCTAGCTTATCGAATGCTGGTTTGAAAAGGATATTGGCTGAACTCCCCTGGTCCACTAGAGTTCTGTGAAGATAGGCATTTGCCAGGATCATGCTTATCACTACTAGATCATCATGTCAAGGGATTACCCCTTGCCCATTTTCTTTGGTGAATGAGATGGTTGGAAGGTCGGGTGCTTTGCTCCCGACCTGGTAGACTCGCTTTAGGTGTCTCTTGCGAGATGACTTGGTGAGTCCCCTTCCCGCAAATTTCCCTGAGATCATATGTATATGTCTCTCTGGGGTTTGTGGTGGTGGGTCTCTTCGGTCCCTGTCATCTCGCTTTCTTTTCCCATGATTATCCGTCCTTTCCATGAGATATCTGTCAAGTCGACCCTCCCTGGCCAACTTTTCTATCACATTTTTAAGGTCGTAGCAATCATTTGTCGAGTGACTGTATATCTTATGGTACTCACAGTAGTCGTCGCGGCTCTTCCCCTTTTTATTTTTGATGGGCCTAGGGTGTGGTAGTCTTTCAGTATGGTAAATTTTCCTGTATACATCAACTAGGGAAACTTTCAGAGGAGTATAAAAGTGATATCTCCCCGGCCTTTCGAGGCTGACCTCCTCTGTTTTCTTGGGTTCTCTTTCTTTATCTTTCAAAGAGTGTGAGTGTCCTGGTCGCCAGTTTGGCTCTCGCAATCTAGCATTCTCCTCCATGTTGATGTACTTTTCAGCTCTTTCCTGTACAACGCTCAAGGAGGTCGGGTGTCTTTTTGATATGGATTGGGAGAAAGAGCCTTCCCTGAGTCCATTTACTAGGCCCATTATTACTGCTTTTGTGGGCAGGTCCTGGATCTCCAGGCACGCTTTATTGAACCTTTCCATGTAGTCTCTTAAAGGTTCTCCTGCCTCCTGCTTTACGCCCAGGAGGCTTAGTGCGTGCTTTACTTTGTCCTTCTGGATGGAGAACCGCATCAGGAATTTGTGCGAGAGGTCGTCGAAGCTAGTCACCGACCTTGGGGGAAGACCGTCGAACCACTTCATCGCTGCTTTCGTCAAAGTAATCGGGAAAGCTTTGCAGTGAGTAGCGTCAGAAGCGTCGGCCAAATACATCCGACTTTTAAAGTTGCTCAAATGATGTTTTGGATCCGTGGTCCCACCATTGAGGTCCATGTCAGGACTTTTGAAGTTTCTTGGAACCTTTGCTCTCATTATATCCTCACTGAATGGATCATCTCCTCCAAAAGGCGTATCTTCTCGGTCGTTGCGAGAGTTCCGACTTTTAAGAGAAGATTCTAATTTCAAGAGTTTTTCCTCTAACTCCTTTCGTCGCTCTATCTCACCCCTTAAGTTCTTCTCCGCCTCTCGTTGTCACTCTAATTCCTGTTCCAGCTGCTCCAAACGCCCTTGGTGGCCGTGGACCAATCCCATTAGCTCGGTTGCGTAAGGTGGTCCTTCCTTTCCTGATTCACGTCCCTCCGAAGAGTTTACCTTTAGGTTTTTTAACCCAGAGGTACCTTCTCTTTGCTGGTTGTTTGCTCCTTTATGGAGGGTCATGTCCGCATCATTATTTTCAGTGTTCAGATTTTCTTGTTCTGAGTCAGTCGTGACGTGGCCATCTTCAGGCGAATTGTCCGCCATTAAAGGTCGATCTCTCGGATCCCCGGTAACGGCGCCAATGTTACGTTGGGTAACCGAAGATTAATGGGCTGGACTCGTTAGGTTGGCCCAATCGTCTAAGGATGGAAGCCTCCGAGTAGGTTTGTGCTCTAGGGCCTCCGTCCGACTTGTGTGTGTGAGAGAATGGGGGTGGTACCTGCAAAGACACTCCAATGCCTAAGTCAGCAAGGGGTTAAGCAGGTTTAGAATGTATTGGGACTTAGTGATACCTGAGGGGGTGTCAGTGTATTTATAGTGGTGAACCAATAACCATCGTTGATGTTGATCCACCTTTTGAGGGGGATAACCGTCCCTTTATTTTAGGGAAGTTAGGATATGGCTCCTGGAAGTGGGCTGAAAGATTCTAGCGGCAGTTATCTATTTGAATAAGAGTTATCTGCCAACTAATCCTCATCCCCGACTTCTTTGGAGCAAATCGTGGTAAGAACCGACTTCTTTGAGGTAAGATCGGTGTAGAGTGAAGGTCAATCCTTTGGATTGAGCCTCTCTTTTGGATCTGGGCCTTAGTGTTGGGATAGGGTATGAACAATAACGAAATACAAGTTTTTTTTTAAAAAATATATTCTACATAAATGATATACTTATTATTAAATTCTTAATATATATATATACTAAACATTTTATTTTGGAGAAATAAAACTATACAAGAAATAAAAATATACTAATTTTCATATTTTATAAATAAAAATATATAACTTTTTAATTAAGGCTGATAATATGTACTCTATTTGCGGGTACATAATCTTACCCAATTTAATCGGCTAGAATTGTCTATCTTATTTGTTGCGAATAGGAGAGAACACGAGTAGAGTTTGTTTGTGGATATGATCGAATACAAGTTCAGAGTATACCCTATTCTATTCTACCAACATTCTTAATATATTATATAATATATATTTAAAATTTATAAATTATATATGTCGTGAATAAATAGTAAAGCCATAATTTTTTTTCTTGTAAAAACTCAAAATAATGACTAAGTTAATAATTTAAATTATTAATTCAATATATTTGTTATTTAAAGAATAATGTTGTAAGAACTTAGAATTAGAAGAAGAGTGATGAGATATTTATCTTTATTTGTGTTATTTTAATTTTATTAAGAATTTGATGATCATGTTATTTGTAATTTTATTTTAAATTTTTTTAATTTTATTATTTTAATTTTAATTTAAACTTAATTTTTTATTTTTTATTTTATTAATATGTATGAAATATATAGAATGATTGAATTTTATATTTACTTAAAAAATTTTTATTTTTCTACAGGTAGGGTTTGGTAAGGTAGGGTTAAAAATTTTAGGATGCGGGTAAGGTTAAAGTTGAGTTTAAAAAATTTTCAACTCGCGGATAGGGTTAGGATAGAGTTTGGATAGGATTAGAGTAGAGTCCAAACCCTATTCTATCTTATCCTTTGCCAGTCCTATAGGATTTGGACTCTATCCTAATCCTATCCAAACTCTACTCTAAACCTGTCCACAAGTTAAAAACTTTTTAAAAACTCAATTTTAACCTTACTCATTCACTTCTTAAACTTTTCAACCCTACCTTACCTAACCCTACCTGTAGAAAAATAAAAAAATTTTAAACAAATATAAAATTCAATAATTTCATATTTCATACATATTTATAAAATAAAAAATAAAAAATTAAGTTTAAATTAAAATTAAAATTAAAAATAATAAAATTAAAAAAAATCTAAAATAAAATTACAAATAACATAATCATCAAATTCTTAATAAAATTAAAATAATACAAATAAAGATAAATATCTCATCACTTTTCTTCTAATTCTAAATTTTTACAATATTACTCTTTAAATAACAAATATATTAAATTAATAATTTAAATTATTAACTTAGTAATTATCTTAAATTTTTACAAGAAAAAAGTTGTGGTTTTAATATTTATTCACTATATATATAATTTTTAAATTTTAAATATCTATTATATAATATATTAAAAATATTGGTAGAATAGGATATGATATATTCTGAACCCGTATTCGATCCTATCCACAAGCAAATTCTACCCGCATTCTATCCTATTCGCAGCAAATTAGATAGACAACTCTACTCGATCAAATTAGGTAGGGTTATATACCTGCAAATAGAGTATATATTATCAGCCTTAATTAAAAAGTTATATATTTTTATTTATAAAATATAATAATAAATATATATTTTTTCTTGTATATTCTTATTTTTCTAAAATAAATTTCTTAGTATATATATATATATATATATGCTGGTACAGAGTCAAAGGGGGATTCGATTCTGCACTAAAACTATTATATTAACACGAAACAATTCAATAAATTCTATTAGAACATCAAACAAGTTTTGATCAGATTTCTAGTAGAGTCGAAAAAGAAAAATCCTATTGCAATTTTCTCTAAACCCCCGGAAAAGCATGAAAAAAAAGGCTCAAATGGTACGATCCCGCCGTCACCCCAGAATGATATATATATATATTAAGAATTTGATAAATAAATATATCGCTTATGTAGAATATAATTATTTTAAAGAACTTACATTTCGTTATCATTAGCAGGGATAAAAAAATTATTAATTTCTATTTGTAGTTCTTTATTAGTAATAAATAAAATAATAAAATTTATTTAAAACTTTATAACTTTTTTAAAAGTCTTTTTTATTTTTATGCGTATATAAATTCTCTTTTTAATTGTAGTCAATAATAAATTTAAGTATTTAACAAACATTATTAAATATAAAGTAAAAAACATGTGGAGCCTATTGATTGCAGAACTCTAATTTTATAGATCCCATATTGACATTGCTATTCTCTCATGTATTGGTATATTATTTCTATTACTTGTGTCATTCATCGACACATAATTTCTACACGTGTTGAAAGAATCTCATTTACTCCCAATTTAATTACTATTGAGTTAGTCTCTGCACACCTTTATATCTAAAATATTTCAATAGCTATTACGTTATAATTATATTGTCTACTGAGTATATGGTTTCTTAGAATAAATTTTTTTATTCTCATTCAATAAGCTTCGAAAGTACTTAATTTCTAAAGCTCATTCGGTATTTTTATTGTATAAACTTATTCATTGTTGTTGTACTAAGTTGCCTGCATGTTTAAGTCTCTGCTAATGTAAACAATTGAACACAGGTATATGTGTATTTTTCTGTTGATGGAAAAAAAGAACTTGCTATAATAATCTATATGAGATCATTGATTTTAAGATAGGAACCATTGAATTGGATGACAAAAACATAAAGTTATAAATATGGGATACTGTTGGTCAGGAGCTATTTCGAACTATTACCACATGTATTTGTTAATTGTACATACTTACATAAGGATTAACAGTTTTAATTGCTTTAGAAAAAGTTTGGTAATATAAGATTATCTCTTCACTTTGAACTATCTAAATTAATTATATGTGAAACTTTATAATTATATGTAACTCAAGCATTGTTAATCGTTAAGTTTTGTTATCTTTTTCCTTATACGAGTGATTATTATTTTTTTTTTTTAGTCATAAACTTTTATATTTGAATTTATTTGTGAACTATTAATGAAAAATTATAGACAAATTATTATATAAAATTATAAAATTTTAAATTTTGTTAGTTTAAAAATTATTGACTTTAAATATTTAAAATTATATATTAAATTTTTAAAAAAATTGAAATTTAAGTTTACCGTTGGTTAAATTTGTCGTTAGGTATTAGTTTAATTATTAATAAAGAATATATTATTGTCAAATTTACCGTTGGAATAAGCTCTGAAATTTTATTAATTAAAAATTTATATCTGCCGGTAATTAGCAATGGATGAAGAAACTCACTGATAAACAGTTACTGACGAAAATTTTACCGTCTAGTTTAGTCTACTGCTAAATCTAATGGTATTCAACGACTTTTTTGTAGTGTTTGTTATCTTCAACCCTGTTAACAACAAAACCACCGCCCTTCTTTTTCAAATATTGAACTTCCCTATCTTAACCACTTTTAACATTATAACAAGAGTCACACTACTATCAACTACACCACCACCACCACCACTGCCAACAACCCTATCAACCCAACAGTACACAACATAGTAACAAAGAGAGACAGAGGGAGTAAGATGGAAGGAGATAGACAATAATATGGCAAAATTAAAAGTAATTTCAACAAAACAAAAAAAATAATTTCATAGTGCATCTCAGAAACAAAGGGAGAAAAGCTAAATCAAAGAAAAATTAATAAAAAGTCTCTCAAAAAGTAAAACTAAAATTAAAACAAAAATAAAATAATGAAAAAAGCCATGAGAAATGTTTTGTAGTAAATGGAGAGCAGGGGTAGAACAAGACAAAGCATGACGACTTCAACAGCAGCTTAGTGGAAGCGGACTCCCAACACAATTTTGGGAAGATGCAGATCACGTCAGCTTTAGTTGTGGCGTGGTGGAGGCATACGTAGAGCGACCCAGATCTCGACAACTTCAGTGGCGAGGTGTAGGGCTCCATCTCTAATTCTATATCGACAATGCGCTTATGCATCGTTTCACTCAAGACGAAGGTCGTTTTGGTTGATGGCGTGTGTAACGACCCAACTTCTAGCATCATCTCAGGAGCGTACTAAGAGTAAGGTGTTACTATCTATACTCCTAAATGTAAGACTCTGGACTTTTAGAAATTAAATAATAAGTTATTTATGATCTATTATATTTATTTAAGATTATATTTTCAGAGACTTTTATATATATAAAAATTGGAATGAGAATTGTATATGCTATATTTTGAATATTTAGACTTTGAACCTTATTTTTTGATTATCTCTAATTTCTATTGAATTAGTATTTATTTGAAAATAAATTTATAAGTTGATAATAAAATTGTATTTCAAAGATAATTAATTTGTATTTAATTTGGTTTTAAATTATTAATTTATCCTTTTATTTTTATTAAAATTATTACACTACGTTAGCCCCAAAACTCCTAAAACAAACACTAATTTACACTACCTTAAATCTTAAGACAGCACAACACACACACACACACACCGTCACTCACCTCACCTCCATACCCACGAGAAATAAAGAGGGAGAGTGCGAACTAGAGGAAGAACAGAGAGGGGAAAGGAAAGCGCTGGTGGGGCTGAGAGCCGCCGTCGCCATCACTGTTAAAGGGAAGAGAGAAGGAGAGAGTCGTCGCCGCTGTTTGTTGAAGTCGCTATCGATGTCAACTTGAGAAGGTAGAGAGAGAGACGAACGCGAGGAGAGCGAGAGAGAGAGAGAAAGGGAGGGAGCTCATGTTGCGGTGCTCCTCGCCAGCAGCGGCGAAGGTCTGTTGCCGTCGAGCTGCCGCGAGAAGAGCCAGACGAGATGCAGAGAAAGGTGTCGCATTCTGCCTTCTGTTTGTCACTTCCTATGCCGCCGTGGAGCTCCATCGCCGTCAAATCCGTCTCCGCTGCTACTACTGCCATGGCCGCCATCCTTCAAGTTGTTGCCGTGGTTGTTGCCACCATTCATGGTCGCCGGGAACAGCGGTGACGCCGCTGGAGGTGTGGCTGCTTTGTTCTTGGTTCATTTTTGTGCAGTATGTTGTTTTTGCTCTGAAAACCCTTTTAATCGTTGTTCTGTGATATGTTGCTAAGATTTTTGCAGCGTTATTGACATAGGGTTGAGTTTCAATTCTTGCATATGCGATTAAAGTTGCTACGGTTGCTGCAAAAGTAGAGTGGAGTTGAGGTTACAGCTGCCACTCTTGCAGGCCGGGAGAAAGAGGGATTTTGACGCATTTTATAGCCTTCAAGTTTTGACTATTGGAGGCAGGGGCTTTTTCTTAAACTCATTTAACTTTCAAGAATTGTTACAAAGTCGATATTAATGTGAAAAATGTATTTTTATGAGTTTGTAAGTCTTATGGATTGAACTGTGTTGCTTTGAATGAATATAATTACTTTCCTGGTTGTTGCTGTAGTGATTGCTTGATAATACTGTATTGATTGTGAAATTGAAACATGATGAGTAATTGACGAATAGAGTTTAGTTTTGTGCTTGGTTTGAAGTTGTTATGATGATGGTTGGATTGTTGTTGTTTCTGATTATTGAGATTCAATGCTTGTTGTAAGTTTTTGGGTAAATTGATGATGTCACTTCAATTTCTAAATTGAATGGATTGAGAACATTGTTGTTTTGATTGCTGTTGAAAAAAAGGGTAAGTGATTTGCGGTGATTGATGGAACTCGTAAGGGTGGTAATGTCTGAGTTTTAGGGGAGGTGTTGCCAAAATTTTATAAGTTTGGATTAATCTGAATAATAAAGAAAATGAGATTGGTTGTTTCCCCCTAAAGCCTAGGGACTTTGTTTGAAGTGTTATTTAAAAAATTTGGGTTGAAGAATTATTTTATTTGATTTTGATTTAACTATAAAAGGATTGTGTTTTGGGGTGTTTTTAACAAATTTTAAAGTAATTGTTCCAAAATAAGTGGTTATTTTTCAATTGAGATTTCAATTGGAAAATAAGAATGGTATTGAATCTTTTTGTGAAAGGTTTTAAACTTAAAGTGAAGTTAAAGTTAGTTTTGGAAAATTGATTAAACAAAGTGAAGAAATGAGTTATGTTTTTGGGGATTTCAAATCGAATTGAAGAAATGGATTCTTGAAGTTAATCTGGGACTTTTCATTTGGTGAAAATGAGTTTTAAGAAAGAGAAATGGATTTAACTTATTTTGTTTTTAAAAGAGATTTGAGATTTGAAACACCTGGACAAGATGTAAGGGTTTTAGCTTAGTCCCACTTGCTCCAGGTTAAAATTTTAAAGGATCATGGTGGTGTACCGCTTGTCCAGTGTCACAGCAGACATGGGGATCGTGGTTATTTATTGCCCACGGATTTTTTTAAATTGTAACTTATGCATCTGAAAAGGATCGTGGTGGTGTACCGCTTGTCCAGTGTCATAATAGACATGGGGATCGTGGTTATTTACCTCCCACGAGGTGAAAATTGTGGTTCTTTAACGCCCACCGGCTTCCAAGAGGACGATATCCGGGTTAGCTATACCAGGTGTGTCAGGTTTGGCATGATAATTGGAATGTGAGCTCACGGCCAGTAGCACAGGCATGCATCATACTGCATTTGGTTGCTAGTGTTTGG
Organism: Arachis hypogaea; assembly: GCF_003086295.3. Classification (NCBI taxonomy): domain Eukaryota; kingdom Viridiplantae; phylum Streptophyta; class Magnoliopsida; order Fabales; family Fabaceae; genus Arachis; species Arachis hypogaea. Next base: position 55,309,790 of record NC_092046.1, read on the forward strand.
GTGTGCTTAAGTGTTTTGGTTTGTCTATCTGATGAATTTTGTCTAACTGTTATTTGTGGTGCCTGCTGTAACTGCTCTCTAATTGTGTTTGCCTTGCATTGTTTGTTGCTTGTGATTGATTTTGTTTTGAGATTGAGTTTTGGTGATGAATTGGTGATTTTGAGACCGAGTGTGATTTGATTATATGTTGGTCCGAAGGCTGAAATTTGATTATATGTTGGGCCAGAGGCCGTGATTGGTTATGCTTGGACCGGGGTCTGTGATTGGTAAGTTTGGATTGATTGATCCTTTGGTATGTATTCAAATGTTATGTGATTTATCCGATAATTTTTGGAACTTTTTATAAATAACGATATGAAGTTGGAGTTTTGGATTATTTATATGATGATATTTGAATAGATTCATAAGACGAAAGATAATCGCGGTGGTTGAAATCCATACTTTTTTTTATACGTATCCTCTTATAACAATTTTGAACTTCTCTAGTTTGACCTTATGGTTAGGTTCTCACCCCCATACAGACTTTTCTTTTCAGGACAGACGAGGCGTTTAAGGAATTTCTTCTGCGCATCTGATTGTGTTGTATATATCTTAGTTATAGTTTTTCGCTCACTTTGTTATATATTTTTTTGTAAGAGAGATGAGAGTCGTGATTTGTAATGATATGTATGTCTGGTTCGTTTGTTTGTTTGTATGTATGTATGTATGTATGTATGTATGTATGTATGTATGTATGTATATATATATATATATATATATATATATATATATATATATATATTGTGATTTGAATTTGTTTATATATGCTTACTTGTAAAAAGAAAAAAAAACTTTCGGTTTTTCAAATAAAACAGCGATATGATTTCGAGGTAAAGGCTCCTATTTTATTATTAAGTATATAGAAGTCATTGTAATATCCTCGCTATCGAGTGGCGCAGCCGAAAGCGTGACATTCTCATAGCAAGGGTGTTATAGTATGGTATCAGAACAGTCTTTCCTGTAGAGCCTAAGGAATGGACTGACTATGCTTCAATTAGATACTCTGAGCGTTTGTCATGTTGTAGGTCTTGTTCTAATGACAAGAATTAGAGCTTTATGCGCATAATGTCTACTGATTAATGTTGTTAGTCTATCATTGCATACTTCATAGTATTAAGTTTGGCCAAATTAACACTAATGGTTTATGTATATGAGAGCACTAACGGGTTATCATAGACGAAATAGAAGTAATAGGTAATGCATATCACTAGGTATGGGAAACGTTAGAAGTTACACCTTAAGGTTACTCAGTTACGTGTTTTGTTCTTTCATGGTTTACCTTGGAGTCCTTATTTGAGATTTCTTTCTTGGAAAGTAAATTGATTCTTTTCCAACCCTATTCTTTGTTCATATACATTCTCATTGATCTTAATTGCTTATGTCTGCTTAAATTCCTTGGGATATCTGCTTTTCTTGATATGCGATTTAGTTTTTTTGCTTCATGTGTTGCATCTTACGTATATCTCTATCTAATTATATCCTTGGTACCTTCTTGCAGTTCTTGTTTCAAATCTTTATTGAAAAAGCTTTGATTTGATTTGTCCTCTACTGTACTTGATTGTGTTATTAACCATTCTCTTGAATTATGGTGAACTCCATCTATGATTTTTGTTTTTCTCTTCTAAAAATTGGTATCTTTTTTAGTAGCTCGAGATTTGTTTCAGTGTCGCGTGCGACCTTTAGATATAGCAAGCGACACGCTAGTTCTTTAGGACACGTTTGGTGGGTGCAGAAGATGAAGTTTGTAAGCGTTCGATGCCACAAGAGGTTGTGAAAACAAGTTATATTGAAGTTTGGAAAGTTGAAGCTTTGAAATTGGTACGAGATCAGTGTGCGAACGTTAATCATGTTGTTTCAACACCAGCCTATTTTGTAACCTTTAGCCACATTATACTACCATTGCCTGTTTAAATCATGCAATCTTTTACATCACGCCTACCTTGTAGTTTCTGTTTCGCATCACACTTTTTTCTTTATATTTTTATGCCATATGAATATCTTGGTATTTGAAATTGTATGTATATATGTTGACGCTCTTTGGTTTTTTCATAAAGTGTTAAAACTATGTAATATTTTGTGTATTACGTTAATTTTTGAAAACAAAAATTTTTATAAGTGGGGTAGGAGGTAAGATCCTGAATTTTTAAAAATTAAATAATAAGTTATTATGATCTATTATACTTATTTAAGATATATTTTCAGAGAACTTTATATATATAAGTCGGACAAATACTTATTTATAATTTAAAGCTTTATTAATGAAAAAATAACGAGAATTTTATATGCTATATTTTGAATATTTAGACTTTGAACCTTATTTTTTGAATAAATAAAAAATTAATTTAACTATCTCTAATTTCTATTAAATTAGTATTTATTTCAAAATAATTTTACAAGGTGATAATAAAATGATATTTCAAAGATAATTATTTTGTATTTAATTTAGTTTTAAATTATTAGTTTATTATTCTATTATTTTATTTTTATTAAAATTACTACACTACCTTAATACCAAAACCCCCCAAAACAAATTCTAATTTACACTACCTCAAATCCTAACACAACACAACACACACTCCCACTCACACACACATACGCCGTCACTCACAGCACCCCCTCACCCCCATACCCATGGGAAACAAACAAAACTAGAGAGAGGGAGAGTGCGAACCAAAGGAAAAACAGAGAGGGGAGAGGACGGTGCTGGCAGGGCTGGAAGCCGCCGTCACTGTCGCTGTTGAAGGGAAGAGAAAAGAAGAAAGTCGTCGCCATCATTTGTTAAAGTCGTCATCGACGTCAACCCGAGGAGGAAGAGAGAGATGAACGTGAGGAGAGAGAGAGAGGGAGCCCGCGTTGTCGTGCTCTTTGTCGCTGCCGGCGATGGTCCGTCTCTATCGAGAAGAGCCAGACGAGATGGAAAGAGGCATCGAGTTTTGCCTTTCGTTCGTCGCTGTTTGCGCCACTGTGGAGCTCCATCGCCGTCAAATTCATCTCCGCTGCTACTGCTGCCATGACCACTGCCCTTCCAGCTGTTGTCATGATTATTGCCGCCATGCATGGTCATCGGGAGTTGTACTGACACCGTCGGAGTTAGCCGCTGGAGGTGCGGCTGCTTCGTTCTTAGTTCCTTTTAGTGTAGTAAGTTGTTTTTGCTCTAAAAATCCTTTTAATCATTGATCCATAATATGTTGCTGAGGTTTTTGCGGCGTTATTACCATAAGGTTGAGTTTTGCTTCTTGCATATACGATTAAAGTTTCTACGGTTGTTGTAAAAGTGGAGTGGAGCTGAGGTTACGGCTGCTGCTATTGCGGGCCGGGAGAAAGAGGGATTTCGACGCATTTTATAGCTTTCATGTTCTGATTATTGGAGGTAGGGGCTTTTTCTTAAACTCTTTTTACTTTCAAGAATTGCTACAAAGTTGATATTAATGCGAAAAATATTTTTTTATGATTTTGTAAGTCTTATGGATTGAACTGAGTTGCTTTGAATGAATATAATTGCTTGCCTGGTTAGTTTACTGATCGATTGAAAATGTTTAGTTAGTTGTTGCTAAAGTGGTTGCTTGATAATATTGTATTGATTGTGAAACTGAAATATGATGAGTAATTGACGAATAGAGTTGGGTTTTGTGCTTGGTTTGAAGTTGTTATGATGATGGTTGGATTGCGGTTATTTTTTATTATTGAGACTAAATGCTTGTTGTAAATTTTTGGGTAAATTGATGATGTCACTTTGATTTCCAAATTGAATGGATTGAGAACATTGTTGTTTTGATTGTTGTTGAAAATAAAAGGGTCAGCGATTTGCAGTGATTGATGGAACCCGTAAGGGTGGTAAAGTTTGAGTTTTAGGGGAGATGCTATCGAAATTTTATAAGTTTAGATTAAACTGAATAATAAAAAAAGTGAGATTGGTTGTTGCCCCCTAAAGTCTAGGGACTTCATTTGAAGTGTTATTTGCAAAATTTGGGTTGAAGAATTATTTTATTTGGTTTTGATTTAACTATGGAAAAGATTGTGTTCTGGGGTGTTTTTAACAAATTTTAACGTAATTGTTCCAAAATAAGTGGTGATTTTTCAATTAAGATTTCGATTAGGAAATAAGAATGGTATTGAATCTTTTTAGGAAGGGTTTTAAACTTAAATTGAAGTTAATGTTCGTTTTGGAAAATTGGTTAAACAAAGTGAGATTTATTCAATTAATTCTAATTTAAGAGTAATGCTTTTGGGGATTTCAAATGGAATTGAAGAAATGGATTCTTGAAGTTAATCTGGGACTTTTGATTTGGTAAAAATGAGTTTTAAGAAAGAGAAATGGATTTAACTGGTTTTGTTTTAAAAAGAGATTTGACATTTGAAACAGCTGGGTAAAATGCAAGGGTTGTGGCTTAGTCCTACTTATTCTGGGTTAAGATTTTAAAGAATCATGGTGGCGTACCACTTGTCCAATATCACAAAAAACGTGGGGATCGTGGTTATTTACCGCCCACGGGTTTTTTAAAATGTAACTTATGCACCTGGCAAGGATCATCGTGGTGAACCGCTTGTCCAGCGTTGCAGTAGACATGGGGATCGTGGTTCTTTACCTCCCACAAAGTGGGAATCGTGGTTTTTTACCTCCCACCGGCTTCCAAGAGGACGATACTCAAGTTAGCTACTGGATGTGTTGGTTTTGGCATGATAACCGACATGTGAGCTCACGGCCAGTTGGACAGACATGCATTATACTGCATTTGGTTGCTAGTGTTTGTGTGTACTTAAGTGCTTTAGTTTGCCTATCTGATGAATTCTGTCTAACTGTTAATTTTGGTGCCTACTGTAACTGCTCTTTAATTGTGTTTACCTTGCATTGTTTGTTGCCAATGATGGATTCTAATTTGAGACTAAGTTTTGGTGATGAATTGATGATTCTGAGACCGAGTGTGATATTATTATATGTTGGGCCGGAGGCCGTGATTGGTTATACTTGGCCCAGGGGCCGTGATTCTTAAGTTTGGATTGATCCATCCTTTAGTATGTATTGAAATTTTATGTGATTTATTCGATAATTTTTGGAAAGTTTTATAAGTAGCGATATGAAGTTGGAGTTTTAGATAATTTACATGTTGATATTTGAATAGATTTATAAGATAAACGATAATTGTTGTGGTTGAAATTCATACTTTTCTTTATACGTATCCTCGTATAACAATTCTCAACTTCTCTGGTGAGACCGTGTGGTTAGATTCTCACCTCCTGCAGAATTCTCTTTTCAGGAAAGATGAGGAGTTTAAGAAGTTTCTTCTGCGCATCTAATTGTGTTGTATATATCTTAGTTATGGTTTTTTCTTCCCCTTGTTATATATATATGAAGATTGTGATTGAAATTGTTTACATACGCATGTTTGTAAAAAGAACAAGAACTTTCTATTAATTTTTCAAAGAAAACAGCGATACAGTTTCGAGTTAAATGCTCCTATGTTATTCTTAAGTATGTAGAAGTCATTGTAATATTCTCGCTATCGAGTGGCGCAGCCGGAAGCGTGATATTTTGATAGTAAGAGTATTACACTAAAATTCTTAACTATTTATTAAGTAATACATATGAGCTTGATTCCCTGCTAAAACGTAGTTGTTTTGCGGGATAATTTTTTTTGAAAACGTTGATCAATTTATCACAAGCATACAGAGATAATTAATATCTTAAACAGAAATATACACATATCATCATACATCAATACAGTGTTTACAGACCCCGTCAGTACATATTCCTTAAGATATATATATATATATGAGAGAGAGAGAGAGAGAGAGAGAGAGAGAGAGAGAGAGTTGTGACATTCCCAAGCCTTGACTTGTTCAAGAAGTCTCGAAGCCGGCACCCAAGCTAGCCTAGACTTTATACTCACCTTATCCCTCTAAACTACAAAAGCAAGGGAAAGACACTCTAGGTCTTCGACACCTGAGCCAAGTTGAATGTCATCAGTAGGCAAAATATCATCCAGCACTCCATTTTTGGGAAAGTATTTGGGTAAGAACTTGGGAGTCCTTAGTAAGGTTGACGGTTGTTAGTTAAGTTCATTATTTCTTTATTGTTTCTAGACGACAATGCTTGACCATAGATTCCACAAAACACCAAATAAACATAGAATACAGAAAATAGTAATCAAACAGAGAATACAGAAAATAAAATACAACAAAGAACGCACACACATACACAATGCACATCAGGGAGATATGCGGCAAACAAGTATGATGCATATCTGGTTCTAATGCAGGTGATGAGCTCATGTGTCAGTTTCTACCTGCTCTCAATGTAACCTAGCTAGAAACTGGTCTGGGTAAGGCTTTTCGAGAGCATAATCGAATTAAGCATGTTGGCAATACCTCTATAAGAAACCTTCTTACAGGAACAACTCTCTGGCTGAGTATGCATGTCATACCTCTATAAGCAACCATGCCTTACAAGAACATCTTGCCAGGCTGAGTATGTCTGGAAAAGCAACTCAATCCCACGTGTGCCCTCGTCCTTGTACTCAATCCGACGGCCTAAACAACAATCACCGATTTTTGTAAGTGACCTCCGACATACAAATGCTGTTTTCCTTAGTCTTTTAGTGCTTAATAATCCACTTTGTAAGTCTCAATTCTATTTTCTTTTGTGTTTACATTTTTACATAATATTCTTAATCTTCCTTTAGCATTATAGCCAATTATAAACCTCTTCTCGAGCCTTTTTCTATGTGTTTTAAGAAGAAATCCCTAGAATTTAGGCTACTAAATTATCTTTCCTACGTCTTTTACTATAATTATCGTTGTATTATTAAATTTTACGTTATTTAGCTCAACCTTTACTTAAATTCTTTTTCTATCTTTTAACTTCTAGGTATTACACCTATATATTACGTTTAATCACAAAATTTTAGTTAATTATCTTAGCTCCTCAATATTTTAATTAACTAGATTTTTACCTCTGTAATTTTAATAAATTGTATTTCTCTTAATATTATTATTCTCAAAACATTGTTTCACTTTTTATTATTCATAAAGTCTGGCACTTAATGCCCACAACTGGCACCCAACTCCTTCAAAGCGTGAAAGTTCATTACATATCGCAGGTGCCTAATGCCAACTTTTGGCATCCATCGCCTTTGGGGGTTTCATTAATGGATGCCCAGCGCCCAAAATGCATGCATGTCTGGCGCCCAGTGCGATAGTGAGGGTGCCCAGCGCCCAAATTCTCCAACAGTGGGGCGCCCAGCGCCCAAATTATTTTATGCTTCTAGGGAACACCAAATGTCACGTAAACAAAAATTCAAATATCAAACATTCAATCATCAGTCAAGCATTTAGAAACACAACCACTTTATAATTAATTTACCGAATCTTACCTCTTGGTGTTAGTTAACAAAAATTGATTTCCTCTCGACGATGCTCGCTTTTGAAACAACTTATAAACTGTGATATACATGATAACCAAAAATCCATCACATGTTCATGAAGAAGTTCTTCACCTTGATGAATCTAGTACGATTGTGAAGAGAAGGAAGAGACGTACACTTTAATTGGTTTAGAATCGTCATTGGAGTTTTAGAACTAAAGGACCGGGTCTCAGAAACTTGCCGACCATGGAGTTCCAATTTTTCTCTCTCGTTCTTTTCTTAACATCACATGCAAAGAAAAAAAAGGATGTAAGAGATCGTTCTCGAGATTATGTACGAAGAGAGCAAAAACAAGCAGGAGATGGCTCAAATCAGCACGGCCCGAATCCCGAGGATGATTGATGGTGTATTTTCGTGGAAAAATGAATTTCTCCAAAACACCCAAAACTAACTGGCAAGTGCACCGGGTCGCATCAAGTAATAAAAACTCACGGGAGTGAGGTCGATCCCATAGGGATTGAAGGATTGAGCAATTTTAGTTTAGCGGTTGATTTAGTCAAGCGAATCAAGATTTGGTTGAGAGATTTGTGATTTGCAGAATTTAAATTGCAGAGAAAGTAAAGGGAATGGGTAAATTGCATGAAATTAAAGAGAACTGAAATTTAAAGTGCTGAATCTTAAAGAACAAGAAATTAAATGGCAGAAACTTAGAACGCAAGAAATGTAAATTGCAGAATCTTAAAGTGCAAGAAATGTAAATGGCTTGAATTGTAAAGGGAATTGGGAATTGGATTCGCAGAATTTAAACAAGAAAAAGTAAATTGCAACAAACAGAGAAGTAGAAGATCACTTGGATTGAATCGGATCTATAAACAGAAATGTAAATGAGATTGAAAAACATTAAACAGAGGATGTAAAATTGGAATTCAGATCTCAGGACCCAAGAGACTAGATAACCAAGTCTAGATCTCAATGCCTTCCTAGATCCAACAACAACAATTGCAAAGGAAATGTAAATTGTAGAGAAAGTAGATGAAGAAGCAATTAACAGAAATTTAAATTCAATTGTGCAGTAAAGAAACAGAGAGGTCTCAGGATGAGATTGAAACAGAATTCCTTCAATTCTCCAACCCAAGATCCAAGACAATTGTAATTGAAATTGAAAGCAAGAAAACTAAGAGGAAGGGAATTCAATTCTCCTTTCCCGAGACTTAGAAATTAAAATTTACTCAACAACAAAAGCTCTCCGAAAACTCTCTATGAAAACTAAAAGGAAAGCTCTCTGAAAAACTTAAAGAAAAAAAAACTCCCTGAAAAACTTAAATCCTATGCTATTTATACACTTTCTTCAAACGGTCTTCAAGCCTTCAATTGGGCCTTTGCTCTTGATGGAATTGGGTTGATAGATGCCTTGGTTGATTGCTCTTGGAGTTTGGAGAAGAACCGAATTGAACCGGGTTTGGAATCATGAAAGCTTGAGTAAAAGTTTGAGTAAAAGTTTGAGGCAAACTTTTACTCAAACTTTTCATATCAGCCACCCCATTTTGCTGCTACCAACGTTTGAGCTAAAGTTTCGGGTCAAACTTTTGCTCAAACATTGGCTCCCCCTTGCACACTCATGGCGCCAACGTTTGCCAAAAAGTTTGAGGCAAACGTTGGCGCAAGCTTTTGCTCTCCAGGGTGTGTTGTTCATGGCGCCAACGTTTGCCAAAAAGTTTGAAGCAAACGTTGGCGCAAACTTTTGCTCTCCAGGGTGTTGATTTGTGATGCCAAAAGTTTGCCAAAAAGTTTGAGGCAAAGTTTTGCTCAAGCTTTTTGCCCAAAAGTTTGCCAAAAAGTTTGAGGCAAACTTTTGCTCAAGCTTTTTGCCCAAAAGTTTGCACAAAAGTTTGAGGCAAACTTTTGCTCAAGCTTTTTGCCCAAAAGTTTGCACAAAAGTTTGAGGCAAACTTTTGGTCAAGCTTTTTGCTCCCTGGTTCATTTTCACTTATTCCAAAAGTTTGAGCTAAAGTTTGAGGCAAACTTTTGCTCAAACGTTTTGTCCTCTCTTCCTCCTAGCCATTCCTTCTTGCTTCAACCTTTCTCCAAGCTTTCTTCACCTATCATTAATAAACCAAACATATCAAAGCTATGCTCAAAATCATGAGATATTCATTCTTTCATAATATGTGACAATTATAGCATAAAACCTCATGAAATTGCACTAATTCATCTATGGTTGATTAAATCAAAGGAAGCATAAAAATCTACCCAATTGGCTTGCTTATGGCTCAAGAAAGTGCATAATTCAATTGAAAACAAAAGAAAAAGGCTAGTGAAACTAGGCTAAGATGACTTGTCATCACAACACCAAACTCAAAGCTTGCTTGTCCCCAAGCAAGAAAGGAATTTTGCTCAAAGGTTCTTTCAATTAAGACGGATTGAAGAATAAATTGTAAGGTCCTGTGAGTGAAGTGATTAAGTGTTAGTGGGGTGAACTCTAAATCATATGCTCATGCAAGGGCTTCAGTGCTCACTAGTCCTCACATATTGGGAGTCTTAGGTCTTAGGATTTTCATCCAAATGGTATCATGGAGATCTCTTTATATGTAGTCACCTTGAAGCAGCTTATAGTTTCTTTGCTTTGGCCTTGACTCTAAGTGTCATGTCTCAAAGCGGCTCTTTAAATAAGCTTTCAATCAATACTCCTAAACCAGTTGGTTTTAAGGTATTAGGTGTTAAAGCACCCCTAAGGATTTACTTGCTCAAGCCTCTTTCTTTGACACAACTCAACCACAAGCATTTACTAGGCTAACAACTCTTTGAGTCATTATTTCTTCTTTCTTTTCTGCCTAGTAATTGATGCTCAGAGCCTTGGGCCATGTTCTTTTTTGCTTTTGTATTTTCTTTATTTTCTTTTGTTTTGTTTGCTACTTCTTGGATCAATAAATTTTTGAGAATCTCCACAATACTTCTTTGAACTTCATGTCCTGCCTATGAGCTCCCATGCAAGTTTTCATAAGCATGCAACCTCAATACATAATCATACAACTAGAACCGCCACTTCTCCTAATCTTTTGCTTGCCTCAAAATTGTTTAATTCCTCAATCCTTCTTTTCAAAGAACTTTCATGTGATGCATTTTTTTTGAAATATTGAGTGCAAACAAGTTTTGGAGAGTATAGTGTTGTAAATGATCAAGCATCTTGCTTATTGAATTACAGAAAAACTATGCTATGCAGGCAGGCAGGGGTATTATGTAACTTTCAATTTAGCAGCATCTGATACAAAATAATCACTGAACAATACAACCTTTTGGAGTTCGCTTGCTTTCCTCTTCCCCATCATCATTGCCGATCTTTACATTCCTCTCTCTTCCTTTTGATAGATGATGCTAAATCTTTCCAAAAGTTTGTATGGTACCCTGCAGTGATATTGAAAGTTGCTTGTTCCCCAAGCACTTAGAGACAATGGTTAGTCTGCATGATTTATTTGTGGCCTTTTGTACTTACTTTGGTGTGGGAACACCAAACTTAGTACCTTGCCAATGGTTCTTGTTCATCAAACTAACCAAATATGAAACTCTTTTTCTTTTTCAAAAGCAATAAAACTAACAACAGCAGAAGAGTTAACTAGTTTGTCTAAATGCTTGAAGCTAGCATTATGCAGAAGGTGAGAATGTATTTTATGACGGGATTTTGGTGGAACACCAAACTTAGAATCCTTCATTCTCCCTTAGATTGTTTTGGTGTGCAACACCAAACTTAGCTTCTTACAATATAGATAAAACTAATTGCCTTTTTATTGAAATAGATATGAAAAGATGGTTACCTCCGGTTGGGTTGCCTCCCAACAAGCGCTCTTTTATTGTCACTAGCTTGACATCCTCCATGCTTGCTCAGCTCAGATTCTGAGCTTCCTTCTCCTTGTCCCATTGTCCTCCTAAGTGAGGCTTTGCTTTGTGATGCTCATCCTGGATGAGTGATTCTTTTCTTTTAGCCCTCTTCTCAATCATTTCTGTGAGGTTCTTAGCTAATTGTTCCATTTGCCCCTCAATTCTCCCGAGTGAGGCCTCCTGGTGTTTACTTATCATCTCTTGATGTTTCATCATTCTTTCTACTAAGATCTCCAGATTGGTGATCCTCTGAGAGTCTTGTGAGATTGGTTAGTTGTGGGGTGTTGGAGGTTGGAAGGGTGGGTAGTGTGGTGGTATGTAGTGATTGTTGTTGGTATGGTGGTGTTTTTGCAGGTTTGGGAAATTGGGGTTGTTGTAGTTGAAGTCCCTTTGTTCCTGATGTTGAGATTCCCTCATTCTTAGATAAGAATGTGGCTTCCATGGTGGAAATTGTGCATTCACTGTAGTAGAATGGAGAAAATCAATTTGTCTAGCTATTGACTCCAATTGTTGCTGAGTTTGCTGATGTAGCTATTTGCTTTGATTCATGACTGCCTTCATTCCTTCAAGATTCATTATCTCCTTTTCTGAAGTTGCATTCTGTGGGGTCTCAAATGAGTGTTGGTTATTGGATCTCTTGTCATTGAACTCTGCAGTTCCTTGGCCAGCTGCTGTTGCTTTGAGTAGGTCATCTGAGAAGTAATCCACCGCTCTTCTTGTTTCTGGGGTTAATCCTTCATAGAACGCTTGGAAACCCACTTTGTCATTTGCTTTCTTGTATCTTTCCCATGCTTTGAACAATGGTTCTTCCTCTCCTTGTATGAATGGATGTATTCCCTCTGGCTTAACTACTCTCTGTGATGGGTTCAACTTGACTAGGAGTTCACTCATCAGTTCTTCCCATCCGATAATGCTTCCTTGTGGAAAAGCTTCAAACCATTGGGCAACATCATTCATGGCTATGGATAGTTGCTTCGAACTATGGGTTACATTATCATCCAAGGTGGGGATATTACTCTCATGATTGCTAGAATTTGTTGAGTTCCCCTCCATGATCTGCACAGTCACAAACAATTCAAATGATGATTGAATATTTTCAAGCTCAGAATGTGATTCAGAAGGTTAGCTGGCACAAAGTATCAAACAGTTGATGGACTTGGGAGATTAGTGGCAGAAATTGCTTCTCTTGTGTAAGCAAGAGCATTGCATAGAGCCAGAAATTTCCAGGAAAACTTCACTTTGTTGCTAAAGCGAAGTTTCAGTTATCTCAGGCAAAAATTCAAACAGTTAGTGGGTTAATTGAAAATTAGAGGACAGAAAAGAAAAAGTGCTTGATCTAGATCTCCACTTCACTTAATCATTGTCAATCTAATCAATCCCCGGCAACGGCGCCAAAAACTTGATGGTGTATTTTCGTGGAAAAATGAAATTCTCCAAAACACCCAAAACTAACCGGCAAGTGCACCGGGTCGCATCAAGTAATAAAAACTCACGGGAGTGGGTCGATCCCACAGGGATTGAAGGATTGAGCAATTTTAGTTTAGCGGTTGATTTAGTCAAGCGAATCAAGATTTGGTTGAGAGATTTGTGATTTGCAGAATTTAAATTGCAGAAAAAGTAAAGGGAATGGGTAAATTGCATGAAATTAAAGAGAACTAAAATTTAAAGTGCTGAATCTTAAAGAACAAGAAATTAAATGGCAGAAACTTAGAACGCAAGAAATGTAAATTGCAGAATCTTAAAGTGCAAGAAATGTAAATGGCTTGAATTGTAAAGGGAATTGGGAATTGGATTCGCAGAATTTAAACAAGGAAAAGTAAATTGCAACAAACAGAGAAGTAGAACATCACTTGGATTGAATCGGATCTATAAACAAAAATGTAAATGAGATTGAAAAACATTAAACAGAGGATGTAAAATTGGAATTCAGATCTCAGGACCCAAGAGACTAGATAACCAAGTCTAGATCTCAATGCCTTCCTAGATCCAACAAGAACAATTGCAAAGAAAATGTAAATTGCAGAGAAAGTAGATGAAGAAGCAATTAACAGAAATTTAAATTCAATTGTGCAGTAAAGAAACAGAGAGGTCTCAGGATGAGATTGAAATAGAATTCCTTCAATTCTCCAACCCAAGATCCAAGACAATTGTAATTAAAATTGAAAGCAAGAAAACTAAGAGGAAGGGAATTCAATTCTCCTTCCCCGAGACTTAGAAATTAAAATTTACTCAACACCAAAAGCTCTCCGAAAACTCTCTATGAAAACTAAAAGGAAAGCTCTCTGAAAAACTTAAAGAAAAAAAAACTTCCTGAAAAACTTAAATCCTATGCTATTTATACACTTTCTTCAAATGGTCTTCAAGCCTTCAATTTGGCCTTTGCTCTTGATGGAATTGGGTTGATAGAGGCCTTGGTTGATTGCTCTTGGAGTTTGGAGAAGAATCGAATTGAACCGGGTTTGGAATCATGAAAGCTTGAGTAAAAGTTTGAGTAAAAGTTTGAGGCAAACTTTTACTCAAACTTTTCATATCAGCCACCCCATTTTGCTGCTACCAACGTTTGAGCTAAAGTTTGGGGTCAAACTTTTGCTCAAACGTTGGCTCCCCCTTGCACACTCATGGTGCCAACGTTTGCCAAAAAGTTTGAGGCAAACGTTGGCGCAAGCTTTTGCTCTCCAGGGTGTGTTGTTCATGGCGCCAACGTTTGCCAAAAAGTTTGAGGCAAACGTTGGCGCAAACTTTTGCTCTCCAAGGTGTTGATTTGTGATGCCAAAAATTTGCCAAAAAGTTTGAGGCAAACTTTTGCTCAAGCTTTTTGCCCAAAAGTTTGCACAAAAGTTTGAGGCAAACTTTTGGTCAAGCTTTTTGCTCCCTGGTTCATTTTCACTTATTCCAAAAGTTTGAGCTAAAGTTTGAGACAAACTTTTGCTCAAACTTTTTGTCCTTTCTTCCTCCTAGCCATTCCTTCTTGCTTCAACCTTTCTCCAAGCTTTCTTCACCTATCATTAATAAACCAAACATATCAAAGCTATGCTCAAAATCATGAGATATTCATTCTTTCATAATATGTGACAATTATAGCATAAAACCTTATGAAATTGCATTAATTCATCTATGGTTGATTAAATCAAAGGAAGCATGAAAATCTACCCAATTGGCTTGCTTATGGCTCAAGAAACTGCATAATTCAATTGAAAACAAAAGAAAAAGGCTAGTGAAACTAGGCTAAGATGACTTGTCATTAATGATTAATCATCGTCCTTGATTTTTAAAATATATTAAAGAGATAATTACTAAAGCTAGATATATTGGAGCACCAGTAATTACACTTCTAGAGTAAATATGTGATCTACTAGTATAAATAATACTAGTAACACGAGTGCCAATAGATTTTAGGCCTGATTATTATATTATTATCATAAAATAGTATCATAATAAAATATCAAATAAAATCTTAATATAATAAAATACTATTATTTGTTATTCTTCATATTAAAAATTAGCTTGTTAAACAGAATCTAACCACGTCACTCAGATATTATGAATTCCTAACGTGTGAAGCTTAAAAAGCATGTTACTAAAAATCTAGGTTGTTACATTCTACCATCCTTGAAGAAAATTTTGTCCTCAAAATTTAATGCACAGGTAAAAAGTTGCAGTGATATCCAACTCAAGCAAATCCGTAGTATACTACTTACCTTGAGTGAAGGGACCATCTTTGGTGGTGTTACTTGTAGTCATAGCACAAACTCTTCCAAAGAACTTATTTGCCTTCAGTTTTTGACAGTCTCTTGCCTTATGTCCAATTTTACCACAATAGTAGCATGTAGCCGTACCAAGATGACAGGGTCGACCCCCATGATTTCTCCTACACTTTAAGCATCTTAGAACGTCCACAGTCTCTTGCTGATTCCGGCTTTGAGACTGAATGACGGCTTTAAAGTTTCTTCTTTGAGAGGCCAAGTTTTGACGGAAGTCCCTTGGTGGAGTTTCATCTTGAACCTAGTGTCAAAGCCCATTTCATAGAATAATCCTCTGCAAGTTAGCTTTTGCATACTAGCTCTGCGAAATTCCTTATCTTTTGTGGGTTAAAAAAGTTGAATATCTTCTTCTTAAGCCCCTTTTCATACTGGACACACGCCCATTCTTTGAAATCTCCTGGAGCACCTTGACATTCCTTAGAAAAAAGACACAAATCCTCAAATTTTTTCGTGTACTCCATTACTGACATAGTCCCTTGCTCGAGTTGCATCAATTCTAACTCCTTTGTGGTGCGAACTGCTCGGGAAAAGTACTTATAGAATTCCATTTTGAATTTGACCAAAGGAATGTCAGTATATTCTAATTGTAAAGTTTGACATACTCCTTTCCACTAGTGCTGTGCATCTCTCTTCAACAGGTGTGTTACCAATTCTATACATAGTCTTTCAGGGACATGATGAGTTTACAATAGTCCTTCTACATCTCGAAACGAATCATCCGCATCCAAAGTATTAACAATTTCCTTAAACTGAGGCGGATTGTTCTTAAGAAAATTAGCAAGGTTCATGAGCCCATTATCTTGAACCATGCTACTGGTACCACTTCCAAAGTTCTCATCTCGATGTCCCAAGAGATCATTTATCTAGATAGTAGGAGTCACATGTTCACTCATGGCTTTAGCCATGGTGATCATCATGGTAATAAGCGCATCGTTACTTGGCACCAGCTCGTTATTAAGAATTCCTTTCCGAGTACTTCATCCATTCACATCCATCGAGGTCCCGTCTACACCAAACATTCAACATTAAGGTGTTGAGTCTTAATATCTCAAGTCAAGTGTAAATATTTTCAAAATGAATGCTCACAGACAATTATACCGGATGTATCTCAGAGATATCCTAATAGCATGAGACTCACAAACAGAGTATATAGTGAAGCATGGTTTACTCAATTTCCCAAGCTCTACTGAGAATGAACTACTCTGATACCAAATTGTAACGACCTAACTTCTAGCACTTCATGAGTGTACTAAGAGTAAGGTGTTACTACCTATACTCCTAAAACTCTAACTCTTTATTAAGTAATATATATGAGCCTGATTTATTGTTAAAACGTAGTTGTTTTGCGGGGTAATTCTTTTTGAAAACGTTGATCAATGTATCATAAGCATACAATGCAATTAATATCATAAACATAAAATATAAATAGATATATACACATATCGTCATGCATCAATACAGCATTTACAAACCCTGTCAGTATACATATATACATATATATATGACATTCCTAGGCCCTAACTTGTCCAAGAAGTTTTTAAGATAGCACCCCGGCTAGCCTAGACTGTATACTCACATAATTCCTCTAAACTACAAAAGTGAGGGAAAAACATTCTAGGTCTTCGACACCCGAGCCAAGCTAAATGTCATGAGAAGGCAAAATATCATCTACCACTCTTCCGCACAATTACACGGTATCACTGAGCCGCCGGTGCTCCATTTGTGAAAAAGAATTGGGGTAAGAACTTGGGAGTTCTTAATAAGGTTGAGATTTGTTAGTTAAGTTCATTATTTCTTTTAGGGGTGTTCGTGGTTCAGTTTTTTCATAAACTAAACTGAAACTGCACTAAACCATTTTAAATGGTTTAGAAAGTGAACCAAACTACTTTGTTAAATAAGAAACTGGTTTTAAACCAGTTTACAATACAGTGCACCAGTTTAAACTGGTTTATAGGCTAAAACTAGTTTTAACTGGTTTATAGGCTAAAACTAGTTTTAACTTTTAACATATATAAAATTAGTTTTTACATTTTCTCTCTTCCCCTCTCTCTCCCACTCTCTATCTTCTTCTCTCCTCTCTCTCTCTCTCTCTCTCTCTCTCTCTCTCTCCCCCCCTCTCTCTCTCTCTTTCCATTCTCCCTCCCTCCCTCTCTCCCTCTCTCTCTCTCTCTCTCTCTCTTTTTCTCTCCCTCTTTCCCCTTCATTTCTCTCTCTTCCACTCTCTCTCTCCTTCTCTCCCTCTCTCTCCTTTCCCTATTCCTCTCTCTCTTCTTCTCTCTCTCTTTCTCCCTCTCTCCCCCTCCTTTCTCTCTCTCCCTCCTCTCTCTCTTTTCCTTTTCTCTCTCTCTCTCTCCCCCTTCCCCTCTTTCTCCACTCCCCTATCTTTGTCTCTCTCTCTCTCTCTCTCTCTCTCTCTCTCTCTCCCCCTTTCTCTCATTCTCTCTCTCCCCTATCCCTCTTCCTCTCTCTCTCCCTCTTCTCATTTCTTCTCCCCCTCCCCCCTCTCTCTCTCTCGCTCCCTCTCTCTTAACATATATAAAATTAGATTTTACATTCTCTTTCTTCCCCCTCTCTCTCCTTCCTCTCCATCTCTCACTCTCTCTCTTTTTCTCTCTCTTTCTCTCCCTCTCTCTCTCTCTCCCTCCTCTCTATCTCTCTCTCTCTCTTTCTCTCCCTTCTCTCTCTCTCTCTCTCCATCTTCCTCTCTTTCTCCTCTTCTCTTCCTCCTTTCTCTCTCTCCTTCTCTTCCTTTCTCTCTCTCCTTCCCCTCTCACTCTTCCTCTTCTCTCTCTCTCTCCTCCTCTTTCTCCTCTTTCCCTCTCTTTGTCTTCCTCTCTCTCCCCCGTTTCCTTTTCTCTCTCTCCCCCTTTCTCTTCTGATCTTCCTCTCTCTTCCCCTCCTATCTCTCTCTCCACTGCCCCTCTTTCTCCCTTCCCCTTTTTTCTCTCTCCCTTTTCTCCCTCTATCCCTTTCTCTCATTCTCTCTCCCCTATCCCTATGCCTCTTCCTTTCTATCTCTCTCTCTCTTTTCTCCCTCTATCCCTTTCTCTCATTCTCTCTCCTCTATCCCTATGCATCTTCCTTTCTATCTCTCTCTCCCTCTCTCTCCTTCCCTCTTTCCCTCCTCTCTCTCTCTCTCCCCCTCTCTTTTTCTCTCTCACTTTCTCTCCTTCCCTCTTCCCCTCCCCTCTCTCTCTCCCTCTCTCTTTCTCTCTGTTCGTCTTACTTTCTCTCCCACTCTCTCTTCCTCTCTCTCTCTTGCGCTCTTTCTCCCCCTCCCTTCTCTCTCTTTCTTCCCCTCCCTTCTCTCTCTCCTCCTCCTCTCTCTTTTTTTCCTATCTCTCTTTCTCCCCTATTTTTTCCTCTTTTCTCTCTCCCTTCTTCTCTCTCTTATTTTGGAGAAAATAGGGGGAGAGAGAGAGGAGAGAGAAAGAAGAGAGAAGAGAGATATAGAGTGAGAGAAGGTTGAAAGAGAAAGAAAAAAGAGAGAAAGAAAGGAAAGAAAGAGGAGAAAGAGAGAGAGGAGGGCGAAGAAAGAGAGAGAAGAGGAGAGAGAAAGAAAGGAAGGGGGAGAGAGAGAAATAGGAGAGAGAAAGAGAGAAAAGGGAAAAAGGTGAGGAGAGAAAGAGGAAGAGAGAAGGGAGGGAGAGAGAGAGAGAAGGGGGAAGGGAGAGAGAGAGAGAGAGGGGGGAAGGGAGGGGGAGCAAAGGAGAGGGGAGTAAAAGAAAAGAGAGGGAGAGAGAGCGAGAAGAAAAAGGGAGAGAGAGAGGAGGGGAAGAAAGAGAAGGAGAGAGAGAGAGAGAGAGAGAGAGGAAGAAAAAGGGGGGAGAGAGAGAGAAAGAAAATGGGAGAGCGAGGAAAAGGAGGGAGAGAGAGAAGAAGAAGAAGAAGAAGAGAGAAGGGAGGAGAGAGAAAGAGAGAGACAGAAAGGGGAAGAAAGAGGGAGAGAGAGAGGAGAGGGAGAAAGAGGAAGAGAGAGAGGAAGAGAGATGGGAAGGGAGGGAGAGAGAGAGAGAGAGAGAGAGAGAGAGAGAGAGAGAGATGGGAGGGGGAGAGAGAGGAGGGAGAGGAGAGAGAGAGAGGAGAGGGAAAAAGAGGAGAGAGAGAGAGAGAGAGAGACAGAGAGAGAGAGGGAAAGGAGAGAGAGAGAAAGGGGAAAGAGACGAAGAGAGAGGAAGAGAGAGAGAGAGAGAGAGAGAGAGAGAGAGAGAGGGGGGAGAGAAGGAAGAAAGGGGAAAGAGAGAGAGAAGGGAGAGAAGGGGGAGAAAGGGGAGAGAGGGGGAGAAAGAGGAGAGAGAGAGGAAGGGGAGAGAGAAAGTGAAGGGAGAGAGAGAAAGAGTATGTAAAAACTAATTTTAGAGTTTAAATAAAACTAGTTTTAATTTGGTTTAAAACTAAACTGAACCATAAAAACTGGTTTTTAATAAACTGGTTTTCATAAAAACTATGGTTTCAGTTCAGTTTTTTATTTAAAAAAACTGGTTTATTTAAAACAGTTTCAGTTCAGTTTCAATTCAGTTCAGTGAAACAAGTTTTTTTGCACACCCCTAATTTCTTTATTGTTACTAGACGACAACACTTGACCATAGATTCCACTAAACAGTAGATAATCATAGAATACGGAAAAATAGTAATCAAACAGGGAATATAGAAACAAAATACAACAAAGAACACACACATAGAGAATACACATTAGGGAGATATGCGCTAAACAGGTATGATGCATGTCTGGTCCTAATGTAGGTCATGAGCTCATGTGTCAGTTTCTACCCGCTCCCGACGTAACCTAGCAGCCGGTCCGGGTAACGCTTTTCCAAAGCAGAATCGAATTAAGCACGTTGGCAATACCTCTGTAAGCAACCTTCTTACAGCAAAAGCTCTCTAACTGGATATGCACTTCATACCTCTATAAGCGACCATGCCTTATAAGAACAGCTTGTCAGGCTGAGTATGTCTCAAAAAGCAACTCAATTTCACGGGCGTCCCCGTCCTTGTACCCAATCTGAAGGCCTAAACAACAATCACTGATTTTATAAGCGACCTCTGACTTACAAATTTGCTTTTCATAGTCTTTTAGAGCTCAATAATCCACTTTATAAGTCTCAATTCTCTTTTCTTTTGTGATTGCATTTTTGCTTAATATTCTTAATCCTCCCTTAGCACTATAGCCAATTAAAAACCTCATCTCGATACTTTTCCTAAGTATTTTATGAAGAAATCCCTAGAACTTAGGCTACTAAATTATCTTTTCTACGATTTTTACTATAATTACTGTTATATTCTTAAACGTTACGTTATTTACATCAACCTTTACTTAAATTCCTTTTATATCTTTTAACTTCTAAATATTATACCTACATATTGCGTTTAATCTTAAAATTTTAGTTACTTATATTTTAATCCATAAGCATTAATTAATCATATTTTACCTTACCAACATTTTAGTTAATTATCTTATCTCCTCAATATTTTAATTAACTAGATTTTTGCCTCTGTAATTTAAATAAATTACATTTTTTCTATTATTACTCTCAAAACCTCATTTCTCCTTTTATTATTCATAAAGTTCGGCGCCCAACAACTTTGAAGCGTGAAAAATTCACTACAGGTCGCAAGCACCTAACGTCAACTTTTGACATCCAACGCCTTCAAGAGTTTAATTAATGGGAGTCCAGTGCCCAAAACGCATGCATGGTTGGACCCCAGCGCCATAGTGAGGGCACCCAGCCCAACATCTCCAACAGTTGGGCGCCTAACGCCCAAATTATCTTCCAGGGAGAGGGCACTCAATGCCCAAATTATTTTTTATTTCCAGGGATCACTGATGAGCGGGTATTTTATACGCTTTTTGGGTTAATTTCATATAGATTTTAGTATATTTTAGTTAGTTTTTAGTTTATTCTCATTATTTTTTAGGCAAAATTCATATTTCTGGACTTTACTATGAGTTTGTGTGTTTTTCTGTAATTTCAGGTATTTTCTGGCTGAAATTGAAGGAGCTGAGCAAAAATCTGATTTGGGCTGAAAAAGAACTGCTGATGCTATTGGATTCTGACCTCCCTGCACTCAAAGTGGATTTTCTAGAGCTACAGAACTCCAAATGGAGCGCTTCCAATTGAGTTGGAAAGTAGACATCTACGGCTTTCCAGCAATATATAATAGTCTATACTTTGCTCAAGGATAGATGACGTAAACTGGCGTTCAACGCCAGTTTCATGCTGCTGTCTGGCGTCCAGCGCCAGAAACAAGTTAGGAGTTGGAGTTCAACGCCAGAATTGGATCCAAAGCTGGCGTTGAACGCCCAAAACAGCCTTATGCACGTGAGAAGCTTTAGTCTCAGCCCCAGCACACACCAAGTGGGCCCCAGAAGTGGATTTCTGCACCATCTATCATAGTTTACTCATTTTCTGTAAACCTAGGTCACTAGTTTAGTATTTAAACAACTTTTAGAGATTTATTTTGGATCTCATGACATTTTTAGATCTAAAGTTTGTACCTTTTGACGGCATGAGTCTCTAAACTCCATTGTTGGGGGAGAGGAGCTCTGCTGTGCCTCGATGAATTAATGCCAGTATTTCTGTTTTCTATTCAATCATGTTTATTCCTATCTAAGATATTCATTTGCGCCTTATTATGATGAATGTGATGATCCGTGATACTCATCACCACTCTCAACCTATGAACGTGTGCCTGACAACCACCTTCGTTCTACATTAGATTGAATGAGTATCTCTTAGATTCCTTAATCGGAATCTCTGTGGTATAAGCTAGAATCCATTGGCAGCGTCCGTGAGAATCCGGAAAGTCTAAACCTTGTCTATGGTATTCCTAGTAGGATTCTAGGATTGGATGACTGTAACGAGCTTCAAACTCACGAGTGCTGGGCGTAGTGACGGACGCAAAAGGATAGCGAATCCTATTCCGGTATGATCGAGAACCTACAGATGATTAGCCGTGCGGTGACAGCGCACCTGGACCATTTTCACTGAAAGGAAGGATGGTAGCCATTGACAACGGTGATCCTCCAACACACAGCTTGCCATAGGAGGGACGTGCGTGCGTGAAGAAGAAGATAGAGAGAAAGCAGAGATTCAAAAGGCAAAACATCTCCAAAACTCCAACATATTCTCATTTACTGCATAACAAGTAACCTTTAATTCATTTGCAAGTCAATTGATAGCCACTAATTAATATCCTGACTAAGAGTTGCAAGATAACCATAGCTTGCTTCAAGCCAACAATCTCCGTGGGATCGACCCTTACTCACATAAGGTATTACTTGGACGACCCAGTGCACTTGCTGGTTAGTTGTGCGGAATTACATAGTGTGAAGTAATTTTCGTGCACCAAGTTTTTGGCACCGTTGCTGGGGATTGTTTGAGTTTGAAAAACTGACGGTTTATTTTGTTGCTTAGATTAGGAAAAAATTTGTCTTTTTGGTTTAGAGTCTTTTATTATTTATACCTTGTTAAAACACTTTAAATTTATAGCTCAATTAGTTAGAGCGTGGTGCTTATGTTCTTAGTAATTGGCTATCTTATTTTCAAAATCTTTTTCAAAAATAATTTTTCTTTGAATAAATCTTGTGCCAAACTTTAAGTTTGGTGTTTTCTTGTTGATTTTTCTTTGTTTTTCAAAAATTTTAGTTTGGTTTTCTAAAAATTTTAAGTTTGGTGTTCTTTCTTCATGTTCTTGTGTTCTTGTGAGTCTTCAAAGTGTTCTTGAGTTCTCCTTGCGTCTTGATCTTAAAATTTTTAAGTTTGGTGTTCCTTGGTGTTTTTCCTCCAGAATTTTCGAAAACAAGGAGCATTAGATCTAAAAATTTTAAATCTTGGGCTATCTTATTGTTTTTCTCTCTCCTCCTTAAATTCAAAAATATCTTTTCTCTCTATTTTTAAAACAAATTTTCAAAAATTATTTTTAAAATTCAGATTTTTTTTTCAAAATTTAAAATCCTTTTCAATTCATATCTTTTTCAAAACTTCCTGACCACTTTCTCTCTCTTCATTTTTTTCGAAAATCTTTACCTATTTTTATTTATTTTATTTTAATTTATTTTCGAAATATTCAAAAAAAAATTAAATACATTTTTTATTTTACATCATCTCCCTTTCTCCATCATGGATCTAAGTGGAAATGAACAGTCCAGGAGGACTCTGGGGTCATATACTAACCCCTCTACTGCTTCATATGGGAGTAGTATCTGCATACCCTCCATTGGAATCAGTAGCTTTGAGTTGAATCCTCAGCTCATTATCATGGTGCAGCAAAGCTGCCAGTATTCCGGTCTTCCACAAGAAGAACCTACAGAGTTTCTGGCACAGTTTTTACAAATTGCTGACACAGTACATGATAAGGAAGTAGATCAGGATGTCTACAAATTATTACTGTTTCCATTTGCTGTAAAAGACCAAGCCAAGAGGTGGTTAAATAACCAACCTAAGGCTAGCATAAGGACATGGAAACAGCTGACAGAAAAATTCCTAAATTAATACTTCCCTCCAAAACGGATGACACAGCTAAGGCTGGACATCCAAG
The DNA here is from genome assembly GCF_003086295.3 of Arachis hypogaea. Lineage (NCBI taxonomy): Eukaryota > Viridiplantae > Streptophyta > Magnoliopsida > Fabales > Fabaceae > Arachis > Arachis hypogaea. Next base: position 55,333,362 of record NC_092046.1, read on the forward strand.
GCTTTAAACAAGGAGATAATGAATCTCTTTATGATGTCTGGGAGAGATACAGAGAGATGCTAAGAAAATGCCCCCTCTGAAATGTTTTCAGAGTGGGTTCAGTTAGACATCTTCTATTATGGGCTTACAGAAAGAGCTCAGATCTCTTTAGATTGCTCAGCTGGTGGATCTATCCACATGAGAAAGACAATTGAAGAAGCTCAAGAGCTCATTGATACAGTTGCTAGAAATCAGCATCTATACTTAAGCAGTGACCCTTCCATGAAAGAAGAGGCTAAAACAGTAATGGCTGAACTCAGTTCTGCAGAGCAAGCTGCTGAATTCAATCAACAATTGGATTTTCTAACAAAGCAGTTAGATGAATTCAAGGATAAACTACAAGAGACAAGGATGGCTAATATAAACATGGAAGAACAATTGAAGCAAACAAAGCAGCAGATGTCAATACAAATAACAGAAGAATGCCAAGCAGTCCAGTTAAGAAGTGGGAAAACATTAAATACCCCACCTCAAGGCAGCAAGAAGCCAAGAAATGAGCAACCCATCCAAAATCCACCAGAGGACAGTAAGAGCCCAGGGAAAAATAATTCTAGCGCTAAAACGCCAGAAATTTGGTGGAAGGCTGGCGCTGAACGCCCAGACCATGCTCAGGACTGGCGTTCAACGCCAGAAACAAGCAAGGATCTGGCGTTGAACGCCCAAAAGGAGCACAGTTCTGGTGTTCAGACGCCAGGAAGAACTGGGAAGCTGGTGTCTAACGCCACTCCAGCTCCTAGCTCTGGCATTCAATTGCCAGTAAGGGATCAGACACACACAAGTGCTGATGACAACCCATCTAAAAAGGCTTCCTCAACCACTTCTGTAGGACATAAACTTACAGCAACTAAGGTTGAGGAATATAAAGCCAAGATACCTTATCCTCAAAAACTCCGCCAAGAGGAGCAGGATAAGCAATTTGCTCGCTTTGTAGATTATCTCAGGACTCTTGAAATAAAGATTCCATTTGCAGAGGCACTTGAGCAAATACCTTCTTATGCCAAGTTCATGAAAGAGATATTGAGTCATAAGAAGGATTGGAGAAAAACTGAAAGAGTTCTCCTCACTGAAGAATGCAGTGCAGTCATTCTGAAAAGCTTTCCTGAAAAGCTTAAAGACCCTGGGAGTGTTCTGATACCATGCACATTAGAAGGTAATTGCACCAAGACAGCTTTATGTGATCTTGGGGCAAGCATCAACCTAATACCTGCATCCACTATCAGAAAGCTTGGTTTAACTGAAGAAGTTAAACCAACCCAGATATGTCTCCAACTTGCTGATGGCTCCATTAAATACCCATCAGGCGTGATTGAAGACATGATTGTCAGAGTTGGGCCATTCGCCTTTCCCACTGACTTTGTAGTGCTGGAAATGGAGGAGAACAAGAGTGCTACTCTCATTTTAGGAAGACCCTTCCTAGCAACTGGACGAACCCTCATTAATGTCCAACAGGGGGAAATAACCCTGAGAGTCAATGAGGATGAGTTTAAGTTGAATGCTGTCAAAGCCATGCAGCATCCAGACACATCAAAAGACTGCATGAAAGTTGATCTTATTGACTCCTTGGTAGAAGAGATCAACATGGCTGAGAGTCTCGAATCAGAGTTGGAAGACATCTTTAAAGATGTTCAGCCTGATTTGGAGGATTCAGAGGAAATGAAAAAGCCTCTGAAATTTCCTCTGGAAGAGGAGAAACCTCCTAAACCCGAGCTCAAACCATTACCACCATCCCTGAAATATGCATTTCTGGGAGAAGGTGACACTTTTTCCAGTGATCATAAGCTCTGCTTTAAATCCACAGGAAGAGGAAGCACTTATTCAAGTGCTAAGGACACACAAGACAGCTCTTGGGTGGTCCATAGGTGACCTTAAGGGCATAAGCCCAGCCAGATGCATGCACAAAGTCTTATTGGAGGATAATGCTAAACCAGTGGTTCAACCACAGAGGCGGCTAAATCCAGCCATGAAGGAAGTGGTGCAGAAAGAGGTCACCAAATTACTGGAGGCTGGGATTATTTATCCTATTTCTGACAACCCCTGGGTGAGCCCTGTCCAAGTTGTCCCCAAAAAGGGAGGCATGACAGTGGTTCATAATGAAAAGAATGAACTGGTTCCTACAAGAACAGTTACAGGGTGGCGCATGTGTATTGACTACAGAAGGCTCAATACAGCCACCAGAAAGGATTATTTTCCTTTACCATTCATAAACCAGATGCTAGAGAGACTGGCAGGTCATGATTACTACTGCTTTTTGGATGGCTACTCAGGCTATAACCAGATTGCAGTAGATCCCCAGGATCAAGAGAAAACAGCATTCACATGTCCATCTGGAGTGTTTGCTTATAGAAGGATGCCATTTGGGCTGTGTAATGCGCCTGCAACCTTCCAGAGATGCATGCTCTCTATTTTCTCTGATATGGTGGAAAAATTTCTGGAAGTCTTCATGGATGACTTCTCAGTATATGGAGACTCATTCAGCTCCTGCCTTGATCACCTGAAACTAGTTCTGAAAAGATGCCAAGAGACCAACCTGGTTTTAAACTGGGAAAAATGTCACTTTATGGTGACTGAAGGGATTGTCCTTGGGCATAAAATTTCAAACAAGGGAATAGAGGTGGATCAAGAAAAAATAGAGGTAATTGAAAAATTACCACCCCCTGCCAATGTTAAGGCAATCGGAAGCTTTCTGGGACATGCAGGATTCTATAGGAGGTTTATAAAGGATTTTCAAAAATCGCAAAACCTCTGAGCAATCTGCTAGCTGCTGACACGCCATTTGTGTTTGACACAGAGTGTCTGCAAGTGTTTGAAACGCTAAAAACCAAGCTGGTCACAGCACCAGTTATTTCTGCACCAGACTGGACATTACCATTTAAGCTAATGTGTGATGCCAGTTATCACGCCATTGGTGCAGTGCTGGGGCAGAGGCATGACAAGCTTCTGCACATCATTTATTATGCTAGTCGCGTTTTAAATTATGCCCAGAAAAATTACACAACCATAGAAAAAGAACTACTTGCAGTGGTTTATGCCATTGACAAGTTTAGATCATACTTGGTAGGATCAAAGGTGATTGTGTATACTGACCATGCTGCTCTCAAATATCTACTCACAAAGCAGGATTCAAAACCCAGGCTCATAAGATGGGTGTTGCTTCTGCAAGAGTTTGATATAGAAATAAGAGACAGAAAAGGGACAGAGAACTAAGTGGCTGATCATTTGTCCTGGATAGAGCCAGTAGAAGGGACGCCCCTCCCCTCTCCTGAGATCTCTGAGACTTTTTCGGATGAGCATTTATTTGCCATTCAGGAAACACCATGGTTTGCAGACATTGTAAACTATAAAGCTGCAAGGTTCATACCCAAAGAGTACAACAGGCAACAAAAGAAAAAATTAGTTACTGATGCAAAGTACTACTTGTGGGATGAACCCTATCTCTTTAAGAGATGTGCAGATGGAATAATCCGGAGATGTGTGCCTAGAGAAGAAGCACAGAGGATCCTATGGCATTGCCATGGATCACAATATGGAGGCCATTTCGGAGGTGAGCGAACAGCTACCAAGGTCCTCCAATGTTACTTCTATTGGCCCACACTCTATAAAGATTCCCGAGAGTTCGTACGCAACTGTGACAGCTGCCAAAGAGCTGGTAATCTGCCTCATGGTTACGCCATGCCTCAACAAGGAATCTTGGATATTGAGTTGTTTGACGTATGGGGAATTGACTTCATGGGACCTTTTCCACCATCATACTCAAACACTTATATTCTGGTGGCCGTTGACTACGTATCAAAATGGGTAGAGGCCGTTGCCACACCCACCAATGATACTAAAACAGTGCTGAAGTTCCTCCAGAAATATATCTTCAGCAAGTTTGGGGTCCCTAGAGTACTAATCAGTAATGGGGGCACTCACTTTTGCAACAAACAGCTTTACTCTGTCATGGTCCGGTATGGGATTCGCCACAAGGTGGCGACTCCATATCATCCACAGACTAATGGACAAGCTGAAGTCTCTAACAGAGAGCTAAAAAGAATCCTAGAACAGACTGTAAGTTCCTGTAGAAAGGATTGGGCAAGAAGCTTGGATGATGCTCTGTGGGCATACAGAACAGCATTCAAGACTCCTATAGGGACCTCTCCATACCAACTTGTGTATGGTAAGGCATGTCACCTGCCCGTGGAACTGGAACATAAAGCCTACTGGGCAACCAGATTCCTAAACTTTGATGCCAAATTAGCTGGAGAAAAAAGATTGCTCCAGCTAAATGAACTAGAGGAATTCAGATGCACTGCTTTCGAAAATGCCAAGCTCTATAAAGAAAAATAAAAAAAATGGCATGACAGGAAGCTGTCATCTAGAATCTTTGAACCAGGACAAAAGGTTCTATTGTTTAACTCTAGGCTCAGGCTATTCCCCGGGAAACTGAAGTCCCGGTGGAGGGGACCATATGTGATTACAAGTGTATCACCATATGGTTATGTGGAGCTTCAAGATATTGATTCTGATAAGAAGTTCATTGTTAATGGACAGAGAATCAAGCACTATCTTGAAGGCAATGTTGAGCAAGAGTGCTCAAGGATGAAGCTACATTAAAAGCTCAGCAAGGTCCAGCTAAAGACAATAAAGAAGCGCTTGCTGGGAGGCAACCCAGCCATGGGGCATCACTTCCTCTAAGCATTTTGCCCTATTCTTGATTTTATTTGTTATTATAAAGTTCATTGATCCTAAGGTGAAGAGTCAATTGTATAAGTTCACAGGGTTACAAAAGGATTCTGCACGCAAAACAGAGAAAAAGAGCTCACTGGCAAGAAAACGCCAGTAAAAGTCTGTTTTGGGCGTTCAACGCCCAACAGAAGCATCCACTGGGCGTTGAACGCCAGTAAGGATAGCCATCTGGGCGTTGAATGCCAGAAAGAAGCTCTTTCTGGGCGTTTAATGCCAGATTTACAGCGTTCTGGGCGTTCAGAAAAACGCCCAGTAACAAAGGACTTCCTGGCGTTCAACGCCAGAAATAAGCAACAGCTGGGTGTTGAACGCCCAGGAGAAGCAGCATTTGGGCGTTGAACGCCCAAAACATGCAGCGTTTGGGCGTTCAAACGCCAGGATAGTGGGGAGGAGGTAAAATCGTTTTTTTTCATATTTTTCATTTTAATCCTAATTTTCATGTTCCAATTCATGATTTCTTGCATAAACATGTTAAGAACCCTGATTTCTAAAATCCCTAATTTCTAAAAACCCTTCTTTAAAAATATTAAATGTATCTTAATCCATAAGCACAAATCCTTTTTCAATCCAACTAACTCTTTTTCAAAATTTTCAAAATAAATCTCTCTCTTTTCATTCAAAAATCTTTTCAACTAAGCAATATCTTTTTCAAATATCCATACTATCTTTTCAAAATCCCAAATCTATCTTCTTCAGATATCTTTCATATCTTTTCAATTTTAAATCATATCTTTTCTTATCATATTTTTTTCTAAAAATCATATCTTCTATCTTATCTTTCTCCCTATTTTTCGAAAACCCACCCCCCTCTCCCTTTAAATATGGGTTCGGCCTCCCTCCCCTCCCATCCACCATTGCACCTAGATCTCCTTCTCTCCCTCTCCTTTCTTTTCTTTTTGCTTGAGGACAAGAAAACTTCTAAGTTTGGTGTGCTCATCCGTGATCACTAAGATCATGGCTCCTAAAGGAAAACAACCCATTCCAAGAGGCAAGAAAGAGAGTGTTCCAAAACCACTTTGGAATCAAGGGAAGTTCTTAACTAAAGAACATTCAGACCATTATTACAAAATAATGGGTCTAAGATCAGTGATCCCGGAAGTCAGATTCGATCTGAAAGAAGACGAATATCCGGAGATCCAGGAGCAAATTCGAATAAGGAACTGGGAGATCCTAACCAATCCTAAAACGAAAGTGGGAAGGAATATGGTCCAGGAATTCTATGCTAATATGTGGCATACAGACAGGAAAAGACTATCTGGATCTACTATCTATGACTATCGGACCGTGGTCAGAGGAAAGATTGTTCATACCCACCCTGACAAGATCAGGGAGATCTTAAAGCTACCTCAGCTAAAAGATGATCCAGACTCCTTCAATAGGAGAATGATGAGAACAGACAAGGGCCTGGATAAGATTCTAGAGGACATATGCATCCTTGGAGCCAGGTGGACCACCAGCATGAAGGGTGTTCCTAATCAACTCAAAAGAGAAGATCTCAAACCAGTCGCCAGAGGATGGCTGGATTTCATTGGGCATTCTCTGCTGCCCACTAGCAACCGTTCTGAAGTCACTATTAGAAGAGCAGTGATGATCCATTGCATCATGATGGGAAAAGAAGTGGAAGTTCATCAACTGATTTCAGCTGAATTTTACAAAATTGCAAATAAAAATTCCAAAGATGCCAGGTTGGCTTATCCAAGCTTGATTTCTATGCTCTGCAAGGATGCTGGAGTAAGGATGGGAATAACTGAGTATATCTCAATTGAGCGACCAATCACCAAAGCATCAATGGAAAAACAACAAGCACAGGATGACCCCATCAAGAAGAAAACACAGAAATTTCTCCCAGAAATCCCTCAATCTGAATACTGGGAGTATCTTGAAACATCAGTTACCAAGATGCAAGAAGCTATGGAACAAATAATAAAAGAACAGAAGGAACAAAGTAGCATTCTTTGCTATTTGATTAAAGAACAGGAGGAGCAAGGGCGCGACTTAAGGGAATTGAAGCGCCAGAAATTATCTCTTGAAGGACCAAGCACCCCACAGATTAGAGGAACATCCACTCCCCAGAACAAAGGTTGTTAAATTCCAATCTTAGCCTTAACTCTGTGATAACTGTTCTTATTCTAGTTTTACCTTAGGAGTCATATAGTAGTAATTAGTATCTATATTTTTGATTTTATCTCCAATTAAGCTATAATTTAATTTTCTCATCATCATCAAACATGAATAAAATAGAAGAATTTCTTTAGAATAAGAGGCAATAATTTTCGAGTTTTTAATAAGAACATTCTAATTATTTACATGTGGTGGCAATGCTTTCTGTCTTCTGAATGAATGCTTAAACAGTGCATATGTCTTTTGAATTTGATGTTTAAGACTGTTAAATATGTTGGCTCTTGAAAGAATGATGAACATGAGACATGTTATTGATAATCTGAAAAATCATAAAAATGATTCTTGAAGCAAGAAAAAGCAGCAAAGAACAAAAGCTTGCAAAAAAAAAAAAAAGCAAGCAGAAAAAGCCTAAGCTCTTAAAACCAAAAGGCAAGAGCAAAAAGTCAATAGCCCTTAAAACCAAAAGGCAAGGGTAATAAAAAGGATCCAAGGCTTTGAGCATCAGTGGATAGGAGGGCCTAAAGGAATAAAATCCTGGTCTAAGCGGCTGAACCAAGCTGTCCCTAACCATGTGCTTGTGGCGTGAAGGTGTCAAGTGAAAACTTGAGACTGAGCGGTTAAAGTCAAGGTCCAAAGCAAAAAGAAGAGTGTGCTTAAGAACTCTGGACACCTCTAATTGGGGACTTTAGCAAAGCTGAGTCACAATCTGAAAAGGTTCACCCAATTATGTGTCTGTGGCATTTATGTATCCGGTGGTAATACTGGAAAACAAAGTGCTTAGGGCCACGGCCAAGACTTATAAAGTAGCTGTGTTCAAGAATCATCTTACTGAAAAAGGAGAATCAATAACACTATTTGAATTCTAAGTTCCTATAGATGCCAATCACTCTGAGCTTCAATGGATAAAGCGAGGTGCCAAAACTGTTCGGAAGCAAAAAGCTACTAGCCCCGCTCATCTAATTAGAATCTGAGCTTCACTCAAAAACTCTAAGATATTATTGTTTCTCGACTCATTTGTATTCTATTTTATTTATCTAGTTTCTTGAGGACAAGCAACAGTTTAAGTTTGGTGTTGTGATGAGCGGGTATTTTATACGCTTTTTGGGGTTAATTTCATATAGATTTTAGTATATTTTAGTTAGTTTTTAGTTTATTCTCATTAGTTTTTAGGCAAAATTCATATTTCTAGAATTTACTATGAGTTTGTGTGTTTTTCTGTAATTTCAGGTATTTTCTGGCTGAAATTGAGGGAGCTGAGCAAAAATCTGATTTAGGCTGAAAAAGGACTGCTGATGCTGTTGGATTCTGACCTCCCTGCACTCAAAGTAGATTTTCTGGAGCTACAGAACTCCAAATGGCGCGTTTTTAATTGCGTTGGAGAGTAGACATCCAGGGCTTTCTAGCAATATATAATAGTCCATACTTTGCTCAAGGATAGATGACGTAAACTGGCGTTCAACGCCAGTTTCATGCTGCTATCTGGCGTCCAGCGCCAGAAACAAGTTAGGAGTTGGAGTTCAACGCCAGAATTGGATCCAAAGCTGGCGTTGAACGCCCAAAACAGCCTTATGCACGTGAGAAGCTTTAGTCTCAGCCCCAGCACACACCAAGTGGGCCCCAGAAGTGGATTTCTGCACCATCTATCATAGTTTACTCATTTTCTGTAAACCTAGGTTACTAGTTTAGTATTTAAACAACTTTTAGAGATTTATTTTGGATCTCATGACATTTTTAGATCTGAACTTTGTACCTTTTGACGGCATGAGTCTCTAAACTCCATTGTTGGGGGAGAGGAGCTCTGCTGTGCCTCGATGAATTAATGCCAGTATTTCTGTTTTCTATTCAATCATGTTTATTCCTATCTAAGATATTCATTTGCGCCTTATTATGATGAATGTGATGATCCGTGACACTCATCACCACTCTCAACCTATGAACGTGTGCCTGACAACCACCTTCGTTCTACATTAGATTGAATGAGTATCTCTTAGATTCCTTAATCGGAATCTCCGTGGTATAAGCTAGAATCCATTGGCAGCGTCCGTGAGAATCCGGAAAGTCTAAACCTTGTCTGTGGTATTCCTAGTAGGATTCTGGGATTGGATGACTGTAACGAGCTTCAAACTCGCGAGTGCTGGGCGTAGTGACAGACGCAAAAGGATAGCGAATCCTATTCCGGTATGATCGAGAACCTACAGATGATTAGCCGTGCGGTGACAGCGGACCTGGACCATTTTCACTGAAAAGAAGAATGGTAGCCATTGACAACGATGATCCTCCAACACACAGCTTGCCATAGGAGGGACGTGCGTGCGTGAAGAAGAAGATAGAGAGAAAGCAGAGATTCAAAAGGCAAAGCATCTCCAAAACTCCAACATATTCTCATTTACTGCATAACAAGTAACCTTTAATTCATTTGCAAGTCAATTGATAGCCACTAATTAATATCCTGACTAAGAGTTGCAAGATAACCATAGCTTGCTTCAAGCCAACAATCTCCGTGGGATTGACCCTTACTCACGTAAGGTATTACTTGGACGACCCAGTGCACTTGCTGGTTAGTTGTGCGAAATTACATAGTGTGAAGTAATTTTCGTGCACCAATCACCAAAACATCACATAAACATAAATTCAAATATTGAAAATTCAATTATCAATCAAGAATTCATAAACACAATCACTTCATAATTAATTTACCGAACCTTACCTCTCGGTGTTAGCTTTCACAAAAACCGATTTTCCTCTCAACAATGTCTAGATTGCTTTCCTTCCTAATTTTGAATCAAAACAACTTATAAACTGTGATATGCATGATAACTGAATCTCCATCACAAGTTCAAAAAGAAGTTTCTTACCTTGACAAATCTAGTATGTTTGTGAAGAGGAGGAAGACACGAACACTTTAATCGGTTTAGAATCTTCATTGGAGTTCTAAAACTAAAGGATCGAGTCTCAGAAACTTTTCGACCATGGAGTTCCAATTTTTCTCTCTCATTCTATTTTTTAACATCACGTACGAAGAAAAGAAAGGAAGTAAGAGATAGTTCTCGAGATTATGTTCGAAGAGAGGAAAATCAAGCAGGAGGTGGCTCAAATCAGCACGACCTGAATCTTGAGGACGGTTAGTCACCATCCTTGATTGTTAAAATATATTAAAGAGATAATTACTAAAGATAGATATATTAGAGTATTAGTAATTACACTCCTAGAGTAAATATGCGAGCTACTATTATAAATGATACTGGTAACAAGAGTGCCGGTAGATTTTAGGCCCGATTATTATATTATCATAAAATGGTATTATAGTAAAATAAAATATAAAACTAAAATCTTAGTATAATAAAATAATTTTATTTATTATTCTACATATTTAAAATCATCTTGTTAAACGGAATCTAACCATGTCACTAGAATATTACGAAGTCCTAATGTGTGAAGCTGGAAAAGCCCTTTTCTGAAAATCTAGGTTGTTACAGTGTGACTCATGTGGAGGAAGACAAATACTTGAATGCTGGGGCTAGTCTTGATTATCTCGTAGAGCATGGGAAGCTTTGGACAGTGGAATCTATAAGACCCCGGATTTTCAAAAATTAAATAATAAATTATTTATAATTTATTATATTTATTCAAGAGTATATTTTCAAAGATGTTTATATTAATAGGACAATTTTCGTATTCAAATTTAAAGATTTAGTAATTAAAAAATAATGACAATTTTATATGCTTTAATTTGAATATTTAGATTTTGAACTTTATTTTATGAATAAAAAAAATTAATTTCATTATCTCTATTTCTTGAATTAGAGTATTTATATGAGAATATTAAGTTGTAATTTGATGAATAAATAGTATTTTCTTTAAAGATAATTTTGTTGGATTAAAATTGATTTTCAATTACTACGTTACCCCTATTTTTATTAGAAATTACCAACTTACCATCACCCTTTTTTTCCAAATCAAAATCCTAACCCTAATACACCTACACACTCACCCACTTTCTCACATCAGCCACCACTCACCACCCCCTTTCCCCTCTCAAACGTGCGCACACATAAAACACCCACACACTCACACACTACCGCAAAAGAAGAAAGAAATAGAGGGAGAAAAAAAAGGAGAGGGAGACAGCGCCTGTAGGCATCATGATCCAAATAATTTTTGTCGAATTAGAATTTCTCTTAATAGAAAAGAAAATTCGTTGTAAGCATAGTTCCAAACCAACTAATAATTCTCAATCAAATTTAAAAGATTGGTTGTCACAAAGTACAAACCCCAACGAAAATTAATCGAAGTATTTAAATCTCGAGTCATCTAACAAGGAATTGCAATGAAGTGAATGATTATTGGCTATGAAGGAGCACAGGGGGTTTGATTGATAAAAGGGCGAGAAAGTAAATGGCAAGAAAATAAAGAAAACAATTAAAAAAAGCAATTACTAAAGAGAGACATCCATGGCAAGGGTTGAGATCATAGTCTTTCTATCCTAGTCACTAATAACAATAATTAACAAGAATTTATCTTATTTCGTCATCTCCAACAATGAAAGAAGGTATAATGTTATCTTCACATAGGGAGAAAGTCAAATAAGACTAGTCAATCTCAATCCAAAAGTCCTAATCAACTCACTAATTGAATTAGCAAGAGATTAGAGTCAATGGAAATAATACTAGCTAACAACTCTAGATCACCAACATAGGTTGGGTCTTAATGACTCAAGATTGCCTAATTCCTCTTTCCAAGCCAAGAATGCTCAAAAATCTACTCTAACAACCAACCAAGCATTTTGTCAAACACTTAAAAGGCATAAAAGAAAAGTATGGTAAAATTGCAAGAATTATAAATCTACAACTACCAATTACAAGGAAATCAAAAGGAACATGAAACATAAATTGCATTAAAAGGAAATCAAAATTCAACAATATTGCATCAACATAAAAAAGGCATACAAAGAGAAATTAACAAGAGAAACTAAGGGAACATAGATGTAACAATAAGGAATTAAACCTAGATCTAGGAGAATTTGACCTAATCCTAATCTAATTCTAGAGAGAAGAGGGAGCTTCTCTCTCTAGAAACTAACTACATGCTTTCTAATCTACAACTAATTGCTCTCCATTTGTCCAAGCTTGAATTCTGCATGAAATAACCTTAGGAATGAGTTGGATTTGGGCCTGGGAAGCTCAGAAATTGCCCCCAGTGAATTCACTTTAAGTGAGTCACGTGCCGAGCGTTACGCATGCGCGTGGATGACGCGTGCGCGTCGCTGGCCAAAACTCTTTCTCACGTGTACGCGTGGGTGACGTGTGCGCGTGGCTTGAAAATCTTCAACGCACGCGTACGCGTGGATGACACGTGTGCGTGGCCCTTAGTTCTCCAAATGCTCATTTCTTCATGAATTCTCCACTTTGCATGCTTTTCTCTTCACTTCTTCCACCCAATACTTGCCTTATGAACCTGAAATCACTCAACAAGCACATCAAGGCATCAAATGGAATTAAAGTGAATTAAAATCACCAATTTAAGGGCCTAAAAGCATATTTTTACACTTAAGCACAAATTAAGGGAGAATTACAAAATCATGCTATTTCATTGAATAAATATGAGAAAAAGTGATAAAATTCCCTAAATTAAGCACAAGATAAACCACAAAATTGGGGTTTATCAAATCTCCCCACACTTAAACCAAGCATGTCCTCATGCTAAACTCAAGAAAGAAACAAAGGGTATCAATATTTATTCAATGCAAACTACCTACATGCAATCTACCTATATGTAATCTATCTAAATGAATGCAATTACTTAGTCAAAATAAATTAATTCCCAAGAAAGCATATATGAACACAAAGGCTAAAGCAATAGCAATCAAAGCAACCCCACAATTGAATTGAGTTATTGAAAACAATTTACAAACTTGCAAGAAAAGATTATCATAGGTGAAAACGTGTAATTGAGCAGCCGAACCCTCACCGGATGTATATCCGCTCTAGTCACTCAAGTTTATGGGGTTAATTCACTCAATTTCCCGCTAATCATTCTCTCCAAGATTTGTTTTTCATCTAACAATAAAAAATTATTTCATGCATGCATACAAATATCATGACGACTTATCCAAAGGTTGTAATGGGACTAGGGCAAGGTAGGATGCATATGGTCAAGTGAGCTTGAAATTTGAATCATTGATTAACCTAAGCTTCCCACCTAACCTATATAGCAACTTATACAATTTAAATGCTAACCTAACTACTCATTCTTCACTTTTCCACACACTCATGTATTCTCTTTTTGATCACCACACATATGCATTGATTTTTATTGAACTTTACTTTGTGGCATTTTGTCCCTTTTTTATTGCTTTTTTTTCTTTCTTTTTCTTTTTCTATTTTTTTCTTTTTATATATACATTTTTTATTCTTTTTATTTTCCTCATTTTCTTTAAACTAAAATACACACAAAAAGCATCAATGCATATGGTTTAAACATAATTGATACATGAGTATGTACCCAATTTTTATGATTTTCAACAAAACCATAAAATACACTTTTATCTCTATCCAATGTTCCCAACTCTCCCAAATCAAATGATAAACACTCTCACTAGCCTAAGCTAATCAAAGATCCAAACAAGGGACATTTATTGTTTTTCACTTAGGACTTGTAATGTGCTAAAATTAAGAACAAATGGATTTAGCATAGGCTCAAAGTTGGCTAACAATGAAAGATAAAAGGTAAGGCTAAGTGAGCTATTTGAAACAATGGCCTCAATCATATAAGTGCATTCATACACAAAATAATGGACATAAAGAATCAAACAAATCAAAGATTGCAATCATAGAAAGAGAATAATACACACAAGAATGAAAATAAGTGGTCATATGATGTAACCACACAATTAAGGCTCAAAACTCACATGCTTGTGTTCTTAGCTCAAAAATCATGTTTCACAATGTATAGTTCAAGCAAGTTCTAAATTTCTTTTTTCAATCAATTGGGGTACCTTATAGATAAAATCCTTGAAAATTTTTATTATTTTGAATAAGCTTATTATGTATATATATGCCAAACAAGAAAATGAAACTAAAAATCCTAAAAGACCTAAAAATGAAATGCAAAAGTGTTGGGATTAGGACTTGTCACCCAAAGATAGCCGATTGGTCGGACGACCTCTCCACACTTAAAAGTTTGCACCGTCCTCGGTGCACTCGAAGATGAGCGAGGGGGTATGGCGACTTTCCGGGTTGCCACCTTCAACTGATGGATCAACCGGTTGCTGCGTGTTCTTTCTTTCGCTTCCATTTTTCTTTATGGTGCATCAGTCATGAAAAATAGAAATAGCACCATAAGATGAGAAAATACAAAAGCAAGGAAGCGTATGGAATAAGGTAAATCACTAGAATGTAGTGAGTGAATTAGTGTGACATTAAAGAATAGTGTGTGGGTTCTAAGTTGCGCGCGGTTTAGAATACACACCCTAATATAGAGAGTTATGTCACAATTATACAGAAGAAGCATGCACTTCACTCAATCTAGTGTGCTTGAAATACTTTAAAGAAAACTTGTAGGTTAAGATACAAACATGTAGTGAAGAAGTATAAAAGCATTCAAGCAACAATCAAGTAATTGTGAATTAGATATTGAATGGTCATTGATTGATGTGGAAGTAAACTTAGAGAACCAAATGAAATATAGGACTCACACATCAAACAATGACACATGTTGAAGTTATTGCAACATCTAAGTGACATAGAAATAGAACACATGGATACTATGGAACTTAAGAAAAAGAATATAGAAGTGAAAATCAATCACATAGCAAGAAAAAAAATTATGTGTTAATTAAATGTAAAACCATATGCATTGGTACTTTTGTATATACTTTATTGCGAAAAGAAAAAAATGAGAAAATAAAAAATATATATCAAAAAAAGAAAAAAATTAGAAAAAGAAAGAAATAAAAAGGAGACAAAATGCCCCAAAGTGAAGTCCAATAATAATCAATGCATATGAGTTGTAATAAAAAAGAGGAATGCATGAGTGTGTGAAAAAGTGAAGAATGGGTAGTTAGGTTAGTTTTGAAATTGTATAGATTGTTATATAGGTTAGGTGGAAAGTTTAAGCTTATCAAATATTCAAATTTCAAGTCCACCTAGCCATATGCATCCAACCTTGACCCTAGCCCCATTACAACCTTATGAAAAGACCTCATGATATTTGTATGCATGCATGAAATAATTGTTGATTGTTAGATGAAAAATAAATCTTGGAAAGCATGATTACAAGAGAATTGAGTGGATCGACCCTATACACTTGAGCGATTAGAGTGGATACACATCGGGTGATGGTACAACTACTCAATTACATGTTTTCACCATGATCATCACTTTTTTTGCAAGTTTGTAAAATCTTTAATAACTCAATTCAATTGTAGCTTGGCTTGGTTGTTAATAACTTTAGCCCTTATGTGCATACATGCTTTCTTGGAAATTGATTTATTTTGACCAAGCAATTGCATTCATTTAGATAGTTGCATATAGATAGGTTGCATATAGTTAGTTTTCATTGAATAAATGATAGTACCCTTTGTTTCTCTCTTGGTTTAGCATGAGGACATGCTATAGTTTAAGGGGGGAGATTTGATGCACCGCTATTTCGTGGTACATTTTGTGCTTAATGTGAGTGGATTTCATCCATTATTCCCACATTTATTCCATGAAATAGCATGGTTCATGATTTTCTCCTAATTTGTGCTTAAGAGTGAAAACATGCTTTTTAGGCCCTTAATTGATTAATTTTAATTCACCTTTGATTTCCCTAAATGCCTTGATGTGTTTGTTAGTGGATTCAGGTTGAAAAGGCTAGGAATGGATCAAAGGAATGAAGAAAAAAGCATACAAAGTGGAGAAACCATGGAAAATCAAGAATTTGGGATGCACTCATCGATGCGCACGCGTAGCAGACGCGCACGCGTGGAATGTGAAGTCGCATGGTGACGCGTACGCGTACATGACGCGTACGCGTGGAAAGCAAAAATGCCAAGCAACACATACGCGTGACCCACGCGTACGCGTCGATGCTTGCACGTGACTTCATTAAAGTGAAAACGCTGGGAGCGATTTATGGGCTTTCCAGGCCCGAATCCAACTGCTTTCAGAGCCTATTACATGCAGAAATCAAGAGGAGTCAGGAGGGGGAACACATAGTTTGAGTTACATCATGCTTTAGGATAGTTTCTAGAGAGAGAGAAGCTCTCTCTTCTCTCTAGAATTAGGTTAGATGTAGATTAGGATTTGTTAGATCTAGGTTTAATTCATGTTTTGATTTACTTTTTCTTTACAATTTCTTGCTCTTCTACCTTTACTTTCCTAGTTTTGTACTTTAATCCTTGTAATTGTTTACTTTGATTAATGCACTCTTGTTCCTTCTATTTTCCTTTAATACAATTTATGTTTGATTTTTTTAATGTTGATTTGCTTTGTTGTTGTTAATTCCTTGCAATTGGTAGTTGTATATCTAAATTTTTTGCAATTTTATCTTACTTTCTTTTTATGCCTTCCAATTGTTTGATTAAATGCTTGAAAGGATGTTTGAGTAGATTTTTGTGCTCTTGGCTTGGAATGGTAACTTAGGTGAAATTGAGTTACTAATGTCCAAGTCTTGATAATTGGTGTTCATTAACTCTAGCTTTCCCTAAATTAATTAGTCAAAAAGTTAGGACTTATAGATTAGGATTGGTGTAGCTCATTTGACTTTCCTCCACTTGTTAGAGGATGACTTAATGAGATTGATCCTTGCGATTATCATGTTGTGGTTAGTAACAAGGATATAAATCCTTAACCATCAACTCTTACCAAGACCTTTTTATCATTTGAGTTTCTTTTACTGTCTTGCAATTTATCCTTCATGTCTCTTATTCAAAACCCTAAAATATACATCTCATAACTAATAACAAGAATACTTCCCTGCAATTCCTTTGAGAGACAACCCGAGGTTTGAATACTTCGGTTATTTTTATTGGGGTTTGTTACTTGTGACAACCAAATTTTTGTATGAAATGATTCTTTGTTGGTTTAGAAACTATACTTGCAACGAGAATTCATTTGTGAAATTCTAAACCACACAAAAAATCTGTTCATCGGGGTGGTAAGCAAGCCGAATTCTCATGAAGGTACCAAACTACCCTCCTAGACCATCCAATTGAGCACTAGTCCAACCCTTGCTCCTCAATTTTGAGCTTTCAACCATAATGAGCCTAGATTTTCACCGCCAATCACTAAACATTCTCCTCTTACGCTTAATTCCACAAAGCGTCCTAAGTTGACCATCTGTTTCAAGGAAACCAAATTCAAGTGGGATAATAAAGTTAAGAGTTATAAGTTTTACCCACTCAAATGAAGGACTAGATGGCCACTTAGGTAGATAAGCTTCCAATGATCTTGATAAGGTGCATTCCACTCCCGTCCATCCCCTTTTAGAGGCTTCCACCACTTGGCAAGGTCAAGATCTACCTCATGCCAAGCTTCTTCAAGTTCACATTCTTCTTCACCAATGTCCTCTAATTCTTCCCCATCACTCAAATCATAAATAGGGGGTTGAATGAAATCTACCCCTTCATCAATTCCAAGTTTGATGGGGAAGGATTCCTCAAACTCAAAAGGATCATATGTTGATGCGGAATCATCATATATAAGGGAACTTGGTGCTTGCCCTACTTCTTCCAATTCTTCAATCACATTGTGCCTTGGAGGTTGTGCACTATCCTCCTTGACATAAACTTCAAATTTCATGAAAGAAGGTTCTTCAACTCTAAATTCCTCCTTGCATCCAACATCTCCTAATTCTTCAACCACTTCCTTTTGTTCAATAATCTCTACCTCTTCCTCTTGTTGCATTTCTTGTCTCAACTCCTCCTCTTCCCCTTGAAGCTCCAAATTTACTACCTCACTAAACTCCTTGATTGCTTCTCCACATTCAACAATGGGAGTGCCTTGATCACGCAAGCTTAGGTGGGAGGAGACCATGTTGCTAACGGCTTCTACCACGATAGCAATTTTGGCTTTTATCTCCTTAAACTCTTTTTCCATCCTCTCTTGTCTTAGGATATGAGATCTAAGATCTCTTTGTTCTAGCATGAGGGCATGGAGACCTTCATCTATTGGAGGTGGTGTGGGAAGAGAGGGTTCATTGTTTGAGAGAAGGTATTATAGTTGGAAGGTGGCTCATATTGGTGAAAGTCTTGAGGTGGTGTATATGAAAATTGTGGTTCATGGGAGTATTGGTATTGGAATGGTGGTGGCTTTAGATATGGTTCATATGGTGGTTGGTATGGTGAATATGGGTTAGGATCATATGGAGGTGAATGGTGGTATGAGGCTTGTGAGCATGATTGACAACAATATTGAGGGTTTGGTTCATAATTAAGTACATTGTGGGGTGGATTGTAGCCATGAGAGATTGGAGGAGGTTGTTGCCATGAAGGTTGACCAAAAGCATGTGGCTCCTTCCTAAATTGATATCCATTCCCACAATGTGATTCATCATTGAAGCTTTCATTCCCTACAACACAATTATAGCCAAACTCATAGCCAAAATGATGAGAATTCATAGTGACAAGAGAAAACAAAAACAAAAGCCAACAAGAAACAAAGAAAGCGAAGTCCTACAACTAGCAACAACTAACAACGAAGCAAAAGGCAAACATATTCACATATATACAATAACATAACACCATTGCAACTCCCCGGCAACGGCGCCATAAATTTGATACAAAGAATTTTTGTCGGTTTAGAATTTCTCTTAATAGAAAAGGAAATTCGTTGTAAGCATAGTTCCAAACCAACTAATAATTCTCAATCAAATTTAAAAGATTGGTTGTCACAAAGTACAAACCCCAATAAAAATTAACCGAAGTATTTAAACCTCGGGTCGTCTCACAAGGAATTGCAATGAAGTGAATGATTATTGGCAATGAAGGAACACAGGGGGTTTGATTGATAAAAGGGCGAGAAAGTAAATGGCAAGAAAATAAAAGAAACAATTAAAGAAATCAATTAATAAAGAGAGACATTCATGGCAAGGGTTGAGATCATAGACTTTCTATCCAAGTCACTAATAACAATAATTAACAAAAATTTATCTTATTTCGTCATCTCCACCAATGAAAGAATGTATAATGTTATCTTCACATAGGGAGAAAGTCAAATAAGACTAGCCAATCTCAATCCAAAAGTCCTAATCAACTCACTAATTGAATTAGCGAGAGATTAGAGTCAATGGAAATAATACTAGCTAACAACTCTAGATCACTAACATAGGTTGGGTCTTAATGACTCAAGATTGCCAAATTCCTCTTTCCAAGCCAAGAATGCTCAAAAATCTACTCTAACAACCAACCAAACATTTTGTCAAACACTTGGAAGGCATAAAAGAAAAGCATGGTAAAATTGCAAAAATTATAAATCTACAACTACCAATTACAAGGAAATTAAAAACAACAACTCAAATCAACAACAAAGGAACATAAAACATAAATTGCATGAAAAGCAAATCAAAATTCAACAATATTGCATCAACATAAAAGAGGCATACAAAGGGAAATTAACAAGAGAAACTAAGGGAACATAAATGTAACAACAAAGAATTAAAAGGGAAATAAGATGGAAACAAGGAATTATACCTAGATCTAGGAGAATTTGACCTAATCCTAACCTAATTCTAGATAGAAGAGGGAGCTTCTCTCTCTAGAAACTAACTACATGCTTCCTAATTTACAACTAATTGCTCCCCGTTTGCCCAAGCTTGAATTCTGCATGAAATAGCCTTAGGAATGAGTTGGATTTGGGCCTGGAAAGCTCAGAAATCGCCTCCAGCAAATTCACTTTAAGCGAGCCACGTGCCGAGCGTCACGCATGCGCGTCGCTTGCCAAAACTCCTTTTGACGCGTACGCGTGGGTGATGCGTGTGCGTGGCTTGGAAATCTTCAACGCATGCGTACGGGTGGATGACGCGTGCGCGTGGCCCTTAGTTCTTCAAATGCTCATTTCTTCATAAATTCTCCACTTTGCATGCTTTTCTCTTCGCTTCTTCCATCCAATACTTGCCTTATGAACTTGAAATCACTCAACAAAGACATCAAGGCATCGAATGAAATTAAAGTGAATTAAAATCACCAATTTAAGGGCCTAAAAAGCATGTTTTTACACTTAAGCACAAATTAAAGGAGAATTACAAAACCATGCTATTTCATTGAATAAATGTGAGAAAATGTGATAAAATACCCTAAATTAAGCACAAGATAAACCACAAAATTGGGGTTTATCACATCACTGCCACCATTGCCGCCGTTGTATCACCGCTAGGACATCAAAACCGAGAAGGAGAGAGAGGAGACATTGAGAGAGAGGGACGCCATTGGAGCCATAAGGATTGCCATTATCATTCAGTGACTACCGAGGGGAGAAAGAGTCATGCTTTCGTACCACCATCGAGCAAGCTTCGTCGCCGTCATTCCCATGTCACCGTCGTCTCTAGACTCGTCATCGCTGCTGTGACGCGCCGAGAATGAGCCAACCCGAGAGAGAGAGAGAGAGAGAGAGAGAGAGAGAGAGAGAGAGTGGAGGGGAAAGCGGTGGTGGAGAGGAGAAGGTCTCGCCTCCGTTCGCTGCTGAAGCTTCGCCGTTGATGCCGTTGGGTGTTGGGTTCGTCACCGTCGCACATGGAGGACGCCGCCAAGGAGCTCGCGAAGAGAGGGTCCGAACGCTTTTTACAAGTGTTATGGATTGAACTGAGTTGCTTTGGATGAATGTAAATTTTTGTTTGGTTGATTTATTGACTATTTGAGAATGTCGGGTATTCTGGTTTGTTGGTTGACTTTGTTGAATTGGTTTTCTTGGTTTTTGGAGTAGTGAATTGATATTCGAAAATGGTTTAATATTAAAAATTATTTAATATTGAAACGGAGTTGACATTGGAAATGATTTATTGTTGAAAATGATTGGATATTGGAAATAATTTGATATTGGAAATGATTTAAGGTTGGAAATGATTTGAGATTTGAAAATAATTTTGATATTGAAATTAGTTTGATTTATTGAAAATTATTTGAGATTTAGAAATAATTCGATATTGCAATTGGTATGATATATTGGAAATGATTTAAGAAGAGTTTGAGAAATAATTTGGTTGGGACCCGAGAAGAGTGTCAAGGTTCGAGTTTTAGAGGAGATGCTGGCTAAATTTTATAAGAATTTTGAAGTTTTATTTTACTTAATTTGATTGAATAATCATTTTATTTGATTTTTTATTTAACTAAAGAAAAGAGTATGATTTGGGGGTGTTTTAGCGAGCTTTAAAGTGACTATTAAAGAATAAATGGTTATGTTGTTTCAGTTAAAATTTTGATTTGCAAACAAGATAATTTGTGAGTCTTTTGAAGGAGGTTTAAATTTGTAAAGGTTTTGAAGTTAGCTTGAGTTTTCTGATTTGAGTAAAGATGAGGATTTAACTTACTTTTGAAGATGATGAACTGAAAAATGGTTTATTTTTTATTGTACTAAGTTTTTGGTTACTTGAATATGAGTCTTTAAAAGAGAAATGGTTTTGAAGTTAATTTGGGACTTTTGTTTTGGTGAAAATAAGTTTTATAAGAGAGATTTGGTTTTTTATGAAACTCCCTAGGTAGATGCAAGGGTTGTGATTCATCCTCACTTACTCCGGGTTGAGAATGATACCTCCTAGGTAGATGCAAGGGTGTAGTTCGCTCCACTTGCTCCATGTTGAGATTGGAACTCCCTGGGTAGATGTAAGGGTGTGGTTCGCCTCACTTGTTCTGGGTTGAGAATGATACCTCCCTGGGTAGATGCAAGGGTGTGGTTTGCCCCACTTGTTCTAGGTTGAGATTGGAACTCCCTGAGTCGATGCAGTGGTTCGCCCCACTTGCTCTGGATTGGGATTTGAGATTTTGTTGACCCTCCGTCACAAGATGTGGCCGGACACTTAGACCTTTTCGGATAATTCCTTCAAGGAAAGTGAATACGTCTTAGGGATGCGCGCACCGAGGGACTGTCCAAAGTTCGCGACCAAACATGTTGGGTTTGACTGTATAAATGACAGATGAGCTCATTGGCCATAGGGCAGGCATGCATCATTTTCATATATGTGACATTGTTTGGGTGTGTATATTGTATTTGGTTTGTCTATGTTAATATTTCTGTTTAATTTCTAATTGCGATACTTGTTGTAATAGCTCTTGATTGTTTTTGAACTTTAATACTTGTGATTATGACTGGTTGGTTCGAACTATGGTGGTTTGAGTTGTGATTTGATTATGCTTTGGGCCGAAGGCCATGATTTGATTTTGTGTTGGGACGGAGGCCGTGAGTTGATTTGTGTTTGGTTGGAGGCCATGATTTGGTTATGTTTGGGCCGGAGGTCATGATTTGGTTATGTTTGGGCCGGAGACCGTGATTGGATGAATCGGTGGTAAATTTGGTTAGTATGGTCCTTTGGTATGTAGTGAAACCCTTTGGATATTATGTTTGATTGGCTTTTGTAAATTTAAAATATGAATTTGGATTTTCGGATAATTTACCGTTGGTTTTCAAAAAGATTCATAAGACGAACGATGATCACTGCGT
Organism: Arachis hypogaea; assembly: GCF_003086295.3. NCBI lineage: Eukaryota > Viridiplantae > Streptophyta > Magnoliopsida > Fabales > Fabaceae > Arachis > Arachis hypogaea. Next base: position 55,355,876 of record NC_092046.1, read on the forward strand.
TTGAAAACAGTTTTCTTTTAAATATCTTTTTATGACAATTCTGAAACTCCTATGTTGAGACCGTGTGGTTAGGTTCTCACCACCCTACATCCAACATTTTCAGGAAACGGAAGAGGAAGGATCTATCGATTCTACTAAGCATTTGGATGTTTATTTTCTATATTTTTAGTTATTATTTTTCCTCGCCCTTATTATTATTATTACATTCTTGTAAGAGGGATAGGAGTCAAGATTATAATGATATGTATGTATATAATATTTGCAAGTTGCTTGTGTAAGAAATTTTGTATATATGTATATGTATGTTTGTAAAAAGTGAAAAAGAGCTTTCGATTTTCAAAGAAAATAGCGATACAGTTCAAGTTAAAGGATCATATTTTATTATTAAGTATATAGAAGTCATCGTAATATCTTGCTATCAGAGTGGCACATCTGGAAGCGTTACATTCTGATAGTAAAGATGTTACAGAATCAAGGATTTTAGGAAAGGTGAGGAATGAGTTTGGGGTGAAAGGGAAAAAAAGATTTGTGGGTTAGGAGATTTTGGAACGTCAGAGGCATTTATAAGTAGAAAGATTTGATATTGGTGGTAAATGAGAATTAAATTTGATTACTTGTAGTCCTTAATTTCTAAATTTACAATTTTTTATTTGGAAAACTGCCAAATATTTGAAATTGGAGGTATTTGAGAATCGAATTCAATTACTTGTACTTATTGATTTCTAAATTTGTAATTTTTTATTTGAAAAATTGCCATAGTGAATGAAGTTTCTATCTTTCAATATGAGAAATTTGTACTGCTATAGTGAAGGTTTCGAAGGTTGGTGATGATGGGAGGAATAGTTTGGGTAGTTTGATTAACTTTTCAATAGAGTCAATAAAAATTTAATTATGAAAAATTTTTGTCAAAAAAAGCTAATTTTTCATTATTACAACATTAGTATCATTTTTTATGGTTAGTTTTAACAATATTCAAATCTTTCATAGTTAGAAATGATTATTTACTCTATTTTTTTATATATGTATAAAAATCACACACTCACTAAGCTTACCATACTTGCCTTACTCTCTCTCAACTCTGGCGAATGTTCTCCATAGGTGGCTAAACAACCAATATGGGAGAGACACCTAACATATTTGTAGTTGATAGGAAAAATATTATTGACCCATTAAAAGAAGGTAAAAACAAGTAATCTAGCCATGGTAGAAAATTTTCATTGGTTAATAACACAATTATAGAGTTCAAGAAGTTAGTTTAAGATGTAAAAGATGTAACGACTCAATTTCTAATACGTCATGATCATAGTAAAAACAAGGTGATACTATTCTGTTCTCCTAAAATTCTAACTCCGTATTAATATAGCATATGAGCCTGATTCGCCATTTAAAAATGTGAATGCATTTTTGGGTAAATTTTTTTAACGTATTGGAAAGAATAGCGGTCATACACAATAAATTATAAATCATAATGGAAGATAAAAAATAAACTTATTTCACAATATAAACACACAAATCATATACAAGCGAGAGAATAAAAGTAACATTAGTATCTAAACTACTATTTTGCTCCTAAACATTTTTAAAATTCCTATCTTACTCCTGACATTTTAAAATGATTGTTTCGCCCTTGAATATTTTTAAAATTCTTGTTTTACCCCTCAAGAGTCTAAAGATCACTTTATTCCTAATATTTTATTAAAAGATCATTATACCCCTTATAACCCCCACTTTACATATTTAACATTAAATATTTTTCAAAAATATCATATTATCCCTAAAACCCTCCTTTTTTATAGTTTTTTTTTTTCCAAATTCTTCCCTTAGCCGAATTGACCTTCAATCTTTTCTCTTAAATCCTAATATTTTCTGAAATTCTTTTCTTATATCACTTAAGAATTTCTCTTTTATCACATTAATCCTTCATTTTTACCTTGAGAAAATTAATAAAAAATCCCCTTTTAAGTACATAGCATTCGACTATGGTACTTCTAAAGAATATCACATTTTTAAACTTGTAAATATTTAAACATCATCAAATATTCGCTCAAACATCTAATTTCATAAACCAATCAATAATTTCATCAATCACACATCAAATAAACATACCACACGGTATGATTCAAACAAAACTCTTACCTTGATTCCAAGCTTTTTAATCACTTCTTATAAGATTTTTTAACACCAAATCCTTTCATATATTTCATCAAAAATAATCTTTTAAGACATGAAAATTATTAAAATTAAATTTAATTATGAGAAAAAGATAGAGTTTTATTTGCTCTTTAATTTTGAGACTTGAATTTTTAAACTCTTTAGGACACCTAAAACATAGTTTCATGAGTGAAACCAAAATCAAACATGAACATCACTTGATACACATGGAGGCCGAATCATTTATATGAATAAAAAGGAATATTTTTACCTTTGTCAAGCTGGTTTGTGGTGTTTTCTTACTCCTTGAGACTTTTAGATATAATTGCCTAAGCAAAAACATGAAGAACATAAAGTTTTTCTCCATGAACACCATATGGCCGAATCTTAAGGGAGCTTAAAAGGGAGTTATACCGTGATTTTCCTTAGAGAAACTTATATGAAGATGAAAAGGAGGATGCGCGGAACACTTTAATCGGGTTAGTTTTTTTTTTTAGAACGGCTCTTGTTCTTGAGTTGGTCAAACTTAAAGGTCAGCTTCCATAAAGATTCTCCTTACTTTTTTCTCTAGAATTCTCTTAAAAATGAAGAAAAATGAAGAGGTGGAGGAGAGTGTAAAGGCCGTGGCAATTAAAAGGGAGATAAACAAATACCCTAATCATAAAGCAGATGTGGAAGATAATTACCAAAGTTAAATATTTTTTATTACATGTTCCTATTTTATCAGGACACATAACTCAATTACTAGTAAAAATGACATTAGTATTTTGATTATCTCTATTCAAGAATATCTCGAATATTCTAGTGCCATAGCACTTATTAGAGAATATGGTAATAATCTTTACCAGTTCAACTTTGGATCCAATTATTATATTATTATAATAAAATATTATTATTTATTTTTTCGTATATTCAAAATTAGTTCGCCAAACAAAATTTAATATAGTAGTAAAAAAAAAAAAAACAAAATCTAAGTGTCATTTCAATTTCACGAATTCTCAATGTATAAAGTACGAAAAGTCCATTATTGAAAATCTAGGTTATTACAAAAGAAAATTGTGAAATTCTAATATAATTAAATTTAATGGTTAAAATTATAGAAAAATTTGATAGATAACTATTTGGCAGGAGTAGAAGTTGTCGTTCAGAGAAGCTCATACAGGAACTAAGGTTCCGAATATAACTTGGGTCTTAGTGAAATAATGCTAGAACTTTGATTTTTGGCCACGACTTGCTGAAGAAGTACGTTCCCGAGTAGGCCTAGATAGGGCGTCACCGCCATTGCATGTTTCATTTATGGCGAGCAAATCGGTTGTCACACAGGCTCGATGGAGGTGTGACGACTTGGAAAAATAACCCCAATGCGTCTCCAGGGATGCAACTGGCCAAAATATTCAAGACAGATGAAGCCCAGCAGTCGATGACGAGACCAGCTCCTGTTAGTTAAGGGAGAAGAAGGCTAATTGGAAGCTCTACAATATTATGCCCCTTTTATTTGAGTAAGGAAGGGAAAATCACGTTCCAAAAATAAGCTATTAATTTTTAATTAATTTATTTAACCTTTCAAATTTCAAAGCCATGCGTAAGTTACATTTAAAAATATCTTCCTTTATACAAACTCCTTGTGTGGTAGATTTTAAAATTGTTCTCAACTTCTCATTGTAACAGTGCACAACATACGGCACTTATCCTTTAATAGTCTTTACAATACCCACTTCACATCTTAATCATCGTTGCCACGTGTTTTATTTCTACTAGTCAGTCAACACTTAACCATATTTAGCCACTTTATTCCACGCCACAGATCTACTATGGCTAGAGGTGGCTTTTATTGACTAGCAAATGCTTTCTTGACACATGACAAGCAGCAATAGACCCACATATAACAAAGAGAGGGCATTTGTCCCAACAAAATTTTTAAAAAAATACTAATATTCATATATATTTGTTTCTTATTATATTTTGTTTGTATTAAAATAAAATGTAAATGATTTTCTTTGTGTTTTATGCTAGTTTTTTTTTTCTTAAATTTAACATATAATAATAAATAATAAATAATAAATAAACTAAAAAAATAGTGATAATTTTTATTATATTAGTTAATTAGATAATAATTAAATTAAAACTTATTTTTTTAATTAAATACAGTTTAAATTATTAGTAATTTTTTAAAATATTATTTAAGATAAAAAAATATATTATCTACATATTAATATACTATATTAATATTTATTATTAAAATGATCTTAATTATAATAATTACTTTGATTAAAATTTTATTTATACCACAAAGACTATAATAAAGAGATTTAACAGTTAAATATAAGATAATAAAAAATAAAATAATTATTTAAGAATATATATAAAAAATAATATTGTCATGTTAAAAATAAAAAAAATATTATAAATTATTATTATTTTTATTATTTTGAATATTATATTGTGATGAGTTTGGAAAACTCTAAGTTAATATTAGTGATGACTAAACATTATTAATATAATTAAATTACAAAATTATTAATTTGATCTTAATTCATACTTGCTTAATTAATAATTTTGTTGATGCAGATTTTGCTATTGGGCCGAACAGAAAAGAAAAATTATTGCAAGCCCAATTGTATTAAAAAAAACATTCAGCGGTGATACAAAATTATTTTGATCTTTGTGGCTGAATTGGTGTTATGTATTTGGGCCAGATTGAATTATTGTTGCTACAAGCCCAATTACAATCTTTGCTAAATAAGACCAAAGCTTGGTCCGAAACCATTAAGCAAAGAAAGCAAAGTTTCATTGCTTCCAACGAATCCCACTTTTCAAGTTGTGATGGATTTCAAAATTCATTTAACTTGAATTAACTTGCATTGGAAATATGAGAGATGTTTAGCACTTGATTTGATGGACATCATCAATGCTACATGCTACCTATAGCAAGGAAAGTGGGAAACTTAATTCACTTTATCACATTCATTAATTATTCAAATTTTTCTTTCTTCACTCTCATCTTTCTTCTCCATTTTCGGTCACCTCATAGAGAAAGAATGGAAGCTAAGCCTAGCCACCGAAAAGAAAGAGCAAGTTACAAGACCATTATAATGATGGCAAGAAAAAGAAAATAAAAAGTATGTTGTGGCTGAGATCTTCATCATATATGGTAAGATTTGGTGAAGAGATCTCAGCTTCTCCATACCAAAAATGAATGATGAAGATTTCGGTCAGAGGAAGAAGATCCTTGAGGGATGGCTTAGCTCAGTTTTTGATCAACTACCACAGGAGGTAGCTACTATAGCTACGTGGAGAAGATGCAGAAGTTTGAGCAGAAGAAGATGTCATCATCATGAAGTATCAAGGGCTAGGAGTCCATCTTGAAGTGCAAGGCAAGATGGAAGGCTCGGATTGATGATTATTGGTGACCAAGGAAGAACCAGAGGTATTTGCATGTTGGTTATTGCATTCGGTTACTTCTCCTCTCTCTTTGGCCGAACCGGTTTCGCATGAAGAAGAAGAAGTCTAGCTTGGTTTTTGGTTTCAACCATGGAGGCTTCCCCCTTTATAAATAAGGGAGAATAGCCAGGGCTTAAAGCAAGGAGTGAGAGTGCAAGGCACAGAGTTCTCATAGCTACCTAAGCTAACAGAAAGTCTTCTCCTTCAACGTTCTTCATTTTGTAATTTTTCTATTTAATTTTGTCTGTCTTGAGTCTCATGAAAAAAGGTAAACAGTGAGGTTTGTATGAAAAAGTCATAGAGCGGAAAAAGACAGAGAGTGCAAAATTAAAAGAAAAAGAAATAGATGTCCTTAGAGGTCCTTTGTACATCTGTGTTGTATTTCATGATTCTGTGGGAATCTCCTTGTAAGTTGGGTTAGCACTTAGCAGTTGAAAGCTTGGCAGTAACCAAGTCAAGTTCAGGATTGGGGTTTAGATTCTGGACTTGTCCCGGATAGGAAGGGTAATTCCTAGGGAGAATTGGTGTTTGTAATCAAGAATGATTATAGTGAAATTCCATCATCATTGTGATGGAGACTAGATGTAGGCTGCACTGCATTTAGCAGCTGAACCAGGATATATTTGGGTGTAATTTTCTCTCTCTTGTACTCCATTTCAGTTTCTGCTGCACAGAAGATAAAACTAAAAAAATACCTCGTGCCGGGTCACGAGATAAAAAAAAAAGTCTTGTGGCTGGGTACGAGACAAAAATCAAAAAGTCTCCAGAAGTTGTTTCAAAGATCAACAAGTGTTATCAAGTGAAAAAGGAGCTAAGATTCAACCCCTTTTCTCTTAGCCACTGAAAACCATCATACTGTATGTGTGAAATTATTTTTTTATTATTTTATATAATATAATATGTGATTGTGTGTATATTTTTAGTTTTTATCAATATGTATTAATAGTTCTAATTTAAAATTTTAAATATATCTAAATCAATTTGAATTGATAGAATAAACAGCTTAGTCGTTCGCTTAAATAAGTGTTGGGAGTTCGAATTCTGTCTTTTATGTGAAATAATTAATTGGCCAGCAGACTAATAGAACTAAAATTAATGACGGATTAATTCTTAATTTATTGGATATTGTGAGAAGCTAATATATATATATATACTCACTATAAAATTTTTTCCGATCTGTCACTATTAATAATGTAAGATGTAAATACTAAGCCTGTTAGTAAACTGTAAAGGGATCAATGGAAGATTACTTTTTACCGCTTCTCTTAGTTTGAAATTTTAGTGCATTATAATGACTTTTTTAAGGCCATAAGGTAACTCATAATGTATATATGGTTAGTGTGTAATCTATTTCTCATATAATCGAAAACGATCTTCTTAATTTTAATATAAACAATTAGAAATTACTATTCAATAATAATTATGTACAGTGTATAACATTGTAACTTTGTTTTATTTTATTTTATTGTTTTATATAGTATTTTTCAAATGTCTTTGTTTCTTTTAGATATGGTCTCGTTTAAAATTTGTTAAGATTTAAAAAAAAAATACTAAGTTTTGGATATCTTTATCTTTGATCTTATGTCATAATATATAGAATTCTTTTTCTATTTAGTTATAAAGAGGAACCTAATGTAAATTTATGTGTTTCCTTTAATTATTTTGGTCCGGGGGGTTTTGTTTTTTTTTTTTGGAAGGGGGTAGTAAAGTAAAAACTAATTGGTAATACAAATTTAGGTATATTAGTCTGTGTAGGTCATATTTTGACAGGTTAATGAAAGAAATAAAGTAAAATAGAAAAATACATTTTAAAGTTAAGGCTTTAGCTAAAGATGAGTGGATAGGCACAATGTTATAATTGCTTGGTTTTAACACTTTTCTTATTATCGTTGAAGGATTACCATGTGTTCATAACACGCAACGGAAGAAAAGAAAGTAATCCTTAAAGATCTATTTTGTGCTTAAATTTTATTCCAATAATAAATATATAGTAGATCAGATCTAAATACCTGAGTACGCTAGTAAAAATCTTTTTTCTAACAAGATTATTTAGTTTTTACTTTACTACCCATTAGTTTTTACTTTACTACCCCTCCCAAAAAAATTGTATTACCCATTAGTTTTTACTTTACTACCCCTCCCAAAAAAAAACAAACTCTCCCGGGCCAAAATAAAAAAAAAAAACACACATAAATTCACATTAGGTTCATTTTTATAAGTAAATAGAAAAAGGATTTCATATATTATGACATAAAATTAAGGATAAAGATATCCAAAACTTAGTATTATTTCTCAAATTCTAACAGATTTTGAATGAGACTATTCCTAAAAGAAATAAAGACATTTAGAAAATACTATATAAAACAATAAAATAAAATAAAACAGAATTACAGTGTTACACACTGTACATAATTACTATTAAATAATAATTTCTAATTGTTTATATTAAAATTAAGAAGATTGTTTCCGATTATATGAGAAATAGATTACACACTAACTGTTCCGAGGGTTACCTGAAACTGTAGGCCGATCTCGGATGAAATCTTTTGTACTGGTCGGAGATGACGTGTCCGGCTGGCTGGTGGCGGCCGGAGCTATTGTGTCCGACTTATTGAACTGGCTGCACTTCTGATCCTTGGTCACCGGAGGGTAGGGGGTACCTGCAAGAGACTCCGATGCTTAAGTTAGCACGGGTATTAAGCAGGTTTATTGTAGAATCAGAGTATGAGTTATACCTGGGTGCTCCAGTGTATTTATAGTAGTTGTAGAGTGACCTTTCTAGATAAGATAAGTTAGTTATCTTATCTTATCTTTATCTTTGAGTTGAGGTCAGCTTATCTTCAAGGGAACCCCCCTTATCTCTATAGGCTTGGACGGCCTTTGGATTTGGGTCGTGTTCCTCTTCTTGGGCCCTTTAGGGGCTTTCCTGTCGATTTGGCCGAGTTCTTTAAGAAGAAGTCGGTCCGCTTGACCTGAAGAGGTCGGTCGCTTTGTCGTCAATCATCCCAGGTCGGATAGCTCGACCCAGGGTATGAACAGTGCCCCTGCTTGAGCTCGGTCTTCTTTGTCGAGGTCGAGTCCTTGACTTCAGTCCTTCTCGTAGCGAAGCCGAACTCAAGCATTTTGTCGACTCTTTTTTGTAGCAGCTTTTGAATGTAGAACGTTTTTCTCTAAAAGCGTGCGCTTTTATATCAGCGCTTTTTTGGGAACGCAAGCAGTTTTAATATCCGCATTTAATTGGTATTTAATTGCCCCCACTCTCTCTTGGCTTTTATTTTGAATTTCTCGATCAAAAACGGTTTCTCTTCTACACTTCGTCTTCGTAACTTCTCCCTTTACTTTCTCACTTTCAACTTTCTCCTTTGATTTTTCTGAAGCCTCCGCTTGTAGCTTTCGTATTTCAGCCCAGCGACGTTGCTTTGTGACTTTGCTTTTTCGTGGGGGAAGGGCTGATTCTGGATTTTGCCTTCCGCTTTTCTGCTTTTCTTTGCAGCTTTCTCTCATTTTCCCAGGTTTGGTTTTTCTTTCTTCCTCCCTCTACGCCATTTTTGTGTCTGTTTTGAGAAAGTTTTTATCTTAGTTGGGAAAAGTTTGGATCTTTCTACTTTTCGCTGTGCCTGATCACTGTGCGTCTCGTAATTTCTTCGTCTTTTGCATGGTCTTTTTCGCTTTTCCTGTTGCTTGATACCTTTAGGGCTTTTGCATGTTGTGAAATGCTTTTGATTTTGAAGCTTTGGAATGATAATTTTGTTTGATTCTGAAAAAAGGTTGCATCTTTGACGATTTTTGCCTGGTATGTTTGCTGCTGTTTCTTGCTGATAGACTGTAGGAAGATGACTTTCTGTTTTGTTTGTGTTTTGTCTTTCTCCTATGAAAAATGCTTGCTGTTTGAGATCTTCTATTCTTGTTTGCGAGATGCCGGGACGTAAGTAGATTTTCCTTGATACCTCGCTTTGTTACTGCCTCCAAAGGATGCCCCAGGAGTTTTAGTTTGAGTCTTGGGGTTTTTTCCTTTTCTGTGTATTCGCCCGCCGAGATGTTTTTGAGTAATCCGTTCTTCTTTTCTTTTGTAGGATTTAGTTGGCCATATGTCTTCCCGAAATAACGTTGTAGAGATGCCTTCCCGGGTTCCTGAGGGTATAGCCGATTGGGTGAACTCGATGGTTCTTATGTGTGTCTCTCTGGTTGATTCTGAGTTTTGTGCACAGCTTAGACAGTTTCATAGTGTTTGTAGTAATCCCAGTGATGAGAAGAACTATGAGCATGTCCCTCCCTCTTCTGATGAGAGAGTCTGCTTTTCTACTCGGGTTGTTGATGATCGCCCCTTTTTTTATGTTTATGATTTTTTCTTCGGTCAGCTGGGTATCACCCTTCCTTTTACTCCATTTGAAACCGACCTGTTATGGTCCTGTAATGTTGCCCCTTCTCAACTTCACCCCAATTCCTGGGGTTTCATAAAAATTTTCCAATTGTTGTGCAATGGTTTTGGTATTCCTGCTTCCCAATCTCTCTTTTTCTATCTGTTTGTCTTGACTAAGCCTGGTGTGGTAAAAAAGAAGTCGGCTTGGGTCTCCTTTCGTTCCACCCAGGGAAAGAAAGTCTTTTCCATGTTTGACGAGTCATTCCGTGATTTTAAAAACTACTTTTTCAAGGTCCGAGCTGTTGAAGGAGCTCGGCCCTTTTTTCTGGATGAAAATGACAAACCTGCTTTTCCCTTGGAATGGCAAAAAGATGTGAGGGTCTCCAGATATGCGTGGAAAATGTTGGATGAGGCTGAACGAGCTTTTGTGACTGTCTTGGAAGAACGCTGGGGTCATCCTCCCTATCTTGACACAAAGAAATTTCTAACCAATCCTTCTCTTCTTCAAACTGAACTGGGTATCTTGTGTTTCCTTTATTATCTGTTTATGTTGCTTGTAGCTGTCTTTCTGACTTATCTGACTTGTCGCTTAATTTCTGTTTTATTTGCAGAGGCAATGAAGAATAATGAATCCATGAAAGCTTTTAAGAGGGCGCAGAGGGCGACTGCTGCCAGAAATATTACGGCCAAGGCGGCTGGGGAGGGGTCCTCCCAAGTGTGCGAGAAGCCATCAGTGCCGAGTTCTCCTGGGGTGAAGAAAGTGATCCCTACACCCTGAATCCGTTTGGTGGATCCTCACCCCACTTCTGCCGCTCCATCTGTTGCTCCTCCAAATAAAAAACAAAAAACAGCGAAGCCCTTCGACCTCGATGCTCCTGATTTTAATGCCATTGAATTTGTGGATCAGCAAATCGGTCTCTATGGCGCCCTCTCCATGGATGATGTGTCCATCCTCCATCACTTGGAATTTATGGCCCGAAATCACGTAAAGATGGCGTATATGGCGGCTGCTATATATCGGACTGCTCAGAATCTCCCTCTCCATGCCACTAAAGCGTTTATGGAGGAGGCAAAACAAGAGTTTGATCGGATGAGGGAGTTGAAGGAGGAACTTGAGATAAAGGTAGCTAAGCTGGAGAAGGACTTAGAGAACGAGAAGGCAAGTTCTCAATCACTGGCAGCTTCTTTGAGGTTGGCTGAGGACACAGCCATGATGCGTAAGGATAGTTACGTTACATCCTATCGGGAGATGATGCGCCTGAGGGGGGAGCTCGACAATGTCCGGGAAGATTATTCTGAGCTCCAAAGTCATCTCGTTGGCAGCGTGACTGTTGCTTACGAGAACTTGAAGGAGCAAGTTCGGGTCATTGCTCCCGAGACTGATCTCACCCTCTTTAGCCTGGATAACATTGTCAGGGATGGCAAGATTGTCCCTGATGATGAGGATGATGATGATGAGGTTTCTCCTCCCCCTGCGTCCTCTGCCAAAGTGTCGACCTCTTTTTCTCCTCCGGTTGCGCTTGACTCGGATTGCCAAATTCTGAACCGGGAGGATGGAACTGTGGATGCTGTGCCGATTCAGACTTGTCCTCCTTCTCCTTGTCCTGATGCTGCCAAGAAGGCTCCTGATGTTTGCTGATCTCTTTCTGGATATGTAGTTGGCCCGACTTGTGGGATTTTAAAACTTTTTATTTAATTGCTGACATTTTCTGGTTGCTTGTTTAGCAACTTTTTATTTTGAAAAACAAAAGGTAGCTCGCTATCCCTTCACGGTAGGTTTTGGTGGCCTTCCGGGCCTTATAACTTTTGTAAAGTAAAAGAAGTAGTTTTTTGACTTGGCATCTTTTCTGTTTTCTACTGATGTTTGAAATCTTGCATCTCGACTTCCTCGGATTGCTTTGTTTTATTGTTTGTAGCTTGGATCCTTTGAGGTTGTGATTTATGAGTCCAACTTGTTTCTCGGTGGTTCTTTTGCGTTGGTCCCCTTTTTAAGTTATTTCTGTAATCCTCTTTTTTGGACCTTTGTCAGGTCTCTTTTCGGGGATTACTTTTGTAACTTGTTTGTAGAAGATCGACTTCGTTAGGTCGATCTCTTTTTAGGTTATTTTTGTAATCCTCTTTCTTGGACCTTTGTGGTCTCTTTCAGGGATTACTTTTATAACCTTTTCATTTGGTAGGAGATCGACTTCGTTAGGTCGATCTCTTTTTAGGTTATTTTTGTAATCCTCTTTCTTGGACCTTTGTCAGGTCTCTTTCAGGGATTACTTTTATAACCTTTTCTTTTTGTAGGAGATCGACTTCATTAGGTCGATCTCTTTCTAGGTTATTTTTGTAATCCTCTTTCTTGGACCTTTGTCAGGTCTCTTTCAGGGATTACTTTTATAACCTTTTCTTTTTGTAGGAGATCGACTTCATTAGGTCGATCTCTTTCTAGGTTATTATTGTAATCCTCTTTCTTGGACCTTTGTCAGGTCTCTTTCAGGGATTACTTTTATAACCTTTTTATTTTGGGCTGACTTTGTTAGGTCGAGCCCTTCTAAGTTAAAGTAATCCTCTTTAATAGGGTTGGCCAGACCTCTTTCCAGGGTTTACTTATAACTTGGGTTGACTTGGTCCGACTTCTGGACGTCGGCCAGTCTTTAAGTTATTATTTTAGCTATCCGTAAGACCTCTTCAGGTTCTTTTTTGGATTGCTTTCAATAACTTCTTACATTATTCTGTGTTCATCTTTGCCGATTTGTAGAAAGTGGTTGGCATCTTTAGATCGTCCTTCGGGTGAATCGCGCTTTCACCTTTATCGAACGGTTTATCTTTATCGTGGTCGTGCAGTGAAATTGTTTTTCACTTTCTGCTTACCTGTTGCTTTATAATCGGACGATGAATACTTCAAATTAATGCGTCTTGAATTCTTGTAGAATATCTAAATAAACTTTATTCAAAGTAAAAGTGCAAATATATACATGTGGGAATTTTTTCATCCCTTTAAGTCGGATAGTGTCTGGGTCTCAACTTGGTGCCTCATTAAAAAACATTTTCAGGAAAAAGAGTACATCCAATAATGAGACCTGTTACCTTCCTAACTGTAGTACCTTCTTAGGTTGCAAGCGTGCCATGATCTGGGAAGCTCTCTTTCCTCGAGATCGGACAGTCTGTAGTAGCCCTTCCCAAGTACTTCTACAACTCGGTAGGGTCCCTTCCAGTTTGCTGCCAGCTTTCCTTCTCCTGGTCGAGTTGTTCCAATATCATTTCGGATTAGGATGAGGTCATTTTCTGCGAAACTTCTCGGCACTAACCTTTGATTATATCTGGAAGCCATTCGGCGCTTTAGAGCTTCTTCCCTGATCCGAGCTCTTTCTTGGATTTCAGGTAGTAGGTCGAGCTCTTCCCTCTGAAGTTGGGAGTTTGCTTCCTCATTGTAATGAACTACTCTAGGCGATCCTTCCTCAATTTCTACTGGAATCATTGCCTCTATTCCGTATGCTAACCGGAAGGGGGATTCCTTCGTGGTGGAGTGTGGCGTCATTCGATATGCCCATAGGACCTGTGGAAGCTCTTCTGCCCAAGCTCCCTTTGCATCTTGTAATCTCCGTTTTAACCCGGCCAATATGACTTTGTTGGCAGCTTCGGCCTGTCCATTGGCTTGTGGATGTTCAACGGAGGTGTACTGATGCTTTATATTTAAGTCGGCTACTAGTTTTCTGAAACCTGCATCTGTGAATTGAGTGCCATTGTCTGTGGTTATTGAATATGGAACCCCGAACCTTGTGACGATATTTCTATATAGGAATTTCCGGCTTCTTTGAGCGGTGGCATTGGCTAGGGGCTCTGCCTCGATCCATTTTGTGAAATAGTCTACCCCTACTATGAGAAATTTAACTTGTCCTGACCCCTGGGGGAAGGGGCAGAGAAGGTCGAGCCCCCACCTTGCAAACGGCCAAGGCGAAGTTACGCTGATGAGCTCTTCTGGCGGGGCGATGTGAAAGTTGGCATGTTTCTGACATGGTGGGCATGTCTTTACGAATTCTGTAGCTTCTTTCTATAGAGTTGGCCAATAAAACCCCGCCCGGAGTACTTTTTTGGCGAGAGCTCGTGCTCTGAGATGATTGCCACAAATGCCGCCGTGTACTTCTTCTAACACTTCCTTTGTGTGGGAGGTCGGTACGTATTTCAGTAATGGTACTGAGATCCCCCTTTTGTACAGGATGTTGTTTATAATGGTGTAGTACTGTGCCTCCGTTTTTAGCCTCTTTGCCTCCTTTTCTTCTGTGGGAAGTGTTCCTGCTCTGAGGTAGTTGATTATGAGAGTCATCCATTCTTGGTCCTGGCTTGTTATGGCTAGGACTTTTTTCTCTTCCAAGATTGACGGGTTCTGTAACATTTCTTGGATGAGGCTTCTATTGTTGCCCCCTGGTTTGGTGCTGGCTAGTTTCGAGAGTGCGTCAGCTCGGGCGTTTTTTTCGCGGGGTATGTGGCAGATCTTATAGTCCTCGATTTGTCTGAGCTGTTCCTTGGTTTTATCCAAATACTTTTTCATGGTGGGATCTTTGGCTTGGTAGCTCCCTGTTATTTGTGATGTGACTACTTGTGAATCGCTGTAGATGTTGAATTTTTGAGCTCCAACCTCTTTAGCCAGCTTCAAACCAGCTAACAATGCTTCATATTCTGCCTGGTTGTTTGAGGTCGGGAAACCGAACTTGAGGGAGAGCTCAACTTGGGTTCCTTGGTTGCTTTCTATTATCACGCCTGTGCCGCTTCCAGTTTTATTTGAAGAACCGTCCACATAGAGATTCCATTCTGTGGGGGTTTCCAGGGTATCTGTGAATTCTGCGATAAAGTCGGCCATATACTGTGATTTGATGGCCGTTCGAACTTCATATTGGAGGTCAAACTCTGATAACTCGACTGCCCATTGTAGAATTCTGCCTGCTAAATCTATTTTTTGCAATATTTCTTTTATGGGCTGATTTGTTCGGACCTTAATGGTGTGAACTTGGAAGTACGGACGGAGTCGTCGAGATGTTAGAATAAGAGTATAGGCAAATATTTCTATTTTCTGGTAGTTCAGCTCGGATCCCTGTAGTGCTTTGCTAATGAAGTAAACGGGTTGCTGCCCACTTTCGTCTTCTCTGACTAGTGTTGAGGCTATTGCCCGGTTTCCTACAGCGAGATATAGTGTGAGTGGTTCTCCTTCTCGTGGTCGAGATATGATAGGTGGCTGTCCTAAGAACTTTTTAAAGTCTTGGAAGGCTTGCTCACATTCTGTCGTCCATTCGAACTGCCTTCCCTTTCTTAAAGTAGCATAGAAGGGGAGAGATCTTGTCGCAGCTCCTGCTAAGAATCGGGATAGGGCAGCCAATCTCCCGTTGAGTTGCTGTACTTCTTTGACACAGGTTGTGCTCTTCATGTTGAGTATGGCCTGACATTTATCTGGATTTGCTTCAATTCCTCTTTGTGTGAGCATGAAACCTAAGAATTTGCCTGCTTCTACTGCAAAGGTACATTTCGTGGGGTTGAGTCGCATGTCATGCTTTCTTATAGTGTCAAACACTTGGGCCAGGTCAGACAATAGTGTCTCTTCACTTTGTGTTTTTATTAGCATGTCGTCGACGTAGACTTCCATGGTCTTTTCGATGTGATCCGAGAAGACTTTATTCATTAGCCTTTGATAAGTAGCTCCTGCGTTCTTGAGACCGAAAGGCATCACAATGTAGCAGTAGTTTGCTTTTAGTGTTAGGAATGAAGTCTTTTCTTGATCTGGTGGATACATGGGGATCTGATTGTATCTCGAGTATGCGTCCATAAACGAAAGATATTTATATCCAGAGGAAGCATCTACCAGAGCGTCGATATTTGGGAGTGGGTATGGATCTTTTGGACAAGCCTTGTTGAGATCGGTGTAATCGGTGCACATTTGCCACTTCCCATTTGATTTTTTCACCAAGACAACGTTGGCTAGCCATAGTGGATATTTGACTTCTCTTATGAATCCTGCCTCCAGTAGTGCCTGTACTTGCTCTTCCACCGCTTGGGATTGCTCTGGCCCAAGTTTTCTTCGTTTCTGCTGGACTGGCCGAGATCCCGGATAGACCGCCAACTTGTGGCACATTAGCTTGCGGTCTATACCTGGCATATCTGCGGCTTTCCATGCGAAGAGGTCGACATTATTGCGTAAGAATTGTATCAGTAATTCTTTTAAGTCTCCTTTTAGGATCGTTCCGATATTAGTTGTTTTGTCCGATGTGTCTCCGATCTGAACCTTCTCTATCTCGCCTTCTGGCTGCAGACGGAGTTCTTCTCGTTGCTGAACTCCGCCAAGCACAATTGTATGAAACTCTTCTCCTTTGCCTCTGAGGTTTAGACTTTCGTTATAACAGCGGCGTGCCATCTTTTGATCTGCTTTTACCGTGGCTATCCCCTCTGTAGTTGGGAATTTCATGCATAGATGTGGAGTTGAGACTATTGCGCCGAGGTGATTGAGTGTTGTCCGACCTATTAGGGCATTGTAGGCTGAGCTTACGTCGACCACGATGTAGTCTATCTTGAGGGTCCTGGATTGGTTCCCTTTTCCAAAGGTTGTGTGTAGCGATACGTATCCTAGTGGTTGTACCGGGGTATCTCCTAGTCCGAACAGACTATTCGGGTATGCTCTAAGCTCCTTTTTGTCTAAGCCGAGTTTATCGAAGGCTGTTTTGAATAAGATGTCGGCAGAACTCCCTTGGTCTACTAATGTGCGGTGTAGATTGGTGTTTGCCAGTATGATAGTGATGACCATAGGGTCGTCGTGTCCCGAGATGATGCCGGATACATCTTCTTTAGTGAATGTTATCGCAGGGATGTCGGGTGCTTCCTCCTTTCCCTCGACATGATATACTTCTTTGAGATATCTTTTTTGGGATGATTTGGAGATCCCGCCTCCTGCGAATCCCCCGTGTATCATGTGGACGTGTCTTTCTGGTGTCCGAGGTGATCGCTCAGCTCGTCCGTCATCTTCGTCCCTTCGTCTCTTTCTTTGGTCATAATCTCGAGTAGCCAGAAAGTGATCTAATCTTCCTTCTCTCACCAATTTTTCTATGATATTCTTTAAGTCGAAGCACTCGTTGGTGGAGTGCCCTCGAACTCGGTGGTATTCACAATATTCCTTCCGGTTTCCTCCTCCTCTTTTGCCTGAGTGGTCGTGCTGGGGGAATTTTCTCCGTATGGCAGACTTCTTTGTATACATTGACCAGGGATACTCTGAGAGGAGTATAATTATGGTATTTTTTTATTTTCTCCCCTTGTCGATCTTCTTTCTTTTTGGATTCCTTGTCTTTGTCTCGGTAGGAGGCCCCGGATTTTGAGGTTTCTCCCAGCCGAGCATTCTCTTCCATGTTGATGTATTTTTCTGCTCGCTCTTGTACTTCGTCTAAGGAGGTGGGGTACTTCTTTGATATAGATTGGCTAAAAGGTCCCTCTCGTAGGCCATTGATGAGTCCCATGATGGCGGCCTCTGTTGGTAAACTTTGTATGTCCATGCATGTTTTGTTGAATCTTTCCATGTAGTTGCGGAGACTTTCCCGATCTCCTTGCTTGATCCCTAATAAACTGGGTGCGTGCTTGGCCTTATCCTTCTGGATGGAGAATCTGGCCAGGAACTTTTTGGCCAGGTTGTCAAAGTTTGAGATGGACTTTGGAGGTAAGTTGTCGAACCATCTGATCGCTGTCTTCGTGAGGGTTGTTGGAAAAGCTTTGCAGCGAACGGCATCTGAGGTGTTGGTAAGGTACATTCTGCTTCTGAAATTGCTGAGATGATGGTTGGGATCTGTGGTGCCGTCGTACAAAATCATATCCGGGAGTTTGAAGTCTTTTGGAATTTTGGTTTTCATGATTTCCCTGGTGAATGGATCTTGTTCTTTGCGTGAATTTTCCTCGGGAGTAGTCCGAGGAGTTTTCGATTTGAGATCGGCTTCTAATTGCTGTAGTTTTTCTTTCGATTCTCGACGTCGCTGTACCTCTCTTTGTAGATCCTTTCCGATTTCTCGTTGTTGTTGGGTTTCTTTCTCAAGTTGTTTCAAGCGATCTTGAAACGCCTCTATTGCTCCCGGATTTGATGAATTTTTGTCTCCGTTGGATTCCGGGGTATCTTTCAGTGTGGTGTCCGCATTTTTGTGCGGCGTTCTGTTTTCTAGATCTGAATCGTGGTCATTGTCATGACCGTCCGCCATGGTGGTGGGATGACTTCCAGGTTCCCCGGCAACGGCACCAATGTTCCAAGGGTTACCTGAAACTGTAGGCCGATCTCGGATGAGATCTTCTGTACTGGTCGGAGATGATGTGTCCGGCTGGCTGGTGGAGGCCGGAGCTGTTGTGTCCGACTTGTTGGACTGGCTGCACTTCTGATCCTTGGTCACCAGAGGGTGGGGGGTACCTGCAAGAGACTCCGATGCTTAAGTTAGCACGGGTATTAAACAGGTTTATTGTAGAATCAGAGTATGAGTTATACCTGGGTGCTCCAGTGTATTTATAGTAGTTGTAGAGTGACATTTCTAGCTAAGATAAGTTAGTTATCTTATCTTATCTTTATCTTTGAGTTGAGGTCAGCTTATCTTCAAGGGAACCCCCCTTATCTCTATAGGCTTGGAGGGCCTTTGGATTTGGGTCGTGTTCCTCTTCTTGGGCCCTTTAGGGGCTTTCCTGTCGATTTGGCCGAGTTCTTTAAGAAGAAGTCGGTCCGCTTGACCTGAAGAGGTCGGTCGCTTTGTCGTCAATCATCCCAGGTCGGATAGCTCGACCCAGGGTATGAACACTAACCATATATACATTATTGTTAGAAAATTAAATCAAGAGGTATGCAAGTAACAAAAGTTTAGAAAAGTCAAAGGTAAAATTCAATTTGAATTCAAAGTGGTTACAAGTTTATGGTTCATCACTAAGATTCTACAAACTTCTTGTGCTATCTATCAACTTGCATGGATTAAAATTTTCATGAAACATGGTTAAAGAATTGAAGAAGCAAAGTTTGAGTTGAATACAATAATCATCAATTGGCTAGATATTGCTAGAAGCTAACATATTGGAAGCTTGAAGAGTTTTGAAGAACATTCAAAAGAATAGCACAACTACAATATACTAGAATATTGAAGAAGTTCAAAATAAAATTGAATTGGAATTGAATTGAAGTTGCACTCATCACCTCCATACTAGAAGAATCATGAAGTGCATTAGAAGCTTCAAGATTGATGACTAAGCTTAATAAAGAATTTTCAAGATGTGCTAGAAATTACAAGAAGAAGTTACTTATTTGAATAGTCAAAGTAAGAAGCAAAGTTAGATAAGTATGTGTATTAAAAAGCTAGTAGAATCATGAACTTCTAGTATGAAACTTTGCCTATATAAAGGCACATATGCCTTATGTATTTTGTGTGTTCCATAATGAAATGTGTATGTTTTGAAATGTAAAAATTCTCTCCTTTGTTTTATGAGTGTTAGTGAGTTTGAAAGATGAAAAATATGATAGTGTCATTTATATGAGTGAGTGATCCTAGGGCCAATTAAGAGTGGGTATTATACTAACATTTGGTATCATAGCCTGGTTAATCCAGCGCCTGGTGTTTGAGATTAGAGTTTGTGAGGTGTGGGAGAGTTCTCACATAGTTGTTTATTCATAGAATCAGTATGGCAAACACTTTTAATATTGTGTGGTTCGGTCCCAAGTTAGATGGGAAACTTGATTATAGTTATTGGGAGACTTTGATGTCTACCCATTTGAAGGCCTAGAACCTGTGAAATTTCATTGAACCAGGTTTGCAAGAAGGAGCAGATGCTGCCCAACAGAGGAGAGATCAATTGGCGCTATCTCAAATTCATTAAGGAGTAGATTATACGGTATTTGGCAAAATAGCAAATGCCAAAAGTGCAAAAGAAGCATGGAACACGTTGAAGCTATCATACAAAGGCGTAGATAAAGCTCAGAAAGCAAAACTACAGTCTTTGAGAAGAGAATATGAAAGGTACGAGATATCTAGCTCAGAAACTGTTGAGAAATATTTTACTCGTGTTACAGATCTCGTCAATAAAATGAGAGTTTATGGAGAAGATATGCCCGATAGCAAAGTGGTGGAGAAAATTCTTCACACCATGCCGATGATACATGACCATGTGGTGACTACGATACTAGAGTCACACAATATGGATACCATGACGATTGCAGAGTTGCAAGGGACCATGGAAAGCCACATCAGTAGAATACTAGAGAAATCAGAAAAATCAATCGAGGAAGCCCTAAAAAGCCGAGTGAATTTCAACAATGTTGCAGAATCAAGCTGTACACAAGTAAGATAAGGTCGTGGTTTCAGTTTTCAAAGTAGAGGCAGAGGAAGTTTCAGAGGTAGAGGTCATAGCAGTTACAACCAAGGAAGTTACAATAACTTTACACCATCTAATCAAGGAAGAGGTGGAACGAATTTTAGGCCTGTCAACCGAGGAAGAGGTCGAGGCAATTATTATCAAGAAAGAACCAATTTCAACTGCTTTCATTGTGGAAAGTATGGACACAAAGCAGCAGATTGTAGATTCAAAATGGTAAATAACAATCAAGCACACGTTGCAGAAAATCAGCATCAAAAAGTGATGATAATCCGGGTACTCAAACTTTATTTTTTACAAGTAATTCATGTGCTAAAGATGAAAATATATGGTACTTGGATAATGCTTGCAGTAATCATATGTCTGGTAGAAAGGAGTTATTTTCTTCTCTAGATGATTCAGTTAAACTATTATTGAAGTTTGGTAATAGTACAAAGATCCCTATTGAAGGAAAAGGGTACATACCAATTAGATTGAAGGATGGTTCTCTGAGTTATATTTCTGATGTTTTCTATGCTCCTGAACTTGATTACAATTTACTGAGTATGGGGCAATTATCTGAGAAGGGATATAAGATGATAATTTATCATGGATATCGCACTGTGTTTGACAACAACGGAAGGTTCATAGATAAAGCAAAGATGACTTCAAACAGAATGTTTCCATTAAAAATTCAACATGTTAATCCCTCTTGCATGAGTTTTGTGATACTTGATGATAATTGGTTGTGGCATATGCGGTTTGGGCATTTTCATTTTTTTGGCCTAAACTACCTGTCAAGAAAAGGACTTGTTTCTGGTCTACCATGGATTCATATTCTCAATTGTGTTTGTGAGATTTGTCAACTGGGAAAGAAGCACAGAGATCCATTCCCTACAGGAAAGTCATGGAGAGCTAGAAGTTTACTTGAAATTGTGCATTCAGATCTCTGTTCTGTAGAAGTTCCAAGTAATGGTGGTAGCAGGTACTTTATCACTTTTATTGATGATTTTAGTAGATATATAATATGGTGCACGAAATTACAATCACACTTTTGCAACTCCGCACAACTAACCAGCAAGTGCACTGGGTCGTCCAAGTAATACCTTACGTGAGTAAGGGTCGATCTAACGGAGATTGTCGGCTTGAAGCAAGCTATAGTTATCTTGTAACTCTTAGTCAGGATATCAATAATTCTCAGATTTAATTGTAAAAAGTAAAAGAACATTAAATAAATACTTGTTATGCAGTAATGAAGAACAGGTTGAGGCTTTGGAGATGCTTTGTCTTCTGAATCTCTACTTTCCTACTATCTTCTTCTTCATGCACGCAAGGCTCCTTCCATGGCAAGCTTTATGTTGGGCATCACCGTTGTCAATGGCTACTTCCCGTCCTCTCAGTGAAAATGTTCCAAATGCGCTGTCACCGCACGGCTAATCATCTGTCGGTTCTCGATCATGTCGGAATAGGATTTATTGATCCTTTTGCGTCTGTCACTACGCCCAACACTCGCGAGTTTGAAGCTCGTCACAGTCATCCCTTTCCAGATCCTACTCAGAATACCACAGACAAGGTTTAGACGTTCCGGATCTCAAGAATGGCCGCCAATAATTCTAGCTTATACCACGAAGACTCTGATCTGAATCATGAGGCTAAGAGATATGCATTCAATCTAAGGTAGAACGGAGGTGGTTGTCAGGCACACATTCATAGGTGAGAATGATGATGAGTGTCACGGATAATCACATTCATCAGGTTGAAGTGTGAATGAATATCTTAGAATAGAAGCAAGCGTGATAGAATGGAAAACAGTAGTAATTGCATTAATTCATGAAGAACAGCAGAGCTCCTCACCCCCAACAATGGGGTTTAGAGACTCATGCCATAGAGAATACAATATGAAACGTGTAAAGTGTCATGAGGTACAAGATGAATCACTAAAAGTAGTTTTTATAGTAAACTGGTGACCTAGGGTTACAGAAAATGAGTAAGCTAGGGTGTTTAGTGTAAAAATCTACTTTCGGGGCCCACTTGGTGTGTGCTTGGGCTGAGCATTGAAGCTTTCATGTGTAGAGACTTTTCTTGGAGTTAAACGCCAGCTTTTGTGCCAGTTTGGGTGTTTAACTCCAGCTTTTGTGCCAGTTCTGGAGTTAAACGCCAGAATTCTTGAGCTAACTTGGAACGCCTGTTTGGGCCATCAAATCTCAGGCAAATTATGGACTATTATATTTTGCTGGAAAGCCCAGGATGTCTACTTTTCAACGCAATTGAGAACGCGCCAATTGGGCTTCTGTAGCTCCATAAAATTCACTTTGAGTGCAGGGAGGTCAGAATCCAACAGCATCTGCAGTCCTTTTTCAGCCTCTGAATCAGATTTTTGCTCAGGTCCCTCAATTTCAGCCAGAAAATACCTGAAATCACAGAAAAATACACAAACTCATAGTAAAGTTCAGAAAAGTGAATTTTAAATAAAAACTAATAAAAATATAATAAAAACCAACTAAAATATACTAAAAACATACTAAAAATAGTGCCAAAAAGCGTATAAATTATCCGCTCATCACAACACCAAACTTAAATTATTGCTTATCCCCAAGCAACTAAAAATCAAATAGGATAAAAAGAAGAGAATATACAATGAACTCCAAAAACATCTATGAAGATCAGTCTTAATTAGATGAGCGGGGCTATTAGCTTTTTGCTTCTGAACAGTTTTGGCATCTCACTTTTTTCTTTGAAGTTCAGAATGATTGGCATCTATAAGAAATCAGAATTCAGATAGTGTTATTGATTCTCCTAGTACAGTATATTGATTCTTGAACACAATTACTTTATGAGTCTTGGCCGTGACCCTAAGCATTTTGTTTTCCAGTATTACCACCAGATACATAAATCCCACAGACACATAACTGGGTGAATCTTTTCAGATTGTGACTCAGCTTTGCTAGAGTCCCCAATTAGAGGTGTCCAGAGCTCTTAAGCACTGGTGCACGAAATTGTGATCTCTGGTAATGGCTCCAAAAACTTGGTGCTCTAATCTTAATTCATAATTTGTCACAACTTCAATACAACTAACCAGCAAGTGCACTGGGTCGTCCAAGTAATAAAACCTTACGTGAGTAAGGGTCGATCCCACGGAGATTGTTGGTATGAAGCAAGCTATGGTCATCTTGTAAATCTCAATCAGGCGGATATCAAATGGTTATGGAGTTTTCGAATAATAATAATAAATAAATAGAAAATAAAGATAAAAATACTTATATAATTCATTGGTGAGAATTTCAGATAAGCGTATAGAGATGCTTTCGTTCCTCTGAACCTCTGCTTTCCTACTGTCTTCATCCAACCAGTCCTACTCCTTTCCATGGTAAGCTTTCTGTAAGGCATCACTGTTGTCAATGGCTATATCCCATCCTCTCTGTGAAAAAGGTCCAAATGCTCTGTCACGGCACGGCTAATCATCTGGAGGTTCTCAATCATACTGGAATAGGATTCACCCTCCTTTTGCGTCTGTCACTACGCCCAGCACTCGCGAGTTTGAAGTTCGTCACAACCATCCCTTCCCAGGTCCTACTCGGAATACCACAGACAAGGTTTAGACTTTCCGGATCTCAGGAATGGCCATCCATGGGTTCTAACTTATACCACGAAGATTCTAATATCTCGGACTCGGTCCTCTGTATTAGATATCTAAGAGATACTCATTCTAGCTTGTTTGCATGTAGAACGGAAGTGTTTGTCAGGCACGCGTTCATAAGTGAGAATGATGATGAGCATCACATAATCATCACTGTTCTGATGGTTACCTGAAACTGGAGGTCGATCTCGGATGAGATCTTCTGTACTGGTCGGAGATGACGTATCCGGCTGGCTGGTGGCGGCCAGAGCTGTTGTGTCCGACTTGTTGGACTTGCTGCACTGCTGATCCTTGGCCACCGGAGGGTGGGGGGTACCTGCAAGAGACTCTGATGCTTAAGTTAGCATGGGTATTAAACAGGTTTATTGTAGAATCAGAGTATGGGTTATACCTGGGTGCTCCAGTGTATTTATAGTAGTGTGGGCTGACCTTTCTGATAAGATAAGTTAGTTATCTTATCTTATCTTATCTTGTTTTGGATGAAGTCAGCTTATCTTCAAGGGAACCGCCTTTATCTCTATAGGCTGGGATTGCCTTTGGATTCGGGTCGTGTTCCTCTATTTAGGCCCTTTATTGGGCTTTCCTGTCGATTTGGCCGAGCTCTTTTAGAAGAGGTCGGGTAGTCTGACCTGAAGAGGTTGGTCGCTGTGTCGCCGATCATCCCGGGTCGGATAGCTCGACCCAGGGTATGAACAGTGCCCCTGCTTGAGCTCGGTCTTCTTTTGAGGTTGAGTTCTTTGACTTCGGTCTAGTGGGGCCGAACTCAAGCATTTTATCGATTCCTTTGGAACAGCTTTTGAATGTAGAACGTTTCCTCTAAAAGCGCGCGCTTTTATATCGACGCTTTGGGAACGTGCAAGGGTTTAATGCTTTCATTAATTTTGTCATTAATTGCCCCATTTCCCTTTGGCTCTTTCATTTTGATTTTGAAAACCCCAAAAATGGTTTCTCTCCTTCGCCTTTTTTCGTAACTTCTTTCTCTGCTCTCTTCGCTATTTTGTTCTTCTGCTTCCTTGCGTTGCAGCGTTGCTTGGTGTTTTTCTTGGGCAGCTTTTATTTCTGCGCTTCCGTCTTTCTCTTCGAAGTTTCTCATCATCTCCAGGTTAGTCCTGTTTCATATATTCTCCTTGTTTTGCTTTGATTTTGACCCTTTCTTTAGAGAAAGTTTGGATCTTTTGTTTTGTTATGCCCTAGTGTTGTGCGTTCTGGGAGTTTTTTCATTTTCTGCATGGTCCTTTTTTGCCTTTGCTTAATGCTTTTAGGGTTTTGCATGTTCTTTGTTGTTTCCGTTCTGATGCTGTTTATCCAGAAAAAACCCGTATCTGTTTCTTGCTTTATTTGACGGTTGCTTTGCTTGATTCTGAAAAAGTTTGCACCTTTGATGGTTTCTTCTTGGCGTACTTGATTTTGGGAATGCTTTTGCTGATAGATTGTGATGACTTTTTCTTTTGACACTACTTGCTGTTTAAAGTCTTTTTCTTGTTTTGAAAAATGCTGGGGTGGGAGCTGTAGATTTTTCTGAAAACCTTGCTTTGTTACTGCCTCCAAAGGATGCCCCAAGATTTTGGTTTGAGTCTTGGGGTTTTCCTTTTCTGTGTGTTTGCCTGCATCGTATTGAGTTGTTTTCTCCCTTGTCCGAGATGTTTTTAGTAATCCCATCTTCTTTTCTTACTTGTAGGATTAGTTGGCCTCATGTCCTCTCGCAATAACATTGTAGAGATGTCTTCCAGAGTTTCTGAGGGGATGTCCGATTGGCTGGACTCCCTTGTTTTGTTGTGTGTTTCTATTGTGGATGCTGAATTTTGCACAAAGCTGAGGAAGCGCCATAGGATTTGTGATAACAGTGCCCGCGAGGGGGATTATGAGCTTGTTGCTCCTGATTCCGATGAGAGAGTTTGTTTTCCGACTTTCGTCGAGGGGGAGCGTCCCTCTTTCTATGCTTATGAATACTTCTTCAGCCAATTAAACGTTACTTTCCCTTTTACTGCTTTTGAAACTGACTTGTTGTGGTCCTGCAATATTGCTCCGTCCCAGCTTCATCCAAACTCCTGGGGTTTTATCAAAATATTTCAACTTCTTTGTCAGTAGTTAGACATAACACCTTCTGAAACTCTTTTCTTTTATCTTTTTGTCTCGGCCAAACCTGGAGGTTCCTCCAAAAAGAAAGCTTCCTGGGTTTCTTTCAGGTCGGCCCAGGGGCATAAAGTTTTTGCCATGTATGATGAGTCGTTTAAAGATTTTAAGAACTATTTCTTCCGAGTCCGTGCCATTGAGGGGGTTCGCCCCTTTTTTCTTGATGAAAATGATGAGCCTGCTTTTCCTCTGGAGTGGCAAAAGAATGTAAGAGTGCCACGTTACACATGGGAAATGCTTAGTGAGGTTGAGCGGGCCTTTGTAGTTGTTCTTGAAGATTTGTGGGGGAAGCCTCCCCATCTGGACACGAAGAGATTTTTGAGTGATCCATGTTTGGTTCGGGCTGCTTTGGGTACTGTCTGATTTGTTTTTATACTTGCTCCCGAGCTTTGCTTCTCCTGTGTTGTAACTTGTCTTTGATTTTTGTGTTTTTCAGAGATGTCGAAGAATAATGATTCTATGAGGGCCTATAAGAAGGCGAAGAAGGCGACCGCTGCTTTAAACATCTCGGCCAAGGCGGCCGGAGAGGGATCTTCTCAGCCTCTAGTTAAACCTCCTATATCGAGTTTTCCCGGGCCGAGGAAAGCAATTCCTACTCCTCGGGTCCGTCTGGTCGATCCTCTACAATCTTCTGTTGCAGCTTCCGGTGCCCCTCCTAGTAAAAAGCAAAAAACAATTGAGCCTTTCAACAAATCGGCCCTTATGGTGCTCTTTCTATGGACGACGTGTTGCTTCTTCATCATTTTGATTATATCACCCGGAGTGGTATCAAGTTGGCACACATGGGGGCGGCCCTATATCGAACTGCTCAAAGTCTTCCTCTCCATGCCACTAAGGCTTTTATGGAGGAGGCCAAACAGGAGTTTAATCGGATGAAGGGCTTGAAGGAGGAGCTTGAAGTAAGGGTGACCAAGTTGGAGAAAGACTTAGAGAATGAAAAGGCTAGTTCCACTTCTCTGGCTGGTTCTCTGAGACTGGCCGAGGACATGGCTATGCGTCATAAGGACAGTTATCTGACGTCTTACCGGGAGGTGTTGCGTCTGAGAGAAGAGTTGGAGAATGCCCGGGCTAATTATTCCAAACTCCAAGGTCATCTTATTGGCAGTGTTACTGCTGCCTATGAGAACCTGAAGGAACAAGTTCGGGTTATTGCTCCCGAGGCCGACCTGACCCTCTTTAGCTTGGAGAATGTTGTCAGGGATGGCAAGGTTGTCCCTGATGACGAGGATGAGGATGATGTCGATCCTCCCCCTGTAGCCTCTACCAAGGTGTCGACTTCTGTTATCCCTGCCGAGGTTGGTCCTCCCGCTTCTGATCCTGACTGCCAGATCTTGAACCGGGATGACGGTACTGTAGATGCCGTTCCTCTCCAGACTTGCCCTCTGTCTCCTCGGGCTGATGCTGCTAAAAAGTCTTCTGACCCTTAGCTTTTACTTTATTCTGGATATGTAGTTGGCCCGGCTTGTGGGCTTTTTTAACTCTTTATGTTTCTTTAACTGCTGATACTTTCCCGTTGCTTGCCTAGCAACTTTTGTTTTTTATAAAAAACAAAGGGTAGCTCGCTTTAGCTTTTTTAAGGTAGGTTTTAGTGGCCTCCGAGGCTTTTATAACCTTGTGGATGATATCAGGCTTTTTGTGCTTGACTTGGTATCTCTTTTTCTGTGAATATTGGAACCTTGCGGCTTAACATTTTTTTTTGGTTTGCTTTATACTTTGTAGCTTGAATCCTTTGTGGTTGTAGGTCCAACTTTGATTTTTGGTTCGTTCTTGCTTGTATTTCTGACGATCCATAACCGATTTTTTTTTAAGTAAGTCATTTTTGTAATCCTCTTTTTTGGATCTTTGTCAGATCTCTTTCAGGGATCTTTATCGTAGTAGGAGTCCGACTTCGTTATATCGGTCTTCTTTAAGTTATTTTTGTAGTCCTCTTTCTTGGACCTTTGTCAGGTCTCTTTCAGGGACTACTTGTATAACTTTTTTAGTAGTAAGAGTCCGGCTTCGTTATATCGGTCTCCTTTAAGTTATTTTTGTAGTCCTCTTTCTTGGACCTTTGTCAGGTCTCTTTCAGGGACTACTTGTATAACTTTTTTAGTAGTAAGAGTCCGACTTCGTTATATCAGTCTCCTTTAAGTTATTTTTGTAGTCCTCTTTCTTGGACCTTTGTCAGGTCTCTTTCAGGGACTACTTGTATAACTTTTTTAGTAGTAAGAGTCCGACTTCGTTATATCAGTCTCCTTTAAGTTATTTTTGTAGTCCTCTTTCTTGGACCTTTGTCAGGTCTCTTTCAGGGACTACTTGTATAACTTTTTTAGTAGTAAGAGTCCGACTTCGTTATATCGGTCTCCTTTAAGTTATTTTTGTAGTCCTCTTTCTTGGACCTTTGTCAGGTCTCTTTCAGGGACTACTTGTATAACTTTTTCATTTTGGGCTAACTTTGTTATGTCGGGCCCTTCTAAGTTAAAGTAATCCTCTTTAATAGGGTTGGCCAGATCTGAGCTCTTTCCTGGATTTCGGGTAACAAGTCGAGCTCTTCTCTCTGGAGTTGGGAGTTTGCTTGCTCATTGTAGTGAATTACTCTAGGCGACCCTTCCTCAATCTCTACTGGAATCACCGTCTCTATTCCGTATGCTAATCGGAAGGGAGATTCCTTCGTGGTGGAATGTGGCGTCGTTCGATATGCCCATAGGACCTGTGGAAGGTCTTCTGCCCAGGCTCCCTTTGCATTTTGTAGTCTCCATTTTAGGCCGGCCAATATGACTTTGTTAGCAGCTTCGGCCTGTCCGTTGGCTTGCGGATGTTCAACGGAGGTGTACTGGTGCTTTATATTCAAGTCGGCCACTAGTTTTCTGAAGCCTGCATCTGTGAATTGGGTGCCATTGTCTGTGGTTATTGAATATGGAACTCCGAACCTCGTGACAATGTTTCTATATAAGAATTTCCGGCTTCTTTGAGCGGTGGCATTGGCTAGGGGCTCTGCCTCGATCCACTTTGTAAAGTAATCTACTCCTACTATGAGAAACTTAACTTGTCCTGATCCCTGTGGGAAGGGACCGAGAAGATCGAGTCCCCATTTTGCAAACGGCCAAGGCGAAGTCACGCCGATGAGCTCTTCTGGCGGGGTGATGTGAAAGTTGGCATGTTTCTGACATGGTGGACATGTCTTTACAAATTCTGTGCCTTCTTTCTGTAGAGTTGGCCAATAAAATCCCGCTCGGAGTATTTTTTTGGCAAGAGCTCGTGCTCCGAGATGATTGCCACAAATGCCGCCGTGTATTTCTTCTAGCACTTCCTTTGTGTTGGAGGTCGGTACGCATTTTAGTAAAGGTATTGAGATTCCTCTTTTGTATAGGATGTTGTTTATGATGGTGTAGTACTGTGCCTCCCTTTTTAATTTCTTTGCCTCCTTTTCTTCTGCGGGGAGTGTTCCTGTTTTGAGGTAGTCGATTATGGGGGTCGTCCATCTTTGGTCCTGACTTGTTATTGTCAGGACTTTTTCCTCTTCCAAGATTGACGGGTTCTGCAACATTTCCTGGATGAGGCTTCTATTGTTGCCCCCTGGTTTGGTGCTGGCTAGTTTCGAGAGTGCATCAGCTCGGGCATTTTGTTTGCGGAGTATGTGGCGGATCTTATATTCCCCGATTTGTCCGAGCTGTTCCTTGGTTCTATCCAAATATTTTTTCATGGTGGGATCTTTGGCTTGGTAGCTCTCTGTTATTTGTGATGTAACTACTTGTGAATCACTGTAAATGTTAAGTTTTTGAGCTCCAACCTCTTTAGCCAACTTCAAACTAGCTAACAAGGCTTCATATTCGGCCTGGTTGTTCGAGGCCGGGAATCCGAATTTGAGGGAGAGCTCGACTTGGGTTCCCTGGTTGCTTTCTATTATTACGCCTGCACCGCTTCCAGTTTTATTCGAAGAACCGTCCACGTAGAGATTCCATTCCATGGGGTTTCCAGGGTGTCTGTGAATTCTGCAACGAAGTCGGCCAGATACTGTGATTTGATGGTCGTCCGAGGTTCGTATTGGAGGTCAAACTCTGACAGCTCGACTACCCATTGTAGAATTCTGCCTGCTAAATCCGTTTTCTGCAATATTCCTTTTATGGGCTGGTTAGTTCGAACCTTAATGGTGTGAGCCTGGAAGTATGGGCGGAGTCGTCGAGAGGTTAGGATAAGAGTATAGGCAAATTTTTCTATTTTTTGGTAGTTCAGCTCGGATCCCTGTAGTGCCTTGCTAATGAAGTAGACGGGTTGTTGCCCTTTTTCGTCTTCCCTGACTAGTGCTGAAGCTATTGCCCGGTTCCCTACTGCGAGGTATAATATGAGCGGTTCTCCTTCTCGTGGTCGAGATAGGATAGGTGGCCGTCCTAAGAATTCCTTGAAGTCTCGGAAGGCCTGTTCACATTCTGTCGTCCATTCAAACTGTTTTCCCTTTCTTAAAGTAGCATAGAAGGGGAGAGATCTTATCGCAGCTCCTGCTAAGAATTGGGATAGGGCGGCTAATCTCCCGTTGAGTTGTTGTACCTCTTTGACGCAGGTTGGGCTCTTCATGTTGAGTATGGCTTGACATTTGTCTGGATTTGCTTCAATTCCCCTTTGTGTGAGCATGAAGCCTAAGAATTTGCCTGCTTCAACTGCGAAGGTGCATTTTGCGGGGTTGAGTCGCATGTTATGCTTCCTTATAGTGTCAAATACTTGAGCCAGGTCGGACAATAGTGTGTCTTCGCTTTGTGTCTTTATTAACATGTCGTCCACATAAACTTCCATGATTTTTCCGATGTGATCTGAGAAGACTTTATTCATTAGCCTTTGATAAGTAGCTCCTGCGTTCTTGAGACCGAAAGGCATCACGATGTAGCAGTAGTTTGCCTTTGGTATTAAGAACGAGGTCTTTTCTTGATCTGGTGGATACATGGGAATTTGGTTGTATCCTGAATATGCATCCATAAACGAGAGATATTTATATCCAGAGGAAGCATCTACCAGGGCGTCAATACTTGGGAGTGGGTATGGATCTTTTGGACAAGCTTTGTTGAGATCGGTGTAATCGGTGCACATTCGCCACTTCCCATTCGACTTTTTCACCAAGACGACGTTGGCTAGCCATAGTGGGTATTTGACTTCTCTTATAAATCCGGCTTCCAGTAGTGCTTGTACTTGTTCTTCCACAGCTTCGGATCATTCTGGCCCGAGTTTTCTTCGCTTCTCCTGCACCGGCCGAGATCTTGGGTAGACTGCCAACTTGTGGCACATTAGCTTGGGGTCTATGCCTGGCATGTCTGTGGCTCTCCATGCGAAGAGGTCGACATTATCTCGTAAGAATTGTATCAGTAATTCTTTTGAATCTCCTCTTAGAACCGTGCCGATATTAATTGTTTTGTCCGAGGTGTCTCCGATCTGAACCTTCTCTACCTCACCTTCTGGGTGCGGACGGAGTTCTTCTCGTCGATGAGCTTCGCCAAGCTCAATTGTATGAAACTCTTCTCCTTTTCCTCTGAGGTTTAAGCTCTCATTATAACAGCGATGTGCCATCTTTTGATCTGCTTTTATCGTGGCTATCCCCTCTGTAGTTGGGAATTTCATGCATAGATGTGGAGTTGAGACTATTGCGCCGAGTTGATTGAGTGTTGTCCGACCTATTAGAGCATTGTAGGCTGAACTTACGTCGACCACAATGTAGTCTATTTTGAGGGTCCTGGATTGGTTCCTTTTTCCAAAAGTAGTGTGTAGCAATACGTATCCTAGCGGTTGTACCGGGGTGTCTCCTAGTCCGAACAGATTGTTCGGGTATGCTCTAAGCTCCTTTTCGTCTAAGCCAAGTTTGTTGAAGGCTGTTTTGAATAAGATATCGGTAGAACTCCCTTGGTCTACTAATGTGCGGTGTAGATTGGCGTTTGCCAGTATAATAGTGATGACCATGGGATCGTCGTGTCCCGAGATGATGCCGGATGCGTCCTCTTTAGTGAATGTTATTGCCGGGATGTTGGATGCTTCCTCCTTTCCCTCGACATGATATACTGCTTTGAGATATCTCTTTCGGGATGATTTGGAGATCCCACCTCCTGCGAATCCACCGTGTATCATGTGGACATGTCTTTCTGGTGTTCGAGGTGATCGTTCAGCTCGTCCATCATCTTCGTCTCTTCGTCTCTTTCTTTGGTCATCATCTCGGGTAGCCAAAAATTGATCTAATTTTTCTTCTCTTACCAATTTTTCTATGATATTTTTCAAGTCGAAGCACTCGTTGGTGGAGTGCCCTCGGACTCGATGGTATTCACAATATTCCTTCTGGTTTCCTCCTCCCCTTTTGCCTTTGAGTGGTCGCGCTGGGGGGATTTTTTCTGTGTGGCAGACTTCTTTGTACACGTCGACCAGGGATGCCTTGAGAGGAGTGTAGTTATGGTATTTTTGATTTTCTCCCCCTGTCGATCTTCTTTCCTTTTAGAGTCCTTGTCTTTGTCTCGGTAGGGGGCCCCAAATTTTGAGGTTTCTCCCAACCGAGCGTTCTCTTCCATGTTGATGTATTTTTCTGCTCGCTCCTGTACTTCGTCTACGGAGGTAAGATACTTTTTTGATATAGATTGGCTGAAAGGTCCCTCTCGTAAGCCATTGATGAGCCCCATGATAGCGGCCTCAGTTGGTAAACTTTGTATGTCCATGCATGTTTTGTTGAATCTTTCCATGTAGTTACGGAGGCTCTCCCGATCTCCTTGCTTGATCCCTAGTAAGCTGGGTGCGTGCTTGGCCTTATCTTTCTGGATGGAGAATCTGGCCAGGAACTTTTTGGCCAGGTCGTCGAAGTTTGAGATGGACTTCGGAAGTAAGTTGTCGAACCATCTGATCGCTGTTTTCGTGAGAGTCGTTGGAAAAGCTTTGCAGCGAATGGCATCTGAGGCATCGGTAAGGTACATTCTGTTTCTGAAATTGCTGAGATGATGGTTGGGATCTGTGGTGCCATCATACAAAACCATATCTGGGAGCTTGAAATCTTTTGGGATTTTGGTCTTCATGATTTCTCTGGTGAACGGATCTTGTTCTTTGCGTGAATTTTCCTCAAGAGTGGTCCGTGGAGCTTTTGATTTGAGGTCGGCCTCTAATTGCTGTAGTTTTTCTTCCAGTACTCGACGTCGCCGTACCTCTCTTTGCAGATCCTTTCCGATCTCCCGTTGTTGTTGGGTTTCTTTCTCAAGTTGCTTTAAGCAATCTTGAAGTGCTTCTATGGCTCCCGGATTTGGTGAGTTTTTGTCCCCATTGGATTCCGGAGTATCCTTTAGCGTAGTGTCCGCGTTCTTGTGCGGTGTTTTGTTTTGCAGATCCGAGTCGTGGTCGTTGTCATGGCCGTCCGCCATGGTTTTGGGATGACTTTCAGGTTCCCCGGCAACGGCGCCAATGTTCCGATGGTTACCTGAAACTGGAGGTCGATCTCGGATGAGACCTTCTGTACTGGTCGGAGATGACGTATCCGGTTGGCTGGTGGCGGCCGCAGCTGTTGTGTCCGACTTGTTGGACTTGCTGCACTGCTGATCCTTGGCCACCGGAGGGTGGGGGTACCTGCAAGAGACTCCGATGCTTAAGTTAGCATGGGGATTAAACAGGTTTATTGTAGAATCAGAGTATGAGTTATACCTGGGTGCTCCAGTGTATTTATAGTAGTGTGGGCTGACCTTTCTGATAAGATAAGTTAGTTATCTTATCTTATCTTATCTTGTTTTGGACAAAGTCAGCTTATCTTCAAGGGAACCGCCTTTATCTCTATAGGCTGGGATTGCCTTTGGATTCGGGTCGTGTTCCTCTATTTGGGCCCTTTATTGGGCTTTCCTGTCGATTTGGCCGAGCTCTTTTAGAAGAGGTCGGTCGCTGTGTCGCCGATCATCCCGGGTCGGATAGCTCGACCCAGGGTATGAACAATCACATTCATTATGTTCTTGGGTGTGAACGAATATCTTAGAAGCGGAATAAGTTGAATTGAATATAAAACGGTAGTACTTTGCATTAAATCATGAGGAACAGCAGAGCTCCACACCTTAATCTATGGAGTGCAGAAACTCTACCGTTAAAAAATACATAAGTGAAAGGTTCAGGCATGGCCGAATGGCCAGCCCCCAAACGTGATCAATAGATCAAAAGATGTTACTCTAAGATGTAACTCTCCCAAAAGATGTAAATAAAAAGTTCTATTTATACTAAACTAGCTACTAGGGTTTACAGAAGTAAGTAATTGATGCATAAATCCATTTACGGGGACCACTTGGTGTGTACTTGGGCTGAGCTTGAAGTTTACACGTGCAGAGGCTTCTTCTGGAGTTGAACGCCAAGTTGTAACGTGTTTTTGGCGTTCAACTCTGGTTCGTGACGTGTTTCTGGCGTTTAACTCCAGACTGCATCATAGAACTGGCATTCAATGCCCTTTTGTGTCGTCTAAACTCGGACAAAGTATGGACTATTATATATTGCTGGAAAGCCCTAGATGTCTATTTTTAACGCAATTGGCAACGTGCCATTTGGAGTTCTGTAGCTCCAGAAAATTTACTTTGAGTGCAGGGAGGTCAGAATCCAACAGCATCAGCAGTCCTTCTTCAACCTCTGAATCTGATTTTTGCTCAAGTCCCTCAATTTCAGCCAAAAAATATCTGAAATCACAGAAAAACACACAAACTCATAGTAAAGTCCAGAAATGTGAATTTAACATAAAAACTAATAAAAACATCCGTAAAAGTAACTAGATCCTACTAAAAACATACTAAAAACAATGTCAAAAAGCGTATAAATTATCTGCTCATCACAACACCAAACTTAAATTGTTGCTTGTCCCCAAGCAACTGAAAATAAAATAGGATGAAAAGAAGAGAATATACTATAAATTCCAAAATATCAATGAAACATAGCTCCAATCAGATGAGCGGGACTTGTAGCTTTTTGCCTCTTGAATAGTTTTGGCATCTCACTTTATCCATTGAAGTTCAGAATGATTGGCATCTATGGGAACTCAGAGTTCAGATAGTGTTATTGATTTTCCTAGTTTAGTATGTTGATTCTTGAACACAGCTACTTTATGAGTCTTGGCCGTGGCCCTAAGCACTTTGTTTTCCAGTATTACCACCGGATACATAAATGCCACAGACATATAACTGGGTGAACCTTTTTAGATTGTGACTCAGCTTTGCTAAAGTCCCCAATTAGAGGTGTCCAGGGTTCTTAAGCACACTCTTTTTTTTGCTTTGGACCTTGACTTTAACCGCTCAGTCTCAAGTTTTCACTTGACACCTTCATGCCACAAGCACATGGTTAGGGACAGCTTGGTTTAGCCGCTTAGGCCAGGATTTTATTCCTTTAGGCCCTCCTATCCACTGATGCTCAAAGCCTTGGGATCCTTTTTATTTACCCTTGCCTTTTGGTTTTAAGGGTTATTGGCTTTTTGCTCTTGCCTTTTGGTTTTAAGAGCTTTTGGCTTTTTCTGCTTGCTTTTTCTTTTTCTATTTTTTTCTTTTTTTTTTCTTTTTTTTTTTGCAAGCTTTGTATTCACTGATTTTTCTTGCTTCAAGAATCATTTTTTTATGATTTTTCAGATTATCAAATAACATGTCTCCTTGGCATCATTCTTTCAAGAGCCAACATATTTAACATTCTTAAACAACAACTTCAAAAGACATATGCACTGTTCAAGCATTCATTCAGAAAACAAAAAGTATTGTCACCACATCAATATAATTAAACTAAGTTCAAGGATAAATTCGAAACTCATGTACTTTTTGTTCTTTTGAATTAAAACATTTTTCATTTAAGAGAGGTGATGGATTCATATTCACTACTTTAAGGCAAAGTTACTAAATACTAATGATCATGTAATAAGACACTAACATAGATAAGCACTTAACATAAAGAAAATGAAAAACAGAAAATTTGAGAATAAGGAATGAGTCCACCTTAGTGATGGTGGCATTTTCTTCTTGAGGAACCAATGATGTCCTTGAGCTCTTCTATGTCTCTTCCTTGTCTTTGTTGCTCCTCCCTCATAGCTCTTTGATCTTCTCTAATTTCATGGAGGATGATTCAGTGCTCTTGATGTTCCACCCTTAGTTGTCCCATGTTGGAACTCAGTTCTCCTAGGGA
Organism: Arachis hypogaea; assembly: GCF_003086295.3. Classification (NCBI taxonomy): domain Eukaryota; kingdom Viridiplantae; phylum Streptophyta; class Magnoliopsida; order Fabales; family Fabaceae; genus Arachis; species Arachis hypogaea. The sequence goes on from NC_092046.1 coordinate 55,392,028, forward strand.
GGTGTTGATTTGCTCCCAAAAGTTCTGTGGAGGAAAGAGCATCCCTTGAGGCATCTCAGGGATTTCTTGGTGATGAGCTTCTTCATGCGTCTCTTGAGATCCATGAATGGGCTCTCTTGTTTGCTCCATCCTTTTCTTAGTGATGGGCTTGTCCTCATCAATGAGGATATCTCCCTCTATGTCAATCCCAGCTGAATTGCATAGATGGAAAATGAGGTGAGGAAAAGCTAACCTTGCCATAGTGGAGGACTTGTCAGCCACCTTGTAGAGTTCTTGAGGTATAATCTCATGAACCTCCACCTCTTCTCCAATCATGATGCTATGGATCATGATGGCCCGGTCTATAGTAACTTCAGACCGGTTGCTAGTGGGAATGATTGAGCGTTGAATGAACTCCAACCATCCTCTAGCTATAGGCTTAAGGTCCAGTCTTCTCAGTTGAACCGGTTTGTCTTTTGAGTCAATCTTCCATTGAGCTCCTTCCACACATATGTCCATGAGGACTTGGTCCAACCTTTGATCAA